>NC_140907.1:22642238-23328905 GCF_045865225.1 Trachurus japonicus
ACTTTTTTTGTTTTTGCCTTTAATGGTCCACTTGAGCAGGTTGGACAATGTGGTTAAGTAAAAACAGGAACCTGATTACAAGTCCAGTCTCAACACAGTATGCTAAGGTCTTAAATTACTGATCAAATGAGAACTTTTTCATTAAAAGACAACTGAAGCAGTCACGCAAACTTTCCTTGAAATTTACTTTTTAAAACCTTCAAAGAAACCACTACAAACTTTTTCTTGTGCAAATTTATTTTCCCATCCTTTATTACCAATCTTTGGAGTCAAATATAATTCACGTCTTATATTTTTTTGTCATGTTCTGGATAGCATCACTGAATCTCCCCTTGATTTATGGCTTTATTGAGTGACACAATGTACATAATTAATAGACAATTTTTCTTAAAAAGGCCATGCATGTTGTGGTTGAAACGGATACTCTACATACACAAACATTTTTCAAAGGAGGTTATCAGGCTTTGGATAAAACATGTCCTTTGAAGATGACAGCTCTTTTTGCCAAAATCATAAGCAGATGTAACTGGTTCCAGATGTGATAATCAGGCTCAGTGATGGAGCGCGATTATGCCAAATGAAACATGCCATACAGTACCTCAAATATTTAGCCTTTTTTTCTTTTCCTTTTCACCCCCAAACATCAGTCAGTGCCTATAGTGAGCCTATAGTTGGTTTACATTAACAGGAGGGCTTTTGTGGGAATCTAAAGCTGGATCCAATTATGTTTTCAAGGGTTGCATCTAGCATATTTTTCTGAACTTGAACATTGCACCCAGCAGTTGTGACCCAAGGCTCCACTTAGGGCTCCAAAGACATTATTTACTCTTAAGTACACACAGTGTTTAGCCGAATGTTTATGAACATAAATCATGAAAAGTAACGTCCTTATATATTATTAAACTGGCCTCTTGAGGATCCATGAAATACATTTTTAAAAAATCTACCAACTCAACGGAAACTGTCCCTCCATGCCGAGCAATGGTGATGGTGATGAGTTGTAATCACAAAGGTTTTAACATTAACTAATCAGTTATGTGAATGTGTAATTTTTAAGTAGCTGTATTTTTAAGTTCATTAGGATCTGGGCATTATCTATTTTACATCTGTTACATACTGTTTTTTGTCATTCATCATAAATTATTACAAGTTATTAATGGCTGATTAATAACAAATGTTGACTTAGTAGCTGCACACCGTTGGCTTTCATATTATATTACAATGACAATGGGTCATATAGTATTCAGAGTAGAGGGATAGTTATGGTTCTGTGGTTGTATTTAGGAGAACAAATGCATCCTCTCATGTCTTCAACATACGTAGGAAAATAGTGCTCAGGGAGAAGGTCAGCATGTTGGCAAAGCTGGCAGCCCATACTACTGCATTTGTTATTGATTTGCACAGCTAAATGGAAAATCTTTGTTAACGCCAGTGAACAGATTCAAAATCAGGTAAATAGACATATGTAGTAAGATAAAGATGTATGCAAGATACAAATGCATCTGTGGAAAGAGGAAGAGAGGTCAAATTCATTTAAATCACAGGTGTGTGATTTATCAGGACATCTGAATTTTTTTACATTTCCTGCCAACCATGAATCTGAATTGTCACTACAATCAGCTTCTCTCCCTCTGCTTCAACACCAAATATTTTTCTTTAACACTAAACACTGAATCTGGGCACCTCTCTGTGCTCATCAGCTGCCCATTCCTTTAGCATCTGCAGGAGAGTTGCTCATAATTATGATGGATTAGACTGCGGCTCTTTGTGCCTGCACACTGCAATTGTTTTGCAGATGCTGCAGATGTGACAAGCATTAATAATGGAGAGCAGCAGACAGAAATCAATATTCTACTGGAATCACTGGAATCTATTTGCTTTTGGCAGAGAGAGAGAGAGAGAGAGAGAGAGAGAGAGAGAGAGCACACAGGGGAAGCAAAATGAAGCATAAGCTTAGCTTGTTGCTCAACCTTCTATAGTGATCTTATTTTCCACACATCATTATTATTTATTAATACTACTTTGTCACTAGCCCCACAGCTCCAAAGTTATAAAAATCAAAAGCTAACTCTCAGTTTTCGTTTTAATTTACTAACATTTTCATGCACAATTTCAAGCCTGGAAATAGAGTTGAAAGTGAGACACAAGATTGCTGTATCATGTATTGTAAATTCTACATTTAATGTGTGGCTAATACAAGACTAATGTACCATCATTTAATTACATATCTTTGGCAGACGTTTTAATTGTTGAGGTGAAAAAGAAAAGAAAAAAAAACATTCTGAAAAAAAAGTATTAACAGGATGATTAAGTCAGTGTGGGGGTGAGTTTGGATTCTGCACTCATTGCACAATGTGATAACAAAGGCCGCAAACTTGGGAACCAAATTGTATTTGCATATTTGACATCACAATGTAGTAAGGATGAGGAATACGTCAAGTGAACAGCTGACAAGCAGCCAACTCCTCCTCCCATTTACCATCTGGGGTATTAACCTTGCATCCTAGTGCCTTTAATCAACTAGACTTATGTTTTGTTAAATGTATTCTGTCTTTTGGTATTATAGCTAATGAGGCAGAAAAAAGTCTTCATTTAAATTTTACTCTATATTGCAAGTTACTTGAAACCAGTGCAAAGAAATGTTCCAGACACCTCTGCCCTAGATAATTTATGTGCATTTTAAATGGTGTATTGGTCTAGCCTTTTTTTTCTTCCTTTTTTAATTTCCTCTTAGAAAGCATTCCTGGTGTTTCTATTTAAAATGATTGCCACAGTCTACTAATGTTTGAAGAGCAATGAAGTTTGATCGACATAACATTCCCGCTATGTTTTTTTATCTAAGTACCGGTAAACTGGTTGATGGACATTTTTGCAAAAGGGAAAACAGGTGTTTAACTACATCACAGTCTTAGTGCTTCACCAATGTTCCCAATTCTAATCTGCAGAACATTTGTGCAGATCATTTATTTTTAAATTGTACTGAACATATAATAAATAACAGCGAGTGACAGTTATCTGTTTTAGATAAGGGACTTCACAAGGAAACATATTGCCATGCAGTCTAGATATTGGCCACTGAAACTGTGACCACAAAACATGGTGTACATGTAGGACAGCCTTTGCTGAGCTGCCTATCTTGAATTCAGAATGGTGACTCACAGTCCACTGTTAGGCAAAATAGCCCCATGATAACCTCTAATCTGTATCCTCATCTCCTTACTCACTTCCTACTTGCTATCTGGTCTTCAGGTGGTTTAGGGATGAGGTCAGGGTGAATCTAATTCTATGACAGGATTGCATTCCCAGCTGATACACATTCAGAGCCAAGTGTAAACACATCTCTGCTGACCTTCCTTCTGCCATACTCAAGAAGTGTAGTTGAAGTAGTATGTATGACAGTAATGAAACTAGTAGAGTTGGTGTTAAAGGACTTAGAAGGTGGGGCTAAACCACCACTTAATTGCTGATATTCTGGCACTTAAATTTGGAAAACTAGATCAAACTGTGTCATAGGGTTTGTCATAGCATGTGTACACTTAAAAGTTGACTGGTTGGTTCTACAACACATTTGCTTTTACACTATCCTGTCTTTGTTGACACATGCATGACCAGAGCCCCAGTGCATCTTTATTGCTTCAACTGTGTACGGCATACACAGAAATATTGGTACAGCACTTTGTATTTGTAGTTTCAACATTATTGTATTTGACAACATAACTTCAGCTAATGGATGGTGTAACATAATCTTTATTTCCAACTTTCTGCCTTGCAGGACGGACAGAGGGCAGCCCTGTGGATGGACTCTGAGCAGGCCAGATGGAAACAGAACAGGCCAGACATGAGACGGAAGAAAGTCTGATATTAGCACAATTTGGCACATCTCGCAACATCTCACACAAGTTACAGAATGGAGGCCAGACTTCAGAGGGAAATTCTGTGCAGATCACTG
Organism: Trachurus japonicus; assembly: GCF_045865225.1. NCBI lineage: Eukaryota > Metazoa > Chordata > Actinopteri > Carangiformes > Carangidae > Trachurus > Trachurus japonicus. Next base: position 22,646,188 of record NC_140907.1, read on the forward strand.
GGGATACGAACTGGAACCATTACAAGCCCAGCACAGGTGCCAACGCCATGAAGAGGCACAGGGAAAACTGCAACAGCCCTGCTTCAGGACAAGGGCAATTCGATCAAGGAGCCTACATGATGAATGGGGAATTGATGAATGGAGAATTGAAGCATGTACTTCCTGAGCAGTCCTTACCAGTCCACCAACCCAAAAAACTTAAAGTAGATTCTGATATTAAAGCAACTGTGGACATGAGCTCCAGTTTAGTGGACAACTTTCCTGAGTTGACAAAAACAGAATTTGAATGCAATGCCCCTCAGACAGATATTAATTTAGACAAGACAAACTGTAATTTTCAAAATGGCGATATTTTCTGTCTACCAAGGGGTAAACAAGGTTTGATTTCAAACGGTGCTCTATCACCCCCTTCGACCATAGAAAGCACTCCAGGTGATCTCATACAGAAAAGCTTGTCTCAGTATTATCCTGAGCGAGTGTCAGTTGCACCACAAACATCTGGGTCACAACTTGATGCTGTTAATGGCTCACTGGCAAACAAGCTGCCCAGTGAAGGTGCTCAACCCTCATCTTTATCCTCAGGATTGCCCAATTCAGCTCAGATGCCTGACTCACAGCAACAGAAGTCTGGGGCATCTAGCAATGCTGATGGAGGCAAAACTTATAACTCTGTCAACTATATAGTGAATGGATACTCAAACAATTTTGGAGCAGACCACCAGCAGCAGCAGCAGCAGCAACAACAACAACAGCATCAGCAGCAACCACCTTCTTACTCTGGTCAGGAGCTGCCTCTGGGTCAGATGCCTGGTATGATCTCACCAACAAATACTGCCAATAACTCAAAACAACACCAGAATGGCCCACAGTGTTACCCGAATGACACAAACCCTCAAGGTATATATGTGAAAGCCAACCAGGAGTTTAACCAGAACTCTTTTCTCGAGCGCAGTGCTCCTCTACAGGCAGCAGAGGCGGGTGGATATGGACCCTTTCCCAACTCTGGGATACAGAAGATGGGGCAAAGTGAGGGACCTGGGTCTGGTCAGCACCAGCACCATGACACTGATGGGGGCCATCAGTATGGAATTCAACTCCAGAACTTTAAACAAAATGCTGGGAAGCCACATGGAGCTGAGAGTATGGGATCCATGGGGCCCAGTCTGCAGCAGCCACATCATGCTGGGTTAGAAAATGGGATGGAGAACGTATCCCAGCAGAGAGCCAACTTATCATGTTCGACACCCCACCAGGGAGGCTGGATAGAGCTGAACTCTTCACATTCGCAGCAGCAACCAGCAAGTGGCCCATCATCTCAGGCACAAGAGCAGGACATGTGGAGGGGCTTCTCTGCAAAGCCTCAGTCAGAGCAGCAGGCAGCTAACCATCAGGTTCATAGCCAGATGTTGGAGCCAAACCCAGCACAAAGATTCCAGACACAAGGAGTTTTCACAGATAGCAGCCAGGGGTCTAACAGCTTCCAGCAGCAACAACAGGACCGTCTCCCACCCCAAACACACTGTGCTCAAGCCCAGCACAACACTGCCCCTGAGTGGCAGCAATCAAATTCTAAAGCACCTCAAATGCAGCAGCCTCTACCCCAGAAAATGCCTGAGCAACATAACTTTCCCCAGAATCAGCGGGCAGACAGCCACTACCACTCACAGATGCAGTCAGAGCACTTATGTGAAGACCCTGACCTGCAGGATATACTGTCACCTGGGTTTTTACCAACACAGCAACAACAGCATTGTCATCTTCAGCGTCCACTGTCCCACCCACCACATTTTGAAGGGCAGCAACTAAAGTCTCCCAATTACAGACCTCACAGTCAGCCTCCGCCAGGTCAGCAGCAGCTTCAACCCAACCAGCTTCTTAAAAACATTTCAGCTCAATCCAACAACCAAAACATCCAGCACAGCAACCATACAACATTCAGTTACAATAACTCAATAGAAACACAACAATTACAACAACATCAAAGGCAGTATCCACCTAACTCAGGCAGCAACAACCTCAAGCAATTTCAACCACAGCGGCCTAACAACCACTGCCACCAGCCCAACCACACAGACTTCCCCAAGACCTCTACACAGTCACAACCTCACTTACCACAAGGTGCGTTAAACCAACAGGTTTCAACACAGCTGTATCCTAAAGCTGAACAGCAGCTGAGGACGTCATGCACTCAGTTCCAAAGGGGACCTCAACTACCTCTGAGACCTGCAAGTCCCCATGGAGACTTTCAGAGGCATGCTCTGCGTATGCACCTGTTACAAAGGCAGGAGCGCCAGGGCCCTCCTCAACCCCCTCAGAGCACTAGTGACCCCAAACATGGCCTGAGAGCTGTGAAAATGGAAAACGGACCTAGATTTGACTTGTCAGGTTCACAACAGCAGGAGCAGCAGTTACAGATGCGAGCAGAGGCAAGCATGGGTGGAGTGCAAGTCAAGCAGGAGAATCAACAATCTCTGTGCACTCAAAGTAATAGGCAGGGAAGCATCTTAGCCTCTATGGAAAAAAGCCTCAACCAGTACCAGCTTTCACCTGTGTTTGATAAGAAACCTATCCTCATTAATGCAGCAAATAAGGTCAAGGTGGAGTCATCTGGGTCTGTTACAATCTTGTCAACCAACACTGACCTGGGTGGAGTGGAATCTACTGCAGCTTCCTCAACCACAGTAGCTCTTAAAAAACAACCTGTTTCCACCCCTAAGAAGGAACACCTCCTACAGAGCTTTATGGACTCTCCTATGAAGCTACTAGATACACCTATTAAGAATCTACTGGACACCCCTATGAAAACACAATATGACATTGCATCCTGTCACTGTGTTGGTAAGTCACCATAATGTTGTTTCTAAAAAATCACTGAAATGTTGGGTGTGTAAATATTAACGAAAATTATTTTGTGATATTTAGAACAAATCAGTGAAAAGGATGAAGGTCCATACTACACTCACCTGGGGTCAGCCCCTACTGTTCCTGGTATACGGGAGCTGATGGAGAAAAGGTTAACCACAAATTTGACCTCTTGAAAAATTACTGTAAATATGGACCACTGTGTACTGTTGTACTTGTGTTTATTTTAATGCATCTATTCTGCTTTAAAGATCTGGTCTAACTGGCCCTGCCATCAGGATTGAGAAAGTTATATACACCGGCAAGGAAGGAAAAAGTACACAGGGGTGCCCCATAGCCAAATGGGTGAGAATAATTTTCATTCGATTGAAGGGAAGTCAGAAAATCAATTGATCTTGTATTTGTATCTACATGTGCACATAATACAATACATGTCATCTCTCAGGTGATCCGTCGATCCAGTGTAGAAGAAAAGCTACTGGTTCTGGTGCGGCAACGCAATGGTCACACATGCGATACAGCCTGCATCATTGTGGTACTCCTGGTCTGGGAGGGCATCCTGCCCAGCCTGGCTGACCGCCTCTACCTCGAGCTAAGTGAGACTCTCACAAAGTATGGAGCCCACACCCAGAGACGCTGTGCTCACAATGAGGAGTAAGTGATACCATTGCAGAACTCAAATCTGGTGAAATGGGTTACAGTATTTTGTTGTAATCAATGACAGAAACTAAGAGGATACAATAATTGTCCTCATTCACCAGATCTAAAATGTTATTTACCCATTTAAAGCCTATCATGTGTGTATGCCAAATACACACACAAGAATTTAGTTGTAAAATGTAGGTAGAAAGAAATTATTTCTAACCATTCCTTGTTTCTTTGCAGCAAGTTGATTTCCAATTTGATGCTCAGTCATCAGTCTTGGCTACCAGTGAATTACTGGGAAACAATGACGCATTTTCATTTTTGTCTTTCCACTTTAGGAGGACCTGTGCGTGCCAGGGGTTAGATCCAGAAGCTGCTGGGGCATCTTTTTCCTTTGGCTGTTCTTGGAGCATGTACTACAATGGCTGCAAGTTTGCCCGGAGTAAAATCCCAAGAAAATTCAAACTACTTGGGGATGATGTGAAAGAGGTATTTCATGTAGTTTTAAAATATTAGTTTGACTGTGCACTTTAATATAATAAGTTTATAAAAGTTACTTACAATGGCCAAATTTTGTTTTTCAGGAAGAGAGACTGGAGCAAAACTTTCAAAATTTGGCAACCCTATTGGGTCCCTTGTATAAAACAATGGCACCTGAGGCTTATGGAAATCAGGTGAGTATACATATTTATTCCAGCCCTTTCCAAATTTGTTATAATTTAAAATCAGAAAAAATAAACAAGATAAAAAAATAAGAATATATAATAAAACAGTATATTGATAAGTACAACTAAATAACATAGGTAAACTTACAAGCAAGTATTCATCATCTAAGTTGATCCTTATAATGTGAATAGGAATTTCTGAGAGTAAAAAGATGATGAATCAGTTTAATCAAGAAGATTTCTTATATATTGTTTAGTGACCATCACACATTCATTATGTTTTATTTAAATATATGTCCTGCGATTCCTGGACACAGGTGGAGCATGAACACAGGGCAACAGATTGTCGTCTGGGGCGCAAAGAGGGCCGTCCCTTCTCTGGGGTCACTGCTTGCATGGACTTCTGTGCCCATGCTCACAGAGACCTCCACAACATGCAGGGTGGCAGTACTGTGGTAAGCATATTCTGGGAAATGTGTCTTTTTTAGTATATTGTATTTGTCTAACACTGGAATGGAAACCATGACTTGAAATGCACATGGAGCTATGCTGTAATGTCCCATTGAAGCATGGTTTTGCACGAGAAATATGAATAGAAATTGTAGAATTTTATATTTTAGGTCTGTGCCACTCCAGACAAAAAGTATTTAACATTCTGTATTTCCAGGTGTGTACATTAACAAGGGAGGACAACCGACAGATTGGAAAGATACCAGATGATGAGCAGCTCCATGTCCTACCTCTTTACAAGGCTTCCAACACTGATGAATTTGGCAGTGAGGAGGGTCAGCAAGAGAAAATGAAGTCAGGAGCCATCCAAGTCCTCAGTGCCTTCCGCCGCCAGGTGCGCATGCTTTCAGAGCCCGCCAAGTCTTGCCGGCAAAAGAAGCTGGATGCTAAGAAGGCAGCTGCCAATAAGAATGCCATGTTGGACAGCTCTAATGATAAAGCTGTACTGGCCAAGTCAAAAGCTGGCACTTATGAGAACACCACTCACAGCACTCATATGGCAGGTAAGGCAACATTTGTTCTGATGGTTTAGCCATGACATAAAAAAAACTCCATACTGCCAATATACTAAATAAATAATGAAAACTCCAAGACCAATTGCAAAAAGTGACACTTGAGGGATTGGTAGTTTTGCAACGACTGAGACTTTAACTCTTTCAATGTGTTGTTTTCTAGGACCTATTCCAGGTGCTCTGGGAGCAACTCTAAAGCCAGGTCAGCCAACACATCCCCTTGGGGCCCATCCTCAGCAACTACACCAACAGCAGCACCAGAGCATTCTTCCCCCTTATCCCGGCTCAACAAATGCAGCCAGCTACACCAGATTTCCTAATCACCCCGGGTCTTTTCCAAGCACTTCCAGGCCAGGCAACATGTATTCCCCTCAGCCACCAACACCAACAAGCCCTTATCCCTCCCCACTCCATGTACCAAACTCTTACATGAATGGATCAAATCGGCAATACCCAGGCTATCAATGTAATGGAGGAATGCCCCTTGAGACTTATCATCCATACTATGCTTCAAACCCAAAGCACCTGGACATGTATAGACAACAGCGACCACCGCTTTACTCAGAGCAGCAGTATGGTGTACATCAACGCTATGAGGTCAATTATCCGCCAAGGTACAGTGAACCAGGTTTACAGGTAAATGGTTACAATGCCTGCAGCGTGAGGCCAGTACACCCCATGAGACCATACGCCCCTTATGGTCCTAATGGAACCTCAGAACCCCAGTTCATGGACCCGCTCTCAAGAGGACCCTCAGCCCATGGAGGTCTGGATTATGCAGCTGCTGTGAGCAAAGGCAATCAGTTTGGAGGGTACCCAAATCCATACCTCTCTCGGAGCCCTCAAATCTTAGCCCCTGGAAAAGATCCTTTCCATATGCAAATAAAGACAGAAATGGGCATGCCTGGTCCACAGATGCTTTCTTCTCAGTTAAGTGGTGGGTGCTTAAACCCTGAGACACAGTCAGGATTAGGTTTGCCTAATGGAAGTCTCATGGGATCTGGTATAAAGCAAGAGCCTGGAACACCACAGACACCCACAACACCACAAAAACCAGAGATGTGGTCAGACAATGAGCACAATTTCTTGGACCCTGATATCGGTGGTGTGGCAGTGGCACCTAGCCATGGCTCGGTCCTGATTGAGTGTGCAAAACGGGAGCTCCATGCCACAACACCCCTTAAAAATCCAGACCGCAATCACCCAACACGAATCTCCTTGGTCTTCTACCAGCACAAAAACATGAATGAGGCCAAGCATGGCTTGGCACTATGGGAAGCCAAGATGGCAGAGAAAGCACGTGAGAAGGAGGAAGACGCAGAAAGGAATGGTGGCGAAGGGACACCTAGCAAAGGCAAGAAGGGGGTGAAGCGGGAGCATACAGAGTCATCAGAAAGTACCGGGGAACCCCCTTTCAAGCGTTTTATCCAGGCACTAATGGAGGGGTCCTTGTCCAGCACAACAAACACCTATGTCAGTACATCTCCATACGCCTTCACAAAGGTCACAGGGCCTTACAGCCGGTTTGTGTAGAAAACATTCTTGTTGTAGAAAATTGAAGGTGCTTTATTTATGACGACCACAACTGCCACTGGCCTCATCTAAACACTCCTTCCAATCCATAAGATTAACAACAGTGTTGCATAGAAAAATGAGCCTGTGATCAGATGACATACAAATCACCTTTCACATCAGGTGTTTCACCTCTTTAACAATCAAGCTTTACTAGTTCACCCTACCAAGGATGTATTTATTTTTGTTTGGCAACTTTTGCAAGATACACACTGTCAAAATCTCTGGTGCTTTTAGTGACATAAGGAGCTATTTTTACTGGAAACAAAGTTTCATTTTTGGTGGCTTTATTTTTCTTACAAAAATTTGGAGATGTAATCTTGGCATAAAACACTGACTTTGAAAATGACAACATTTGTGGTGCTAAAATGTGTGCTTAATTTTGTTTATGCAAGGCCTTCACACTATAACCATAACACACTCGGTGACACTCAATGACTTTGGTCAAACGGACACTGAAAATATTATCCATCACTGTCAAATCATCAGCATCATTTTGGCAAGTCAGTGTGTCTTAGAGCACTTTTTGATATTGAGAGTTAAATGTTTTAGAAATACCTTCATAAATCATAAAATCTGGTTATTGCTGTACTGACAGCAATGGACTTCCTAGCATCACTAAACTTAAATTGACGAGTTTATCACATATGGTTATATGAGCAATCATGAAACAGCTAAGTTCATGCAAAAAGATTTTTTTAAACTATCGTGTTGGTGCTTCTTTCACTTTCCTGTCAATTATACTGTAAATTGAGCCATTCTAATGGTGCATTTTTAACATTTTGAGGAAAAAAATTTCCATGTTTGTGTGATTTTAGTTCTTCCAGGTTCTCTCTGTTGTGAGCAACTGTTTTTAATGTTCCTTACACAGGTTCATTGAACAAACCTGGATTGTGAATATTACATGTAGTTTTATGTATGTTGTGCTTAGTAAATGTGCTTTTGATACACTGAGGAACATGAAACAGGGTAAGCTCAGTGTCAGTTTCGGAGGGCAGCTGGCTTGCTGTGGGGTCTTTAATTATTGTAAGATAAACAGGTGAGATTTGTACAGTAAATTAATTTCCCTTTTTGGAATTACTGTTATAGATTTTGTGTTGTAAAGAATGCTAACAGCCTATTTCATTGTTTTTCTTGAGTTTCAACTGATTTTATTTCATAAGGTGCTATTCAACCTACTAGAAACATACAATGTGAGACTCTTTGGGCAGTGAGAAGGCTTTTAAATAATGTACAGTACAAACCTGTCATATACCTCAAAACTAGTTTGGCAATAGGACTATAACATATTTTTCTTCCTTCCTTTGTATATTACTTTCAAAATGTTAAGAACGGTTAAACTTAAGGCCACCAAAAGGCGTAAAAGTTCATTTCTTACTTTCTTATCAATCTAGCAGAAAGTATTACCTGAACTTGAATTGTGATGTTACTGTAAAATCAGGGACATTTTCAACTAATTTTGTGTACATCTTCATCGCCTGTGTTCGTCTTGTTATATTTCTCATTCAGGGACTTGCCATTGCATCCTGAATCCCAATATGATTCTTGTCTTCTCCACACAAAAAAAAAAATTTTTGTGAGGAAACAGATACTTTCCTGCAATTCTTTACTTATATTTTAGCTAATAGGATGGTGGTATCCTTTAAAACGTAATTTGAACATATATGCACTGAGTTGATTAAAGGGAAAGTATGATATTGACTAAGTATAAAGTAATGCATTTGCTTTCACTATGAGACAAGACCAGGGCAATGATTAATGTAGTTGCACATCTTTGTGCCTGTGTATAGTTAAATTTATTTATAACCACTAAGCAATTGTATAGTGATTTTTCTTCCCTGTCTATCTGATTTAATTAATGCGTTATATAATGGAATGACTGTCATGTTATAGTAAGAACTCACCCCACTCAAAAATATACATTTTCTGAAAGCACTTCATTTCTTTTTCAGGAAAAAAAATGTGTAATAAAGAATTGCAAAACATTTTATTTAAACAGATTGTAAATGTGTTTAAAAAAATAATAAATTATGTCACATTGTACATACCAAGAATTGGTATTGCAGGAATACAATTCATTCTTTGATGTATGTTCTTCTTCTGTCAAACTGACCCACAGCTCCTCTATCAGCAATCCTCATCATATCTTAAAATACCCATTTTACCCGTTTCAGGTTGAGAGAATGATCATGGTTAGATTATCCAGGAAGTCTTTGTAAATACTACACTCACTGTCACAGCAATGTTTACAGTCATAGTATCCTGTTAGCTCAGACATTAGAAGGTCTAGTTTTTTTAACTGTTCCAATTTTGTAAAATAAATCTACATAGAAAATGTTGAATTTCATTGTACAGGACCCAGCTACAGTAGCAGGTTGTGGTTGAGAAAGCCGAGGTGTCTAAGATATAGCGGGTTACAAGCATAGCCATACTTGAAGATGCTTCAGAGTGTTTCTGAGTGAGTCAACATTACTTGAATGACTTTCTGGGCTTAACTAGTGCACTACACGTGCTCAGCTCAAAGGTTAAGCTAGCAGTTGATACACACTTGGTTTTTTTGCAGTTGGACACTAAAGGTATAAAAAAAAATGTGCAACTTTTTGCCTGTCATTTTATTTTTTAAGGCTTTCCTAGTTCTCCTGAAGTTTGGTATGCTACAAAAAAATGGAATTAAGGATGGGTATTAATACTGTAAGTATTGTAATGTACTGAATGCAGTTTATTTGAAAGCTGTTTATTATATCATTCCTGATATTGCTGAGATGTGGGTGTTTTTCTAATAAAATTTATATTTATTTAAAGCAATCCGATTTGTTACTCCAAGTTAATACTAATATCTAAATTCTTTGTGTCATTGTCCACATGTTGAAGCTTTTAGAATTGGTTACTATGGATAAAACAAGACATGTTGTAATGTTCACACCTTCATTTTATTATTTATCCAAACAAGAACAAATGGTTTAATTGTTACAAATGATCTGTGTGTATGGTTGCAAGTTCAAACTGATTATGTTTTAAAGGCAAATTAGAACACAGTCCTAATGTGAAAGACTGGATCTAGACAAAAACACTTCAATACATATATAAAACAATTTACAATTTAATATAAAGAGGACCGTTGTATGGTTAGTCTCAATGTTTACTGGCTCATTATGTCAATATTGGGCTGAATCCTTTTATTCTTTTTTCTCTTTTAACAAATTCCTGGATGGAAAATATAGATGGCACTTTATATGGCTGAGATTTGAGTCCTTACCAAAAATAAACCCAATTGTATACAAGAAATGCAGCATCGTAGTATGTAAAGAATTTTTGTCCGTTTCCGTGTCATCCTTGAAGTTTCAGACAAAATGCCATTTGTCCACTGTACAAGAAAAAAATGACATTAAAATATAAGCACTGAGCCACAAGACACCTCAAATAAAACAAATTCAGTGCAAGTCTTTTACTTACCCTCTGGAGACACAGGATGCGGGCTGCCGAATGCTGGGGCCTGTGGAGTCACAAAATATACGTGAAAATTACCAAACCTAACCCCTGCACAGTTTTATATCTTATTGTGTTTGCTAGCATCAACAGTCTGTGGAAGTTCTCACCGACTGGACCACATCTCTGGCCTCATCTGCACTGCATTTCAAAGGGCTCTCACGGCAGGAGATATTTTTGCTAAGCAGAGGAATTGTCAAAAAGAAAGAAAAAAATGTTACTACTGTTCATGACCCTGACAATGTTATATGCACACTACACACTGCAGGTGCTTTACGTCTAATAACTTACCATTCAATGCCTTCACTATTTGTTTGCTTTTGCACTAGTGCCCTCCAGTGCTCATGGGTGGACTTAATGATCTCAATTGCAAAGTCCTGTAAGAAAGGAACAAGAACATCAGGGGAGAGGACCCCATTTAGATTTCTTAGAGAGCAATCCATTTCAAGCAATTCACTTCTAACCACTAAAACCACACTGGGCTGCAATCCCTCCTATACCAACTGCCATGGCTTATCTGTGTATCTAGTGTTACAAAGGTCTCAGTACCTTGTCTTTGAATTGTCCATCGAATCCAAATTGGTTCTCAGGCTTTCCATCAGGCACCTTATATTTCCTAAACCAGTCGACAGTGGCCTCTAAATGACCAGGTCGACTCTTGCGGACATCCTCTATGTCTGAGGAAACAAAAGAATTCAATAGAATAAGGATGGAGGGACAAATATTTGTTTGGTGTGAATTAGATATGAATCTGTACTCCATTTATACTTGGTACAAGGTAAAAACAGAAAATATGTAGTGATTACAATAGGACAAAGCAGGTTACCAAGAGTCTGTTAAAGCAGAAGTAAGTGATATATTTGTGTTAATATAAGTCTTAAATAGTTATATCTTCCGACAGCAATCACTTACATAGAGTGTTTGGTCTGAAACACGGGTCTGTCAGTCACTCTGCTCTGCTCTGAGCCGAGGAGAAAACATTTATCGTATCCTACAGTTTTTATCCAATGAGGAGAGACAACGGCATGCAGGGCTGTGTGTGCAGCCAAGGGACGCCGTGAATGTGGCGACGTAGGGACGAGGACTGTTATGGTGCGTTCAAGGAAACTCGTATTTTTCCGACCGTGAAGTCGTACCAGTTCGATCTGGTACGAGTTCATGGGTCGGAAGTTACGAGTGGCCGTTATAGTGACTTTCACCGGTAAAACAGGTCGGAAAAACACGAGTGGGTTCCCTGAAACGCTACAAAGTCGTAAGTTGTGACTTGAAGCTGTAATTTACGATTTCAAAAGCCTGCCTGGAACGCAGCATTAGCGAAAACGACCGGACCACTTACTTCTGCTTTAAGTCATTTATCCTAATTATTTTGTATCTATTTTGTTTATCTTGCTAATTATGTCTGTCTCTCATTTTTCCTGATACTCTAGCTCTACTCGGACACTGAAAATGTCCCCATTGTAGGACTGATAAATGGATTATCTTATTTTATGTTAGAACATTTTTACTTGATCAAAAGGTTAGCGCTGCTCAATTACGACAATGCAGGGACAAGGTTGCAGCTGATGTAAACAATGCAAATTAGGTGCGAGGCTAAAAAAGAAATACATTCATGACTGTTGGGCCTTAAGGATACACACCATAAGTTTTGGAGAGAAAGGTTTGATGTAAATAAAACTATGTTGACAACAAAATATCCACAGGCTGTTGTACTGAAGTTACTGTCAGGGCTGCCAACAATCTCAAAGGGCTTCTGTGTTGGATCTATAAATATATTTCTCCAAATTCAATTATTGAACCACAGAGAGTTGTGGAAACTATGCATTACTTTATATGAACCTTTATCTTTGTACTTAATTGTCTTGGTTTGCAAGTTCTACTACATATAATTAAACTTTCCTTGACTCATGATCATGCCACGTCTGCCAGACAAAATGTCTTAAGGGCAGAACATAGATCAGTGAAAGGTAGTTCCGAAATGATGATTGTTGATATGATCACACCCACTATTTAGGTTTTTGGCATCTGGGTCCTTTGTATTGATGGCAATGACCTTCCAGTCCATTTCTCCTTCATCAATCATGGCCAAAATGCCGAGCACTTTCACTTGGATTAACTGACCTGGAGAGCACACCTGGGCAAGCCAACAAAGTACCAATTAATAGTTGATCAATTGATGACACTATACTTAAAATTATCTTTGAAAAGTATATATTCAAAAAACACCTCAAAATGATAAAAAGCAATCTTACCTGAGTGCCAATGTCACAAACATCAATGGGATCATTATCGCCGCAACACTTGGTTTCTGCATCCATATGATTTGGGTCCTCCCATGTCTTTTGCAGTTCAAACAGTTAAAAAATAAATACATTTCTCAAAAAAAAAGCATTGAAATTGACAACTGAGTGACTGAATAAAAATTTATACACTCATAAGGATGAACAACAAGACAAAACGTTGAGCATGAATGATGAAACTGGAGTCCACCTAATTAATTTCATGGCATTTCAATTGCCACATTGTTATTTGTCAGTTGTGATCAAGATTGGAAATCAACACAAAGTTGTGATGATAGAAATAACCACAAACACTGACAGCTTAAAGACCCCCTCCCATGAAAATCGTGTTTTTCGTGCTTTTCACATGTTCCTGTGGCATTTTTCTTGTGTTAGAGCACACATCACCAGAAAAGGAAGTGCAAAATTGCATTTCTGAGTTTATCTGCCTTCAAATTGCTGTGAACCAATGGCAGACGCAAACTGGCAGTTTCAGGGAGACTGGAGCTGACGTGTCACAGCTCCAGGGGAGGGCACTAGTGCTACAAGCTCCCGCCCTGCATCTGGCTCAGAGGTGAAAGGCTTGGCAGCTCGGTGTAGCTGTCAAGGTATAACAGGAATAGCTCACCTGGTAGAGCAGCTTGCACCATGAGCGAGGACTGGGATCGAATCCCAGTGTGGAGTTTTACGCTCAACGCGCTGAATCTGTAATTGTACAATGTCCAGCTGTCAGCAAGCGGGGGGTGGGGTGCGAGGAGGTGGCTGGGCGGGTGCAGAGCAGCGCAGTCTCCGCCCACCCTCCAGAGGCGCATTGCTAATGTGCATTGCTAATGAGCTGGTTTTAAAATGACCAAAAAGGGTCGCGGGAGGGGGACTATAATGTCACCGGGATTCAGTTTTCTTACCTGTGGGAGCGCGCCATAGTTCCAGATGTAACCTTTATGGGGAAATATGTTGGCAACATATCGAAGCTTCCCTTTCTTTACGTCTTGTTTAATCGGATTCAGTGGTTCCTTTGTTGCAATCTAGGAGGTAAAGCGATTACGTAAGTGTGTAAGTGTAAGCAAATGCTCCGCAGTAACATATCTCTCTATCTCTCTCTCCCTCCCTCACATCTGGAGCCGCAGAGTGCAAAAGCTTCACAGGTGTGAGAAATTGGCAATCAGGCCTGAGCCTCCTCAGACTGTTCGGACCAGGAGTCAGGGTTCGGAGACCGACCAAGGCGGAGGTGGCAACCGGCATGAGTGTGGTATCGTAACAAGGAGAAAAACTGAGTTTGGATATTGTGCTCTAAGGGCAGAAATCTTGTTATGTTAAAGGGATAGTTCAACACTGCCATAATCCCTATAGATTTAGGAGTAGGTTCATTACCTTTAATTGTCGGTGCAAGCTATTTAGCCTATTCTAAAAACAACATGCACCGACAATTAAAGGTCACAAACCTACTCCTAACACTATAGGGATTATGGCAATGGGCCAATTTGTAAAACTGTTGAACTATCCCTTTAAGAGAGTTTTCCTGCTCATTCCGACTGAAGATCTTCACCCAGGTTATTTATGTACTATTACATAAGTGTCCATATGTCTATGAATTTTGAGTTTCTGTGCATATATTATTTTCTTTCAACACTCAAAATCCTTGCTGATTCTTGCTAGCAGGCCTCAGGCTACCTCTTTTTTCACTAACATAGCATCAGACTACCACTATGCTAAATAATCTATAAACCACAATAAAACTAGAAATGTGAATTCAATGCGAGTCATCCTTTACTGAGGTAGTAGAAGTAGTGGTAGAAGCAGCGTGGCAGAAATATAATAATCAGATTATTTATTGTAAGAATTGGACAGTGCATCCATAGTGTGTTAAGTCTATGCTTACCTCCATTTTAGCATTTGACCATCGAGGTACCTCCACAACCATATTATAGAGCACCTGAAAATAAAGTAGAGAGCTATATAGCCTACAGTTTCATTGTGAATGAAAAAGTGAAATAAAACATTGAATTTGACAGTACCTCATTTTCACTGTTCTTAGGTTTTTTGGCTGGCACACCATTGTCCTATCGAGAGAGAAAAAACGTTAAAAATGTCTGCAAGTTTGACCATACAGTTTTGGATTTTCTGCTGCATTTATTACACTTAAACGGCTACTTCCACTATCAGAAGACTTACCTCTTCCGTGTCTGCTATAAGTGGAATGTCATGGAAAGGTGAAACGTATTTCCCTTCAGTGGTTTCTACAAAGAAAGAAAAACAGTAAAAATATTAAACAAAAGACTGGAAGACTGATTATTGTAAGAGCTCAGATCATACCACAAATATCATAAATTGCTTTATCTCTAGTCATTTCAGGATCTAGTCTTGAGCACCTCTGCAGCATCTTTTACGAAAACTCCTTTGCCATTGATATATAAGGGATGCAAGCTGTGAAACTATTTTGGTGAAGTGTTTTCACCTTGTTACAGTTTTTACCTTTGTGATACAGTGGGAAGAAAAGCTTTTCACCTCACACACAATAACAGCTTTAAAAAACAAAACAGCAATTGACACATGAATCATTCAGCCCCTGGACATTTATAAAAGTTTAATTCAATTATTTTATCTGCAATCTTTGCAATTCAATAACTTTATCTGGCCTGTTTTATGTCTACGGTTTTATAGGGGCGTGTGCTTGTGCGTGTGTGCCCTGACAGTGTCCACGTGACCACAAAACAGGAAGTAAAACCACGTGAAAATAACACCTTTTCTCCATTTTTGCTTATGAAGTAGGCTACTTTAACATACTGGAAACCGGTATGAGCACACCAAGAAAAGCCCTGCACATTGACAAAGGTCAAGCGTTTACCTTGAGGTGGAGCCAGGGGTTACCTGTCGGGACACTGGACCTCAGTGCTACACCGTCCTACCATGACATGCATGGGGTTATCGGCTAATGACTTCTCCCACACTGGCGATGATTGACTTACTAAAATAAATCCGGTAGTCAGTGGAATTGGGGCGTCCTCTCTCCTCCGTTTGATAGTGCATCGTTTTTCTCAAGTAATAAAGATGAGGAGCAGCTGCTGCTTGTGTGACGAGTTTGTTTCGAGAGGCAGAAAATGGGCCGAAAACAGTCACCAGGCGGCCAGCCGAAGACGAAGAGCGCAGCAGCAGCAGAGGTCTCATTATACACACACACACACTTCTTCCTCTCCTCGGTTCCTACTTCCCGTCCTCCACCTCCGCCGCAGCCAGATCCCAAGCGTTAAGTCCGCCTTATTGAAACTGGGTTTCCGGTTGAGTGAATTTCCAAATAAAAGCCAACGCTAAATGATACCGAGCTAAAACAGGTTGTCTCAAAACATTCATATTTTTATTCCATCCATATTTTATCCATAACCTTTTGTAGCAAAAGCCACAGATTTTGTTAGGCTATGCCACTATAGTAGACCTGAACAGCCTACTTAGCTTTTTACAGGGTATTAATATCGTACTTTTATTTTGATAACACAATAGATACAACCGGAAGTCACATTGTTTTTTCCTATGCTAACTTGAAGATGGTCATGGTCTATGTGCACTCTTCATTTTACTGCCATCTAGCCTTATTTGAGTCACTGAATGACCCCTCCCACCCTTTCCTTTCCTAAAATAAGGGGAAATTGTGGCAATGTATTTTCAATCCTACCATTGAAACAAAGATATGCACTACTTTCTTGTGACCCTTTTTAAAATAAATAAAAATGATAAAAAAGCATGTAAGACAGATAGCCTATAAACACATGAGTAGTTTTCCACTGTGAATGAAGAACTGAGCACCTTTGTCATCCATCTTGAGACCTTCCATAAAAGTCACTTTTGCTTGCTTGCTTTTTTACAGCCTTAAGTTAATGGATTCGATGGCGATAATCTCAACAATACATCACAGGATCAAAGTCCATATGTATCTATTGTGCCATAAACAAACACACACACCCCAGCGACTTTGATGTGTTTTTGTTGGCCTCTATTTAAACAAATGACACATACATCAGCAGCTATAAAAAGGTAGGTTTATTAAAACCTTAAACTGCACGCTTGCCTTTGATACTGTTGCCTTAAGGTTTTAATGTTACTGTCCAAAATCCCATTCATTGCGTGTCCACTACCAGTGCAGTTTTGACCAGTCTCACTGAAGCTAGTAGATGACAAGAAAAGATTTCATGCTCAAGTGACCAGCAGTAAAAGTTTATGGCTTTAAGGGATAGGTGTGTTTTTATTTTCCCTCATCCTATTCATTGATCCCGCCCGCATCTTTCCCTCCAAAAGTATTTTGTCTCAATAAAAAAGCAAAATACATGCTGATAGCATTTCTTACTTTTAAAATCTTATTAACTTTTTTTATTAACTTTGTAGAGGTTCATTAACTTGTGTTAGTGCCTAACATTTTTTTCTTGGGTGCAAATTCACTACACTTCAGGGACACTCTGTCTTTGAGCAGGTCAAGAATAACCACACCCTGACTGACATATTGTCACACAAGCTTCCTCAGGCCAAAACAATTAATACTGCCACCCTGTCGGCTCACAGGAGATAACGCTGTTTACTGACTTGCATGTTTGTACAGAGTATGTGATTATTCAGTATTTGTTTAACCAAGTCCACTTGGTTACACAATACTGCTCAGACACATACATGTTATGTTTTCGTCCACTTTAACTTTTCTTGTTTGAAATGAATAGGTCAATTCTGAGGTTTTATTTATTATGAATGTACAATTAGATGATGATAATGATGATGATGATACTGATAAAGTAATGTGAGATACATTTTGTGTGATGCCCAGCTGACATACTGTACTGTTGGGAGCCATATTTGTGTATCTAGTCAGATAGAAGTTAAACAGGTGTCCTATGAGCACACCGCACAGTGATCTGAAACCACAATGGAAGACCTTATTACCTGTCTCAATGGAGAGGAAATGCATCCATTCATTGTTATGGCGACAACTCATAGTATCTGGTTGCTGTGACCAGAAGTAATTGTGGCACCAAGCGTGTCAATGAAGTTCCTGTCTAACTAGATCTCACATCACATGAGTGCCAATTTCTAAGGTTTTTCCTGATAAGAGGAAACAAAAGCTAAAACACGGCCCATTCTATTTCTAAATACCCAGAATTTAAACATTATCAGGGTATCACCATAATGCATGTGCATGTTCTGATGTGGAAATATATAAAGCATATGTATATGGTTTTTATCTATTCATTATACACATTTTAAAAACTTTGTGAATCCATTTACTGTATTTAATATTAGCTTGGCTACCTGGTTTGCTTTTTCCCTACAGCTCAGTACTACATAAATCATCTGATTTGGATATTCACTTTTTAAATAGGCTACTACATGAATAGAACACTCTGTATTGTGATTTGTAGCACCCAAGACATTTACATAAATACTTCCCTGTCGCCACTGTGAGTGTCTCTGTGAAATCTCACATTAATTTTACTTTGGGGATGATTAGTTTTATTAAGCACAAAATCAAAAATAGCTGGTGGCCATCGCTGTGCCTACAAAGCTTTGAGGGAAAGTGATGAGATGTACTTTCTCTGTCCAGAGGGAAAAATGATCTAAAGGGAGAAACATAGCACAGCAGTAGAGAGGTGTGGCCACACAGCTCTCATGACAGGTAGACACAGGGAGGAGCTACATTACCTGTGCAGAGCAGGCAGCAGTCAGTGCATAGAGAACAGTACACCTGTTGCACTTCCCAGGCTCTTTCTCTCTCTGTTTCTCTCCCTTTTCCTACCCCTCTTTCTCTTCCCTTTCTTTTCTCCTACTTTGGTCTGAAAGCGCAAGGCGGCTGTCGGCCTCACCATGGATCTCAAGGAGGCCAGCGGAGGTGAGAAGGAGAAGGAAAAAGAGAAGGAGAAAGTAATAAAAAGGAGGAACCGGCCTGTGTTTCTGCGTTACCTGGAGAGGAGAAAGACGGACACTATTGTATCTGATGACACGGCCAAAGGTGACATTAACCTGGGGACACTGGTGAGGAGGAGCCAGTCTGACAAGACGGAGTACAGCGCTAAACTTAAAGGTACATCAGCTAATGACCTCCCCTGGGGTCAAAGCTATGGCAACAGTCTACATGCACGTGAGCCATCACTCACAACTCTTTACACTGCAAACTTGTTCATGACACACTGTGTATGGGGAACTTTTAGACAAACATGTCCACTGCGGATGGACTATAACATGTATGTAACAGCTTTTATGGCCTTTAGGCAAACATTCGACACAGACACATGCACTGCTCTACAGCTCTGGATACTGGGCACCTGTTGTGTTACTATGTGTTGAGCAGGAGATACTCCCAGAGGGATGAAGCCACATATGCAAACTGTGCTCCAAACTCAGGCACAGAGGAGTGGCCTGAGAGCTGTTCCAGACCAGCTCGTAAACAAGATCTCGACACCAGAGATGTGAAGGATGTTATATATTTACTTACTTACACTTTGTTAAAAAGTTTCACCTCAGGTGTTCTTGACATTTCAGGCATTTGGTCTTACATTGACTAGAGCTTACTAATTATCAGAAAGAATTTGGAGTGATTGGCTAGTTGGACAAAAGAAAATAGGATAAATTCACTGATGCAGTTTTATGTTGCCTCATCACAACAGCTGACACAGCCTTTTTATGCGTATTGCGGAGAAACTGGCTTCACCTGTCCTTAGAGTGCTGTCAGTGACTGGGAATGCTGCACTTCAGGCAAAATGGCAGACTGGGGGGGGGGGGGGGGGGTTGGTTAGTAGCCTATAAAAGATTAGCCAAAGTATGTAGGTGTTCCTGTGCCACTTGTTCCTGGGTTTCCTTTTCTGTGAACAATACAAATGCCAAATGACTCATGTCACCTTGTTCAAAAAAAGCAAAGCACTACTTCCCTACTTCTTACTTGGTGTCGCATTGATAAGATACAGGAGCTTTCACTCACACTTGCCTTATCAGCAGCTGCCCAGATTACCTGAAGAAAGAGACTCTCTTCATCTCTTCAGCTTTTTTGTTTTCTCAAACAGCCTGCATCATGGCAGACGGGGGAGTCGAAAAGAAAAGAAAAGAATAACACACAACACGGGATTGTTTTCAGTAAACCAGTCAACCTCCATCTCTGACCTCAGCATCACACCTGACAAGCTGATATTTACAGTGCTATTACCATAGCAAATATTGACGGAATGATGACTTCACTTAAAAAGGGCTAAATGCTCGACTAAATGTCTCATATTTGATTACTTCTAACCTCTGTACTGATTTGAAAAATCTGTATGCAGAGGCCAAATGAAAGTGAGTGTCTCTCCCTTCACTCTCTGTCAAAGTGTCCATAATAAGCAAAGCGCTCAACCATGACTCCAGTGATGGTGCCCAAGTGGCCTGTAGCAAAAGTCTGCAGCTGTAAAAGACAGTTTCAGGCATGAGTGTGTTTTTATTTTCCCGCTCTTAATTCACTGATCTGGCTCCTGCACCCACTGAGAAAATAAAGTTATCTTTATTTCATCTCAACAACAAAGTTTCAAAAAATATTTGGTAGCTTACTTTTTTTATCCTAAAAAATAACTATTTAAAAAATAGTTTTAACATTTTTTTAAATTAATAAAAAATGTGTATTAGTGAAAATGTGTATGTGCTGTAGGTGATCAATGTATAGATGGAATCTACCTATTTGTTCAGGTCAATTCTGATGGACATTTAACTATTTTAAAATTCTATATACCAAATTCTGACGAGAAAATAACTGCCATATTGATCATTACTGTAATCTAAAAGAAATAATTGTCATTGCAGTCCTGATCTGAAGACGATGTGAGTAGCCTCACAGCTGACATATTTACAGTGGTATTACCATTGCAAATATTGACAGAACGATGACTTCACTGAAAGAGGAAACATGTGAGCTGCTCTTCCACAGTCAGCCAGTCATGTGCTTGTCGGACAGGTTGGTCGAGCCACTCACCTATGGCAACGTCATATCAGTATGTCTAATAATTTACAGTATTATAACTAAAGAGTTCTGGCAATGGTTCGCCAACACAACACTCCTACAGAGGGACAGTTAATAAATCATACTCCTTTGTATTTATCGACTAAATGTGCATGGAACAGGCTACTTTGTTGTGGGTTGGTACTGTTTGAGGATTGACTTTTAGTTTGTGTGTGTGTGGCCCAGGTATTACTCCTGTTTACACAGTGACATTTTTGGGCCATGTCTTCCTTATGAGGACAGAGAGTAAGACCCATGACACAATTAAGGAACAAATAGGTTCAGGTTATAGTTAGAGAAAGGTTAGGATTAGGTTAAGGTTAGAATTAGATGTAGAAGTAGTAGCAATGGTTAAGATTTGAGTAAGTCTTCAGGGAATGAATACAAGTCAATGAGCCCATATTGATAAACAGTGTATCTGATATCTGGTTTCAGGCCTAATGATTCATAATAACTTCCCCTTTAGTGAATATTTTTGATATATCTTCAAGCTTCTAAAATATATCCCCAGTTTTCTCATGGATAAAATCCAGTTGTGCACTTTGCTGTGTGGCAGTCTAACATGTCATTCTTCTTACCGGCGATACATGATACACCATGCCCTCTATTCTGCTCTGTCTGTCTGTTGGATCCTTTTCAATGGGCTCAACACTGAAAAGCCCTGTATCCACTTTCATGGGAACTCCTGTGCCGGCAACTATAGCTCACCAAACATAATGCTGCATGGCAAAAGGATAAGTCACCAGAGTTATGAGATCTGCTGCTGAGTCGTGGTTGGTTAGAGTTCATTTTATTTTTTATTTCTGACACTGTGAACATGTCAAAGCAGAAGAATTTCTTAAATGCCACTTTTGAATGGGACAGATTTCACAAAGATTGTGAAGTGCTTTTAAAAGAATCTGTATGACATTGACACAAACGCTTTGTTTTGTGTCAAGAAAATGCTGGAGTAAAAAAGTGAATGTGCTGAAACTAAATTAAAAAATAGACTACATTTCCATCCAGTATGCAATCAAGATACCTCAACTGATTTATCATTAAGGGGATTTATTCTCACGGGTGGAGGTTTTCAGACATTCTGGGGTCTCTTTTCACTCTGAAAGCCCATGTAGACATATGACACTTGATGATACTGTTGAAACACGAATTTGATACTTTTTTTTTTTTTTTTTACATAGGTAAGTGAGTAATATTTCATTGAAAAAGTAGAAGTGGTTCTATAAGACACACATTTATTAATAATGATTAAAAATAGCCGCACAGCTAGATAGTCTTACGACAATCAAACTCATAGAATTAAAAACAAAAGTGGCTAAGAAGTTTTAGCAATACCTGCGGAAAACCTATGTATCAGAAAAAAAAGTTAGCTGTAACTGTCATCAGAATGTGATCTGACCTCTGTTGCAGTCAGCCACTACAATTGTGTGACCACAATGTGTACATAGCCTGTTCTACTCAACCTCAGCCAAAGTAACTGTACCTTTCAATTACTGTATCTGCAGTTTACCACTTGTTGTATTTCTATTGCTGTGAAAACAAAAGACTGAAATGATTTTAAAAAACACATTAGTTTTTCATCGACAGTGCAGGTATACATGGGTTAATCATAACCCAGACAGTTAATGTGTGTAGTACTGTTGTGAAACTGGGGTGGTGGGTGCAGCCAAGCAAAGTGTAAAGAAAGTGTAGAGAATGTTACTAATAGTGTGTACAAGAATGAGATGAATTTCATATGGACTTACACATGCATGCATTACTGTGTGTGTGTGTGTGTGTGTGTGTGTGTGTGTGTGTGTGTATATATATATATTCTCTGTGCAATAGTGTGAATCAGAGTGAATATGTATATGTAGGTGTGTGTTTATCTCTAACCCCCCCCAACACACACACACACACACTAGCATAAACACTCCCAGTCTGAGCAGATGGAATGCCTGAGCACGCCGTAGCATTACATCAGCGGCACGATTTGCTCTGTAACCTGACACAGGCCTCGCAGCCTTCTGTCACCCTTCCTCCACCCCCTCGCTTTCTCTCTCTCTCTCTCTCTGTCTGCCCCCCCCCCCCTCAAGAGGAGGAAGTGGTGCATGGTGTCGATTAGGCAGCGAGGAAGCATCCCTCTTCCCTGAACAGACAGTCCTGCCTGCCATGCAAAGCACAGAGCAGCCACAGACTGATTAGGAAGCAGAGCAATAAAAAAAAAAAGAGCAGTGAGTGAGCCTGACTGGCATGTTAAGTGAGGCCTTTTGGCGTTTGAGTCAAAATAATTAGATCACCGTGAAATACTGATGGCTGCTCAGGCGTCAGGCGGATGTGTTAGAAGAGATATATGCTTTTTCTAAGTAGACACAGCCCACGGGGCCAGGGTGTTTACCGCCATCTGAGCTGCAAATAGCATGAAACACTGGCAAAAACATAAAAGTTTCTTTAAATTTACACATTTATACCAAAATGTAGTTTGGTGCATTCACATTATCATTAGCGCTGCATGACCTTGTTTGACATCTGATGAACTTGTTAAGCCTGCTACACGAGAATGCACGTCTTTACAGACAGAATTTAAAAAAAAAACCTGCTTTTTTTTTTTTTTTTTTTTACAATAGTAATATTAATGTTATGATGCCATTTTATTCCTCTCAGAGAAAATGACACCGCCTGACCTGTCCACACCCACCTCTCCAGCCATTGACCCAGAGGAGGTACGCTTGAGGAAGATGAAGCGCAGGGCAAAGGTCATCCACGAGCTTGTACAGACTGAAAAGGACTTCCTCACAGACCTGGAGCTGTGCATCAGAGAGGTGGTCCAGCCTTTACGGCAGATGCAGGTAGACATATCCGACACAAATGAGTGAACTTCAACATTAATACTCCCACCAACTGAAAATACATTTTTGAATTAATTTACCATCCAACTTTACGATATAACTACCTTAACCTGTAACTTGGTTCACCCTATTTACGGTAGTTCACACACATAACGGTAGTTCACAATCTCTATACATCATTTTCAGGAAATCATGAGAATTGAATCAAACTTTTGGGGCATTTTACTAAAACACATAGGTGTAACAACAATGCTGAAATATCCAATGAAGTGTGACCTCAAAGGTTATTTAATAATAGCCACAGCTTATTTTTTAAAGCAAAATGATTACTGATTTATTTGACATTTGGACATAAAATGTGTTATGAAGTTTGAGTATTTTTTTTTTTTCATTTCATTTGGAAAGAGTGGCTCAACCCTTTTTTTTCTTTTTTTTCTGTGCTCTATTGTGTTAGGTTGTTGATACTGATCGACTATTCACCAACATGGAAACAGTGTGTGAGGTGTCAGCAGCATTGCTTCACAGACTGCACGAGGCCATGGCTGACCCCGACCCAGAGGCAGTTGTCATAGGTAATGCTGTTTTGATTCTTCTCCTATTTAATTTAATGTTGACTTTTGTTGCTCTGGATAATTTCGGACCAAAGATCTCATGTCCCCTTTTTTGACTGTGTTTGTAGGAGATGTATTCATCCAGGCGAAGGCAGCTTTAGAAGATGTGTATAAGATTTACTGTTACCACCATGATGACGCCAATATGTCCCTCAAATCCTATGAAAAAGAAGAAGAGATAAAGCAGCATTTCACCACATGTGTATTAGCGCTGAAGTAAGTCATGTCACTTCCTCCTATTTCATTTTTTGAAATCTAACTTCTCTGATATTCTCAATGTTAGGATTTACTGGTGATCTTTAATGGGAACTGTATTTCCTTTTCTTTATAATTACAGGAGGATCTACGACCAAGAGTAGGTTCCCTAAGTTTTTATATTTTCTTTCCTGAATCACTGCTCTGTATGTCATAGGAGTTCATGCAGATCATTGTTTACTATATAATGTGCTTATTTACACAGAGGAAAACCTAACTTACTGGACATGGGTTCACTGATCATAAAACCTGTCCAGAGGGTCATGAAGTATCCGTTGTTGCTTGGGGAGCTGTGGCAGGCAACACCTGAAGACCATCCTGACTACCGGCCACTGCAGGAGGCGCTCACCACAGCCAAGATCATTAATGTGAACATCAATGAGTTCAAGAGGCGCAAGGATATAGGTGAGATGTTGTTTTTAATGAATTATTTTTGTACTGCTAAAACATCTGCCGTCCTGACCTTATTTTACAATTTTTCAAATTTTGCCCTCTATTTTCATCTATTCTCAGTTATGAAGTATAAGAGGTTGGAAGATGAAGGCACACTGAGGGGCAAACTGCACAAGTTTAACATCCATTCAATCCGTAAGAAAGGCGACAGGTTTGCTGGTTACCTCAAGATCCTCACTGGAGTTGAACCACAGGTAAAGAAAGCGTGTTGTGTTCATGGTTCCCTCCACAGTCACTGTAATTGCAATTGAGTGGCAAAAGATAAGATAGTATGTCTGGGCTTAAAAGTTAAAATAACTTCAGAAATTTTAGCTTTTATGTAGCATTTAGAGAAAAACATAATTGACATTTAACCAGTATTTAAGATACATTTTTTGTTTGTTTTATTATAGGTTAGAGATGAAGTATTTGATCGAGAGGAGAAACTGTTCAGGAGTATGGAGAAGGCTGTGAGGCAGCTGGTCAAGAACGTTTACTGTTACCTGCAGTACACACAGGTACTGTAGGTGTATATAAGCAAATTATTTACTGTACCACAGCAAAATGGAGGCTGCTTCAATGATATTTCTTCATTATTTTATATTCTGCAGGAGATGGTGTCTGTAGCTGTCCAGAGTGTCCAGGACATGGAGAACATTGTTAAGGAGCCAAACAAAAATGGCATAAACGGCTCATTGCACAATTATGGCACTGACCCCTATAAGCACTTTGTAAGTGTGGTTTTTGTTGTAATTCACAATTGGAACAATCCAGCTTTTCGTCCTCTTTCCTCTCCTTCTGCGAATGCTCTCTATCTGTTCTGTCCTTGCTTCCCTCTCCTGTCCCCACATGACCTTTCTTTCACCCACCAACTGTGACTCATCTCTCTCTTTTCCCATAGGTGCCTGTCTGCTGTCCATTTTATTAAATCTTCTCCTCTGTGCCTCTAACTTTTCCAGTAGATCCTGCAGTT
Organism: Trachurus japonicus; assembly: GCF_045865225.1. Classification (NCBI taxonomy): domain Eukaryota; kingdom Metazoa; phylum Chordata; class Actinopteri; order Carangiformes; family Carangidae; genus Trachurus; species Trachurus japonicus. Next base: position 22,671,805 of record NC_140907.1, read on the forward strand.
ACTCTGCCACCTTCCCTGTCCCTGCTCAGTTCTCTCTGTGGATCGTGCTGTTGCCAATTCTGATATAACTGCACCTTTGAATAAGACTCTTTGTGTAGCAGCTCTTCACTGCGGCAGCTCAGCACTGCCCCAAGCAAAGTCTGTAATGACCTTTACAAAATAACTGTAGTCACAAGCGCATGTAAAGAAAAAGCAACAGACTTGTATTGTATGAAAGGGCGCCATTGTGTCTGCTACAATCAAAACCTGACAGCTGTAACTGATAGATGCTTTCATCAGAAGCTGAGCATTTTCACCAAATGGACAATCTCTCCTCCATGTAGTACTGCCCATTCCATGCACTACTCATATTGTAAGCTGAACAACATCAGTAGCTTTGGTTTGTCTGCATGCAAATTAAGCTCTGGCAGCACTCTTGTTGTTATATATTCAAGGTTAATGTTAATGCAAAGTATACTGTCTACACTTGGGAAAAAATGTTTTGAAATAGAGATGCCGCTGCATACTAAAAACAAGATATGTCATCATACACTACTACTACTACAAAAAAAATCTTTTAAAACCACAGAAATAGACCAAAAGCACCTGTTTACATGTAGAGAATACATAATGAACAGAGGCAGCCTACCACCGTAAATCGCTATATTCATCTTATGCTACCTCATTGACTTCTTCCTCCAGAAAGACAGTGTGGAGCGCTTGGTCCTCGCCCCCCTCTCCTCCCTGCAGGGCATGTTCACGGCCCCGCAGAAGCTCATCCAGAAACGTTATGACAAATTGCTGGATTACTGCAGTCGCCTGGAGCGCTCTTCCTCTTTTTCATCCTCATCCTCGTCAGCCAGCACCTCTTCCTCAGCTCCCTCACTGGTCTCAGTGGACCTGCCCGGTCCTGCCAGGAGAGACTATGAGGCTATCAATGCCCTGCTAGTGGAGGAGCTGCAGAGGTTCAACATGGCTGCCTATACTATTCTGACCAACTGTGTGGTGTATCTGGTGGCCCTACTCAGAGAGCTGATGGATAAGATACTACTCCGTGCTCCATCCATCCAGCAGCTACCAGTGAGGATCCTGATCATGACACACATTATTTGTCACATTTCATTTTTGGGTCTGTTTGATACTGAGACTCTGTTTTGTTTGCTTTTCCAGGCACCTCTGTCAAACATTGCTGAGGTGCAGAACAGCATCATGGACGAGCTGAATAATCTGTCTTTTGTCAAAGATAATGCACAGAAGCTGATGGAGCGCAAAGTCAGCTTTGAGAGACAACGAGACAAGAAAACAACGGTGAGAAAGTTGGCGAAATCTAAAAGACATTTATGTGTAATTTTAGCATGCAATCTGCACTAGTTAGATCACTTATCAGTGGAGTAAACATCATTGTCCTGATGTGACAATCGAAGGGACACATATTCCTGTGATGCTTTAAAAACTAATTAAACCAATTCCAAGCAATGAACAAGCAGTGACAAGTCAGACAGAGGCGGATATGGAGAACACATCCAGGTTGTGATTATCTGGAGCACATGGCAATTTATAGGTGCCTGATGCCCATAAATACCTGGTGGGGCTATAGCCATAGACAATTGTAATATCTATATGTGTGTAGGTTCACACATATGCCTACACATCTATATATACTCTATATGTATATATTTATGGTACAAGTGTTTGTACCTTTACATGTGAGTGTATCTGAAACTCCCACCCCCAGGAGCTTATTATCTTTCATCTACCTAGAATACCTTTGAACATAACCATAACCAGCATTAGCAGGTGCCCACCCCACAATATCCACTTCATGTATTTACACCACTTTTCACCGTGCGGTCTTCCAGGTGGTGGAGGTGCAGCATCAAACTGAAGAACAGCGAGCCTTGCTGCTGGCTGAATACCCAGTGAGCCGTCTATACCAGCTCAAGAGAAAGTGTAACGGCTGCCAGGAGCAGGACCTCAGCCTGCTGGAGGGAGAGCTGGTGGCCCTGCTGGAGGATACAGATCCATTAGGCAGCAGCAGCCGCTGGCTGGTTCATACTGGAGGCAAGTGTGTGTGTGTGTGTGTGTGTGTGTGTGTGTGTGTGTGTGTGTGTGTGTGTGCATGCATAAGGACAAGGACCCTTGAGGCAAAAGTAGCTTGTGGCATATATTGTTAATAAGACACACAAGGTGAATTAAGTTATCACACTAAATCATCTGCAGGCATGGTCGGTATAGGTCCCCTTTAAAACACATTCCTCTGTGAATACACCTGCATGTATTAGATGACTGAGGCTCTGTAGACAAACTTTAAACTTTACTTTCTGACTCCGACAAGTCAGCGCATAAGAATCAGTCCCAAGGGCTCTTGTGATGTCATGGTTGCTGGTACCTCTTCCCCTGCCTCTGGAGATGGTTGCCTCACAACAGGGCCAACTCCAGAGCTTGTCTCTTTCTCCCCTCTATGTCGCGCACGAAGCACCTGAGATCCCAACGTCTTGTTTGGAACAAACCGCTGTGCGTTGTAAGCAGTGTTACTTAGAGTACAAAGCTGTTCCCTTTGGGTATTCAGAAACAAGGATGGAGAGATGCTGCTTGCGTTCTCTCTCTGTACTCTGGAATAACAAGTCCTTTTTTTATGAGCGCTAGAAAAAAAAAGTGTGTGTATGTTTCTGGGTATAAAGTACATTCTTCACAGTCTTGTCGTTTCCTTGGGGATTACAAGCATTCCCAGGAAGTTGTTGTTCATCCCTCTGTTGATATCAACACTATGAATATGCTTGGCTCATATTTACACACTCTTCAGGTCGCTCACTGTACCTGGATTTCAGATTGTGTAAGCAAATACTCTGCAGCGGTTATGTGAAATATGCTCTTGCACATTTTAAACCCATGTTTATCACCTCGCCAGTTTTGTGATTTATGAAAGAAAATGTCAGGACTTACAGCAATATTGGCAAATTCACTCAAATGTTGCACATCTTTTAGATTTAGCTTTCACCTCCACACAATGTAGAACTATGTGCATGCTTATCTACCACTAATACTGCTTTGCAATTTGGGTGAATTAGCCCTTTAAAAGTGAAGAAGTCAAGTCTAACAAATTGTCCCTGTGTGTCACTGTTAGGGACACAAGGCTACGTCTATTCCACATTCCTGAAGCAGTACAACCCTCTGAGGGACTCCCAGCGGGCCGGCCAGATGGCCAAAGAGCAGCAGCAGCAGCAGCCACCTGCCATGGTGGACGACGACTTCGACGACTTCAGCCTGTTCGTGTCAGGCAGTGGCAGCAGCAGCCTGCGCAGCTTCAACCTCAACACCACCGACAGCAGCTCGACCCTCTCTGGTCTACAGGGGGAGCCGGAGAGCCCAGAGGACCTGGAGGACACAGTGGACACAGAGGCTCAGCAGGTGTGTGTGTTTGTGTTTGTTTGTGTGTGTGTGTTTCCCTGAACAGTTCCTGCACCATATGGATGTCAGTTTAAGATATTGCATTAATACTGGGAAGGGTAAGAAAAAGAAAAAAAGGAAAAAAAGAAAAGAAAACTTGGTTCTGTTTGGTTAAATTTACATTATGACAACAGTTAAGGTCAAAAAGATTTAGCAAAATCCAAAGTTGCAGAATGACTGTACCTCAAATAGTTGTGTGTACAGGGAAACATTTTCAAATCATTTGAAATCGATATCAAGAATTCTCAAAAAATATGGGACAAAACACCACATAAACCCTCACAATTTTAATTGAAAATGGTTCAGTAAAGCGTGTAATTTTAACTAGGTTTTCAGAGAGCCGTAAGGTTTTCTTCACCAGCTATAAAATATGAGTTATTAAAGTGGCAGTAAAACTGAGGTGTGCAGGTATACGGACTGGATCAACTGATGATCTGTTACTGCAGCAGCACATTGGATAGCTTTATGGTGTCTCTGTCTAGCTTCCATTAAAATAAAATGGGTTAAATGACATCATAGAATCTCAGTGATGTAACTCAAGCTTTATTATCCCTGGGTTTTGTGCTCCTTGTCGTCATGTCTTTATATGCTCTGACTACCCAGTGTCCCTCTGATCTTCATTATGATATGACACTGTTATTGGTCTTAAAATATAAGTGACTGATCAGTCAGTAAATTGAGATGAAAGGTAGGACTGGTAGTAACAATCAGTGGGAAAACTAATAAACAATGCCACCTGCTGGATTTAAAGGAGACTACACTTCAAAGTAATTTAATGTATTTTCAGTGGAAGATTACACACTAATATTAAAAGGGTATCATTGGTGAGTTTAATGCTTTCACAGAAAACAAACACTGACATACATTTGACTTGTGTCTCTTTCCACAGTTTTATGCTGTCTATGCATTCAAAGCCCGCTGCGACCAGGAGCTGACATTGCAGGAGTCCCAGCACGTCCGTATCCTCAAGTTTTGTGACGTGGGCGGCAATAAGGAGTGGTGGTTAGCTGAGGCAAATGGACAAAAGGGATACGTCCCTGCCAACTACCTGGGCAGGATGTCCTATGCCTAAACAGGACCCCTCTGTTCTGTTGTAGGATGTTCACAAAACCAAACCTAAACCCAACCTGTGGCCTTTTAAACAAAACCAAATTATTTTACATTCCTGCTTGTCAGTGTAAATCCCAGCTGGTTTGCAGTCTGCTTCTGAGCTGACACACTGAGGCAAAAACAAAAAACAAAACACTCATGCTCACACCTATGAGGAAAATTTGTTTCACCAATTACCCTAACCTGTATCTTTTGACTGTTGGACCCACACAGATGCAGAAAAAGCATACAACGAGATCAGAGCCAGTTATCAAGTACAAATTCAAAGCCCTCTTACTGTGAGACGTCAGCAATGACCACTGCACCACCCTGAAAATGTATCACTAGATGTTATTATCAGATTTCTCATACCAAAAGTGTTCATGTTCAATCTTCTTTGTGATCTTTCCAGAAGATCACAGGCGGAGAATGCAATAACGCGACTTGACAATAATCTGATGAATGTGGATAATAATGGTAGGAAAACGCAGGGCACTGCGCCGAGCACTTTTGTACTTCAGTGTTGTTGAGTTTATATTGATAATGAAGTAAATGTTATATGTAAAATGATTTATAGATGAAGTAAATGTTATATGTGAAATGATTTATAGATGAAGAAAATGCTATATGTGAGATGATTTATATACATGAAGTATACATTATGTTTTATGTGAATGCAAAATGAAGAAATGTCATTTATATTTGAACAATTATGTCCTGTATAAACAAATCCTCTAATGATGACTGTTGTGATCCGTTCTTCCTTCATCCTCCAGAATATAACGACTCACATTCAGGGACACCACATGCTACAGCCAGTTTATAACAAGAGGATATTTAATGACATTTGTTGAGTAAAAGTGACAGTGACACTTTTTATTTTCCAATGTTTAGATTTGTTAGGACAGAACGAGGCACACAAGAGTCCAGCAGCATTTACACAAAGTAAGATTCAAGTATTTGACTGGATGGTGTTAATCCATGTACAGATGCTCTTGTAAAACAAACATAATGTTCTGGCACTAATTTCACACTGTTTAAAAAGGTTTATTTTCTACTCCCTCGGATCTCCTCCTCTTCCGATTCTCTCTTTCTCTGCTCATTTCTTCAGTTTCTTCTGTGCGGCTTTCTTCTTGACCAGTTGCAACCGCTTCATGGCGTTAAGCTGAGACTCCTGAGATGTCGGTGCTTTGTCCCCCGGTGCAGCCTTTGACCCATTCCCATTGTTCCCGTTACCTCCTCCATTGTTACCTCCGTTCCCTCCCGCGCTCGCCTGGGAGCTGCTCGGGGAGCCGCCCCCGGACGAGGAAGAGCCTTTACCTTGGTTTTCGCTGCTGGATGAACGGTTCAGTGGCTGCTTACCCAGAGTCAGGGGTGGTGGAGCTTTCAGAGGCACCTGGCTGGAGCCGTTTCCGTTGCCTCCCCCGGTTACCTTTGTACCTCCAAGTCCTGACTTTGCTCCAGCTAGCCCAGACAGGCCGACAGGTTTCTGGCCAGAGGGAGGCGTCAAGGTCTTGCTGCTGCCACTTGGGCCTGAGGAACCCAGTTTGGAACTGGGAGGAAGAGAGGGGTTTGTCTTGGCGCCAAACGCAGCCCAGCCTGTGAGACCGCTGCCAGAGGAGGAGGAGCTGCTACTAGTGGGATTGGCTGATGTTGTGGATGCCTGCACGAAATGATAAACAGTTACACCACAATTATCACAGTGCACAACAAGCTCGATAGAAATTGTGATGAAGTAAGCACCAATACTTCTTAAGTCAAATGTTGATGTCTTCATCATCAAAGCTACTCATTTGACAAATCCTGTGCCCAACTATATATTTATCATGATGTGTCAATCGGCCAAGATACCTGCAAGCTAGACGATGCTTCAACTTGCTTACTTGAGCAATACTTTTGCTGCAAACAAATGAAATTCTTATTCCCATTGCTGCCAGTATTAACATAATCAAATCATTGACTAAAGGAAAAATCTTTGCTGTCAAAATAACTTCACGGTGAACCAATAGGTAAATGAACTCTGAAAAGTTTTACACCGATCCCCTCTGGAGGAATGATACAGCAACAGAAGTCAGTGGTCTGATCCTTGAAAATAAGTGTATACTTTCTGCTCATTTTCCACTGCTGAGATATATGCAGTCTGCCTTTTAGAGCAGTTTTGCACATTGACAGCTATTGCTCTCCTCTCACTTGCTGCAAGTCAAACAGATGCAGAACCCTCTTTTTGTGCTTAACTGCAGGGCGACACTGGATCACATACCCCATGTTAGATGCAACAAATGACTGTTTATTGCACAGGTTGGCAAACTGTTAACCATTCATATCCCACCTCACACCATCTTGCTTGCTTTTGCTTTCGAAGAGTCATACACTGCGAGAGATTAAATTTGTAAACAGACCTTCACTTCTGTTCTTTTGAAGGCTTGGAAGGTGCTGGTTGTGTCAGGTTTGGATTTGAGCTCTGCCTTTTTCACCAGTGTGTCTTTCACAACGGGTGCTGACGACGCAGATGCAGGAGACGGCTTCTGTGCAGGTTTCTGTGCCTATTGGACGGGTAAAAATAGTTTTAAATACAAACAACAGGCCCTAGTGGTATAACTATGGACTCACCAGTCAGCTGGTCAGTGCTATTATCCTACAAAATTATTATTAATCGTAATATAAAATAAAATAAAATAATAATAAATTGCTGTTTAAGTAAACTTAATGCTCCTCACCATGCGTTTCATTTGCCTGGTGCAGCGGGCGCAATACCACACAAGCCGGGGGTCGTTCACTTCTTTGTCTGTCACCTGGGGTTTGTGACAGTCCTGGTGATACAGATTGTGGCACTCTTGGCACTCCACCAGCTGGTTTCCCATTGTGACTGTCATTTGCCTTGGGTATTTAAAAAAATAAAAACACAACAAGACAGAATTAGAAAGGACCATGTGTTAGTTTTCAAATTTCTAGGTTTGAAAACTGATTTGAAATGTTAATAACTGCACTGGAATGTGTGCTGATATCCTGACAACCACACAAAAAAGTACTCTATTGACGTATAATTAAACTGTACCTGCAAACCACACAAGCCAGGCCCATTTCCATGGCAAAGTCATCAGCGTTGGTCTCATCGTTGTCGTTCATGTTGGACAGGAGGTCCTTGCTCGTCTGAACGGTGATTGGAGAAGAACGATTCTCCTGTTTCTCCAAGCGAGGCTTTTTCGGAGGGTCTACCTCTCCCAAGTCGACTCTGACCTGTTTGTCGGTAAGACAGAGAGAAGTCAGTTTGACAACATTACCAAAATCTAGCTACCTCAATCATTATCACACTAGTGGTCTTTATTGGAATTATGTATGTGTGCATTTTGCACTTCAAGGAAAATCTCTGGACTCTACTCTCCCCCTCGTGTGACATTTCTGACCTGAACCATTTGGATCTGCTTTGTCTTTCCTGCAGCTTTGCAATGCAGCTTTGCAATAAGACGCTGTAGGTCTAAAAGAAACTTGAAAACCAACACATAAAAACAGAGCATTTCCTTTTTGCCATTTACAGGTCATGTAGTTTTACATCTGCTTATGACTTAACAAATTTAATAATTTATGTTGTGCTGCTTAACAAGAAGGCAGATGTCCACAGGCAACCAAACAAAGAAAGGCAAAGCAATGATTACACATTTTGTGTGGATTTGTTTTATTTTTGAATGTGTGTGTTCTCCTATAGGATGGCATTTGACATTTGACAGACCTTTGCATGTAGTATCAGATCATTCTGAGTATAAGACTAATTTTCTTCTGATCAAAAATATACAAAACGGATCTGGTACCTTTTCAGAGGGTCTCTTTTCTGCCTCTTTCTTGCTCTTTTCTGAACTGGATTTGCTGCTTCCACTGCTGCTACTGGAGGATGAAGAACTTGAGGAGGACTTGGAGTCTTGTTTACTCAAACTCAGCTTGGACACAGACCCCTTGGACGTCACCTCTATATCCTGAGGATACACAATGATAATGCAGAGCACTTAGCATAAACATAAACGACACATACTTGCATTAAACAAATGAAATTGAAGAGAGTAAGACCATAACAAGGTGTGGTGGGAATCAAGACTGTACTTAAACATAAATATGTGATTAAATCCTTACTTTTTGTGAAGAACGGTAGGATGAATCACTTCCTCTTGAAAGGGACTCATCAAGTAATGCTTTCAGTTTCTCAGCTGAGTCTTTACTCTTGGAGTGCAGATAACTCAATCCCTTGAGGAAGATGGGATCCAACTCCAGACTCACAGGCCCAGCCATGGCTTAAACTGAAAACAGGAAAATAATGTTGTTAGAGTTTGTTAGAGATCAGTTGCAACTACTTACATACCACAGCTTAGGCAATTCTGGTTAAACAAGTTGGCTTCTATTCAACAAACATTGCAACACCAACATGGATTGTCTTAGACCTGAAGATTAAATGCTGGCAGGAGACAAGGGCACTCTTTATTGATTCTTGGGCGGAAAAATGTCTTTTCAGTGCCTTAATCTGCAACAATCAATACAACACAGTGTAAAGAAAAACCTTCTTGTATTTGCAACCTCCACTTAGTTACATAGTGTGCAAATTTGTGTAAATCCTCACATGCAGCTACTGGTCACATACTTTGTGCCATTACCATTAAAAAACAAACAAACATTTCCTCTCCATATAAAAGATGTAGGAAGCTTGAGATATTCTTTTTTTCTCTATCTGGCCTCAGTTTTCCATTCACACTTTCATTACCTTTATATTTGAGACATTTGCGCTAATGACTGCAGCCATCAGTAATAATTACAGTAGATGACACTACATTGCATAATTGATGGAGAGGAGAATGGAGGAAACCAGGCCAAAGTAGTTAAGCATCACTGGGTCTATTACATTATTAGTACATCATTTTCGAGGGGGGGGGGGTGGTCCTCCAGACTGGGGGCTCACAACATCAAATGTGCTGTTACTGCATTCATACAGTCCGTTGGGTTTAATTTGATCAACCACACACGTCCAGACTGAGTTTATCTGGTCGCTCTGGACCGTTGTCCGTCGGACACAGAGAGAGACACTAACGTTAACGTACTAACGGCACAGTGGCTAAAGTTGCCCTCCCTCCCTCCTTCAGCTGTCAGTTATAGATCCAAGTTCACACGTTATAAATATTAGTTTGGTTACTTTACCTTACTCTCCTCTTCTAGTAAAAGCGTGTTCCGTAAGCCGGTTTTTATCCGTTTAGATGAACAAATGACGATTGAGAAACACTTCCTACAATAAGAGCAAGCAGCCGGGGACGAAGCCTTCGCCTCACAGTCTGTGCAACCGTTAAATATGTCCGGAGTCTACGGGCGCGGAACCTTATCTAGACACTTGGTTTTATGTAACTTTATGAATTAAAAAAAGAAAGAAAAGAAAAACAATTATATGTGTATACATTTTTGTAATCAATACAGCGGTTTTTTTAAATTTACTTTTTATTCGTTTATTTTAGTAATATAAATACCAACTGGGCTCAAAACATACAACATAACATGACAAGGGGAGGATTTGGGGGATTAAATAAAACAGCAGAGTCAACATAAGCACATCATGCATAAAATACAATAAGAAAACATGAAGATGCTGCTTGGAAATAGGGAAAATAAAGGATTTGACCTTATCCTCGTCATCTATATGAAATTATGTCTTCTAGTTGACACGTAAGTGTGCCATTTTGACCAGTTTTCTTAAAAAATATCAGCTTGGTTCAATGCAGCGTTTGAATCTAAATCCTGCATTAAAAGTACCCACATTAGGATTCACTGGTGGTACGTTTTAAAAGCAGACAGCTGGTGGCGCTGTGGAGCTAGTTCAGCTTTAGCACAGGGGAAGAAGAAGCAGCAGCACCGGCCGCGGAAGCGTGTACCATAACAACGTGGTTTTAATGAAATTGCCGGGTGTGTTTTGTCTGCGTTTTTATAGCTGTCCTGTGTATATACTGATGTCATTTTAAGCGTTGGGTTCAACATGGCATTTTAGCACTACAAGTCAAAGCTGCCATCCTTAAAAACACAAGCTAGTTGTTTCCATCGTCTTGTCTTTACTCCTCGAGTTGTAACATTATTTACAATGAAGCCCGCAGACGAAAAGCAGCAGTATCTCTCTCTCTACTTAGAAGTTTGTTGCCAGAACGAGGAGCCTCGTCTTCCGCTGCACACCTCCATCGCCCTGTTTCTTCTGTCCTACTGTGAGTGCAAGTCTTTCAAAGTGTTTCTGGTCTCCAGCAAACCTACCAGCACCCAGTCACTGAAGAGTCAGCTGCCGGAGTCTGTGGATGTGTCCGACACTCACCTGGATGATCTGCCCCGGCTGGTGAAGGGCTGCCGTCTCCCTGCTGTTTTGGATGAGACGGGGCGGCTCTGCAGAGCTGGACTGGCAGTGGTCCTGAGACACATCATCACCAAGACCTTAGAGGCCGACCCCTCCAGAAATGATGTGCTGGCACTGCTGGGCTTCAAGAAGACCTGTCTGAAGGCCTGTGCTGAGGTCAGTGGGAAGCAGGGAGACTAATTACTATGCACTCAGTGTAAATAGAAAGTATCTGAATGAGTTTCACTGGCATTTAATAGGCAAGGCAAGGCAATTTTATTTGTATAGCCCGTTTTTACAAACAGTTTGTCTCAAAGGGGGGAGATACATGGCATCATAACAACACCCTCTGCCCTTAGACCCTCACATCGACTGAGGAAAAACTCCATGGAAAACCCTTTTAACAGGACAATAGATGTTGTATACAGACAAGAAAACAGTTTATAACACAGAATGTGGGAAACATGGAAATGTTAACAAGAGCTGATGGAGGCAGCTTCTGGTGGGAGGAAAGGCAGGGAGAGCAGACCAGTTTAATGGGAGGACTGGATGGCAGAATATCAGTCACTGAGCAGGTACTGATAGATGCTGCTGTCATATGGTATGAACAACTTCATTGTGACTTTTGACTTTTATTGGAGTCAAACGTGACTGTGAGATTTTGATACCACCTCTAGGTGTGATCCGTTGTAACCAGATACAATGAATCATTATAGAAACATTTTTCTTTGCTATAGACCTCCTTCCTTAGAAAACACATTCCCTACCTTGTGACTTGTTACTATCCAAACTGGTTAAGTAGGCTATTCATTGTGGCCTAAAACTTTTGTGTCCGGGTCACACAATCAAAATTTCAGTAATTCTTAATTTTGAGGTTTTTGATTTGGTAAAGTGTTCATTTGCAAACATGTAATTTTAACATACATGTATATGAAACAGTACTGAAGTGGGCCCCTGCCCTGTGACTTAGGGGTTTTGTGGGCCCTACTGGGCTGTCTATGTCATATATATTAAGTATAAACATTAGTGACATGAATTGATTTATTTTTGTTTGGTTACAATGAAATAGTTTGTCTTAATTTTTTCTCCTGAAATTTCATTATAAATTACACAGTTCTTCACCAAAAACTCCCAAGGAGAATTTCTAGAGAAAATAAGGTCAAGTCGTACCATTGTTTGTTGTCCAAGCTGTCAGTAGTCCTCTGCTCTCTACTTGTTCCTTGACAGGTGTAACTTGAAATCCTCTCTGGTTTAACAAGATTTCAGAGTTACTTCACTTTCCTCTAACACACAGCAGGAGAGTTGACCACATTTTTTTTTATTAGGCTTTGATCCCAATATTGGCAGCTCAGAGAAATCAGTGTAACATTCCACACATTGAACAGTTGATCATCGTCCGTCAGTTTAAAGACAGTGCTGTGTTTGTCCTGTGCTGTGCTCCTAAATCTTTTTTTTCTAATCTCTTTCTGATGCCCTTAGGTGAGCAAGTGGACCAGACTGTGTGAAATTGGCATCCCCTCTGCTGTTGAAGAACACCTCCAAAATCCCACAAATCAATTTCAGCAGCTGCCTCTCTCCATACTCACCTTAGAGCAAAGACTAGCAGAGCCTGTCAAAGTCCACAATGATGACAAAATACGGAGGCAGAAACTCCAAGAGCAGAGGCAGAATGAAAAGAATGAATCCCCTGGAGGCCAAGGCGATGTGGACAATGAGTCCAAACCTGGACAGTCAGCTCAGGCTTGTGATACACTTGAACTCAGGGCTGCTTTGGCCAAACTGTCTGTGGATTCAGTTCCAGGTCCGACCACTAGAGAGAACTCTGACATCAGGAAAGTGAAGACCACAGATCTCCCTCCGCTGGAGCGCGTGTTCGCCGAAGGACTGTACTTCACACTGACTGATGTGGTGCTGCTGCCATGCATCTATCAGTACCTGGTAGGGACCTTGGCATTTATGATTTATATTTGAAAGTTTTGTCAATAATGAAACCCTTGTGGCTAAGGACTCTGCTTTTAAGTTACTGCATAATTTAGATCAATGAGTACACATCAATGCTCCTTTCATTCTAGTAGGTTTCCTGCATTAGTATTACGTTTTGACCCAAAACAATCTTAACAACATTTACTGTAAGCAAAAATTCCCATTACTGTACCATGAGCAACCAAGTGCAGCCATGCGAGGCTTTGTCTCTTAACATAAACAATGGGACACATAGCTGAGGTCTGATGTCACCATATAGATGGTGCCATTCATGCAACAAGACCCCCATTACACGTACTTACAGGCGTTTTTAATGCCTTTTATTATTATGACTTGTCAAATTATGCGTGACTTTTGGTTTTGACACTCTGGTCAGGGTGAGCAGACAGTACATCCAGGTTCTTTCAGACCCATCCAGGCAGAAACTTGAGTTAAGAAGACTCGCTGCCTAAGACTTGGCACAGGTTTTTGCTCTCAAAGGTGGTCCAGAGCCACCTGGCAAAGGGTGATAACAGTGTATGGGAGAGCCTCTATTCAAATGCAGCAGATTGAAATGCATTTCAATGACTTTACTTTGGGAACATGTTTCTCTCTGCAACAGATCGGGAAACTGGTGGGTTGTTATCTTGACCATAAAACTCAGAACTTCTAAAAATCTTTCAGCCAGACTTGCTCCATATTCATTACCCTTAATGATTACATATTTTACAAGCAAAGTTTGTTATGGCAATTAAAGTACCTGCAGTGGAGACCAGAGCGTACTACTGCAGCTTAGTTCAATGGGATATTCTTATTGATCAGGATGCTGCACTGTCAGGCGGTAGAAGTGGATCTCAGCCTCCATTTCACCCCTCAGCCGTCTCCTAGCATTTCCTCAGCTGTGGGAATGAACTGAAGTTCTCACAATGAGGCTTTTAGTAGTCAGCTGTGCTCCAGTGGTTTCCAGTTTCACACTCAGCCTAGCGTGTCTCCTCTTAACGGCCATTACTTTCCACGACACATGGAGCCACGGTGGATCCTTCCCACTCCACCCACTTCTAGCACTGCGAAGTTGCCCCTTCCTCCCCCTCTGTTTGTGTCCCCGTCTCATCCACACACAGTCACACACAGTCACACACAGTGACACTGCCTCTCTGATCACGTCTCTGTTGGCGTCCTCCCCACCTGCCAGCGCTGTTTTGATGTATTTTCTGGCTTGCCCCTCGTGTGTGTGTGTTTCTGTCCACAAGTGTGATGAGAGAATTGTGGTGGGACCTGACGTCTCGCTCTGCTGGACAATGACACCTGAGATGAGTCATTTAATCAGCGTCTCCTGCTTTTTCTTTCTCCTCTCTTTCATTCCTTGCTTTGTCTTTGATAGTGTTCCCTCCAGGCCCACGCTGCAGGCACTCTACACCGACTCCCCCGCCTGCTACATTGGTACAGCCGCGTTCAGGAGGTACCTGGGGTCCTTCGGGCAGCCGAGGCTTGTGGCATGACCCTGTCCATCCCCGATGTTTCCACATCCAGACCCTCAGAGCTGACAGCAGAGGACAACCCACCTGACCTCCAGGAGAATGAGGAAACCCAGGAGATGACTGAGCTGCCTTTTGTTGGCGGCCCCAGGCCCACAATGACGAAACTTAAAGTAAATTATTACATTTCCTCACTTATCTCTCATCATGCTTCACCTCTCCGTGATCTCCAAACATATTTGCATTAACACACACACACACACTTACTGTGTAAATTGAAGAAGCTGTCTCCCATTGCCCCTCCACAGCACTGATAGACAGTGTGGAGGCTCCAACTGGTTGTTAACCATTATCCCTATAATTTCATGCCTACATTTTCTGCTGATTGTGCCTTCAGGATTGCAGCTCTAAGTTAATGTTATGGCTTCTGGCAGACTTTCTTAATTGCTGAAATGTTCGTTTTTCTGCCAGTGCCCTAAACGTAAAGTGCTTTCAGTCGCAGGATTAACATTTTAAGTGGGCTGTTTAAAGGTTTTAGGATGCTTATCTGTACACATGATTTTTCTCACATGGAGAATGTTTGTATGACAGTCATCAGTCAAGACAAACAAACAAAAAAGCGACCTTTGTTCAAATGAAACAGTCTGTTTATAACAGCAGTATTTTACTGCCCTCAGTACATTTTAACATTCTTGCTCCAGTATTCTCAGTGGATCCCATTTCCACTTGCTGTTGTGCAGACAGCGCACATTCAGCTTATCCTCATTTCAGGTGCAATAAAAACAATGAATGCGACCCAAAACAAAACAATGTTTTACAGCCAGGCTAAGCAGTTTCTAGCAATGGCTGAGAATCTCAGTGGAAAGAGACAAGACAGCAACAGTACTAGTGTAACATGTCCACACTTTTAAAA
This sequence comes from Trachurus japonicus, assembly GCF_045865225.1. NCBI lineage: Eukaryota > Metazoa > Chordata > Actinopteri > Carangiformes > Carangidae > Trachurus > Trachurus japonicus. The sequence continues at coordinate 22,687,010 of NC_140907.1, forward strand.
ATGTAGTTCCCACTGGGAACATTAGTAAGACATGGACATTCATAGCTTACTTTGTGCACACACTGCCCCGGCAACACATTTTAGGTTAGTATTTCAGCAGGATTTGAACAGTGCAGCTGTTTAAAATGGGTTTGTCCTCTCACGACTGAGCCTTCAGACTGTTCTCTTGGCCTTGTTGCTCTGCTCCCTCAGCAAAGATCTGTCTGTGATTTCTTGCTGGCAAAGTGTCTGTAACCAAGTGATATGAAGGGATGGGAAGGGAACAGTAAAAGAGGTCTGGGTGGTCAGGATGGGATGTGTCTTAAACGTGCCATGTTGCCGGATGAAATTTAGTTAAGGCACAGATGTGCACAAATGACAGTTTTCATGCCTGGTTGAAATCAGACATTAAAACTGAGAGAAATGTGCAGACACACACACACACAGACACATGCACAATGGCTACCATTCTTTTTTTTTTGCCGAGAGGGATTACAAGGATGACTGCGTGTCGCCACCATCATGTCTGCAGTGCAGCTGTTGTGATGTCTTGGCCAAGGTGCCTCTGTGTGTGTGTGTGTGTTTGTGTGTTCATATGTTTTCATATATGACCGTGTCTCTGCCAAGGCAAGTACATAGAGACAGAGAAGGTTGTCGTCTGACTTTGTGACACGTGATCCCTCACTGCTGCTAACCAGACGCGCCAGGCTCATCTAGCTGCACTGCTCACAGTATAAATGGCTCATAAACTCTGCCTCTTTCCCCCTTCACTTAACACACAGTGATGCATGCCAGTCAAACAGCCTGTGCAATGAGGTGTAGACACACAACCTGCCTACTAAACGTAAACAAAATTGTAGCTCCAACACTACAATGCAGTATTCAAACTTGTCTGCTACTGCTCCCCACTTGATTGACAGGAGTCTCACTCTCCCAGCTACTGACATTAGCACAGCTTAATTTCTGATAGCAGTAAAAGGAAAAAAGATCCAGGATGTCCCGTTGTAAGGACAAGGACATTTGTCCTCCAGAGACTGATATTACTCATTGTCTATTCCTGTGGAAACCTCTTGTTGTATATGACAGATTATGTACTTGATGCCTAGAACAGCAGGTTCATCAGGGTGTTGTGTTTACATCAATCCCAATGGAAGCTTGAGCTGATAAACACCCACGTCGACTACAGACTAATTTGACCCAGTTGTGATCGCCAATTGTGTTGCTTTCCATTGCCAACAAAGGGTCGATGCAAGTCTTTGTGGATTTTTTTAAGGGCCATATAGTTACTCTTGGTCCGAAGGATTTGGCCATTAATCACCATCAAGCCAGCTCAGTTTGTATTGTCTTGTGTGTCAGCACAATAATAGCCAGCTAATGCGGCTTTAGATTATGACTGATGCAGTTTGCAGATGTGATCTAACCAACACAGACATGATGGTGATCTTTTGAACCACACTGTTACTGCCTCTCATTTAATATTTCTGTTGTGGCAGAAGTTGAGCTTGACCTCTACTCCCAAGCTTGTTTTCAGCCTCTAACTCTTGACCCTGTGGCCCAGCTGATGCCATGCAAGGCAGATTGAAACTTGCTGCCCTGACATATCCTGTATCATTTTACTGTGATTTTAAGTAATCTTATATTGATGATACATATATAGTCAGATAACATGCTCTTGAACGCACCAAAACATTTTACTGGCAAACTAAATATTGAGAATTTTGGAAGACTTTAGTCAAATATCTGAAAATTACCTTGTAGTCCAGTGATCGAAAAACATAAAGCCCTTTAAAGTCCACTCCAATAGATTTCAATAGAATAATTCTCTAAAATATGCTACTAGCAGAATATTTTAATTTATGTTGTAACATGACACCACACAGAATGCCATATTAGCTAGTGAGGCAGTACTTAGAACAACTAAATATTTTCTTTACAATTGGGTTTATTACTGGGCTTCATCAGTTCATGTACGCAACTGACCAGGCTGGAACTGGTCAGTTGACTGGTCAGAAAAAAAAAAAAAATTAAATTCAGTAATAATGAAACACAGGGTTGCCATGATAACTAAACAGGATTATACACTACCCGTCCAAAAAAAAGTCACCTCTTGGATTTAACTAAGGTAATAGGTAAGAGCCTCCCATTGGATAATTATTACTGCATAGATGATTATGTTTGGCTGGCAACAACGTACAGTATCTTACCCTAACTGATGCAGTCTCATTTCTTAACACTATGTCGGAAGACACATCCTGTGGTCGTGGAAAAGATGTTAATCTGTTTCAGAGGGGTCAAATTATTGGCATCAAGCAAATAAAACATCTAAGCTTATCGAAATGATGCCACAGCAAATGCGTGCGGTAAACAAACCTAAAGGCGGCCCAATGAAATATTAGAGTGTGTGACTTCTCTTTTTTTGGACGAGCAGTGTACTTTATTTGAAATAAAGCCCCAGGACAAGGAAAGACTTAAAAAAAAAAGAATGAAAAGAATAAGATATCACATCAGTATGTTGGTATTGGTTTTGAGTGAATTACTGTCAGATGCCCGTATATCATGGACATTAACCAAACTGTGAATGATATTTTCCCTGCTGCACTCACCTATTCATGTTTATTAGAGGTTATGTAGGAGCTGTTATCAGTATTAATTAGAGAGGCAATTCATCTGAAAGAAAATGTGCAGTTTAGAGTCATCCTCCGAAAGGGACATCTTAAAATGAATTTATTTCTACAAGAATGACTCAACACCACTTTCCTTCCTTTTATAGACTGTCTCTAAGTACATTTTATTGTTCCAACCCTCTTATCATTAAAGAGAGAGAGAGAGAAAAAAAAGTGCTTTACCTTTTCTGCTTTGATTTGCTATGTTTCTACAGTAGTTCTCAGAAGTGCATTGGATGTGCGGAAGCAAGTGTTGTGCTGGTTCTCTATTGAGAAAGTAATAAATGCGCTAGTGGAGGTTTTTCCTCAAGTGTAGCCTCTGATCAGTGTGAGTAAGGTAACAGAGGCCTTGTTCAAGAGCAACTCTCTTTGATTTGCTTCATTACAGCCATTTGGACCACAGAACCTCAAGGCTGTGGAGGGGTTTCTATGGTAACCTGTGTATTTTTGTGCGCTTGTGTGTTCCTCCCTTAGGAAAATGGCATCGAGGCAATCTTCACTCCTCATCCTTGCCCTGCCTGGACCCTCCCGTGGGACAGCTTACCAGGAGCTATCAACCCTACTGAAGGTAAGAGTTACAGTAGTACAACTGGTGGCTCCCACCTTTGGTCCCTCAATGTTTCTTTCTCCGCTCTGCCCTTGAACTCTTTTCTGCACTGTACTTTTTAAAATTCTTTTTCATAAAAATATTTTCATTGTTTTCTCTCTCTTTACTTTGTCCAAATACACCTCTTTCTGTCTGCACCAGAACATCCTTCTCTCATCGGTTTTACCTCCCCCACCTCTTTATCTGTATGCCTCGACATCACTCCCTGCTCCTTCTTTCTTTCACCTTATTACTTGGCCAAAGTCAAAACAAATACTGTATATGGAGCAAGAATGAGGAATGTGTATAAATATTTGCATAAAACCTTCCCTTGCTGCTGCTGTGGCCTGGTGATTTTCAGTGGCACCTCGCTGCCCCCCTCTCCCCCCTCAAAAGAAAATATTATCTGTTGACATATGGCAAAGCTTCCTATTCAGCTTCAGCTGGATGAGTTTCCCCATTAAAAAAAGAAGAATTTTAAAGTGCTTATCTCATTGTGTTATCCTCCTTATGTTGTGGGGATGAGCTCTGTGACAGAAACAGACTCAGCACAACAGAAACACACAAAGATCCCTACACACTGGAGACACAAACAACTAATGTGCAATGTCAAACTTGTGCATATGCCTTGGTGGATAGTGATTGTGGTGAGAGCAGTATCTAATAGGCGGTGGAAGGGTTGTTGATTGCTGCCCCAGGTGGCACTGGTGAAGCAGAAAGAAATATCTGTTTCTTCGTATCCCTTTGTCTTGGCTGCATTATTTTTCTTCTTTAGTGAGTTGTCTGTGTCGCCAGTGATGCTAAATTGTGTGTATATGCAAGTGCTGGAGCAGCTGCAGGACATCAGTGTTTTATTATTATCATTATTACAAGGAAATGGAGGAGGTTGGTACAGACACATATGTAGATGTATGAATATTCAGACATTTCCTTCTTTCTTCATCATTTTGCCATACATATATTTCTTGCGACCTTTCATTTTCACTTATGTGGAAAATCGTGACGAGCAGAACCTTGCTCTCATCGTTTATTTCCTCCGCTTATCAGAGAACATGGGGGAAATGAAACCAGAAAGACATTTAATCACTTCGATGAATATGGTAGCATAAGTTCAGCTTCCCTCCATGTCTTGCTGAAGGCCCAACGTCCAATTTGTTACATTATTATTATGTCTGTATGTAAGTTTTACTTTAAACGGTGTCATTGGTGCCATTTTCTTGTCATTTCATCAATCCAGTATGGACTCATTTTAACTGTTGCATCAGTTGGTATATTATTTACATTAGGACCACATATATAGTAGTGCAATTAGAAACACCAGGTGCGGCATCTATATTTAAGACAACATAAACTCAACACAGACTTAAATAAAATCATCATATTTAACATTTATTCCAGATCCTATCGATAAAGTATAGACCTGCACTGCATCCTTCCTCACGTTTTGCTTGTTTTGTGCACTTTCATCAGCTGGTTTAAACAGTGACTGGTCATGTCCCTGTACATGTTGGATTACTGTCCTGACTGAGATTTAGGGACCTTGTATCAAAAGGACTGCAAGTCTTTACCCGATATGGATGTGAACATCCTCAAACACAAGCATAGTGGCAGTAGAGGAGATAGTCTATGTGTAATTGAAAGGCAGCACTTTACCCCGATTGTCACCATTTTATTTCAAGGACAAAGACCTGGATTGGTGTTATAACAAAGAAAAACATGTCGCTATCCTGCAACTCTCTTACTGCACTGTGTTAGTTGTAATTTTGACAGGCAACTGTGGCCTCTGATGTAGCTCATCGTCGTACAACTTAATCATCCGTTCTTATCCCAGAATCCCCTGCTGATATCCAAACAGAAGTACTCTTGATGGTGTGGGCAGTGTGTCTATTCTGAGAGTGAGGATTGAGGAGAGGGACTACATGAGCAGTGCCACTTCGGTCGGCACTCTGCATGATAAACGGAGCTGTTGATATCTCCTTCTGCAGTATATGGTCGGTGGCTAGGTACTGCATTTCAGTTCTGTGTAATTAAAGAGGAGCAGAGACGAAAGGCAGCCAATTTGTCCAGAACTCCACCGCGTGGGCTTTCCCATCTATCTGCCCCTGCAGCATACACCAATGGCTACACACACGCCTACACGTACAGTACTAGAGGGAAAATTACAGCACTTTCCCCTTGCGTATGCAGAAATATTTCCATACCTGCAAAACTAATATACCATACGCCTTTGACAGCAGTCTTATTTCTATGTATGGGACGGGTTTATCTCTTTCATGTAAGTGCATAAACAGTTCAGTCTGCAAGTTGGATAGTTTTGGCTCTCTACCCCCAGAGCATTGAATTTAAAATGAAACTGCGACCAGCAGGTCAAAGTGCTGATGTTCACCTTTAATTCAAGTCTTTGCATCAGCATTCAATTTACAGGTTTTTTTTTTATTTTGCTTTTTTTTTTCAATCCTTGTGCCCTCTGAAGGGAAAGGTTACAGTTTGCACATCCACTATGGGTGTGAACACTCCCAAGATCTTTTTCAAAGCTGAAAGTCAGCACTTTAATCTTGTAGCTGTTTTCATGTGAAATGCATTATTAAGGTGTAAAGCCAAAACAATAAAGAACACATCACTGCCTTGATACTTTCCGGCTGCACCTCTCTTTCTTTCAGACTTATAGTATGTGCTCCTCCCTTGGTTTATTTATTGCTCCAGTCTGTTGACCCAACTAATTTGCATTCAATGGAAGAGCATCCTACATGCAGATGTTCAGGTGTGCATAATGTACAGAGAAACAAAGAGACCACTGTGAATGAGAGTTGGGTTTGTTTTTTTTTGTCCCTTGATGGTAGCAGCACTAAATATGCTGAGGGCTGCCTGCAGACAGGTAAACAGCTATGTGAATACAGGGGCCATTGTGTAAAGCAGCCAGTGTCTCGTCTCCAGTGCCTCACTTAATGGAGGCAGGGGGGTCGGCAGCGAATAAAGCAGACTAGAATGATGGAGTGTGCGACAGTGGGAGATTGAGATAGGGGTGAGGCCGCATGAAGAGAGACCGGGGTTATCAGGAGAAAACAAGGCAGGGGAAGAGGGGTGAACAAGACAATGAGGCATAAAAAAGGGGAGGGCTGGGGAGGAAACCGCATAGTTGTCATGCTTGAGACATGCTGCTATTAGGTCCTCCAGGCTTGTTTTGGTACAAGGAGATGAGATGACTTTCTGTGTCTTTTTCTTTTTCTCTACAAGGGTATGACAGAAGTTGAACTGCTGGAGTGAAAACTGGCTCCATTTGTCTCTGTCTCCCGGCTTTGACTGCTGCAGAGATGTGATTGAGATTTCACAAACTCCACACTTGTCTGGTGTGATTCCTCCTTTTTCTTTATGGAAACTTTGAAGCCAAAAAAGCCAAAAAGTTGAAAAACAGACATCACCATTATGATTATTTGGAGAAATGTTATCACAGCTGTCATCACAGTTATAATTCATTATGCCAATATGTATAAACCTCATGTTAATAGACTGGAAAATCAAACTGCAGCACCTTTTGGAAAGGCTAAAAGGTACAATATTTTCTTTGTTCAATTATTAATTCTTTGCTTTGTTTCCCCCATAAATAACACAAAATTTCAAAGATCAACAGAGCTCCCATCATGTGGCTTTGATGGTTTATTAACAATATTCAGCATATTCAGTCAATGTCTCTGTTTCCATCCAAAAGGTAACACCCCCCACCCCCACCCCAGCACCTCTCAGAAAGCAACATTTATAGATTTCCATTGTGTTCTCGGCTCTTGTACACTATATAGGTTACATGTTTCATTTGACCTTTAACAGAGCTCATTTTCTTCATGAACCTGAAAAAACTTTTTTTTGTCCTTTCCGTGAAGCTGAACAAGCTGTAACTACAACGCTGACATATTATAATCTTCTAAGAAATTCATAGTTCCCAAGTAAATGGTGATATGGACAGCAATTACATAGCATTTCTATAGTCTCATTGGTCACTCAAACTGCTTGTGACATTTACTCACACTCATACATCACACTCATACATCGATGGGACAGCCTTCAGAGGCAATGTGGGGTTCAGTATCCATTCAAGGATACATGGCTCAAAGGAGAATTGAACTACCAATCCTCTGTTAAGTGGACAACCTGCTCTACCACATCCAGCAGATACCAAATAACAACAATAACAATTTAGAGTTGTGTCTCAAGTTCAATCTTTACTCTCCTTCTAGATCTATCACTAACCCCTGGATGAAATATGTGGCTCTGTGGCAGCTAAATGTTTCACTATGGTCACCTATGTCTATTCTGCTGTTTTATGACAGATAAGAAGTTAGCACACATCTGCCAGCACTGACCAAACTGGTGTTGATGAGAGTGGTATATGTGTATCGCTGGTGTTGATGAGAGTGGTATATGTGTATCGCTGGTGTTGATGAGAGTGGTATATGTGTATTAGGGCTGGACGATTATTGCAAAAATCATAATCACGATTATTTTGGTCAATATTGAAATCACGATTATTTACACGATTATTGGGGGGGGGGATTTATCTATCGATTTATAGCTTGACCATGCTACATTATTACCTTAAATAAACAGTGCCAATGTGTGTTTAAGGTTTTTAAGTTTAACATTTTTAATATTTATTCAAAATTAATTTAAAACTTTTTTTTTTAAGTTTTATGATCCAGCTGCAGAAACTATACAGGGTGTTTAGCTTAACTTTTCTACATTTTTACCTTGAATAAACAGATTTGGAGTAATTGTCATCGTTTAACTTATTAACTCATTGAGTGCCATTGACGTATATATACGTCAATCAAAATCCAACGCTTGAGTGCCATTGACGTATATATACGTCAAATGCACTTTTCTGCGGCTGGTAAATGGGGACGCTGTTGCGCACACTGTGAGTAATTTTGGGGCTTCTGGGATGTGTAGAACGAAGAAGACTGTGCAGTATTTTTCAGAATAAAACACCGATAGACAAAAAAATAATCGTTTTTCTTCGATTACAGTGTTTTTATGATCGTGAGAAGCCAAAATCGTAATCACGATCAAAATTCGATTAATCGTCCAGGCCTAATAAGCCTGCATGTCAGCTGATGGTATGTAGCTTTTATAGGGGTGATCCTTTGCAATAATGACTATTCAGCAATATGAGACCACACAGTATAAAGTGGTTTCACAGCGTCTCGAGGCAGCATTTAAAAACAATTGCAGTACAATGTTTTCAGATGAGCCGGAACCTGCTACTCCTTCACAGACATCCTCCTGCGTCATTGTCCTCTTTGTACTGAAATCCCAGTCTAAATGTTAGAGATGCACCAGAAGTCACGGCCCACGCTCTCAAGTGCTGTGCTTGTTTTTTTCTGTGCATTGGTCCAAATTGAGTAGTTAAACATCTGTCATGCTTAGTTTCCACAAACCGCTCAGACCATGTTAGTTTGGGAATAGGAGGACAGGTCTGTAAAGATGCATGAAAGATGGAATATCAGTTGGGTAACAGCTAACAGATATTTAGTTGTGTAGGAGGATATGTACTTCTTTCTCCTATGTTTATAAAAGGCTTCGCTGACTCGGACTTTAAGATGTTAAATGTGCTCTGGGACAGCGCTGTTGTGTCTATTTCATCCACTGTTAAGTCAGTTGGCTGTTTGTAATGCACATGATTTCCCCTCAGGCATATCATCTCACTGTTATTGAACTTAGATGAAGATAATTAGCTGGATTTGATTCAAGTCCAGATTTATGAATATCCCATTACATTTCCTTAATTTTCTCAGAGTAGATATTAGAGCGGACTAGATATATTGACTGAGTGCCCTGAGGACACAATACAATTTCTTTCAGTTGCACTTCACGCCAGTGCATTTAAGAAAAAAAAAAAACTTTAACTAAAGGAATATGGTGGTAATTTTATTTCCCCACTTATTGAGAATTGTTTCCCTCTCGGTTAATTTGAACAGTTCACATAGGGCCTGGAGTTTTATTTGCTTGTAATCTGTGTAAAGTGCTTGTAGAAATACCCTCACAGTAGTTCTTAACTATTTCAGACAGAGATCAGATTGCACACAGTGGATATGAGGATACTGATGAAGCCCACCTATATTAACTTGACATCACAGTTCAGTCAGACTGAATGCTGCTGTAATCAATATTTTTTGTATCAAGAGTGGATCAAGTGGGAATCTGTGGGCGTTTCTGTGGAGTGTGTTAGCTGATGGTCATAGTTAAGCATTTAGCAGGTCATGAGCCCTAAGGAGGTGGTGGAGACCAAATTAGGGATAAAAGGAGAGTGGATGTCGTAAAGATGTTTAAAGAATGTGCAACTCATTGCCAACACATTCCCCCCAACAGCCTAATATGATGGCAATATTTCAGCATTTTGTTTATACAGCTTGTTGTCCAGTTTCAGTAAATTGAAATGTTTCGGTTTGGGTTTTGTTGAACACAATTACACCTTCTCTTTAACACCTGTAGAGCTTGGGCACCACATTTCAGTCTTTCACCTGAATTGGAGTCTGTGTTCATGTTTTTTTTCTCTCTGTCCAGCTGTCAGGCTGAGTGGAGCACTGCTGAGAGAAGCACAGCAGGCTTCGTCACAGATCTGTTTAACCGCTGCCCTGCTACATCACCACATCACTTTAGTTAAAGATAATGTTGCTGCTGATCCTCTCTCCCTTTCTTCCAAATGCATTCTTGGTTTTTGAGGGGATAGCTGTACGTTCAAAAAAAGAAGAGTGACAAGGGCATAGAGTCAAGACCTGGAGCAGGGTGATTTTTCAGTGAGTCTGTCTGCCTGTCAGGTGCTGGTCAGAAGGTGCTTGCCAATTCTACGGATTCTGCCAGACAACTGTCGAGGGAAATCTGGATGGAGGACCAGTAGGTCGACATTCCCCTCAGTCACTTGTAAATACATTCTAATAAATATCAATCCTTGAAGTCTGTGTCCAGTTTCCCAACACTGGATGTATAGCCCACTTGACACCTTTCAAAAATTCAACTGCCACATTCCTAATGCGTGTACTGAATGAAATATTCTGCCTCATTGTGTCTTCGATCCAGAAATCTTACAGTTGGAAAGGAATCAGTTCCTCAAAAACAGTTTAGCGAAACAATGAACTTCATCACACCACGATAAAGGTGGGACAGCAGTCTACAGCAATGAAGTGAAGTCGTGGTGATTTGTCCAAATCCTAATACAGTATGAGTTTGCTACAGTAACATGCCTTAAACCAGTGGTTCTCAACTGGTGGGTCGGGACCCAAAAGTGGGTCACAGACCCATTCTGGATGGGTCGCGGACCCATTCTGGACGGGTCGCGGACAGCTGGTCAAAAAAGGAAATAATATTTAATGCTCATCTGATGTTGGACATGTCTTTTATTTGAAAAATAACTTATATTGAAAGGCATAGGAGACACGTGAATGGTCCTCCTCAGTTTCTTATTATTTGCTCCATTTGCTCTGAATGCAAATATATCAGTTTCTTATTAATGTGGCCTGAATGCAGTGAATCTTGTTTTGTTTTGTGGGTCTTTATTTTGTGCAATTTAATATTTATTCACTTTTGTGAATATGCTCTGAATGCAGAGATGCATTAGAAGTCAAATATATCGTTTTGTTGGTCTCCATTTTGTGCAGTTTGACATTTTTTTATTCACTTCCGTACATGCAGTTGTCATGGTCCTCCTCAGTTTCATTCATGTGCTCTGAAATGCACTTTGCTCAATAAAGAGCAAAATGATTTTTTAAAGGCTTAAAAAAAAAATCTTGGTTTGAATTCTATAAAAGTGGGTTGCGACTTAATGACCATGGGAAAATGTGGGTCCCAGAGTGAGACTAGTTGAGAACCCCTGCCTTAAACAACTATGATAGCCTTTTCAGGATTAGCAGCAGGGATAATATTTCACTTGTTCACCATCCTAGTTTAGCATGACAGTATTCTACCATTTGTTTGTTAGCAAACCAAATGCAAAGTACAGCCGTGGATGATGGGAATAATGTTAATTGAGCATCATTAAAGCACCAAACAGGTAACAACTTTGATTTCATGATTGGGCTTGATGGGTAGTCAAGTGGATGCGACAGTAACAGTTGTAGTTCTTGAGAAGAACTTCATGGCAATCTGTCCAATAGTTGAGGAATTTGACTCAATGGCACAAATCAGGCTCTGTCATCTGGGATCCATAAAATGTTGTGCAGGAGTTGACTTTATCGCCTCGAGAGACAACAACTGTTTCTTTTCCTTTACAAAGTTTCATAGCAATTCATACAATAGTTGTTGAAATATTTCTGGAACAAAGTGCTGGAACTAGCTGGCATGGTACCACATGGGTAAAATGTTAATATGAGTTTTGCACTGAGTGCTGTCAGTGCCTGTGTAATTAAAGGAAAATTGCATGTTTTTAAAACTCGAGCAAGAGTTTTGGCGAGCATAAATTAATCCAAAAACACAGGTGTGATTTATTTATTTATTTTTCATTTTACAGTGCTGTTCGGGATACGTGTTTGTATGAGCTAATATGCGCTAACACCTCTTTCTCTTGGGTTTTAAGCTCCACACAGCAGGCTGTGACTCTCAAATCACTCCTCTCATTCTCAATTAATTGAACTCATTAGAGCCTTTAAATTGGAGATTTAAAGATATGCGGTAAACATGGGACCAAGCACAACAGGCAACCAGCTTTGTTACTCCCAATTAGAGGGATAATTGGCACTTTATTTCTACAATTCAAGTTCAAACACATCTAGACTCCCTGGAGGGTTACCACAGAGTTTCATTATTTGCAGTGATGTTTGAGTTGTGCCCATTTAAATGCAGAGCCACTGGCTGCCTCCATGATGAGCTCCTTGCAAATGTCATATCATGAATATTCATTTGTCTCCTTAGTTTTGTTTTGTTCAATAATCTCTGGTGAGCGACTGTGGTGTGGGTACGAAGCGAAGACACAATTTGCCTAACCCTCAGCCAGCTTATAGTGGGTTTTGGATTACATAGTGTTTCTTATGCTGTTTCACTAGGCCCATAATTAATTACCTATTAATGTTTCCAGCCCTGAGTGGAATGTAAAACCAAATCTTTTCTCAGTTGGCCTCTCCTTTAGAGAACAGTTTAACATACTTTGTCTATTAAAAGCTTGTAAGTTTGGGGTAAAGGGAGGACATTCAAAAACTTTGGTCGTATTCTTTAGTTGTTAACACTTTTCCCATCATAGAGATATTATGGCAAGTCTTTAAGGCTTTGACTTAGTAGAAGACAGTTTTTTGTTCATTCATTAGATAGAACAGTAAGTAACACTGATTAGTGATCAGTCAAGAAAACTCTTTGATAACGTTTTTAAGCTAACATATACTCCAGTCAGTCACACAATTAAAACCAACAGCTGATTATATACATTATATCTATATGTATGTTCATAAGTGATACATGAGGTTATTTGATATGGTAGACTGAAATAAGCACACTCAGTTTTGAGTAGCAGCTGGGAACACCAGCAACCTTATTGTGTTCACTTTTGTGTCGGAATATGTTTGTTCATCAGTCGGAAAAACTTGTTCAATAGACAAAATAAAGTGGTGAAAATATTCAAAAGTAGAACAGAACATCAACAGATATTGGTTAGTTATAATGTTTCTATGATTTTTTTCATGAAGGATCACCTTGATAACCGTACCTGATGATTCAGAGCTTCTTATGCATCAAAGGACAATAACTCCAAATAAGTACAAGGAAAAAAAGATCTTGTTTTGACAAAACATTGATTAAACCAACAGGATATTAAAAAATAGATATAAAGCAGGTAAATAAATAAGGTATAAAAACTGTTTGGGCAATTAAAGGCAAGTGGAGCAGTACAGTGTGCAGGGGGGGTATAAACAGTAATCCAGACATATTCGGAGCATTGCCTTTATACGACGGAGTATTAGGGCCACATTTAAGGAAAAAAAAAGTCACAAACTTCGAGAATAAAGTCGTAATTTATGAGAATAAAGTTGTAATTTACGAGAATAAAGTCATAATATTACGAGAATAAAGTCATAAAATTACGAGAATAAAGTCGTAATTTATGAGTAATAAATTTTATGAGAAAAAAGTCATAATATTCTAACCTGTTGTTTTAGAGGAAGACAGTTGGTAAAATGGGGACCGTGGAGGATTTTCTGGAGTTATACTTTAGGATAGGTTTCACAAAAAAGGAGATACTTAATCTTTTGGCACATCAGCATCATATCATCATAAGTATTAGGACTTTATATGCAAGAAAATGCATCTTTTCCGGAGAAATAACCAGACGGACTTGGAGGAAATCGCTGCTTTTGTGGAGGGGGAAATGGCTGGAACTGGTCAACTGCAGGGTTATCGGTGGATGCATCAGCGGGCCATTCAGAGGGGTTTCGTGGTGTCTCGAAACAATCCGACTGATAATTAAGATTATGGATCCAGAGGGAGTCGAGCTCCAGCGAGCACGGCGTCTCTGACACCGGCAATACACTTGCAGAGGCCCCAACGCCAGAATAAAATGTCTTCATACAAACATCTGCAAGTGACCTCAAGAAATCCAGTGTCTTTGGCTTACTTTTGTAATCCATGACAACATGATCACAAATGATCAACACATACGTTCTGTAAACAATAATAACCTTGCTTTGATCACAACAGATCAATACATTTTCTGTACGACTTCTTAAACAACATGTAACGAAGGTAAACCTATAGGTTAACTAAAACCTAGGTTTGCTCAGTGAGCAGAACAGTTTAATAAACGTTTAGCCGACAGCAACATTACCCTGCTCACTGTGGTATATCACCTTTTCTCGTCTCGACCTACTTCCATTTTACTTCGACTTTTTTCTCATAAAATTATGACTTTATTCTCATAAATTATGACTTTATTCTCGTAATATTATGACTTTATTCTCGTAAATTACAACTTTATTCTCATAAATTACGACTTTATTCTAATAAATTACGACTTTATTCTCAAAGTTTGTGATTTTTTTTTTCCTCAATGTGGCCCTAATACTCCGTCGTACCTTTAAGAGACCTTTATATTGGTTAATTTTTGTCAACAATTAAAAAAAAAAAATGGTCGCCTGATCATATTGCTCAGCTTTTCTGAAGCTTCATGCTTCTCCAAACTATATATTTAGAAGAATGAGAATAACCATAAAAATAACATAGCAATCATCTTTTAAGGTAAGTTTTTGGTATTATTGTTAGAAGCAAAATTCTGACATCTGAGACGGAGACTGATTAAATAAGATAAGCTTAACTGAAAAATAAAACCAAATTTTCATGCCCTCATTAGTAAAAGTAGTTAGTAATGTGTGAACTTGGATGGACTTAGTTGGCCACAAACTCCAAATTTACTAGAAACTGGTGTAGAGTTGCATTATACAGTGTGAAGTGAAAATGGTGGCATAAATTCAACGAAAGTTAGTAGAAAGATGCAAATAGGGGTGAGCAGATGCAGAGGGTGAAAATAAATTAAATGAAAGGTACACCCTGATTTGATGAATAATATTTTCCACTGTGTCTTGAACCAATTCGCTAACCCAAATTAGCAACTCCAAGCTGAAAACAGCAACATGATACTTAGTTTGGAAGGATGCTCAGTACATCTGTCAGCTTCATTTGCACAATTTATGGCTTGGCATGCTATGTAATACCAGTTCACAGACACTTGGTAATTACAGGAGATGGAACTTCACAGAACAGGTCTGAATTAAATGCAGTCGTATGTGTTTCACATTTGTTATTAAACTTTTCCATTTTGTTTTCTTTGTGTTCCTCCTTCTGTCTGGTTTTCTTATGTTGTTGCTCTCTCTCTTTTGTCCCTCCTCCCTTCTCCTTACCTGCCTTGCATTGTCATCACATCTCCAACCTCTTACCTTTTTCCACTTTTCCACTTTTCCTCCACAACCTCAGACCATAAGCATTGCTTTTACATGGAGGGGATATATTAAAATGTATTTGCACACTCCCCTGACAACACATGTAGAGCATTCTGTCCTTGTGAAAAGTAAGTGCATCACTTTTGTATTTGTTCTGCCCCTCCCTGAACAAAGTGATCTCGCTGGAGTCTCTCATTATGTTGGCAGAGGCTCAAAGGAAGGCTCAAAACTTATTATTATGTTCTGTATCTGGTGACCACTGAAATAGGTGATGTGTCATATTTGGTTTCAGTGTGGTACTGTTAGATGTGCTTCTATTGTATGAGAGACCTCCCCCAGTGCCCACATCTAATTTGGCTCAAAAGACGGTTGTGTATGGACTTTGGCATGTGTCTCTGTTTCTGTCTGTCTGTGTCGTACGCCTTGCTGTTTCTCGAGTTTTCCCTCATGTTTTTCACACCCACACACGGTGTCATCTTACACCGCCATAGGGGTGAGTTGTCGTCCGTGTGTGGGTGTGAGTTAGTGTGTGTTTTGTCCGCTTCTGCATTGACAATTAGACCAAATTGCAGGGGCTTCCATTCAAATTCAAATGATTATAGTGGCTTTTACATGTTCATTTTACATGTGAATTTAAAACGCGGAAAGTCATTTGCATCAGCAGTTACTGGCACAAATTTGTCTTATTGTTAAACTGTCATGTCATATAATTGAGTTATTTGGGCTTATATGGCTTGGACGACTGAAGAGAAATGGTAGCTTGTGAGAAATGTTTTGCTCATAGGCAGGTGGCTCAGAGAGTCAGAATAATGATTCATCCAAATCCTGCTCCAATTATCCAAGGGCACAAGAAGTGTTTGTGGCCACTCTGCAATCCCCTTGATTCTTAACCCACTTTCCCAAATAAGCATATTTGTGCATTACCATGGCATTTGCAGATATAAGAGGGAAATAGATATGTATGCTGCATCCCATTTACCTCCAAAGTCAGATGTTGGAGCTCCGACTGACAACATGCTCAAATCGACTGCATTCAAGTACAAGTCAGAAGATTGTTATAGCTGCCTGAACATTGTTATTACTATCAATAGGAGTTGATAACACAGCATTACATGGTGTTGTGCAGCATCACAAGTGTTAAAAAGGAGTATCTGCAGCTCACTCTTCTGTTGATGATCAGAATTCCATTGTCAGGTGGCGAGGATAAACTTTAAAACTGCGAATGCAGAAAGTCTGACCTTCTAGTACTGGATTGCACCAATATTTGAAACAAAGTTTACTCTTTGTATCCCCAAAATAAAATACCTATTTCAGAAAACATTGAACCGATAATGATCTGCAATCTGTCAAGAAGAAGTTTTTTTTTTTTTTGAAAGCTTTCCTTTCAGCCACCAGCAGTCGATTCCTGCAGTGGCAATGTAAGCTTAATGCACAGAGATGAAGAGAGAATCCCTTTATTTCTCACAATAGAGGGGCCACGACTCTGGCAACCCAACATTTCATGAGAAAAAAAACAGGAAGTGCAGAGACCATCTGGCTGGAGTCCAGCCAGCCTTTATTTATCCTTGACTTAGCACTGCAAAGCTAGGGCTGAAAGCCACACTGGAAGATTTTACAAAGGTGGCAGGCCAATAGACATCGACACGGCCCTCCACAGATGCCAGCATTGTGCCACTTAGTCCCTGACTTTGACAGCTCCAACAGAGTACAGAGAGCAAAGGATGAATAGGAATAGTGTGTGCACTGAATAAAAACAAACTACTAAGCTGAAGGTTTCACAACAGGAAGAATGGCTGCATTTCGGTATATTGTTGAAAATATTTATTCCATTCATATTTATTATTAAACTTTTTCTAAGTACTTGATACTCTTTCTACTTCCACGACTACTTATACCAAACAAATCTTCAATCCATAAAACTCAACAATATTCAGGGACACAACTGTTTATTTTCATTAGCAGTTCATCTTGCTCAACATAATGACATATTCAAATTAGAATCTCCTAATGTTTTCAGTATGCTTATTTTTTACATGATAAATTCCTTACATCAACTGAGGATAAAATATTTTACATCACTTTTGCACACTACTTGATTAGTGGAGTAAACATTTTGGCTTAACGGCATTTATTCACTTAACTGCAGAAACATAATTCATCACACAGAGGATAGCATTTAATGGTTAGTATCTCTTTTATAAAACGTGTCATGTTTCATTTATTTGGTTTCCCTTAATTCTACTTTCCATGGAGTCTGTGTGGGTCACATAGTCAGTCCATCCACATGCAGCTTAAAGTTTTCACTGTAGAACTGCAGCAACAACTTGAACACATTGATATGTGGACACCTAGTGCAATAAACAGACCTATGTGAATGTCATTGATTGGTAGTTGTATCTGTCATTTTAGGGTGCACAGAAAAGTTTTGTAGAAGATGCTGTATGATGAATATTTATGTTCATTTAGTATCCATTATTTCTTTTCCCATCTTTATCCCTCTGTTCATTGATGCATCAGGATAAAATCTTAAGTATTTTTGGTTAAATGTAAGCTTGTGTGCATTTTGTTTTGTTCTTTGTTGGTATTTAGGACAATTCCCCCTTTGTCACAACAGGGTTGATTAAAGTTTAAACCCATCTTAAATCCATAATTGAGCAAAAAATCTTGTGTTTTCCTTGTGGACATGGCTTACTGTTGTGTCAGTTTTAGGGCAGCCTCGGGTCATTTGTTTCTTATCTGAGCTGGGCTGCGAATGTGTTGGTCAGGATCAGTGCACTTCAGTCATTTATATTCTCTCTGAACAACCACAATATTTTTTTCCCCTGCCTGTGGCAAATACAAATTCACTGACAGGATGGATCGATTCCAAACTCCCGAAGTTTTGAAGCAGAGCAGTGTAGATGTTGTTTTGCCACATCCACTTCAAACGGTGCAGTGAACAGCACTCTGGAGACAGACTGCGAGTCAACACTTAGCCTGCAGTGAACAGTAGCCAAAAGGAGTGAGGTTGCTCTGTCTGCTATATCTGCCAGCATGAAAATGTGATTGTTGTCCAAAATATACAATATTATCTTGAAGATGGAATATATTTCTAAATGTTGAAATAGAATGCAAATATCGTGTGTTGTTTAACAGTGTTTCCTGTGGCTCTGTTCGGTCATCATTTTCAACAAGTGGTTTCAGTTGATGTGTATTTCCAAAATAAAAAATAATATTCCTCATAAAAAAGCTCTTTGATGAGGAGGGTAGTTCTGTTGCCATGATAAACATGTGCAGGGTTGACAGGACAAATCAATTGAAATACAAAGGTCTCTAATATTAGACTCATTGGCTTGGTATACCTGACATACTGTGTTAGTTCAGCAATTTTATAGGAATCATTTTCATTTCATTCTTTTCATTTGGAAACATAATACGTAATGAGGCTTCAGGATTTCTTTACAGTGTTACCATGGATTCTGGTGCACTTATTGATTTTCCTTTGAAAGAACTGCTGCATTCAGACCAAGTAATGATTCATTCATTATTGTTATTGGAAACGTTATACTCAATATGTACTCAGTTCTTACAACCAATTGGTAGGAATCAGTGACATAACTAAACGCTATTTCCTGTCATCAGTGTAAAATTTCCACAGTGATTTCTAAAGACAAATGAGTTTGCGCATCAGTTTCCTTTTGGAAATTATATCGACAAGCGACATGACAACACATTGTGTGTATTGCCCAGTAACTACAGTGAGCGATGTGCAGTCACTTCGGTGTTTTCACATGGACGGGTTCTGTTCAGAGCATTCAAGTGCACACTGATGATGAATCTGCAGTGCTTTTGCATTAGTTTTTCTTTTTTTTTTGGCTTTCCATACCTTTATTTGATTGTACAGTTGAGAGAGACAGGAAATGAGGAGGCAGAGAGAGGGGGAATGACATGTAGGAAAGGGCTGCCCGATGCAGGATTCGAACCAAAATGGCGAAAAAGTGACCGACTTGTATAGTTCCCCTTTAAGCCATATGTTGCAGTGGTTTAATGACTATTAAAATACAATTTTACAGGCTAGTTTTCTAGTCTAGTTTAGGGTAGCAACTAATAACGACT
This sequence comes from Trachurus japonicus, assembly GCF_045865225.1. Taxonomy (NCBI): domain Eukaryota; kingdom Metazoa; phylum Chordata; class Actinopteri; order Carangiformes; family Carangidae; genus Trachurus; species Trachurus japonicus. Next base: position 22,706,233 of record NC_140907.1, read on the forward strand.
TTATTCATCAATTAGTCACCATCACAAATTTCTGTCAAATAAATAAATTGAAGTCACACAGGTATAATATTAAGAAAAAATAAGTTAGCCTTTGAGTTGAAGAGGCTGTGTGTCCAGTAACTATAAATCAATTATCAAAACTGCCTTTGACTAAACTGTCTCACTACCCTAAATCCAGATCTTCAGCATGAAGGATGTGGTGGCCTGTCATCATGTACTGTAAGAGAAAAGTTGGTAATTGGATGTGTATGGAACAGCAATGTTCATGTCTCATTTTCCTTCTGTGGCCGTTTTGAAACAAAACGGTGAAGACAAATTAGGTAGGCTGTGCTGTGACCTGTAACAGGGACCATGGCAGGTCCATAATTATGCAGCCTTCTCGCCTCCAGCTACGTCTGGTCATGTTTTGACAGAAATTCCAAAGCTGCTGAAGGATGCACTGTGAGAAGGTTTTCCCTTTTGTGTTTGTCTTCATTACCTTAGATTTTTCTTGTCATCGCAATCTTGTGCAAATACATTGAGAATATTTTTTGTCACTGCTGCCGCAAAAGGGAACGTTTTTTTTTTTTGTCTTTCTAAAAACCTGAGAATAATTGAAGCTTTCAGTGTTGTGAATGTTTCTTTCTTTTTTTTCCTACTTGAAGCCGACTCAACAGGATTATATTTAGTTGCTGCTCAGTCTATCGTTGTGTGGCCTCAAACTTCTCCTAATGCCTCACAGCACAATTACAGTTGTGTTGTGCGGAGTTGCAGCTTTTCACAATTGTTCCACAGAATATTTTCACAATGGGAAAAGCACAGTGAATTTGGGTTTCTCTCTTCACTTTTCGCACGTTGCGTAGAGGCACCAAAGGTCATCTCCTCAGCCTCTGCTTCGTATAGATTTCCATAATAAAGAACATATGGCCAAATGTTGGCTTTTGTGCTCCAGTACATATGGTTAAAAGTTCCAACCTGTAAATTATGGAAAAGACTCCCTGCTGGAGTCCATGCCAAGGTAAAAGTATAACCCTGCCAGATCAGTATTGTGGCCATACACGAAAACGTGTGTTACTGCCAGAATCTTGTCACATAAAGAATATGTTGAAGGCGCCTTTAACTCTGTGGAATTGTGATAAATCATTTTTGGTTCCCTCTGTAGAAATTAAAGCCACGCAGAGCAAATCCAGTACCAACGAGATAACTGCATTTGATTTAAAACAGTTTTTAATCTGTTGGCTCACACTCCAAAACATGGCTCCTCTTATGCAACGGCTGTCTGCTTTCCCTTCCACTTTCACAGAGATGCTTTTACATCTCCATGATCAGCAGCTACACGTGCACACACCAACAGACTACTCTGATCCGGTAGAAAACTTTTGAAAACAGACTCGTGGTTAAAGACATTGTATTCCAAGGGAGGATTGTTGGGTTGTTTTAAAGATATGTAAAGAATGCATGTTCTGCTTAAAAGGACAGAGGCCCTGCATATTCTCACAGGTTATTGCAAATGTGTAATTATCTGTGTGTAATTGGAGTTCTAATTTGCTGAGTGACAAACGATTTACATGACCAAATCATTTAGAATATTTCCAGCAATTATAATGGCATGACTCCTTGGACTTCACTCCTTCCCTACACTTTGACTTCACTTATCGTAAACAATATAATCTGATAATCATGACGAGTTTGAAAGGTGACGCCGCCACACTGTTGAGGAAAGACTTTTTCTGATGTTTTGCTTTTTTCTTCTTAGCCAGTTCCTGAGTATGGTCCATGTTGTTCAGCCAGGAGCTTTCCTTGGGTACACATTTGTCAGAATTGTTGTAATCCATTTAACTTTTGTTGCTGAGCTTTACGCAGTTTGTTTATTAGGCGGGGCGAAACACCCGGCCCTGGTCACTTTCCTATACTGCAGAGCCCATGTGTGCAATTCACAGCACTTAACACTCCTCCAGTCACATAAAGGAAATGCAGCATGCTCTTTTACACTAGGCAGTTAAGCAGGAGTCATTGCCTGCCAGCTTTTCACTTGATGGCACGTTCATATACCTGTGCCAGTCGTAGCTCAGTCAGTATGTTGTTTTGCTGGTATCATTCAGCACTTATAGCCACGCAGGTTAGGTTTGTTCCCTGAGTTTCTCCAGTATTTTCAGTGTGCTTCAGTTTTTAATCTTTCCAGGGTCTCCCACACATCCTCTCTCTTGTTTTTATTACACACGCTGCATTGTTCTGAGCAGCTGCCAAGATAAGAAAACACACACTTATTGTTCCTCAGAAGGACTACGACAGCCAAGCTGATCCTGTCTGAACTGATGCGCTGGTACATTTATGAGTACTTGAGCAGGATCCAGGTATTCAGACATGATGCAAATCGGAGGAGCTGCTGAAAGTCAGACTCAGAAGATAATGATCCACCACACCTTCCTGTCACTTCACACAATACTTCCACATACCGTGCTGCGCCGTGCTTACATGAACAATTATATCCAAAGGCCTGATTGTGCACATGCTGCATGATTCCATTCATATCGACTCCTACACAAAGATGTGTAGAATTCAATGCAAGGGTTTAATCTGCAGATGCAATGTGCACATTTCCGCCTTCCCACTAGTGACTCTTTTCAGTGTTTTCTCCTTGATTTGTTCACCTGCTGCTTTTGCTTATTTGTTTTCCTTGAAGTGGCAGTCAGGTGTAGAAAAAAAAAAAACTGGCTCATAAAACAATCATTAAATCTGACTTTTCCTGGAGGACTGTCTGACTTTATGTGAGAATCACCATATCAAAGGATCAACCTCTGTCTTATTGATGTTGTAAACTATATTTATTGCCTATTTATTTATCTAATGTTTTTTTTTAATGTTTTTAGAAAGTAATATCTTTTGAATATATTGTGACATTAAGATATAATATGAGGTAATTATATGCAGTAAAAATTGAGAGGGCATGCCTTATTGTGCTTTTCAGTTATATGCGCCCACATTCTTGGAAGCAGTCAGTTTTAGAGCCACGTTAAGAGTCTCTCTGTAATGTAAGTGTTTTTAAGAAGTCACTTTACACTGGCCATGTACTTAAATGACGTCCTGGCACACCATAATTCTTGGTTGCTGACTTCTGTGGTAAATACCTTTGGAGACGTTAACCCTCTGTAAGGACTCTGTTTCCTCTGCAGCAGCAAAACGGGTAACATGAGCCAAGCAGATGACTCTGTTAGTGAATGGACACTTATGGGGCCTGCATCACTTTAGTGTGCACACATGAAGTGAACAAATTAAAACTTTTTTTCCAATTGTTAAGCTCAGAAGTTATCCTCATTTAAAGTACACTTTTAACAGTAACAGGCTCGCACACAAGAGATGGTACATTGTCTTTTCAAGTTGTCCTTAAATATAATTTAGCTCTCAAATCTCAAATTAGATTTTCAGGAAAGCCTCGTTTCCAAGTAGTATGGCAATAAAAACTAGAGTTAGTTTTGCAAAACAAGCGCTTAAAGTCAAAATACTGAAGTCATAAATGTAAAAGCTTAATCTAATCCTAGATCTTCAACTGACTCTCCTCATTTCTGCTGTTCAAACCAGCGTGTCTTTAGAGATATGGAAGGTGTCGGGTCCTGCAGAGCCCAAACAGAGGCCCCCTGTGCCACAGCACTGTGTTTACATTCTAATCTGTATGATGGACCTGCTTGATAAGGCTGCATGGGCACTTCTGCAGCATCAGAGGAAAAGGTAGAGAGAGCGGCCAGCAGCAGCAGCAGCAGCGGCGGCAGGGACCTTTTAACAGTAGAGGTCACATGGGCTAATGGATCCTCAGTCTCCCCCGATGTCGCAGCCCCAGCATGTTTTCTTCTCCACCAGCACTGAGAGAACAACCAGCTGAAAAAACAGAAAACTTGTTTCCCTGATACCTGAACTCTTACCGATTCTGTCATTTCTGGCTTTGTGCCAGCATTTGTCCAGGTGGGATGGTGTCTGTGCACCTGTTCATACACACCAACACCAACAGTATATTCTACTTTCTCCTCACATCAGCCCATGGAAGGAGTACAACCAAAAAAAAAAAACAGGTCTTTCTGAAGAAAACACCTGAGCCCCATCAGAGACCAACCAACAGATTATGTCAGCAGAATATACTGAGGTCAAGGAAACCAAAGATGGAGCAAGGAAGTAATTATATTTTCAACTGCAAAGGAAGACTCGAATTGTAGCTGCAGCAGGATTCAAGATGGTAATAAAATGTCTTCTCCAATACAAATCAAAAAAAAAAAAAAGAATATTGTAATTCTTTAGAAAAAAAGTTAACCGTTTTATTTCCCTTCAAACAATACCATAGTTGCCAAATAATCCCACCTGTTCCCACTCTCTTGTTTCAGATTTTGTTCAGCTTGACTGTCTTTAAACGATACAGACAAGCAGATAACTGCGGTCAAGTACATTACACTCGATTGTAGAAAACTGGGGGAATTTGTGTTGAAGTTTGGATTTTTAAAGGTGTACAGAAATGGCCGTTTGTCCTGTTTGTCGCACCGAGCTGTCACAAGCTGCAACATGAGTTTACCCAAGTAAGTAAGGAAAACGAATTTGATTGGTCGTTATCGAGTGGGCGGGATATTCAAAGCTTGGGGCGAGCCCGAGCTCCGTGTGTGTGTGCGTGTCTCAGACGTTTGAATGACGGATGATGGATCCAATATCAGTGGCTGATGAATCGTGTACAGGCTGACGTATAATCCGTGCGCCTGCATTATCCAATGCGAAAAAAAACAAACACATTTTCATCCCGGATTTACTCAAAAATAGAATTTTGCACAAAGTTTGGCCTAGGTCGTCTGATAGATGAGTTATTACACTAATTTTATGACCCAGAGTGGGCTTAAATTCAATTTTCTTTTCTGTACACCTTTAAAGCAGAAGTAAGTGGTCCGGTCGTTTTCGCTAAAGCTGCGTTCCAGGCAGGCTTTTGAAATCGTAAATTACAGCTTCAAGTCACAACTTACGACTTTGTAGCGTTTCAGGCAACCCACTCGTGTTTTTCCGACCTGTTTTACCGGTGAAAGTCACTATAACGGCCACTCGTAACTTCTGACCCGTGAACTCGTACCAGATCGAACTGGTACCACTTCACGGTCGGAAAAATATGAGTTTCCTTGAACGCACCATAACAGTCCTCGTCCCTACGTCGCCACATTCACGGCGTTCCTTGGCTGCACACACAGCCCTGCATGCCGTTCTCTCTCCTCATTGGATAAAAACTGTAGGATACGATAAATGTTTTCTCTTCGGCTCAGAGCAGAGCAGAGGGACTGAGAGACCCGTGTTTCGGTCCAAACACTCTATGTAAGTGATTGCTGTCGGAAGATATAACTATTTAAGACTTATATTAACACAAATATATCACTTACTTCTGCTTTAAAGCTGTTGGCATTATACACAGCACAGCACAGCACAAGAATTTGAAAATCAACAGCTCCCCCACCCACCTCTTCCTCCTGCCTCACCTCCTCGCACCCCCCTCCCTCCCCACTGCATGCATTGGTATGGCAACGGTAAACAGAAGAGGAAAGCAAGTGAAACGAGACAGACCACTCAGATCATTTTGAATGTAGAAATCCGCAATGGCAAAGATGGCGCCTTTTCGCCCCCGTTCACGAACAGCCAATGACCTGCGTTTCCACGGCTGAACGCGTAAATTATGGGCCCATCATGTTGTTTCACCAGCGCAGTAGCTTTACGACAGACCACGCCGACTTTAGGAGACAGGAAGTGAAGCTGTAACATTTCATATCGTTGGAGCAGCTTGTAGTGAGTCATCCTGTCAGAGAAGTGGAGGATCTTTGATTCACACTTAAAGTTGATGCTCTGGTCCTGGTACGGGGTCGGGTTTTGGTCCTGGTACCGGCTCTGGTCCCAGTCCTGGTTCTGGTTCTGGTACTGGTTCTGGTTCTAGTATTGTTTCTGGTTCTGGTTCTAGTCATGGTACCGGTTCTGGTTTCAGTCCTGGTTCTGGTTCTAAATCCGGTTCTGGTTCTGGTACCGGTGCTGGTTCTGCTACCGTTTCTGATTCTGGTTCCAGTTCTAATTATGTTCACACAGTCCTGGTTCTGGGTCTGATGATTCGGTCCTTGTCCCAGTTCGGGTCCTTATCCCGTGGTTATGCCCTTGAACAGCCGATATGTCTCCGGGTCTGCAGAGCAGACCGGTGTAGGTACTGAACAAGTGAACATACTCAGGCTGCTAGATCACGGACTCAGCCGTACAATGAAGGTGGTGTCGTAACTCTGTGCACATGCGCAGTTGAGTACTCCCTGTGGCCGCATTTGTTGGTCTGAAGAAGCCAGTTTATTTCCTAAAGCCTTCTTTCTAATGTGTATTGACTTGTGCTCTGGGGTCTCCTCTGCTCTCTGTGTCCTGCTACTGCTCTGAGTCGTTGGTGTCAATAAAGTTTTTTTTTTTAAAAAGCGTTCTTCCCGGGGGTAGAGAGGAGTGCACAAGCTGTTACGTAAGCATGCTCAGGTCGCTCGTCCACTCATATTATTTGGACCGAATTACATAATTGGTCAGACTTTTATCAGAAATATATGAGAATTGAATATTGATGAGTTTAAGCACCTGGTGGATTTCTTTTACATTTTAGTGTGCCATACGCTTATTAGGAGCATTTTAAGATTAGCTAAGTGTAAAAATGCCAGAAATGTAAGAATTGCTTTAAGGTCTAATACTAAGATGGTTGTTTGCTGTTGTTGTTGTTTGTTTACTTGTTGTAAGAACTGCATGTGTTCTTCTCATTGGTTCAAGGAGATGAGTATTTTCTATGTTGGCGATTTTTAGTTGGAGGGGGAGTCTTTTAATCCAAGTTTTCACAACCTTTATTTATCTTTGTGAGATGGTCTCAGAAATATAGCTTGACTTCTGATAACTGAAGATGATCTTGACCAAGGTTTGTGGCATAATGACGCAATTTTTGACACAGTTCTGTAAACATAAACTGATTTGTTCAATACGTCAACAAGTGCTTGAGTAGTGGATAGAGTTTGTAACCAAACTATTTCTGATGACATTTTCTCTAGCGTTTTTTGCTGCACAAACACTTTTATCAGAGAAAAAATTAGAATGATAAAACAATGCCTGCCTAATTGCTACCATGATGGAGCTCATCCTCAGCCTTGTACCTACAACAACGTGATGTGAATAATGACAGACAGGGACAGTTCAGCTAATGTCCACCTGTCAGCAACTCATCCTCGTAGTGGATGGTTTGGGCCTGGCTCGATGACAGTCGCAGTCACATTTCTGTCATACTTGTGATTGCTGTGGCTGTTTATAAAGTGGCTGGAGGACAGCAGATCTAGTTGGGATGCATGAGAAGGAAAAAAAAAAGTGACTGTGCAGATTGGCCTCACTCCTGAGCTGTCTGTGAATTACATGGTCTGCAATTGCTTTTCCCTTGTGAGTTGGAGCCGGGATAAAATATTTTAGGTTTGTATATGTCATAATATGTGGTGTTGTATTTTACTCTCCCGCACTTCACACTGATACAGCGGTTGTAATCATTGGCATTGAGGCTAATGGTAGATGTCATATCATAGCTTATACTGTTTAGCTGGCAACCCCTGGCATCTCATTGTTATACAATGTTTTTATTTACTGAATAAAGTGCTGCCATTTATCTGCTGTCTGATACTTGGACAGTAATAAGTGTTATTTTACTGCAGCATCAAATGTATCTCATTTTTCAAAGATGACAGTGCCGACTTATGCATGGTTAAAAACAAGGTTCACATACACACTGTGCAACCTGGGCCATCCATCCATCCCTCCCTTCCTCTCTCTTTATTATGGGGGGAAATTTGATTCTCTGCCAGCAGTAATAAATACAAATCAACAAAAACAAATACAGACAACAAATACCACAACCACACGACTTCCTATTTCACCTGCCTTTTCGCAGGCATTTTCTCCATCTCTTCCAGGGAATCCCAAACAGTCCAAGATGCCACCTGAGAGATTTTATCCTTCAGTGTGCTTGGAGTTCCTCACGTTTTCCCACCGGAAAAAACCTCTGACAGGTTATTTGTAATTCTTTGGAGACTGGGGTTTGTGTCCTGTTTCAGGCCGCTAATTAAAGTTGGCTTTCAAGTCGCACTATAGCTCGATCAATATGTATGGGAATTGTAGGTGTAACTGATGACAAAATGTTTTCATTGAATCCAGTATCAGGATTCCACCAGGCAAGAGGATTGCAATTCAGTGCAGATATCCTTCTGAAAGACAAATGATGATGTCTCACGATGACCCTGGGGATACACTTGCCTCCGAGTCGTATATGTTTGACCCACTGAGGAAAGAAACGATGTTACTCTGTTACCTTGTGGGCTCATTACCAGGCTGCACTGCCGGTTAGGCAATGGGTAGGGTCAAGGGATACATCTGCTCTAGAACTAAATACATCTCATACAGCAGATCAAACTGAGAGTTCAATGAAGCAAGTTCACATGTACTGCTGCTATCAGTTTGATCCATCTTTAAGTGATAGAAAAAAGGTGATATATCCCACAATTCCTCTAGTATATTTATCTGTATGGCTTTTATTTGTACTGAAACTGATAGCAAACATAATTTTCCAGTAAAAGCACAAGTGGCAGCCAGGGAAGATCATCATTAAGTATTAAATATTTAACAGCTGCACGTTTCCAGCTGCATTAAGGCAGAAAGAGAGGCACAAATGAAATCTTGAACAAGGTTGATAGGGAAATACTCTTTTGGGACTGATGTTGTTAGTTGTTAAGAGATATTAAACCAATAACTTTAAGTTACTTTAATTAAGGTATTGATTTTTATCTAAAGATACCAAAGAACTTCCTGAAATGAGGCAAAAGTAAATTAAACTTTTTATGTCTCAGGTGTCTGGGATTAAAATTCACGGTGGATTATACTGCGTGAAGATCCATTCTGCCTCACAGTTACTGTAACTATTTTAAATAGAAAAACAAAATAAAACAAGTTTTGTGTTATTTGTGTCCTAATGTCTTTATATGAATGTTCAGTATTCTCTGCAGCATTTTTCCACTCTTGTTTTTCTTTTTACATCTCGTGGCTTTCTGACCTCCACGCTGTTTGACACAGACTCTATGATGTTCATCTGAAAGTGAATGAATGCAATTACGGTGACCCAGGGTGTGAACTTTGGAGACCCCTTCTCAGACTCACTCTTTTCCCTGAACACTTGTTTATATATTAAAAAAAATAGAAAAATAAAGATATTGAAAACAAAGGGAGACATTGACCGGCATGTGGATAACTCTTCTGCAGCCACCCACTCAACTCCATGTAGCTTATGGGTTTGACCTTAAGCAGTGTGGTGAACTTTCATCAAACACATGCACGGACTGTAGAATCAATTCATATACACTTTTTTTTATACAAGGAAAACACATCTTTTCACTTCAGTGTTGTTTTGTTACTACTTGCAACTGACCTCAGTCCCTTGCATCTCTGCATTCAGCAGATCTTTACAACTGATACATGTGTGCAACTTTTTTTTAACACCTTTGTGTGCACCCAAATGTTCTTGCTTCTAAAACCTAAAACAGGATTTAAACATCCGAACTCATTACTGCAACAACAACAAATCAATGTCTACAGTTGGAATTTGGGCACCAGGCTGTAAGTTCAAGGTGTTACCCATGTCCTTTTTCCACTGCTTAAAAACACCTGCTAACATCAGTCTTTGTTGACAATGGAAAATATTACAGCATCAGCATTCACATTCGGATCAAAATACTCTGCCTGCTAATTGTGGTCCAGTTGTGGTTTTGGTGGCCACTTAGGCCTTGTCCATACGAGCCCGGGTATTTTTGAAACCGGAGTTTTGCTTTGCGTCCACACCAGTGGTGTAATAAAAACACTCCGTACACACGCAACCGTGAAATCCGCTACCAAGTGACGCAATGCACGTGTGGAAGGCTGTTTTAACCAATCAAAATACAGTGGAAACCGCTTGGATCAAAAGGCTTGGGACGGAATCATTTCTATGCTGTTTAAATAATTCGTCATCAAGTAATCCGCTTATAGTGTTCATTTTTGGTCATTTTATGGATGTAAACATGCGCAAAAACCATTTCAAAACTACGTGTTATTATAGCTTTATTTCACAGACTCCAAGTCCAACAATTAAATATTAATTAATTTAATAAAAATGTGTAGCCTATTTATTTTATTTTCGGCGGTGTCCCTTTGACGTGCACTGCTGCAGCAGCCTGCACATGTTGCTGCGCTGTGTCTTGACTCTTGTGCTGTGTGTTGTTGTGAGCTGTGTTGTTGTGCTGTGTGCATCACCTGGCTGCTGAGCCACATGACTGTCTGTCGGTGCGGCGCAACTCTTTATGGCTGTTGTGTTGTCTGTCAAAACATGTATGAATGAAACATATCCACTTTATATCGACCGCGGAAGTCACGGATACATTTTCGGCTTTTGGCTCGTTCCTCATCTCCGCATAGGCTCTTTTTTATCACTACATGACAGCAGCGCGACCCCCCCTCCCGTCGTACCCGGTCTGACAGTGACATAGGCTATTGCCTGTTCATTCATGAAAATCATCCCGAAAAACTCTCAATCAAACAAGGTGGGGAATAAGAAACTGCAGCGCTACTGTAGTAGTTCTGTAATTTTAAAAACAGCTGATCTGTAGCGTCACTTGTTACTGTAAATGATGCTGTGTGGAAAACCAGCTGTGGTCTGTGATTGAGGGTGAGTTTGGAGCTGACAAGAGGATCGCCCTGACGACCGTTTCCTTATATTTTTCTCATTGAAAAACTATACAAATAGCATTTAGATGATGTAAAAAAATAAATTTAAAAAAAAGTGATAAAAATCCACTTTGTCACCTCCATTTTTGCGAGCTCACCTGCAAACCGCTGCAAACAACCTCTGGGGCTGGCAGTGTTTACATCAGCACGTGTGCAGCTATGACGTAAACGAGTAAAACAATCACGGTTGCAGTGTCCACACGCACCCGGTGAAACCAACCCCGGCCGAAAACCCCACCCTGGACTCCGGTTTCAAAAAACCACGGTTTCAGGGTTCCAAAAGCACGGTTGCGTGTGGACAGGACATACAACCGGGAACATATGTTCACGGTTACAAAAATACCCGGGCTCGTGTGGACTAGGCCTCAGTGATGAACTCACTCTGTATATGACTCCGAAGCCCTTTTAGTGTCTTTAACTCATTGAGTGCCGCGCTCCTTTCCAAAGTTGTACCGGCAATTTAGACCATTTTTGACGATTTTAGTAGAGCCACAGTGTATTCTATATTATTGCCACCAACACATACTGTGGCTCATTTGAAAGGTGAAACTTTATGCTTCAAATGGCCACAAACCGTTTGTTTCTACGTGCCTCCGTTCCTGAGAAAAAAGCGCCGCCACCGCCACTAAACAAAAATAACACAGACGCACCGTGCCGTGTCACAGCCTCTCACCGCGGAATGTGATGGTCTCTCGGCCACAGCAGGTCGGGAACACCGGTCCTGCCGGTGGTCGCGGCCCTTCTGTGGTACGGGTCGGTGCCGGCGGCCTGCAGGCCGCAGACAGACCCCTCTCCCTGCTCTGGCCCAGAGACCATCACATTTTACCGCGGGAGGACCTTGGGGAGGACACGGTGTTGCTCCAGATGAAGACCGGGCGGGACAGTCGGCTGAGAGCTTCCTGTTCGGCTCCGAGCTGCTGGAGCCTCGCGGGTGAGAGCAGAGCAGCTGCTGCATCCACATGCAGAACTCCGTTTGCAAAAGCCAAGTTATGATAAAAACTTCCAGATCATGAGCTGTCATGAGTTTTTGATCGTCATCTATTTCAGTTCTGCGCGTCGTAGAGTCCCCAAATTTACACATAAGGTGTGTTAAAGTGTCTAGTTTCATAATCTAAAAAAAAAGCAAAAAACGAGAAATCTCGTTTTTGGCACTCAACGCATGGGAACGAAAAACTAGAAATTACGTGGTTGGCACTCAATGAGTTAAGGTTATTGTTTTAATGTCCATTCCCACACCCTAACTCCTGCATTGTGTGAGCTTGGTGATTGACGTTGCTGACCTGTCATACAGTCGTAGCGGTGTGTTTACACTGGTTGTGGTGGAACTGCCGGCTTCATCTCTCTTCATAGTTTGTGTGGTATTTGAATATTGGATTTTATTTCACTTCTCTGTCAGACTCAGCCTGGACAGAGACAACAATAACATAAGGTTACGTTTTGTGGGATGTGCTGGTAAGATGTCAGTTTGACTGTCAACAGATCTTGTTCCCGTCCAACTTTGTCATATTGAAAAAAATTGATGAGCTGAGAATCAGTTGCAAAATGAGATACGACATCTCTCAGACTGTGTGTGTTCACATTAACATGGGCGCTGAAATTAAAACCAGGATGGTATGCAGCTGCCACTGACGCATCCAGTGTGTTCCTTGCTTTGCTGATTTATTTTTACTGTAACCACCCACATGGTGTTGTGTCCAGCTGCTGCAGAAAGCTAATTTTAGCAAGAAAGCTCTACAAACATTGTATATTTCAATTAAAGTTGATCAACCCACTGCATTGCAATTAGGAATTTAAATGTTTTCAGATCCATTAAAAAGGTCTCTATACTGGGGCACTGTATAGCTCACTCGGTTGAGCAGTTGCCCCATATGCAGAGGTTACAGCCCTCGATGCAGCTGGCCCCAGTTCGATTACCCTGGTGGCCCTTTGCTGCATGTCATTCCACCTCTCTCTGCCTCCCCATTGTCTGTCTCACTGTCCTAATGACAAAAAGCCCCAAAAAGTACTTAAAAAAACAAACAAAAAAGGCCTCTATACTGTCAGGTTGCCGATCCGTAAAACGACCCAAAAATGCAGACAAGACTGGCGAAACAGATGTGGTGGAACAGGAAGGCAAGGTTTATTGGACATATAGGGAACACAAAGGCAAGAACACGCAGAACACACTCAGGAACACGAAGGCAACAAGGCAGGGTAGAAACACAGACGATCTGTCAAAGACAATGGGAAAACTCTGAGGTTAAATATGTGAGGAAACAAGACACAGGTGAGACACATGAGGACATGACAGGATGGAGCACACAGGAAGAGATGACACTGAACATTAATATAAAACAGGAACTAAACCGGGGACGTGAGACAGAAACCATGTCATAAATACGTAGAAGAGCCTGCGCCCATTTGAATTATGGTACTCACCCAAATTAAGAGTCTCAGCAATACCCGCCTGCTGTGTTTCTGTATTTAAATTCACCCCTCATTTTTTCGGATGTGTGCTTTTTTACAACTTGAATCCACTCAATAACAGTCAGCACCAGAACCTGAATGAAATTTCTTATTTCTGTGGGAGTCTGTTCTCCTATCCCTCTTCTCCACTTGATGTATACAAAACAGTGAGGAGCAAGAGAGTATAGGAATAATATTTTTCTGATGTTCCGTTTGTGCGACTACGAGGGTTTGACTCTGGAGTAAATGAAACACTCATCACTCTGGATTTATGGACCCAGAGATGGTTTTGTCACAGCATGTCAACAGCTCACTGCCGATGTAGCATGCGAGACGACGGGAGAGGAAGATGCAGGAGACTGAAATGTGCTTTGAGTTAATGGGGTACATACTGCTCACACAACAAGGGAAAGTCGTGCTGCAAACAAGGAGGACGCACAATTTTGGCTCAGAGGCTTGCTTTTGATGAAAGATTGTTTGCAATCCCTAGTTGGCAATTGACTGGAAATATGTTGATGAGAGACTCAAGGCCTTTTCATCTGTGTGCTATAACCATTACCTGAAACGTCTGGTTGTAAATCAAAATTTGAGCCGTCGTGGAGGAAAAGGGAAGGAAGACATTGGAGTAATGAAAATGTGCAGTGTGATCCTCACATCTTTTCATTGCTAAAGTTGGATGTATTGTAATGACTGGGAATCAGCCAAGCCACCAAACAGGCTTTTTAGAATATCAAAACTTAGGCTATATTTGTTTGTATACTGTACATTTTACCATAATTTTGGGGCAACCATCTGTTAAAAAAAAAAAACCCCAAAAAAACCTGTTGCTTTTCCGCTTCATGCTCCATCCATTTCATATGAGAACTTGTGGTCCTTTGCAGGGAAAATGTCAAATATCCGTGCTGTCAGGAAGAGGCAACAGCTGAATAACTTGGTTGCCATGGTTACGGACCTAGCCAAGCCAGGAGACACCGTGGTGGATTTCTGCAGCGGAACGGTACGTGCACTTATCCATCAGGCCAGCTATGCATGTATATTTATCACCGCACCTGACCTTGGGGTGCATCGGACTGCAGCTCCATTAGCAACCACCTGAAAGGAGCTTGTTTCTCATATTTTCCTTTCCTCTTTTAAATGCACTTTGTTTTTTGGCCGGTGGACACAGGCGGACTGGTAATTACACTCATGAAAATGCACACAGAAAGTGGAAGCGCTACACGGCTAACAGGTCAATACTTGGTTGGAAAGGGCAACACTAATCATAACACTATTGATGTCCTCTTTGATGTGTGCTGTTTTCCTGTTGTGCACGTCTTTCATCAGATCGTTCTTCTTTTTCTTTCGTGCTGTCTCTCAGGGCCACGTAGGGATTGTTCTGGCTCACACGCTTCCAGATTGTCAGGTGAGTATTTGTGTGATGATGTGTGAGTTCAACTTTGAAGACCGAAAGATGAATTGATAAACAATCAAACACGATCAAATTATAACCTTAAAATTATTATTTTTTACTGGTGAATTGCATTTGTGTTCTTTATAGTGTTTGTCACTGTTATTATCCTGTATTTATTATTATCCTGTATTTATTATCTAACAGGCATTCTGTAACATCATGCCTTTTTTTTCCTTTGTAGATCTTGTTTTTTAAATGTTCTTCTTATATGTTTCCATTCTTTTTGTCCTGTAACTTTTGGAGATTTTTAGCCTTTTATAATGATCCCTATATACAGTATATTTAGACATGTATGTCGGGGGGGGGGGGTGACATGCAGCAAATTGCTCATCTAGGTCACCTGAAAAAGTAGCACCCACATGCAGATGTGTGAGTTTTTCCTGTCGTTTTTCAAGGTCATCCTCATAGAGAACAAAGAGGAGTCCTTGGTCCGGGCCCAGTCTCGCGGTGAAGAACTCGGTCTGAAAAACATCGGCTTCATCCAGGCCAATCTGGATTACTTCACTGGACCTTTTCACATTGGGGTGAGCAGAGCAAATGACACTGTTTCCATCTGTTGTACTTTGTTTGATGACTCACAGTTGCTGCAGACAATGTCTGGTAACTATTTCATTTGACTTAATTATTGAATAATTTGCTAATTTGTAAGTAAGTGACGCTTAAATCAGTACAATGCAAAATTAGTTTTACAAATCTCTGACTGTGGAAATTACTAAAAGGAAATGTTTGGAAATGGAGATGTTTTGTAATTCCTTTTTGTATAAGTTATTTCTTTTGTCTAGCTATTGCATGTTAACACTGTAATTATAATCTACTTTGCTAACTCCAGATGTAAGCAAATCATCTTACTTTTTGATTGATTACATGCCAAGGGAACAATTACAAAAGTAGGAAAGTGTAGTAATTATGGCAAACTCTAATATGTAGGAGGCAAAATCTTTTTTTGTACATGAAAATACAAAGAATCAGGCTGGTGTCGTACCACTGCCAACTTACTGAACTACTTTTTTTCCCTATTCCAATTTTAAATTTGTTTCACTGCATTAAAATTTTGTAGCAGCCTCTCACCAGAGGAATAATCCTGCTCCATATACTATAAGATATCTAAGACGATAGCATGGATTTTGAACCCATTTGGCTTTCATGTCAGATTCTGTGAACTCCATGAGTGTGCATACTCAACCCTGAGCAGTTTTTGACAGAGAGGTGAAACCTGACTTTTTGGTTTCAAAGTTAAAGCATTAATAATAATAATACTAATTATGCTTCTGATGATGGGTTTAAACTGAGGAGTAAACACCTATGATTAACACCCCACAGACAATGTATCACTTCCTACTCTGCTATGATCACAACTTTACTGCGAAGTGTCTGAACATTGTATTTTTAGTCTTCAGACGAGACATTTCTATATTTCAGAGAAGTACAAGCACACAGTACAGTGAAAGACATGTCATTCCTTCATCTTCTTCTGGAAACAGAAAATGCCAGCGTGCAATTATTTTTCTCTGAGCAGCTAAGATGGCTTTTCATTTTGTGAAGTGGAGCTTTTAATCAGAACCCTTTTAGTGCTCTGCACTTCAGTCAAGCAGTGTATGTCACTGTCCCCTCTCCAATTATTTGAAAGCCAAAAGGTAGTTTTAGACTGACAACGATGGACAAAGCTAATGTCAGGGTTTAAGAGTCTTTTGAATGAGAACATTAGCATCTCACTTGTCTTTGTTCTTATTTACTGTATTAATGTGCTGCTCAAAGATGCTTCTGGTTTGCTTTCAAAAACATTTTCTTAAAAGAGTTATGCTTTTATTAAAGGCTCAGCAGTCATCTTTGGAAAAGAGAGTCTAATCTTTGGAAAGTGTTAATAATAAAAGTAAAAATTGTTGGCAGCCATTTTAGGTTTTATGCAGGCTAACTTGGCCATGTCACCTTTTTTACTTCTTAATTCATCACACATTTTTTTATGCCTACATCTCTGCCAAGTCTGCAACTGCAGTTGTTCCTGTTTGTGTTTGTGAAGCTTAAAGACCAGGCTCAGTAAATGTGATTAATTCTGCACAGCAACCTGCGACAACAGAATAAATATTTTATCAGCTTTCAAATGCGGCGCCTAATTGGGCTAAAACAAACTGAAATCCAACTCCAACTGGAAGTCGAAACCGTCGCTAGTCCTATTTAAAAAAAAAAAAAAAGACAAAAAAGAAAGAAAAAAACTCCCACCCTCATCTATAGAGCTCTTGACTTCTCAAACAGATAATTACTATCAATTTAGAGCAAATCGGTCCTTAACTGTGGTTGTTTATGGGATGTTTGAATCTGGCACTCCCACACAAAAACAAGTCCTCTAACCCTCTCTTTAACTCCTGTTCACGCACGTGCATCACTTTGCTTTTCAAAGGAGTCTCTACTATAATAATCACTCTTGATGACTCTCATTATTTATGTGTCTCAGGTCGATGTCTTCCCCCTGAACATGTAGGGGAGATCCATCATGCTGAAGTGTGTCATAGCCCAGTTTCAGAAAACCCAGCTGTGCTAGTAGCCTGACTTGAGCTCTCTCTGGGACAAAAGGGAAAACATACATGTACCTGCTGTAATTAGAAGTAGCTATTTCTCAAGTATGGTCACTCCACTGAGACCTGCTCCACTTGGCAAAGAACAAACAGCAGATAATTCCTCAACAACATGCTTCTGTTTATGTGCTCATACTGATTTTTTTTTTTTTTTTTTTGTGTCACATGAACATTAATTTTCATGTCTCAACATTTCTATAGCCTCAGCTGTCGCTAAGCTTCCTCCTATGTGATACAGACATTTATACCTGAAGAAGCCACTCATCAGACTGATGTTAATCCTGTTATGTATTATACATGGTGCCATTTTTAGTCATGGTCATTTAATCAGGTTAATTAGGTTGAGGTGTGCCTATTCTTAGTCATTGTCTGCCTTTCCTTTCTATAGAAGGTCCAGGTATTAGGCCGATGTCAGAACCATAAAATGTGTTTAGTTTTTATCATTTCACCTGACATCGAGCCAACGGACCTTGGAGGCAGCAAATGTGGTGGAGCTTGAAGTTGATTTGGATTTGATTGGATCACGGTCCATTATTGGTTCTGCTTGAGGGTCTTAATGTGCAATTGATTCTCTCAGTTGCTTTTTCGTTATGTTGTGTGGGGAAAGTTGTACTTTCTAGCCTTATGTAAAAATGCATCTAGATCAATTCCAATAAGACTTTATAGTTGCAAAACTGATTTAAGCAGTCCAGATTTGTTTTTCTTGGTTCTTACTTTAAGAAAAAAAACAAAAAAACACAATTGTTTCTGTTCATTTCCAGTAAAATGCAGCATTGCATCCATCTTCAAATTGAAAACAATGCTTTGATTCCATATAATCACATTTATTCTCCCACACAAATATGCATGCATATGCACAAATTTAGGCACAAATATTACAATACAAAACAGGACAGCTCAATAGTTGAGTTTCTGCTGACCTAAAGTTTTAAGAAATTATGCATGTTTTTACCTAATATTAAGTTTCATGAAAGAAAGTCAGTGCTACCAGTAAAACATTTTAAAAGTTTTTTTAAAACTCCAAAGGTAAGTCACCAAAGCTTTCAAAAACAGTTGCATCACACTCCTTTGTAACGGTGTTGAGCTCAAAACAGTGTGATGTTGATGAAGTAGGGTATTAGTAAGCTGTATTTCAGGAACGTGGTCTGTTCTCTTCTCAGACCCACATAGTACAGGAGAGGGATGTAATTAGTTGAATAAGAGTGAATAATGAAGCCCCATTATTTTTTTGATGTGATTATTGAGAGAGAAACAGATTGGAGCAGCTTTTCTCTTCCACCACTGAAAAATTATTACAAAAAAAAAAACAGTTTTATTAAAGCCCTTATTCCTTTGTTGGTTGCATATTTATGATGATTTCCGAAGTGAAACTTAAGTCATATAAGAAATCCTGTTCTATATGTCTGCAATGTGGCTTTAAATCAGCCTGGCATTCACACTCCAATATGCATCTTTATCTAGTCACACACAGAACATATTGGGAGAGAGGCAGTGGTCTATAAATACAGCTGAAAGCAGACACAAATGTTCTTACTTAGGATATTGTCTGCGTCAAGAATTGGAAATGCGTTAGTTATCACAACACATCAGAATGTGTTTTATTTATGTTGTGTGCATCTCTGTTGGAAGACTGGCTTTGTGTTTGTGTTAAATCAAGGCTAAAGGTTGTAAAATGTAATTAGGCTTTACCACAGCATGACTAATGTACAACATTAAGTAGCTGGGTAAGAGTGATGGCGATACTTTGTTAATTATTTTTTGCCTTAGATGTGGGGGAATGTAACATCATGCAATCTCTGATAGAGACTCCTCCTCCTAATCAGCAGACTGAAACATGCTGTTGAAGGAATATAAGACTTTCTCCCTGATGCCATGAATAAATGCAGGAGAGAAAATGAGGTGTCAAATCGATGCAAGGACATGCAGGTAACTGATGCTAATTCCCCCGCTTTTCACTCTCTGATTATTCTTTCATGTGCAGACTCTGCTTGTATAACTTCATATTTAAATAAAAGCACATGTATCTCAAGAGGAATACATTTTTCCTTTGCTGATAAACACTGACGGGCCAAACATATCGGAACATATTTCCACGCGGAGTTCTTCACTCTGATGAGAAAACTTAATTCCAAGTACATACTGTGAAATTGCACTTTCAGTGTGTACACCTTTGGCTTCTTGTGTAGTCGCAAACTGCAGGATTGCATCACCGTGCAACTTTCAGGGAGAGCTTATTTACATCTGAGAAATGTGCCCTCCCGTCCAGACACTTCAGTGACTTTACGAGTGGGTTTGGCCCCATTTAAAGTGCCTACATCTTCCGTGATCTTTAGAGCTGCAGCCAATCTTGGCTTAGTCTGGACCTGACTGGCTCTGAACTTTTGCTGTCACGGCAACATGAAGTGGGTTCAGACTGGCGGACGCCAAGATGACACGTTCTTGGAACAGGAGAGCAGAAGGGTTGAGGTGGCTGCTTGAGTTGGATGGGGTTAAATTTCAGTGAGACTAAGAAGCTGTTGTCGCACGAGGCCACGAGCCTTTTGATAATGCATTGTATTTGGACCATTAACGGAGAATCTATTTAGCTAATGTATGCTTGAGAGGAAATCATCCATTTTATCAACAATAAATGTGTTGCCTTTGAAGACTCATAATGTGTTCTTTGCTGACGGACCTGGGGAGAACGATGGCTGGAATACACACAGGCCATAATATTGGGTCTTTTAGTCCTGTTTCTGCCATCCACTATCAAGGCACAGCATTACTAATGCATAGCCTGGTCTTCATCACCACAGTTTACTCACTCAATGGGAATTCGTGCCTCTGCTCCTAAAGCACTAATACATTTTGTTTGCTCTAACTACCCGTGTCTGCACCTTTGGGAGCAGCAGAGATGTATTTAATAGCAGCTGCCATTATGAAGTAATCAATGAGAACGAGTGCATGTTCTGTTCGTGCTCTGAGCTTTTTGTCTCTGATGGACAAAGAAGGATTTCGCCAAAGCTCATATTTTCTTGATGAAAATAAGTCGTGTTCTTTTTCTTTTTTCTTCTTCTGTCTCACTTCAGGTGGCCCTGCATGCATGCGGCGTTGCAACAGACATGGTGATGGAGCACTGCGTCCAGGCAGGAGCCGCCTTCGTCATCAGTCCCTGTTGCTACGGTTTCATCCAGAACGCCATCAAGTTCAACTTTCCCAAGAGGTTTGTAACAGCCACAGACCGCACATCGGTCTACCGTCAACTCCCTAAGTTCCTGCCTTTCAAATAATGTATCTGACCTTGTTGTTTTTCTTGTAAGACCCCTGCTTTTATCCATGCGTCATCCCCTCGCCCGTTCTCTCCTGGTGATCTTTCAGTTTCTCTTTAGCGCTCTCAGCCATTTTCACGCTCATTCTCTCACTCTCTCTCACACTTAGGCATAATCTGTATCTCTTGTCGCTGCTTCGTGTTCACCTCGTGTCTCTTATCATCACCGCTGACAGTATGAGGCAGCAGTGTCGCATCGCCTCCACTTTTTTAATCTCAGCCCTGTTCTATCAGCAGCACAGAATAGGGCTCTCTATATGGAGGCTGTCATGGATATTCCTGAGTGACGGCAGAATACAGTTGAAGGTACAGACAAGAAATTCAACTCGTATTGGAATTACATTTTCAGACATAGTGTGACAGAGAATGAAGTTGAGGCACATATACATTACAGTAACAGCCACAAAGGAAAAGTGGAAAGAGAGGTTGTACTTTTAATGGTGTTGATCCTGTTGCTATGGTAGCACTCTGTTGAGTAAATTGTACTATAAAGGCTTAAGATCCATAACAAGGAAGCCTAGTATGTCGCTGAAACAGCTTAGAGATCCTAAAAAAATTCAAAACAAAGCTCTTGTGTTGCATTTCTGTTGTAGCAACCAAGAGACTGTGATCACTAGTGAGTTCAGGTTGTGATACATGTGATTGATAGGCTGATTTTATCTATCTTTTAGCTTTGGCTTTAAGACTGATTGGACCAAGCTGTGCCAAGAGTTTTCCAGTTTGAGCCTTTTGGGTGATGATATCTTATCAAGGATTCTACCACTTTTCTTTCTAATTTAGTTGCTGCCCACTATTTTTCTGTAAGGTTATTTTAACCATTACACATAGTTAGTACAACAAGTACTAGTACTAGTACTTGCCAAAAATGGCAAGCAAACAACAAATTGGTGGAATGTGTCAGAGTGAATATTATTTTACAATTTTATATCGGTTTTCAGTGCAGAGACCCAACTCGCTCAAGTTACAGTAGTACCCTCTGGCTCTGACTGCATAGTCCTTCTTTTCCTCATTTTGCCATCCAATATTCCATTCGAATTTAGACTTTTTCCATTTGCTTTTTTGATGTCGGTAACTGTTTTGGAACAGAAAGATGAGAAATGAGAAGGGTGCAACAGACAGTGTCCAACGTCTCTGTCTTGAAGCGGTTATTCAATGCATGCTCCTCTCTGTTGTAGCTGACACAGAGTTGAGGAATTTATAGTCTTTGTAGGTTTTAACCAACTTAAAAGTTGCTATGACAGTAGCAGCAGAATCTACACGTGGAACTATACTGGTTTCATGTGGCACATTGCTGTAGCATATAGTCATGAGTATCAGCAGTGGTATACGGGTAGGAGATCGTCGAAGCAAGTCAAGATCTCATATGAGAGACATCTGGTTGTCAAACAGCAGTTAGGATTGGTGTATAACTCTAAATTACCAGTGGTTGACCAGTAGTATACAAAATCATCAAGTCGTCACTCAAGTCAAACTTTATTTGTATAGCAGTTTACATAGATGGAAGTGAAGTTCAAAGTGTTTCCCAGATGACTGATAAGCCAAAAAAGTAAAGGACAAATCAAATCAGAAATTTGACAATGAGTTTTTGGACTTTAAAAACTATTACATTAGCAAACAAAAAATCACTCAAAATAATAAAACATGACTTCAGAATAAAATACAGCGTACAACAGAGATATGATGGAACCCGTGTTTAAAATTTCACATTTGTCCTGCTCTTTAATTTCTCTTGTGTTATCTGGAGAGATAGCAACAAAAAGCTGTGTGTCATCAGCATATGGAGGGAGATGCCGTGTCTCCAGATGACATCACAGAGGCCTAATACATATCAATTAAAAAAAAAAAAAGTGGCCCCAAAATCAATCCTTGATGAACCCTTCATGTTGTTTTTATAAGGTTATGGAGATGTTTTTATTGATTTCAGCAAAGAACTCTCCGCCAGGGAGATAAGTGAAAAAAACAGTTAACAGCTCCTGATAGCTCAATTTGTGGGTCATGATTTGTTTCAAAGCATCATGTTCATTAGAGACATTAGAGTGACTTGCGTACTCATTAGAGTTACACACGTGCCCTGTTGCAGCAAAAGGAGACGTGTTTGTATGCTTTGATTGCAGACAAGTTATGATACTGCTGCATTGATAGAAGGAGGCATGTTGTCCCAAACATCTTTGAGAACTTGTTTCTAAAGATAGTTCTCCCTGGCTATATATGTGTGTGTTTATGTGTGTGTGCATGCGTTTTCATGCTGCAGTGTGAATTTTGGGACCAAGACATCTCTCCAATTGTATTGTGTTATGGATATGAATCTAAACATCTGAGGCACCTAAGATCCCTGTGTAATGGAATTACAATGCATTAAAAGTTAGAGCATCACATGTCAAGATCAGAGTGCAGTGACCCAGTAAAAAAGATCAAAGTGTTTTCTCTTGCCGCTCTCATCAACACCCAGAAAACACAAGCCAGAGGAGATTCGCACTTAGGCTGAACTGAGAGCTGCACCCCACCTATGCTGTCTGCCAGTGAAATAGAAATGATAAGCCATTTATAAGCCACACGCATCATTGGCATGTTATAATTGGCAATGGCGTATGTCAATTTAAGTGGGTGTGTATCATTGAGACATTTATATGGCCATGAAAATGAATGACAGTGTTTAGAAGTGCCATAGGCCAGCAGCATACCACAAACCAACACATGCTACAAGAACAAGGGAAAAGGCGTTGTCAGTTGTCACCAGCTGCTTTTAACCCAGCATGCAATGTAGATATTGTTTCTGTGCTTTACAGGTATTTGGTATACAATGATGAAATTGTCAAGTGGATGTGATATGTGATTTTTAGAAACCCCTCCCTACAAATAAACAATGAATATTTTCTGCGTTCATGTCACAACAGACCCAAACATTGTTGTGCCATGGGGAGGACCCCTCGGTTTACAGTTGAAATATTTAGGAGTTTTCACCTACTTAGTTTCTACTTTTCTCACTTTTGCTAACTTGACACTTCACCTTTCTGACTCCTCATAAAAAATTTAAAGAAAGACGAAAAAAAAAAGACTTTGCAGCTGCGATGGACAACAAGAAGATGTGTTTCTGCAGGGCAGTATGTGAGAGGGGGCCTACGCACCTGACTTTGTCAGTCTTCATCTTTGCTACTTTTAGTGTTTTACCCCCTCAGGTCATGTTCCAGGTACTCAAGTGAATATTCTGCAGGTGTAGACATTCCAGGCAGTTCACAGGTTTTCACGAGCTGTGAAACTAAACTGCTCGTTTCATTAGGTACAGCCATAATGGTTCAAGTTAAACTTAGAACCTCTCGCCATCCATGTGACCCAGCTGGCCCCCGACCCCTGACCCTCCTCATGTTGATTTTTAATTAGCTTCAACAATGATCTGACTACGTTTAACCATCACAAACACACTAACCGTGCTCTCATGTAACAGCAAAAGCCTTGTTTTTATAAAAGGTCATGTTTTTTTTCCCTGAGACAATGTGAGGCAGTGCTTTTGTGGTTATATATTACACGCTTATTTGGAAAGTGGTTTACACCTAAAAATAAAATCTTGTTAACATATGACATGTAAATGAAGTACAATTTGCCTGGATCTAAAATACAGTAATTGCCTATTTTACATCAACAATATAAATGTGTTCTTTATTTTTCTATTTCTTACAGCAAAAGGTTCCAAGAAACTCTGACTTATAAGGTATGTGATTAAATTCCTCTTTTGCATTTATTATTCATTTGCACTGAAGCAAAATGTCCAGTATAGAATATTTTAATTATACAACTCATTTTTTAAACAGGATTGTGTTTAAGATTCAATTCACTGAATGACAGCTTTGTGGGTCATGACAGAGGCTCAAACATCATATTCATTAGTCTTGCCATCTCTGTTACGACACAGCGGGGCAGCTCTCTTCCCTAATTGCATCTTGGTTGAGCTGCTGCTGCTTTATAGTAAAATTGAATTGGAGCCTTGTAGCGTAGTTATACGTTATAGTTCCACATATCTGGAGTGCAGTGACCCGGTGAGAGGTGAAAGTGCTCACTCGTACCTCAGCTGTCAACACTCAGCAAACACAACAGCCCAGACAAGATTCAAACAAACATTGAGACAACTGGGAAACAAACGGACAAGCAGACACACACCTGGACCGGTCTGCCCCAGCTCTTTGTAAATCCATCAATAAGTCCCCGTCTGAATTCTTAGTAAGTACTAACTATCAGACTGGTGCTTTGCTGAACAGTCAGCCAGTAAAGAAGAACCTTAATTTATGATTTTATTGCACATAAACTCGTTGGACAAAAAGTAGTTGACATGAATTTATTTTGTAGTGTAAAGTTAAGTTTTCTCCACATGTGATATTGCTTTCTTTGCTTTTTTATTTTATTTCACTTCATTTCTTTTATGGGATGGTAAAATAAAATTAATGGCACCTCTGGGCTCATCACTGTCTTGGGAGCAAAGATTCCCCGCGACAGTTACAAGAGGGAGGCTCACACCCTCCAGGCTTCAATCCCTTATCGCTCAACACAGACACGGCACTGTGCTCTGGGAATGCCCATCCCACGATGATGTATAGGTACTGTCAGTAGCCCCTGGGGAGAAATCTGTGCAAAAGTTGCTGCAGGTCCCGAGCCATAGCAACCTCAGGAGTTGACATGTCCCAACATCGGACCACCTCTTAAATGCTTTTCTCCTGTGCACTAGAAGAAACACATTCTTACGTGCAGGGCTTGAGACCCACAGAGGATTACCTATTATTTACAAGAGACGGGGCAATTGTATTGTTCTGTGATAACTGGGTTTGCAATTTTTCTACAGTACTGTTTGTTCAAAGGCCCAGTGAGGAAAAGAAATCCCAAAATGTCATATTTTCTGTTTGGAAATGAGAAGCTAAACATGTCACCTCACAGTAGGATAAATCTGTGCTCTATTTAAACCAGCACACACATTATCTGGCATTTTAAACCTGAGCTCTAAATCTCCCCTGCCTCCTCCTATGGTTTTTGCTTTCAACAGCCACGTTTGGTATTTGCCATTCATTTGGGCTCAGTATACAGAACTCCACTATGGCTCTGCTCTCCAGCTGGCACTTGGAGATATAAAACCTGCATTGCGATGTTTTATTTCCTTCCTGAGCTGCAGTAGTTAAAAAGAGTGACAGCACATGGACAAATAGCTGTATCGCCGGAATAAAGGGCAAATGGTGTGAGATATTGGTGCTCGGCACTAAGTTTAAGCACCTGCTCTGTGGCCTTGCATTCAGCGGTGACCCCGCAGAGGGAGCAATAGAATGAATTAAAGTAGAAGCAGGTTGGAGATAACTAGCCGCTCTCCCCAATGAACCACAGAGACGTAAAACCTGGACATAAAGAGCGGATAAAAATAAATGACCAGGGTTGATCTGACCTCTGTACAGCAATGTTTTTATGAAAAGAGTCTCAGAATCATATGTTGGTGTTCACATAAAGCAAAATGTCAGCAAGACAAGAGACAACACACTGAAATCAGAAAGGCTCTGTGAAGCTGTGTGTGCTAATATTCTGTTGCACTATAGGCATCTTTACCATGATCACCTTCTTTGTTTAGGGTTAGCATGCTATTTATTATTTGCTAATTAGCTGGACACACAGCTGGATTTGAGCCCCTACCTACAATTCTCATTTACTGTATATCGGATGAGAACATTTTCTTGCCTTTCAGCCAGTGCATGCTGGGATGGGCTTAACTCAGCAGGTATAAGCCAATAGATAGAACAAATTTGTACATGTTTGTGTTTTTATCTGCATGCATAGTGTTATCTTTGATTTAAAAAACATATTGTTGTGGAAATTCTTCAATATCTCTGATCATGTTTGTGCTAGCATTAAGTTCACCTGTAATAAACTGCCTGTGCACATATTGTCTGTTTTTATTCCAGGAGCACATGATTATGTGTCGCTTTGCAGACCAAACTGCTGTGCAGCTTCCTCCTGAGAGGCGTCTCATAGGTACTATTTCCAACCATTCACCCACTGTTCCTTTTATATATCTGACTGTAGAAATAGGATGTTATATAGGTGATTGACTGCTGTTATGAAATGATGGAGTTGCTACAGTTTTAATGATAAATTTTGTCAGGCACTTTTTTCTCTGGAAAGACTGGTGAACAGATGACCCCTGCAACCTCAGAATCACACTGTTGCTTCGATCTCTGTTCATCACATAGCCCAGTGTTATGTACACCAGCACACACACACAAACACAAACAGCTAGCTCACTCCATGCTGCTGATTTCTTTTTTTTTCTACAGCGTGACCTAACCCAGTTTCTCTCGTTTTTTCCACAAGAGGTCTAGACTTTTGAGAAGTGTGAAATATGTTAATGCAGGAATTTGTACAGTGTGACAAAACAGCTGCAGCGAACAGCTGCCAGATCAGTTTTGTCATATTCAGGATGGAAGTGTTTTTGCCCGAGTGAAACCTTCCAGGCCTGTGCGAAAGCTTCACTGTGCACTGTTTCATTATTGTTGAGGAGTCTCTTCACCCTGATAGCTCTCCAGCTTATCAAAGCCTCCCTCCGAATCTGAGGAGGCTCCCCATTGCCTCGTCACTCTGAAGCCCTTTCATATGTACCCGACATCACCTGTCACAGCAGTTTCTGCTCTGTATCAGTTAACAGGGCTCAACCTCTCCCACTAACAGTTTCTAACCATGTTTGATCTCATCTCTCTCCAGAGGCTGTCAGTGTGACTGTGACCGTCTAGGCAGCGAGGCAGACCAAAGCTTTTACATTTACTATGTGTGCCACCTGCTACCGAACTGCTAAACGGCAAAATATATCTGAAGTGTGCGTGTAAAGGAAATACTCGGAGAATGGCGTGATAATTAGTGTGAAGGTGTTGACAAATCAATGGTTTCTGTGGGACACTGAAACTGGGAACATACAGGAAGTGGACAAAATGACAGGAATATATGAATTAGTGCAACAAATGCTGCTGAATTAGAGTCTGGCTCGTATGTTGATCAGATGATATTGGCTTATCTTTATCAACATAAGCAGCATACACAGATGGGCGGATAAATAAAATAAAATAAAACAAGTCTGCCAACAAAAGCTGCCAGAACAGCTTCAGTCTTTCTCACTGTACATTTCTCCCAAATGTCTGCAACTATGCCAGGGACCAAATCTCCCAACGGTGTTCAGTTGTGTTGCAATCTGACGTCTGTGAAGGCGATACCATATGATTCACATCATCTCCATATTCAGTATGCCTTAGTGCCCATGTGGATGGGGATATTGACTTCTTCACATCACAATAACAATGTTTAATCAAGGTACAGATCTTTTCCTTGTGACATTTTGAGCCAAAGTCGAGGTAAACTGGAACCGACCTGCATTTTTATGTATGTCTGCACAGCAATGTAAGATGTTAATGTGTAATTGAATTCAACAGGACATGCATACAGCAAACCTAGCAAATGTTTGACTGTTTTAATCCAGTTTTGCTTTTAATTGGTATCTGGCTGATACGCAAACAGAAATTGCAGTGCATGACGGTTATAATTACTGTCTTTTATATGCAGTTTAAAATGAATAGATAAGATAGATAAAGTTAACTTTTTTGTTTGGTTGTACATTTTATCCTTAAGAAAATGTCACTCACAGTGACAGAAATTAAACAAACAATTACATCCACTGTTCAAGTGTCAAATTTCTGCTAATTAATAATAACATTTGAGCAACACAAAAAATGTTTAGGGGCATTACTCAAAAAGATGGATAGAGCTGTCATCACACTGGTCTAAAAACTTCCAGAATGGCTCTAGTGTAATTTTTCATTGTGGGACTTTATTGAATGGGTTTCCCTTTAAGATAATAATAATAATAATAATAATAATAATAATAATAATAATAATAATAATAATAATAATAATAATAATAATAATAATAATTAGGGCTTTCTGTCATTTTAATTCTACAATTAAATACACACAAAAAAAAGAAAAGTTATTTTGATACCAGGATCCTTAATTTCTCTTTTCTGACCACTACAGGTAAACAGTGTATGGGCCTGGTAGACTTGGACCGGTCGTGGGCAGCAGAGGCTCATGGGTACTCGGTGCGTGTGATGACTATGGAGCCTGAAAGCTGTTCACCAAAGAACAACATGCTGGTGGGAAGGGCACCGCAGAAGATTGGACTGGAAACCAGCGCTAGCCAACTGGAAGCACTGGTGCATAATTAGGACTGAAAGCATCGGTGTGCCGCAGAGCGTCGTAAGCGTGGTCGTGGATTTGATGAAGTGCCAAGTCTCAGAAGCACTAGGCTGTGTCATGACGGTGCACCTAGTTTGTGTTTCCACTCTCAATATTGTTTTTATTTTTTATTTTTTTGTGATCCCTTTTGTAAGAAATGGCTTCAGAAAATAAAAAAGGAAGAATTTACTGCTCATTTCTGTAGCAAAACTCCTCAAAACTTCTGTGATTTTGATAAACACATACACAGTAAGAGGACTCTCTGACAACTATCCCTCTTCTTAGTTACATAGGCTCAATTATTGGGCACTGGCTTGTATAGTAGAAGAGCTTAAACCACTCTCCAACTGCTATATTATGTTTGTGATTTTTTCCTAAACTGTGAGATCAAGCTGTCAGCGTAAACAGTAGCAGCAGGAATTACACACCCACATTGCGAATTAAGTACACCATGCATCCACACGCTGTTTTTTTTCCCCAAATAGTCTGTATATGGCCCTGTGTGAAAGAGCTCAGCAGTCAGCTTCCAACGTTGCCAGGTATTAACAGAAGAAGTGGGAAATTCAGAGCTTGAAACTCATCTGCAGTTAGATGAGATGGGGAATTATCATTATCTACCTCTCCTCTGTGTGTGTTTACGAGCTGGGGAGGGAGGGGCGGGGTGGAGGCGCAGAAAGAGAGAGAAACTGGCTTTAGTCTCATATCACATCAGGTAAAATACAGCATTTGTCAAGGTTCTACAGAGAAACTTATTATTCCTCATAAAGAATGGATGTGAATATGGTATGCATCCCGTAATACGTTCAGCACCAATGAATATTTTATGATGCTGGCGAAAAGGTCAGTGTGCTTGATTAGATGCTCAGAGCCTGGTAGCTAAAAAAAAAAAATCACACAATATGCTGCTTATTTCCAATCCTCTGCACTGTAGATACCACCACTTTGCCCTAAGCTTTCATTCTCACAGGTGAAACTGGTCATCTGTTTCTCTGAAAAATCCCGTGCTGTCACCTTTGACAGTGCTCTGCAGCTGCTTGAGAAATCTGAGGAGGTAGCTGGGCAGCCAGTTTTCCTGCTCGACGCTGAAGGGATAGAGGTGCAGGCTTCTCCCAACGCCGAGCTCATCTGAATTCAGGCAGCAGAGTCAATCTATCCCGAGGTGAATGGCCACATACACGGCTCCTTCCAAGGACTGGAATTCTTTCAAAAGGAGACGTCTGACTCCCTGTTCATGCTTGTGGCTCTGCACAAGTGCACATTACAGAAATGCTTATAGGCATAAAGGAGGGGAAAGTGAGTAGGTGGCACTACTTAATGCTTGCATGAGAGAGGGGAATATTGAGGTGTGAAGTGGCTCGATAAAACCCAAACACCCGGGGCTAGAAGGTGACTTGACAAGATTCTTTGTTTAGACAGAAAGAAGGAGAAATCTGGGCTTTGCTTTTTTATGTTAATGCACAGGGCTGCTTTACTAATGAAGTCAGCATCAATCAGCAGCACTGGAGTCAGTGATACCCGGAGCTGGATGCATTTTTGTATTGTGTAATTAACTGACTGGCCTCAGAAGTTAACAACATGTGAACCAAACCAGAAATGATATGCTGATAATCAGTTTAAAAGATAATTACCACATCTGGAGTTTCTCCCTTTGCCACTTGTGGAGGTTTTCAGATGCAGCTCTGAACCCAACAGTGCATTGAAGCAGAAAAACCTCCAAAGAGCTCTCTCTCTCTCTTTTTTTTTTATTAACCTCCGTTATTACTCGTGATTAAAAATCTGCTTGTCTTGGTGTTTTGACTAACAGTTTTCCATGTCATTACACTGCCACTGTTTATGGCTGATTGTCTGCAACAGCTCTTTGCTGCACATCTGGGGTTTCTCCCTTGTTCATTTGATTTTCCTTTTTAGACAATCACTGACCATGCTCATGTGTTCTGCTTTACCACAGCAAGCACTGATACAAAGCTGAAGGCCAAGATGACATGGCTCTGTGCTGCCGTTTCCATTATCTCCAATATCATTTGTACGCTTTTGTCATTTCCATTGGACACACGCCATCATCAGTATAATGTGTTTCATTTGACTTATATATTTTCTGCAAATAAACAATGTGGGTCATAATTACAGGAGCCCGGAATAACAACAATTATTATGCACACATTTCCTCCTCGGTTGCCTACAGCAGGGCCTAGCTGCTGTTGTTTTGAGCACCCTAATAATGTTGTAATCTGTTGCCAGACACCCTCATCCTACTCCACACATCTGATGTCACCTTTACATAACCCCATGGTTTAGTATTCCCCTGCCTATCTTCTATTTTTCGCATTCATGTTCTACTTTTGTTTGCCCCAGCGCCATCTCTTTAGTTCCAAATGTAACAACTTAATTTCCCCAGGGGGATCATTAAAGGGTGAGTACATTTGTTTTTTGCCTCTTTCCCATTTACCGTTGACAGCTGATGCCATATTTTGAGTAATTTGGATCCATTTCAGAGAGCTGTTGATATTTAGTTTGTCTGATATTTTGGGCACCACAACAACAAAAATGAAAGCCCTTTTTTCTATCACTGTTTCCTGTAATATAATGTTTATTCAGTCCATCCCTCCAGTTTCCTGTCAGGGCATAACAGGTCAGCTGGCTGTGTAATGATGTAAAATCTGTCAATGAAAACACAACTCAACACAGTATAAAAGATTAAGTGACCAGTAATAATAAAAACTTTTACGTAGAATTAAATCTCAACTAAAATAACGTATTTCTTCAAACTTCAACTGAAGGCAAGTGAGACTAATTTATTTTTATGTTTTGAGTGAAGTGACCCTTTAAAGGTTTCACGTAATCAGTCTCAGCTTTCAACAACATACTAATACAGTTGGTAATGAGGCATGATTGAACCCATAAGTCATTTCTTAAATGCAATAAATCACGATGGAATCACTTTCTCACAGTTCAATCGAGAAAATAATGTGAGTAATAGTCTAATTATACACAACCGACATTTCTCCGATCACGCGCCTCTGAAGACGTCAAACCCCCGGTGCCACCCTACAGATTCATCAAACAGGTGACAGGGCGTTACAAGGCGAGTGGGAGCCATGTTCCACCACAAGGCGACGGTGAGTGTGGACAAAAAAAACACGGTATCAAACCTTCATCTCATTCATCTCCCGCCACCATCACCTATGATGTGTGGTTACCAACTCGGTTCCCCACTGTTTCCTCTCCTCCTTCCACTGACTTTCCTGACTCACGGCCTCGGTCTTTATTATTCTACCAACCAGGCAGGAGGTTATATTCACTAGACTTTGAATATGAATACGAATGGGCTATGAAATGCTGCTTATGAGCCAGACAGGAAATAATCAGACCTCAACTGTTGTCTAGGATTGCGAACGGGCCAAGAAGGAGCGCATCAAATTTCCGGGAGGATTGTTGTGTGACGTTTGATGAGGAATATATTCAAAAGGAGTTGAATGCTCCTCTTCTTTTTTTGTTGTTGGTGTAATAATGCATCAGGCAAAAAATATCTCACACAAAAGCAGAGACAGACTCTGACTCTACTGAAATCGTTATGTCAAGAAACATTTCAATCAAAAGCCATCGGTCTATCACTTTGTGTTTTTTATTTACAATAATTACACAGCCCTTTCTTCTCATTTTTTTTCTCTAGTGCCCCTCAAACATTGTCAAACCGTTCATTTTGTATGTTGTGATGCTTATGTTTTGGTCCTCTCCACATCCAGACCTAGTGTTTTGTTTTGTTTTTCCTCCGTCACTGCATTGTCTCTGCCCTGCGTGAGGAGGAGCAGCATCTACCTGGGTGGGCGATGCACCTGCGTGCCTCGGCAGGCTGTGCAATTAATTAAGGCATTTCCTAAGCTGGCGCGCCACAGAGTTACCATCACTTCCTCAGGGGCTGAACAGGTCATGACTTTACAATTAGAAAAAAAAAAACAAGAAAGTGAGAGAAAAACAAACAAACAAGAGGAGTCCCACAAGTCGACTACTGCTGCTGCCGGGGTGGCTGGTCCGCTCGCTGCTCATTGAAAAGGAGCGAGATATGGTCTGACTGCAGTGGGTGCTGTTGGTTGGGAGAGAGCCGAGAGCCCGCTGACTGAACTTGTGAGGAGGAGAGGAGAGAGAGAGAGAGGGAGGGAGCTGTGCGCTCTCTTCCCGGCAGAGTGCGTCCCGCTCCACACGCTCTCTCTCTCTCTCTCTCTCTTTCACACACATTGGGGTCACTCTACTTCCCAGGCAGCAGACTGGTTTGTCTCCAGCACCTCCTTGAACGCAGCGCGTGAACAGTCCCAGGGACGTCAGCAGCAGACCCTTTTTTTTTCTCTTTCTTCTGCTTCTTCTTACCTGTGCACCTACAGCGCGCGTCAGCGAAACTCCTCTCTTCTTTGTCTTAACCCGCGCTCCTCTCCACCAGCTGCTTGTGGATTACCGAGAACAACAAGCGGCGCGGGCGCTCAACTCTCGAAAACCATGGAATTATGGATAAAGTTGATGTTGCTGTACAGCTGCTGCTTCGGAGCAAGTGCAGACTTCGATGGCAGGTACTGGCACATGGTTCGTGGTTATTGTCTGCTGCTTTTTCTGAAATAATCATCATAATTCAGTCACGGATGGGTTTTATGTTATTTATGATGAATATTAAAGGTCTGTGGTCAAAATCAACACTTTGTATAAGTGGCTGTTAAAAGGGTTATTTTAAAATCTCAGTATAGATCTGAATCAAAACATGTGCTGAAATGAGGAGTGACTGCTGCTCTCATTTAGTGTTTTTGACAGTCGCAATCCCAACTTTTGTTTCGATGACAACAGTAAAGGCTAATTATAAATGCATTTGGTGTTGCACGTTATATGCAGTGTTTTACTTTGAATATGTGCAAAAATCACACGGACCGGCTCTTGTCTTGTGCAGATATCTGGTGTGATTATAAAGTGATGTGACAGCACGTTGCCCGGTGGTTCATGTTCAAACACGAACTCGATGAAGTATGTGAAGACAGAGGCGTGGAAACGTGCCAGACCCCAAAGAATGCATGTGTCCGAGATTTCAATCTGCCTATAGGTGCATCTGATTTGAACGTGATGGATGATTTTCTTTTTTCTTTTTTTTTTCTTTTTTACAACCATGCATAATAAAACCAAGCTGTAATTTAAGGACTGTAGGTGTAACTCTGGTCCATTCCTTTCAAACAAGTATTTGACAAACAACTTACCAGCCGGTTTGGGAAATTGCAGACCTGATCATTGACACACTGGCAGAATAGCTATCTGTTTGTTTTCAACTGGGACTATTTGTTAAAAAGGACTTTAAAAGGAAGCTGAGTGAAATCGAAACTATACTCCATCTCTTATTGTGTGTCATACTGAGATGGATTTCTAGAGCTTAGAGTAAAATTGGACTCAAGTCCACCCAAACAGTGAGAGACTTTCACAAACAGTCCTACTGCCAAATTCCCTACTTCTCCAACACAAAATGCAGCCAAGTATTGTGCTTTCTTTTTCCTCATGTATCTCTGTCAGACAGGCTGAGCCTCAGCAGCTGAATCCTCTCTCTCTTATGTTCGGCGTTCATCAAATGAATGAAAACTTTGAAGATTATGGAAGTAATTGTTATTGGAAGAGTATGCACGGATTTCAAAAAGCTCTTTCAGACTTGACTGCATTTCCACCTGCTTGTTGATAGATTTTGACATCTTGAGGTACAGGCCTATCGCCCATTCTCTCCCTCAGCTCTTTCACTTCTGTTATGTGCTGTTTTGAAAAGTATTTTTTCCATAAACAGGCTATTTGGATTTGAAAGGTTTCAACAAGGAGTAAACATGTGGCTGTGAGTGAGAATGAAGGACAGGGCAGAGAATAATACAGAAAATCTGAGTGTTTTTCCAGTGCATGTTTTTGTTAAGGGCTTTTATTTTCTTCATCACCATGGCTAATGTTTGTGTGACAGGCCGTGTAGGGCGTTAACTTTTATTTCACACATTGCCTTTGTGTAACGATCATTTTCTTGAACGTAGCAGCAGCATATTGTACATTATTAACATTGCTGCTGATGGAGTGGCTTGTCACTATGGCCATAATTTGTGAATTTTTATGGGTATAAACTTGCCCGGGCCTGAGTCTCCGCTTCAATATTAATTCATTGAGAGAATATCCCCCGAGACCAAGCACAAGCAAAAAAGTCATTTATTACCTAGTCTCCCTCACTTATTGCCTTTTAGAGAGCGCTCCTAACAGGCTTATCCATCTAGCCCTGAAGGGTCCTTCACGGGCATCATTGGCAAGATCATTTTGTTCTCCCATAGCTTTAGATAAAATGCTGTACCTGTGCACAAGTGACTGAAAGCGTTGTGCTGTTCTGTTATTGTTGTTGTTGCCACTTTTGTTATTCCAATCAAGGACTCAAGGACGGACGATTTCCAGACATATAGCACAGAAGACTCTGGCAAAGAGGATATGCCTTCCTTACTTGCTAAACCAAGCAGCACATACCAGACCTCCTCAGTAATAATCCAATGTTGTGGACTGGTGCCAGGGTATGTTGGCATCGTAGTATCAGACCCGCATTTGGGCTTTGGGGGGATGTGAGAAGAACTGCAAAAACACTGGTGAAGTCTCATTTCATGGGAAACAGGCAGAACAAATTAAACAATAATATGTTTATCGTTTCTTGTGGTCAGTATCTGACAGTGTAGCAGCAATGAGTGTAGCAGTCTTGAGTCTTTAAGTGGACAATGAGTGAAGTTGGTTTTGCTGATTGACAGTTTCAGTGTAGTCTTGCCCACTCGTCTCACTTGACACAAATCAAACTGCCAGGTTTCAATGGAAAAAAGCAGCATAACTAACCCAACTGTTATTCCTGTAATTTTGCTGTCATTTCCTCTGAGCAAACAAGACACAGAGGGAGTATCCTGCAGGTGGAAAGCTAAACACAAACTCTGTGTTCTATTGAAATTGGTGCTGCTGCGTGGGTTTTGAAACATATGCAGACAACAACAACCACGTGTGCACAATCTAGGAAACACGTTATTTTGTGTTAAACCAAGTACGTTTTGTACGTGTTAAATTGACAAGCCATGTGATTTACACAAAGAAGAGGAGAGAATAACAAGAGTTGCCACAAGGTCTGGTCCTATTGTTGCCCTGTGTATTGCTGCACTATACACAGCGTGTGATGAGACACTTGCACATTATGCCATTGAACCGTTCTGTATCACTTCCTAACAACCCAATATTAATTGCTGTTAATACTGTGTCACAGTTAATTCAGTGTTAATTTGTGAGGCTGTAGTCGCTGGTGGTGTTAAATCCCTCAGTGTTGGAATGAACCCATGGAGTCTGGACAGCAGAGCGACTGCCCATCCTCTGCTGCAGGAAATTGCACACAGACACTCCATGCCGGTTAGAGCTGCAAGTCATATCTTCTTTATTGATTATCAGACAGTAATTTGCCCGCTGAAAGTTTTTTTTTTATTTGATAGATGTTTAAATGGGGGCAGCTTAAATTGACTTATTTCTTTTAGCTCTGATGTTGGAACTCACAGATGTCTCATTTCTTTTCAAAACAGTTATATAAGATCTTGTTTTTGTAGCATTCATTGTGCTTGTAGCTGTTTGTCTGGAAGAGAACACTGAGCTCTGGTTCCTGTGTAGTTTAGAAACATGACGTGACACACTGGTAGATTTAACAAACCTGGTGGATTTCTTACTTTATATCTTCACCTCGGATATTTGTCAATCCCGCCCGCCCCCCGCATGCATGCTTGCGTGTTTATGTATGCAGTCCTGGTGGAGGCCTGCATGTGGATCAGGCTGTGCGTGCAGCCGAGGCGGTTCATTAAGACGGCAGACACCTGATGAGTCCACAGGCTCGAGCCTTCAGCTGAGCTCTGCAGGTCTGAGCAAGTCTGTCAGCGGAGACACTGGAAGCACGGCAATCAAAATCTAGTCAGTGAGAAAGCTCCACTCGGCGGTCACGCTTTGCATGCTTCAGTGTGGCTTCATGGATGGGTGATAGATTGATAGATTAAATTATCATGCTCCGAGTTATAGGACTGCACCTTCATGGTTCTGGTTATCATCCTACATCCCACACTGTTCCTCCTGTGAGTGATGGACTGACGACTCCTCGCTGTCAGGCAGGAATGGTGGGCCGGCTCTGTATCGCTGTTAAGACAATGGAAGAAGGATGGTGTCCCCTCTGTGGATATCATCCTCTCCAGTTCTGCTGGAAGAACCTTGTCTGTGCTTGAGAGGAGATGTCACACAGCACACGCGAAGGGTGATAATTATCTGCTCGAGTTCCTTCGAGGCTTAGTGCAATTTAGTATCATTATTCTGAGCCTCAGGGTAATAAATACAGGTATTATACCAACGTCCATTTGATATGTCAGCTCGCCGTTCAGTAGACTTACCACTGGATGTACATCTGAGGGGAAAAAAAGCAGGAAGTTCCTCCTCTTTGTGAGGTGCCACCATAGCCTCTATTGTTGGTTGTTGCAATTCTTAAGCCCTAAATGATCTAAGAATTGAAAAATATGTATATGACATTGCTGCAGTGTTAATGTGATGAAATGGCAAACTGATGCATTGCATTATACCCTCAGTTTCAAGTTCAGAGCATGCTGCCGTGCACAACTGCTGCAGGCTAAATTCAGCATGAAGAGGACTGAGAGGAGCACTGAGGACACTGAAACGTGAATCCATATTCATGCTCAGTGTGCGTGCGCACATGTATTTATATGCGAGTGTGTAGGAGAAAGTATTAGAGGAGAATATTTGATTCAATAATCCAGGACCTGTTGCATCTCATGAGGTTCCTTTTTCCTTTTCGCAAAGCTCTCATCGACTTTGCTCTTAGTCTCCATAACCCTCTGCGCTCAGATTCTAATACCTTGCCCTTTTTTTATCCTGATGTGTTGAGAAACTTTGAATATCTGTATATTTACTTTCATCAAAATCCAAATTAAAATAATATCAGTTCTGTCTGCCACATTATTATTTCCTGTGGCTGGAAGAAAAAACAACTCAAAATCATAGGTTTAAATATAAAGATAAATGCATTGTCTCGTCTCCATTTTGATTATAATTTTACATTTCAGTGACTTCTATATATTTTGTTTATCTTAAGTTTGGGGCTGTAACTTATAGTTATTTTCAATGCACCTCTTTATCTTGATATGTTTTTGTGTTGGAACAAAACAAAGAAAGATGCAAAAGTTAATCACCTCACCATCCAAGTGAAAAACAGTGAATAATCTCATCTGAACCACAAGAACCAGGGTATGTAATTACACAATCCACTAATTGTTATAGTCAAAGTGAAAGACTTGCAGGTTAATTTATCTGTCACTAATATGTTTGAACACTCAATAAAATGATAGACAAAAGAGTGAGAATAAAAGTGAGGACATTTGCATAACTTTCAGGTTTTGGCAAGTGATAAGAAGTTGAAGCTAATTAGCTGCATACACTGGGCTTCCAAACAACATCTGGCAATCAGCACTGTTAGATGTGACTTTCAAAGCAACCTGTGGCATCTGAAATACTTCAAGGTGCTGAAAAGAAGAGATGACAGAACAATAAGAGTGTTTGTCACACAGTTTGCTTTTCTTTTCTTTTTTAAATGTAGGACAAAGGGGGGGGGGGAATCAATTTCTTGACAATAAGCTTGAAGAACAAGACTGGTGCTAAACACCACTGAATAACTGTCTCAAAAATCCCTACTGAGATGGGTTACAGTAATGCATCAGTGACAGGTTTCTTAGCACTAATGACTGGGCTTTCATGTGAAAAGAGCTTTTCATCAAGGCCATTCATTTGTGAGTGTAATGGCGAAAAAAATAAGACCTTATGACTTACTGTATGTTGTGTTACAGTTATGGAGCTCTCTATTTAACCCTCACATTCCTATGATAAAAAAAAGATGATGTCATCTGCAGTTGCATGTTAAGCTTGCCACTTGGAGAGCGGCGATAATTTTTGTAATGTCTGTGAAAGAATGCAAAACCATTTGGCTGAGCAGGAGCAGGTGCAACCATGACGGCATAGACTCTTCCCACATGAAGCCTTGGTATTCGAAGATGATAATTACCTTGTGCTTACCTTGATGAATAAATTCAAGAGCGTGTACAAGAAGATCGGAATGAAATCAGCTTCTCGTCACCAGATTTAAATGTCACTAAAATGTCACAGGAGGTTTTTCAGATGTTCGGGGAGCTGTCACCACCCTCCAAATGGAGTGACTTTTGCCACATGCGGAGAGGCTCTTGTTTTGCTTCATGTAGCTAACAAGTGTAGAGTATGGAGGAACAGCAGGTGCCCATGCTTATGCATTTGACCTTTTTCCTTTCCTTTCTTTTCATTTCATTTGGTTTCGTTTCCATTCGTTTGTTTCCTATCATTCCCTTCCCTTCCCTTCCCTTCCCTTCCCTTCCCTTCCCTTCCCTTCCCTTCCCTTCCCTTCCCTTCCCTTCCCTTCCCTTCCCTTCCCTTCCCTTCCCTTCCCTCCCTGCCTGACTGCCTTCTTTGCTTGCCAGGCAGCAGACAAACATTTTCCCTGGATCTGCCACTCTCGCTTAGCATCCATCTGTTTTTTTTCCAGCGAGGTGATTGGCAGCGGGGGCAAGCATTAGCATTTCCTCATCTTGGCATAGAGACACTAACTAGGCAGGGATAGCAGCATAAGATGTGCCTTGAATACTGAGCAACAACCCCACTCTCCCATTGAGACACAAAAGAAGAAGGCATCTTTTGTGTAAAGGAAGTGTGTCAAGAGAACCTCTCCTTTGTTTTCTAAATGGATTACAGTGTGTACAGCACCTCTGTGCAACTTAAAACCTGCACAGTCAGTTCAAGGCAGTCGGTTTTTATGAACTAGAATTATTAAATAATCTCTGCAAAACACTCATGTGCTCCAGACTTCTTACAACGACAATGGAATAGTACTCAGCACTTAAAGAGACAGATAGGCTCCTTTATTGTACAATAGGAAAACTTGATGTTCAGAATAATTTATTATTTGCTAGATTTTAGGTAACATCTCAGAGCCGGGCTCTCAAGAGTATTCGACCAGGATTTTCATCAGTATCCTTAAATGGACTCATTCCTTCACCCTATTCTCTCCATAAATATGTGGTGAGCCTTGGTACAGATAAAAAGGTAATCCACACTCACAGTCTGCCAAGAAGCTATTTCTTGCTCTGAGCAGAATGGAACATGGTGTAACAAAAACATCCAGCTGTAATTTCTCTTAGAGGAATTTCAGTTTTTTGGGAAAAAAGGAACTATATCTGTATCAAAACTAATGACTAGTTGTTCCCTCTGTAGCAGGGAGGAGATTATCACCCACCTTCATGAAATTGTGTGATGGGTTCTTTAAACATACAAATATGTACTTGGATGTGTGTTGATGTAATAAATGGAGTGGAGATAAAAAACAAAGAAGAAATACTTGAAAATACAGTATAGCCTACTGTATTTTCAAGGGAACCAGGCAGCGCATGGCTTCTATTTTGCCTCACAAACCTTATAATTAACGTAGCTGTAATGTGGTTTTAAGATCATGAGTGTCAGTGCTGAAGTCTAACTTCAAATTGGGTCTGACAGGCTTTCAACACAGGTCTCCACACTGACATTGCATGAACCAACATGATGTGATGTTCTATCAGTTCTATTTTTGTTTTTCAAAGATGATGTTTGATGGTAAAGCTGTGAAGTTGTAGCAGTCAGACTTCAACACCCTGAGAAAATCGTAGTTTTATGTTCTTATTGATTGCTTCTGTTTTTTTCAGGACACTGAATTAAATGATCGGTTGATAGATTTATCAGCAAAAATGTTGTAAAATCAATGAAGCATTTCATTCAAATTTTAAGCATGACAAACATTTTCTGGTACCAGCTTATCAAACACAACTGACTGCCGTTCTCTATCTGATATGATAGTAAATTGAATATCTTTCCATTTTGCACTGTTAGTCAGGTAAAACACAAGACTGAGAGATGTTGCCTGCAGCCTTGGGTTGTCTGAAAGTGAAATGAGAAATTTTCACTATTCTCTAACATCAAATAGAGAAAACAAGAAGTATTTTTCTATCTGCAGCAGAAACACGGACTGAGTAATGTGAAAACTTTGAAGCCTCTCTCCAAACAACATTGAAAAGACCCCTGCTTTTTCATTAAGACATTTTAATTGGCTGTGAACTAATTATGGCATCTCCTCACAGGTGGCCACGGCAGATGGCCTCATCCAGCGGCCTGTGTCGATACGGGGCCAGGGTGGACTGCTGCTGGGGATGGACGCGCCGCTCCTGGGGTCACTGCCAGCGTGAGTGTCACCATGCCTGCTGCTTCTGCTGGGGGCAAAACAGGGCTAACAAGGTTGCCAGGTTTCTAGCTGGGGTCAAAGATGCTATTAGACCGAGGAGATGCTGGCACAGTCACTAAAGGCTCGGGGAAACACGCGCACGCACGCACACACACACATGGACGTGCACGTTGTCAACAACAGACGCACATACAGCTAATGGAGCATCGCTCCTGGGACGATCTTTGAGGAGAGATTGATGATAATGGCTGGCTGAATGGAGGACCAGCTGACATTTATATTCACACTGTGGGTGGCCATAATGAGGGAGCGGCTGTAGCTGCAGGTGGACACATTCAAGGGTAGATACGTGATTGATTATGTATTGCCACTGTGCGAGAAACAAGCCAGCTAACGCCGACAGAACAAGGCAAAGAGAAACAGTGGTGAGCACACAATCCACGGCGTTGTCAGGTGTACATGCCTCGCCTCGTGTGTGTATATTCAGCAATGCCATTTAGAGGATTCAGAGGATGTGCCCTGTCGTTGCCTCTTATAGCACCACCACGCGCCTGCGTCAGATGAACTGTATGAAATATTAACACGTCACATTTTCAACATATTTACATTGTGTAAAGATCCTCTGCTCTCCTGTAATGCTACCCAGGGAGGTGTGAATATACCAGCATGAATTTCAAATCTGGCCAGTTGCCTCACAAATGCCACATCCCCTGCATGGCTTGGTGCCTGTGATGGTATAGCTGCTGCTTCGCTGTGGAGGTTTAATCAAGAACAGGGTAAATGCACAACTTGGCCTTTTTTCCACCACTGCAGGAACATAGCAGGAACTTGAAGCAATAGGAAATATTATTTGCTACCTCGCTGAGAGTTCGAAGAGGAAATCAATAACACTTTCACACTCATCTGTTAAATATGAAGCCACCACCAGCAGCCGATCCATGTGGACAGAGCCAGTAGCTGTTTCCTCCAGTTTCCAATATGTATGTTAAGCTGATCTCATTGGCTGTCAGAGGTAGCTTCGTATTTTGTGTACAGATACTGTATGTGACTGGTATCGATCCTCTTGCGTAACTCTCAGCAAGAAAGCTAATAAGCACAGTCCCTAAAATGTCAAACTGCTGGTTGTGCTGCTGTTTCCACTGATCAGGAGGGGATGCCACTTCCAAATTCAGCATACTCAGCTCTCACTGCACGGGGACTGACTGCAGGAGCTGCGGTTCAAGATGATTGGTTAAGATGATCCTCACATCACAACACAGGACAACTACTGTACCGGTGACTAGAAATGTCAGGACAAAGTCCAATGTCAACGTAAATTAAAATAAAGATGCCAGCTGACGTGAATATTTTGTTGGCTTTAAGTTGTTGCAACCAAAATCCAAATGTCTCACGCCAACATGCTGAGCATTGATACGATTTTCACGTCCAACTAGAATTCTGTCAGAACATCTGTCCTGTCTTAGTGATTCAAATCCAACATCCCTCTGACATTACATAAACTTCTGGTGCCAGCTAGGGAGTCTGACGTTCTTACCTCTTCTCAGTGGTTTTCGAACAAGCTTGTTTTATTTCCTCAGCACTGTAGCTTCCGCAATTGGATCTATCGGTCTTGCTTTCTGCTTCCCCGTGTTTTCTGCTTCCCTTGCAAGTTTCTCCATCTTTGTTGTTGTAAAGTGAAAGACAATCATTAGGAACTCTTCCTACATTGTTTTCTGTCATACAGCTGCAATCACCCAAATGACAACATCTGCCCTCAATGCACATATTTGAAGGC
The DNA here is from genome assembly GCF_045865225.1 of Trachurus japonicus. NCBI lineage: Eukaryota > Metazoa > Chordata > Actinopteri > Carangiformes > Carangidae > Trachurus > Trachurus japonicus. The sequence continues at coordinate 22,749,139 of NC_140907.1, forward strand.
AAATACCAATCCGAAGCAGTTCCTCCTGTTCTGTGATGTGTATCCAAAATATCTTAGCTTTGTAACACACAGTGGAAACAAATGCACCAAAATCTTACAAGTTTGTAAAAAATCAGGTTCAGATTGTTAAGTTCCTGTCGTGGGAAAGGCCTAAAATGGTTCAAACCTTGCATGTTGGTTGTGGCCACGTATTACAACCTGTTCAAATGTTTATTAATCCACTCATTTTGTGTTTTTCCTAGCAGAAATTACCATCTTTTGATTTATGTTTTTATGTATGAAAGCTCATCATGCCATGCTGTAACTGACCTTGTGTTTTACTCATTGTGTTTTTAAATATATTTTGTGTCACACACTGCTTATTGGGTCCAAAGGTCTGTGCGGCTGCATCTCAAAAAGATGAGCAGAATTTTGCTGGCTAGTTATTTTCCATCTTTTTTTTTTATACCTCATGCTGGAGTGTACTGCACGACTTCTTAGTTTGTTCTGAAGATTGCAAACAGTATTACTCGAGTTCATGGCTCCACTGTTTTGTATTTCTTTTAGCTCAGCCACATTAACCCGAGGTCTTTGCAAGACAAATCTTCTTTTTATCCACCTCTCGCCTCATGAAAATATGATAATTTTATTCTGACATAAACACTTGGAGTCAGAAAAACAACTTATGCTAATGGTTTAAGGGACAGACCTAGCCTCATGGTTTGAGGGGGTTTGATTTCATGGTTATAAATTAGAGGGGGTATTTTTTGGCCTTCTTGAAAAAAAAAAAAAAACTCCTTTTGAAAAGGCCTTGACACTTGAACTACATGACCTGACCTGGAATGATTCAAGCAAAAGCTCTGTTTTAGTGAGACAGCTCAATTGTATCATTTCATGCTGTTTGTTAGTTAATGGGTCCAGACTCAGCAGTAATCCTGGCAGGAATGAGGCTTCTCGGTGCCCAATACCTCCCAGTGCATCTGTACTGGGCCGTCTGCCTTGACAGATTCCCATGTTCATAGTACAAGGTGGAATAGATTGTAGGGTTGTGAGCAAGGAAAAGATTGATGAAGATGACTTCATTATCACAGAAGCTTATGAGAGAAGAAAATCATTTCCCCCCTGTTTAAAACCCAGACATTAATGGAAATGGCTGGAGCACATGCGATGGCCTATAGATACGATTCCACAGGGTATGACAATCATTGTTTTGGCTTGGAACTTGAAAGAGATAACACATCATACTTGGCTTTTATTTATTACTCAACCACCCACAAAGCAGTGTGTGAACATGTTCTCGTTGTTGTTCTGGAGTCCCACATGTCCTACAGTATGTTCAGCCAAAAACATCAGCTAATTTTGAGTTTAGCCACATCATGTTACTCTTTTTTTTCTCTCCAAAACCATATCAGTTCTTTGAGTTAAATCACTGTGAGTGAGTGAGTGAGTGCTTGTCTTAATGCTTTTAAACGCTCCTGACTGTGTGCGCAGCTCACATCCATTTACCTGAGCCTACAATCAGTATTCCATCAAGTCAGTAAGGCGCTGATTTAAACCTCAGGTGGACGGTTTAAGAAAGAGAGGGAGTGTAATCTGTGTGGCTGCAGGTGTATGTGTGTGTGTTGAGAGGATGCAGTCATCGCAGATTTCAGGTCCTGGTAGGTTTTTGTGGCGATTTGAAGAGATTAGATCGGAGCTATCGGATTGTGGCTTTCTCAGCCATGGAGCTCAGCGATAGTTTTGTGCTACTTTTTTCAAAGCATGAAAAATGGATCAACCTTGGCTCTTTAAAAGAAAGAAAGAAGAAAAAACAAGTCCCAGAACCATAAGAGCAAAGGGGAGAGGAAAGAAAGAACTAAATGGAGAAAGTAGAAATCCTAAGGTGTGAAGCAAATGGTTTCGAGGTAAGATGGAGTCAGAGATGATTGCTGTCGGGGTGAGGAAGAGGGAGACAAGTGAGGAAATCAGGCAGATGGAGGGAGAGAGAGAGAGAGGAGCTTTAGATTTATAGTAGACTGAAGTTCCACTTATAATGTTCTGACAGGCCATCAGGCAGGCAGAGCCACACTTGAAGCTACTTATTTTAACCAGCTGCTATCATGATCATTTTACTGCCACTGTGAGCATTTGTACATTTGTTCAGATTTTCCATTTCCAGTGCAGTTTACAGTAACTGAAATACATTTCATTTCTTTCACTGTAGATGAAGAAACCACATGAAGCGATCCACTCAGTCCACCAGAGCAGGAAGGAGAAGATTATTTGCTGCATTTGTGAGGTTGTAAATAAAACAACTTCAATTTGAAGCTAATTTTATCCTGATAAGATGTTTTGAAAAACAAAATTTGGCTGATAAAATCCTAATTATACAGTCCAGTATGCTTCTGAATCAACTTCATATTGGGAAATTCAACGCCTCAGCTCACATGGATGCTGAGTGTCAATGGCCTATGTTAAGCAAGGAGGAGAATAACGGTGTGACAGATAGGATGGTGGATTTGGGTGCAGGCGTGAAATGTAAACCACAATCCAGCCCTAACATTAACCCAGTGGTGGAGTTACCTAAGCCTAACTGCTGTCTGTTTGCCATAACCAGCATTTTCCCCAAATATCATAGTTTCCATGCGCAGGAATTGTTGAATTGCATGAAAGAATAATCCGTTTATTTAGCTTTGACCCTTCACTAAATCCAACCAGCAGCAGTGAGGTATTGTGACATTTACTCCAAGCATTAGTCAGCCAGGATCCTACACTAACCTTAACACAACCTGTGTTTTTCACTAGACTCTTGCTCACATCTTTCAAACCCCACACCAACGAAAAACATGTGACTACGAAACATTTTTATGTGCATTTTCAATTTGATCCACCAAAACGAGCTCAAGCTTATCACAAAAAAGTTATTTTTACGAGAAAAGAAAAGTTGTTGTGTCATAAAAGCATTATGTGATACTGAAATTTCCACTCCACAAAAAAATGTGGCTGTGAGTTTTTACGACAGTGAAAATATGCACTCAGAAACTGTAGGGGGAGCTCCGTAGATAATAAAAAAAAGAGAAAAGAAAAAAAAGCGACCATTACAGCGAAAAAGCAACCAGACTTTCATAGTTTGCCTTTAATGGTCAACAATCAGAGCTGACCATAGAGACTTGCAGCTGATTTGCTAATGCTCTTATAGGGATCAGTCACCTGACTCAGACAGCTATCAAAGGACTTGAAACTAGTTTGATTAACCTGAATTTCCCCAAAAGGCATGAGAACAGCTCTGGTAGAAAGAAATGCATTGATCTTCTCTACAATGTAAAAGAAACTAGGCTTGAATATCACCTCCATATTAAATACTTCACACATTATAATTTCCTCAGAGGTCCTGGTGGATTTTACAAATCCATTGAGAGCAGGATTTAGTTTGATTGAGTGCAGTCTTTGTCTCTACAAATGGAGTGGACAGGATTAAGGCAGGACTTTTGAATTGGTAATGTGAGCTAACAAGTGAGAGATGAAAGCAGAAAAGTGATACCTCAGTTTAAGTAATTCACTTCATCGCGATTGTCTGTGCAGTTCCCTTGTCTGCCCCAACTTTCTTTCATGATCACTGGGCTGTAAAGGCCCGTGTGCCTTTTCATCTCTTTGAGGTAATAAGGTGAACACAAAATGGAAAGGGTTTCTTGTAAAAAAAGAAAGAATTAGAGGGAACGTATGCAGAAATAAAAGGCACATGTTCAGAATTGCTTGACGCACTTCCTACTTTAAAGGCATCTTTGAAACAGTGTCGATTTAAAAATCAAACACACGGCGAAAAGGCAATCTGCTCACAGTCAGGTCGCTACAGCCTTTATTTTTATATGGAAGAAACCAGGGCCGTGATCTCATTGAATGATAATGATGGTATTTTCATCCTACGGTGAGGTGATGTAATTTAAAAGAGAGAGTTATAATTTTATTGTTTCACAGTCTGTGGAGGGGAGACTGCTTTATTCGCTCCCATTTAGATGTGAATGATAAGGAATATGAAGTTAACATTTCCAGTAAAAGAGAACATCCCTGGAGACAGTAGCTTCAGTCAGACATCATTTTAATTATCAGAACTCAATTGTGAATGCATTCAAACTGTAGCTGTTACCCAGAGGCAACTGGGGATATGTGCGACTCCAGAACTCCAGACCTCCAGACTGGGAGAGTGTGTCTGTGTGTGGGTTTTATTTCTCTTTTCTTTTTTTCCCCCCCCAGGAATGTTTGCTTGTCAAAGTGACCAGCCTCTGCCCTCTAACATCATGTTTAATTTTTTTTCATTTTCTCTCAAAGACTAAACAGCGGCTGCAACCTTTGTTTGTTTGGCTATTTGTTTTGCAGCTCTCTTCGCCTTAACTCACAGAGTAGTCGGGATAAGGTGCCAGCCCCAAGGTTAGCTCCACGTTTTCTTGAAATAATCTTGCTAGACATGTATAGCTGGGGGGCACATCCTCTGAATCCTGGGCTCACTCACTTATTTATAGAGCCAAGCCCAGTCTAACCCCCACCCAACACCCTCTAACACCTCGCTCACACCCCTTGGAAGCAACCATCACCTTCCCTCCGCCTCAGATCTATGCAAACAGCTTACACTCTGCAGACCTGATTTCACCTGCAGACATGTCTAACATGAATTATGCTGAAGTTCTTTAGTGGCTTATTAAGATTCACCCACCCCTCTCAACCCCTTGGAATACTAATGAAACCCTTAAAGCTGAAATCCATAATGTTTTTTAATTAATACATCAATAACACGAGGTGTGGTTGTTAAATAATGAGACTAATGCTAGGTCGGCTTACACAAGCCCAGGCTCATCATTTAATGGCCACACCTTGTACATGCATCTGACTGTTTAGAGTAGCTGAAGAGGCTTTGCATAGATAAGGACACTGAAATCTTGACTGAGTTAGTCAGGCTGAGAATGTCACTGCTATCATACTTCATCATGTAAGTAAATAAAATATTCACACTGACATTAGTCGCTGGATCAATGACATTTTCACTCCACACAAGCAACAGCAAGATCAAATTACTCTGACATTAGATGATCTGTTATCTGTACAGCCTGCACTGTGTGTTGACACCCATTAGTAGATTAATTGATCATTTAATAAGATGAGTAACTCTGATTGCATTATTTGTCATTCTGTCAAGCGAGAACGCCAAGGTCTGGGTCCAATGTCTTGAATATTAGACTTTTCTGGTTTTCTCTGTCTCTTTCCGCTTTTCTCTGTCTTTGTAAACTTTGCGGGTTTGGGACTGTTGATCTGACAAATAAGCAATTTCAAAACGTCACCTCCATTTCTGGGTGTTTTCAAATGGAAAATTTACATTATAGTCAGAAAATCAACCCATCAGGAAATGATCATTTCAAGCAGCCTTAGGTGAAGAATTGGTTGATTGCAAGTTGATGCAACTCGTGTTTAATTATGTACCGATTTTCTCATCTTACTTTGATGAGGCAATGCACTGCACTAATATAAAAAGGCAAACACAGCACGAGAACCAATCAAAACCATACTATGTTCCTTTGTGGTCGCGATCATCCACAAATAGACGATAAATCAAAAGAGTCTGCGTTGGTTACCAGCCGTCGTGCCGTCCAGAGGAATGGCTGATGTAAACCAGAGCAAAAGTGTGTCATCACTCGGCATGTTTTGATGGCATTGGTGGAACATGGGTCATACGTGCTATGTTTGGCCTTCCAGCTGGTGCGGCCATTTTTAGTCCTCTGTGTCCTTTGCTGTGTGGTTAATGAACGCTGGCCATTTTCCTGATCTCTCTGCCAGGCCACAGGCTCAAAAATACCCTCAGAGGCAAAGCCTGTTGATGGGCTGCCTCTGATCCCTGCTAATCAGATCCCCCCTCCATGTAGGGGAATAACAAAGAGCACCACCACTTGACAGCTACTATCATACAAACAACATCAGTAGTAACGTCTTTCCTTTTATTAGCCAACCACACCAAATCCAACACACCTCTTCTCCTTCCAGAGAAGCACAGTGCACCTCCTTTTCCTCCACCAAATTGGGTCATTTTTAATCAGTAATTGTGAACTTTGACTGCTCAGAGGTTTAACACACTGGCTCGTATCACCAAGTGGGCTCACAGAACTCTCTTCCTATTTGATTACATAGCCTAATAAAGTGGAATAAGTCTGGAGATGTTATCTGCGCCAGTTAAAGGATTCATCTCGTATACCTTTGCCCACGAGTTCAGTTTGAGTAGTGTTACAGACTGAAACCAAAGGAGATAAAGTTGTTCCACTCGGATAGCCCTGCATGTGTATGAATAGAAATTGCAATGAATGATATTGTAACCTAATTCTCAATGTATGTATTTCATACGTAGAGAAGATTATCCAACTCTTTCTTCTTTAGCTCTATTATGCGTCCCTCAGTCAATTTTAAAATGGCTCTTATCCTATTTCATTCATGAAAGTCACTCTAAAACAGAAAACACTTCTGACTTCTCCACTGAGGCCACACAATTCAGTGGAGACGCACACAATCACATTACGTTCTGCAATATAAACACATCTCAGAGTTGCAAAGGCACCGTGTGGTCAAACGTTTACAGCAGTTTATCTAAAATAGACCACTCAGTATGACAGCGTGACTTCATCCATAAGTGGTAAATACTGGGATTGAATACACAGTAAACAGAAGTGTATTGCAGAAATATAAGAATAGGGGGGAGAACTCAGATTGATGTTGACTCTACTGATAGATTACGTAAACCAGGAGCAATGGAAATTTGTGACAATTTAAGTGGAGGACCAAGAATATGAAGTGCTTTTAAAATGCCAAGATGGACTGTGTTGGCTCAGTAGTTGTCCTGATGCAGAGCTCGCCAGATAACAGATGCTGGGTCAAAGACCAAGAAAAAGTTTTAATCTACCCCAACTTTTTCTCCATTGTCATCTGGCACCATCATGTTAGCCACATGAATGCTGTGTGTTTAGCACATTTCTTGTAAACGACTTTGTAATGTGAATATTGCTATTCTACCATTTTACCCTGCAAGAAAGACAAAGACAAAGGAAAAGCTTACCAGACTTCTTCAGTAATGTAAACCACTGTGCCGCTTGAAAGCCTTTTAAAAAAATTATTATGAATTAATCATGGCTTTATTTTATCAAACTCCCTGGATTATTTTCATATTCCCACCCAGACCTCAACACAGCCTCTAGCAGTTTTTTTTTTTTTTTTTTTTTTTTTTTAATGCAGAGCTATTTTCAGTCTGAACATCTACTAATTTGTTTTTCTTTTGCCCTATGAACCAAATTGCCATCAAATTGAACTAAAATCTGTTAAGTAGTAGAGCTGAGCAGCCAAAGGTCACACGAAGAAACAGGAGGCAGCGTTGCACACCATCACACCTCTATACAGCAAACTAGCCGATATGAAAAGTACTCTTCCCCAGCATCTCTCTCTCTCTCTCTCTCTCTCAAAAACACACATACACACACATACACGTACACGTACTTCCACTTCCACCACAGTGATAATTAAGTCCTCTGATTGCACTGTATTATGACAGAATTAATGAAGCTTTTAATGAAAATTAGTAACACTTGGCTGAGGCCCCATGATTCAGACATGCTTAGCAGCAAGCTGCAGTAAGCACAGTCAGATAAGGAGGGCAAGCCTCCAGCTTGCTGAGACTGAACACAAGCTGTATAGCTCCTGCAACTACCATGTCTCTGTACGCACTCAAAATATCACCATCCCCACACAGAGTACCAAGTGCAGGGCAGCTCTTAACACAGGCACTAATTATAATCTTCTATTTTGGTTCTCTAATTGTTTCAGCTTCAGTCTAAAGGGGGAAATATTATTTGTCAAGGTAAGTCTTATTGACTGATTGCGCCAGGGAAAATATCAGTGCTGCTGCATTTTAAACTCAGAAAAATCAAAACTTTTACCCGGTGGTAAAAGGTCAAACTTCTCATTTATCTCACAGAGCCTAAAATGATTTAATATCAGTGTGCGCAATAAAACTTCCCCAAGAGTCAGTGCTGTGCAATGTGAAAAAAAAATGCTATATATAATCTGGTTAGCTGAAAATGGCTGCTCTATTATCATTAGTCATTGATAATAACACTGTCGCACAAGGAGAAACAAACAAACACATTCCCTATATGAATGAGGCATCATGCTGTCTTATTGCTTTAATGTGGAGTAAATAGATCATTTACAGCCAAGGGGTTGTGGAAGTCAAGAAGCAGTAGGATTAAGTGCTTTGTCATCCTGATCTGGTACAAGAAGTCTGCCAGGGTGCTGCACTGATCTGTCTCTCTTTGAATCTTTCCCGAACAGCTGTGTGCCAGCCTGGCTGTAAGCATGGAGACTGCGTGGGACCCAATAAGTGCAAGTGCCACCCCGGCTTCACGGGCAAGACCTGCAACCAAGGTGAGCTTGAACCTGCAGAACTGGTAGACACACTGTAATCGTATGTGACTTTGTTTATTTGTCAGTCTGCACTCAGATACACCAAACATACGCCACAAAAAAAAACCCATCAGAGTATATGTTCCTTGTGAGCATATCATGATTCAAACCTCCCCTCCTCATCCCACACCCCCACCCCACCCCGAAGCAACCACACAGGGCTGCTGACGTGCACATTTCCCTCATGAAAACAAAGTGAAGGCAGATCCCCTGCCCTGAGCACCGGCAGGGTAATCATTGTTTATTGTGGTCAGATCTTCACCGCACAACACCGCCGTATTGAAGTTGCCACTTACTCATCGAGCGGAAGCAGGTTTGCCACCAGCCCACAGTGGTGAGATGCTTTAATCACAACGGGAGCAGGAGGAGAGAGAGAGAGAGCTGATTCAGCTCAAATGGAAATGAGTGGTGAGGCCGTGTTGAATGATCCCAGGAGTGCATCCTCTCCTGTGAAGATAACATCTCAATTACTGACCTGAGATAACTTGGCCCGGCTGAGTGCAACCGATGCTATTGAAATGGTGTTTGTGTATGTATGTGTGTCTGTTTGTGTTTGTGTGTGTGTGTGCGCGCGCATGAATGCTTCAGCTTTTGTGCGTTTTCACCAATGACAGATTGGACATGTTGAAAAGCGTTAAGCGTTTCCAGTTAGCCGTAAGTTGACGTGCATCCAAGCTGCTTGAGAATACTTGTGGAATTCACGCCCTGAGACAGGAATAGGATAGTGTGTAATTAAAAACAAGGGGGTGTGGGGGGTTGAGGCTGGGGGTGGGGGGTGGGGGGGGGTGAGGGGAGGGGGTGTTGAAATCCATTCCGGAATGTTCCAAGTGACTCATCCTGCATTTGGAGGCTATAGGTGGCTCCTGTCTGCCCGGCCAGACGGCTCTGCTTTGTCTTAATCTGCAACAAAGGGGGAGTGGAAAGAGGATCCACATCCCATTTCCATCTACAATAGACTCTGCTGCCAAACGCTCAGACAGACTTATCTGACAAAAGTGCTTCCAAGACCTTTCAAGATGAAACTGTACTTTCAAGTGTCCATTGAGCATCCGGCAAAGTTCTAGACATTTTTACAGACCGTACCATTTTACTCCGCTTTGAATTGCAGACTTGCCCTTTCAGTCCATTTAGGAGGAGATAACCTTGGATTCTGTTATTTTTTATTTATTTTATTTTTTGGCACACCACAGTATGAAAACCCAGTTTAATTATTCAGAAGCCATAGATTAGATTTTCTCATTTAAATGCAGCCTCCGTGAAACATTGATTTGAGGTTGACTATTGATGTGCCAGGTAGCCAATGTTTTGAAGCGTTCCAATATCCCGTCCCTCTGGAGGAGAGCATTTATCTTGAGGAGTCAACCAGAGGAAAGAAAGAAGCTGCTTCGTGGACCTCGATGCTGCTAAAGGTCAAGAAGCATCTCAGATACACTGTAAAAACATCATACAGAAATTTGTATTCATTTTCAGTAAATTAAACTTCATTTCCTGACCATATCAAAGTTTTTAATACCTGTTCTGCTCTGTGTAAAATGAAGCACTTAAATAAACATCATTAGCATATTAACAGACTTCCTAGCACGCATTGTTTAAGAGTGAAGTCTCCCCCCGGACTCCTCTATGGGATGGAAACTTGTGCATCTTGAAGCCAGGGTTGTTTCCTTTTATAATAATGAAAACAGTGCACTCCATGATGAATCTGATCTTGATATTCTCTTGAGTCTCCTCTTTGAACCAATTAGCAGTCAACTCATATTTTTAGGACAGCAGGAAAACGTATGCTTTTAAGTTGAACCAACTGCAAATTATTAATAGTTTAGCTTTTAAACCGCTTTAGTATCTGTTCATTTGTTTTGCACTAGTAGCTTCTCCTTAAAGACGATGCTCGACGCCGGGACCAATCACTTAAAGGTTGTACTGTATGTAAAGCTCTGAGCATGTCCATGGAGATGCTCTGCATGCACAAACAAATGGACACACATTCCTCCGCTCTAAGTGGGAGGTGCGGACAGACGCACGACCCTGGAGCCACACTGATTAACAACCATGTTAAACACCTTCGAAAACACCGGGTGTACAGAACAAAAACAAGCCACAGAGGAAACAAGAGTGTTTACACTAAGCACAAGCCCGGCAGATGCTGTATTGATTCCATCGCTCCAGAATCAAAGCTATATTTTTTTCTCTGTCAAATTTACATGAACTGGTATTGTTTTGAGAGACTTCTACATCAAGGATGACTTTATATCTATCTTTAGTGCCAGCTCTTTTCACCCACCAAATGATTTCACCTTGGCTTTTATTGCTTCAAGACTTAAATGGGATGCGATTTGAACAAATCTGAATATTTTCATCATTAAATTAACTGGCACTCGGCTGTCAAGAGTAATAACCACTACTTGAATTATCCCTATTATTTTGAGAAAAAAAAAGCTTCACCTTTGTTGCTGATGAGAATTGTATCTGTCATGCAGTGGGCTGAGGATAGATGAATGCGCTCTCGCTGCACAAATAAACTCATTATGGGGATAATCTGTTTAACAATTTGGCAGCACACTTCCCCTGCTGATCCAATCATTTTAATAAGATGATTATTCTGTGCAGGTGCATTTAATTGCGTGTAGTTGACCTGCTGTTAAGAAACTATTAAAAGACTTTTGATGCAGGGAAAAAAAAAACACATCTTAGACCTCAGAAGCGATTCATCTGCACTACGTACATCCAGATGCTGCTTTCTTCTTGCCACCCCCAGCTCCCTTGTGTGTCAGCCAGCTATGTAATTAATCCCACTTAAAGTGTGATTGTCTAGCACTGTGATTGACTTTTATTCTATATCTGTTTGCATAATATTATACATATATTATTATTATATCTAGACTAAACTTTCACAGCTTCATCTTTGTGAAGTCGAAAAACTTCCATGGCCCCTAGCACTAACCTCATGAATTCAATTCAGTCTACGTGTGAATAGATACTTTCAAGATGTTGGTTTAGAAACCGATCTCTCTCTCTCTCTCTTGCTCTGTCTGTCTTCTGTGAGCAGCTGCAAGTATTTTAAGTATTGTATGCATGTCATCATCACACTGTGTATTTTCCTTCAGCTATCATCTAATTGCTTCAAATTGTGTTTGTTTTATCTATGTTCCGTGTTTTATGACAGGATCATTAAGGGGCTCTGAAGTAATATTTGACCTTGACTTGCAGTAAATGCAGGACAGAGCAGACCTCATCCTTACCTTCCCTAGGGCGGAGATCCTAATGATAAAAAAATAAAGTCAAATTTTCCCTGTTAACATGAGTAAGCAATTGAGTTTCATACCGAGGCGACAAATTACAATATGTGGCCACTTGGATCTCATTCTGTATCAGCTGTTTGCTTGCAAGAGTCAATGAAAATGCAAGGAGAATATCAGGGAGGCGTCGCATGGATAGAGACCAGAGAGTCACATCAAAAACTTTTGCACCTGGCTGAGTGATCAATAATGCCACCAACCTAGTGCAGAGTCTCTGAGGGTTTTTTATGCACGTGTTATCATAAAGAACAGATTGTGCCCCATTAAATCAATATGTCAACACAAATATACTTCAATATAATTTCCCACATGATTTACCGTGGCTGTAGTAGGATCGGCAAACAATAGCCGCACGGCACCGTCTGTTAACGCCATTATTCATACTACTTGATTTACTTTGTTTTGTCTTTCACTAACTTGTATCCAGTCCCACAGGCATACGTCTCCATCAGATAATCGTGCAGAATACTTGTCTCCGGGGGCATGTCCCAGTAAAGCTGCTTTGCCTTCCACTTTCATGTGATAGAGCTTAAGTTCAGCAGTTATCCAAACACTATAGGAGCATCTGCGCTGCCTCTGGCTAACACTATGGATTTAAATGTAAACAGGCAATGGTATAGTAGAATAGAATCAAGTTAAGAAGCTACTGACTGCAGTCTTAAAAGTGACCAGCGTTTACGCAACACCAAATTTACACAACAGCACAAAGCAGTCTGAGCTTCCTTAAAACGATTGCAGGGATATTGCATTGGATTTTGTCTTTCTTACAGGACTTCAATAGTTTTGAAGACTCCAAAAGAGTGGTGGGCGCCTCATTTACTTTCTGCACGGACTGTTTACCTGCCCACTTACGGTCCGAGTCCAACCATTACTCAGTCTATTATGGTTCAAATGGAAACCATCATAATTTTGATGCTTTTACATTGTTACTTGCCCACACACATGCGTATGTGCTGGAATCAAGGAGAACTGTTACCAGAGTGTTTCACCGTGTTGAGATGTTTCTGTCTGTGAACATCATAGCTACTAAAACCTCTCATACCAACGCCCACCAACAGTGGCCTACAACAAGTTTTTCAGTCCTGGGCCGAGTTAACAAAGTATGCAGAGGGGTTGCATAACTTCTCAGTTGAAATTACTGCTGCAACCCTCAGTAGGAAAATGCTTGAATGTTTTGAAGTGTGCAAAACAGTCGAGGTAGCTGTATCATCTTGCTGACTAATTTAACAATAGGTATTGTTAGCTTATGGCCAGAGGAAAGGTTGGTGGATGGATACATACTGTATGGAGACAAAGAGGGGAGGGGCTGTAATTCTTGTTTGTAGTAAGGCAGTCATTTGCCTTTTTGAATAACAAGGCCTGTCTACCTCTGAACCTCCAGATACAAATTGAGAAGGGATCCTCTGTGTCTGTGAGATACTGTTATTCTCGAAGATCCTATTTCACCCTTTGTGACAAAAAAGGAGTGCAGAAGAGCATTTCTCCTGTGTGCCCCTGAATTTCTTCTGATGCTCAGGTCATGTCCAAATCCCACAAGTGTAATCCTCTTTGATGCATAATGTTCCTCTTTATTTTCCAGGAATGTGGTGTGGTCAGAGGTGTTCTAATCCATTGGTTGGTGCTTTTCATTCTCACCACATCTCTCTCTGTCTCTCTCTGTCTGTGCTTCTTACTTATTCTCCACCCTTAACTATTTTATCTCAATCAAACCCCTCCTCTTCCTCCCCTTCCTCCCCTATTCCTCGTAACCCATTTTCTTTTGTCCGAAGAAGAGGAAATGGACTATTTAACCCCACCAGAGTGGGCCAGTCACCTCCCTATCTTTCTTCCCGCGGACCATCAGCCGGCGAGAGTTGTGACGGAGGGTGAGATTCGTCGATCAACCTCCCCCCCAGCATCTTCTCCTCCCCTCCCCTCCCACACTCCAAGTCTCAGCAACATTGCATGGTGCGGCACTGTGCAGACTGAGGAGTGGATGTCACTCAACTATATTCTCACTGCTTTCCGCTGGCAGAAGAGACGCCACCCAAGAACAGCTTTTCAGTTGAAATGCCAGCATGAATGCCAAGCATGTCATAGTCTTTACCACTCTACTGTACATCTGCCCCTCTTTCTCACACACTCTCTCTCTCCTTTAAAAAGACAGTTTTCTCAGTACCAGAGAGTGATTCACGATTTTCTCTTTATTGCTCTGCCCTCTCCTTTTCTTTTTCATTTTCCTCTCCAGCACCTGGAACCCTTTAAAAGCCGTCATCGACATGGACACAGCACTCACGGCTCCTCCGATACCACTAGAACGAGGCCTTGGGTTCTAACCATTGTTATCTTCTTTAGAGACAAGCATATCCCCAAGAGAGAGAGAGACCCCTGCTAATCTCTCTGTCAGTGATAGAGGCGTGTCGGGAATGTAGCAAAGCATACCTCAGTGGAGCTGACCCAATAAATCACTCCACTTTGCATCGCTTCAGATGTGACTTAGCACTTCATTTACCGTACAGTGAACATCCCAGAGGGGGCTCTCCACCTCTGCTATCACATAGGCTTCTGCAGTCCTGGGGCCATGTCGAACTGTCAGTCGGTGCTCATATCTGTCTGTTATCTCTCTGTTTTTCATCCCCTCTGTGTCCTCTCTCAGTCTTGTCTTTTTGTGCCTTCTCCCTCTGTCCCGTTGTGGTTCTTTTTTGTTTGTTTGTTTGTTTTGTGTGTTTGTTTGTTTTTTTACGTAGAGGAAGCCCTGGCTGTGTCTTGCGTCTGGCATGTGCTGATGCTCACGGAGCCGCCTCTGTCCTAGAATGTGACCATTTCAATGATCCCTCATTTACATTTTTAAGCTGTTTTTCAGAGCAACAGAGAAGTGGAGACCTGTTTCTCTGCCACACTGACAATGGACAGTGTTGCTATGGTTTTCTGTAATCACACTAATGAGAATGCCAGTTGTTTATTGTGAAAACGAGGAGAGAGGAAGACATGGGTTGACACTGTTAATTAAAAAAAAAAAAAGGCACGAGGATGTTGGTGTGTGTGTGCAGGTGTGAGTGTCATCATCTTGCAGGAGAAAAACACGGTTGTAGGGCTTGTTAAAAAGAACAGATCTATCCCTTGTGTTCGACTAGTACAGGATGAATCGCTTTGATTTTCGTCAGTTTGAAAACGAATTAAGAGGCATTAATATCAACCCAGAATGAAAAACAAGCCAGTCTCAGTGGAGGCGCGAGTGATGACAACAATGCCTGGTGGGTTTGTGCGCAGTGCAACTTCAGCATTCATTTTGCATGACATTGCACCTGTGTTTAGCAAATACAAATGGCAAGTAGGAAATGATATGAGTTCACCTTGACGAGACAGATGCACACCTAAGTTTGCATTCGTCCTTGTAGAAAGTTTCATAGAAATTTGTCCTTGTAGTTTTATTGAATCCTCTTCATAACCATGGATACATCCAGATAATATTAATGAACGCAACCTTGAATCAATTAACATGTAGCTTGCTTAACACCACTATAAGGAAATTCATGTCACATCTAACACTGTGAAATGTCTTCTCCTTGTTATCCTCAGTCTTGTATCTAGTCAAAGTAACAGCTACAGTAGCTGTTTTATGACAGAGGACCTTGTGTAATAAATGCATTCATAAATTGACCCCTATGTACCAAGAGGAATTTATAGTCATGGAACATAAGATTAAGCCTGATGGCACTTGGTAGGATTGAACAAGCAGATGGTCAGTCTGAGGCTGCGTCCATTCACTCAGTAACATGGCTTTAGTTGAGAACCAAGAGGCTACCATTTATAGGATGTGGGATAGGTCGATGTACAATCTGGGCAACTGCTCAGTCATTCATCCATATTAATCTGTGGTATTTGTTGAATGCAAGAGCTATGTGGCACTCGAAGAATGCACACTGCATATGTCCATGGAGCTAAACGTGGCACCATTTACAATGCGGCCGGCCAAGATGAAAACAACTCCTCATGTGCTGTACAGTGAGATGCCATCTATTTGTGATGCTTCCACTGTATCCCAGGAAATTTCTGTGGTGTTCCTAGATTAAGTTATATATACACATATATATATATAATATATATATATATATATATATATATATTCATCATCCCTATGAAGAGAATCCTTGTGTAATTTTGCTGTTTAGGCCCGGTACTCCCAGTGGACCCCACACTTAAGTACGGGGCAGGAGAAATAATTTTAATGGAACATAGAATAAAAAATAAGTGATTGCGGCCAAGTCATGCATTCACCCGCTGCATTACCCATTGTCTCCATCAACACCCATAAATATTTAATCCCTACCTACTCACTCATTCTAAATTATGCGTGATAAGACATGAAAAATAATTGGACCTTTCCATAGTGAAGACATTGAATTGAAGCCAAGAGCGGCTTTAAATGATTTCAGCCATTCATAATGTGGGCCTTTATTTAATTTGAAGGAATATCACGCAGTAAAATTAAGCTAAATGCTGTGGTGAATTTCATGTCAAGGAAATTATATAACTGATGACAAAGATAGCTGTTAGCTGATTCATGATGAAATCGCAATTGTCTGAATGGCCGTTAACTCCTACACATTATAAAAGTGATGTGTTTTTTCCATCAGAGCCACTTATCATGGTTCGAAAGACAATTAGCACACGTCACAACCAAATAAGAGAAATACATTATTAAAGTAGAGGCATTGTTACTGTACTAAATATAACAAGGAGTAGATGTAAAAATAAAATCTTACACCTTCTCAAGAGATGTTCTTTTGAAAATGGCTGTGAGCAAGAGCTGTGACCATGAAAAAGCTCATCTGGTAATCATAAGCAGTCATAACATGCCTTACCACATCCCGTCCCTCTTCAGTTCAGTGATGCTCTGCAAGAGAAGTGACACCATTTTCTTTATGAGGAAACTTAATCTTAAAAATTGCTTTAGGAGGAGAAAAGAAGTTTAAAGCAAACTGAAATGAGAAATCTTCCTCGCTGTGTCAGAGCAGCGTAACTCCAGGACACTCTATCTTTCCCTTTCTCAAAGCATGAGTGCAAAAAGAATCACGAATCTCCCTAAATAAATTATTGACTTTAGCATACTCAGATTGTACAAATGCACAATAAAGACTCTCAGTTACTGTAATGAGAGTAATTATTTACTCTCCACCACCACCACCAATTGCAGCATGATCAATATTCTCTTTAGAGCAGTGTGCCTAGAATGCGTATACAGTAGATCGTTAAACCCTTACTTCTTTTTTCTTTACAGCAGGCATTTTGGCTTGTTTTAGCAGGAGACGCACAAGTGTAACCACAGATTTTAATGATGGCTCTGATACATTTTTGAGCCAATCAACCATCACACACAGTACCAAAGCTCTGGTACTGTACACATGGATGTATCAATGTTATACAGTACCTAAACCTTTTCTCCTCGAAATAGCTGAGCAGTCAAAGTCTTTTTGATAGCTTTTTGATAGCTTTTTTTCAATTTTAATGCTGAACATTACCCCAGTGTTTTAAAATATTAAATAAATGCGAATCACTATAATTGAAGCCCAATAAATCATTTTAACAAAGGACATTTGACTTGTAAGAGCAGAAAAAGGTCTGCCACCAAAAATGCCCTCATGCTCATCAAGTCCATATTAATTAGCTTGCTATTGTGTTTGGATGTTGTGAATATTATGGCAGCTACTCAGTCTTCAGTGGAGTCTACAGTCAGGAAGCTTATTATCATTACTCTAATTCATGCATCACTGCATTTTTCATGAAGGACATTTGGACTTGTTCTGGCAGGAAGGACGCATAAGTGTAACCAATACCATTAAACGATGGCCCTGTTCCATTTAGAAGCGTCAGTAAGTCGCCCCGAGGGAGGAAGCGCGCAACAACGGCAGGGTCCCGCTGCAGAAAACAGCAGAGTGGAACGTATCGACATTACTGATATGATCACCTGAGTTTATTTTCTTTTTCTTTCTGCAATTGCTGCAGTTTCAATGTTGTGGAATGTCAAATATTATGTATATACGTGAATGTATTTATTTTACCCAGCTCCCATAAACCCCTCACACGGAGGAGGACACTTTGACTTGTTGCAGCAGGAAGCCCACAGGTGTAACCAATAACATTAACGACGGCTCAGTTCCGTTCAGGAGTGTCAGTAGTCACGGCAGCCGAAGGCGGCACGCACAACACCAACGGGGGCCCTGTGACAGAAAATGGAACGCAGACATTAATAATGCTATTAGTTTCACCTGTGTTTGACTAGTCAAAGTGTCTGCTGTGATAAAGGTATAATGGCTCGAATTTGCATAAGCATCTGACAGAAGTAGAGAGCTCAGGGCATTATTCCTTCTTCCCTGGAGCCCTGCCTGCTTCCAGCTCAGACAGCATCATTTTCTAATAAGATTTCCATGGACTGTTCTGGGTGAGATTTGTCTGGCGTTAAAAAAAAACCAAAAAAAACACTGACATTTTTTGAGAGATGCCGGATGGTTGCGACTAGCTACAATCTGGTGAAGTTGTGGTGAGTCAGCGTGGTAATAACAGCGTCTTTTATCAGCAGGTCCACAGTTGACACCGGCTTCCTGTAAAAATCATCAAAGTGGGGAGTAGCGGGCCTGTCAGAACATGGCAACACTTCACTTCCTCGAAGACACCCTACTCAAGCCCTCCAAAACACACACACACACACATTAACACACAGAGACAGACACCTTAAACCTGCACTTAAAAGAATGGGTGAGGTTGGACATGATTGACCTCTTCACCTTTGCCTTCTGACTAATTTCACCTCTGTGTGGGAGGGTCTCTCCCTCTCCTCCCCCCTCCCCCTCACTCAGTCCACTTATTCTGTCTCTCTCTCTCTGTCTCTGTCTGCAGACCTGAATGAGTGCGGGCTGAAGCCGAGGCCTTGTAAACACAGGTGCATGAACACATATGGGAGTTACAAGTGCTACTGTCTGAACGGCTACATGCTGATGCCTGACGGGACCTGTGGAAGTGAGTGACTCTCTCTAACAAATACACACACACACAGATCTCTGTGACACGTGCACGCAGTATATATGTTGATATTTTCACTCCTTATCTGTTCATCACAACTCATCTGCTCCTGTTTCACGATCTCTCTTCTGGTCTGAAGCCTGAATGTGCTACTGTGAAGCTTTTCTTCACTTCACTACAGATGTGTTCATCTGAATGCCTGCACTGGGCAATGCCGATGACATGTGCTCTCTATTATGAAATACATTTCCCCTCTCGTGTGAGCACGTCTGACAGTAGCCTCACAATCCTTTGATAGACTGTTTTGATTAAAGCCCCGTGTTGATCTGCTTCATTATAGCAGCTCTACGGTCTGAAGAACCCCTGTGAAGAACCCAAAGAGGGCTAAAATTAAAATATGAAAGAGACAATCTTAAGACCTTCGAGTGAATGTGCAGGTCTTATTGGTTGCCCTGAGGTATTCCAAGGAATGGGAGCGGATGCCTGCCCAAGTCGCACCCAATAACTATTTTCTGCTCACATTTCCTCTTAAGGATGGCGTGACTGCCTGTACCTCATTTTAAATAGTTGCCTTTTTTATCAAAGGAAAATTAATTTTCTCCCCTTCAAAGTCTGAATTGCTCACCAGTAAAGGCAATCTCCAACTACGCTAGGTGTTGTGGTTTTATGATTGCACGATAGTGTTAAACACCTTGCTGCTCTTCTTCTCTCCCTTGCTACTGCTTTGATCAATAGATCACTGTAGCATTTAATCAGCCTGGCCTGCCTCAGTCATCAAACTGTACTCCAGGGCGCCTGCGGCAGCTGAAGTAGCAGCAGCAGCAGCATGAGCCTCACTTTTAATTTCCTTTTTAGGGTCCGAAGTTATCAAGAGAGGCTGAACAAAATCTGGTACATTATATTATTATTTTAGGGGGGGGGGGGTGGGCTTGATCTGCTCAGCAAGGCGCAACAACAGAGGCGCTGCATGCCGGCGCTTTGATAGGGTGGAGACGGATTATGAGACTTCAACAGTGGGGAAGGATAAAAGTTGGTGAGGCAGGATTTGCGTGGGCTAGGTGTGAGCACAGAGCGACTGCGCAGCACAGGGAGCTAATAATGGAGGAGTGTGTGCAGTTCTGTAGTGTGCACCCCAGGGTCAACCTGGCTCATATCAGATGAGGCAGGCGAGTGACTCTGCACACTCGGACTGAAGGATAAAAGAGAGAAAGTGTGAGTGTTTATGTTAGGAAGAAAACAAGTGTGAGAGAGTGGGAGCAGAATAAACTTGTAGCACCGGTGTTAATGTGTTTTGTGTTTCCCCCCCTGTGTCCATCAGACGCGCGCACTTGTGGCATGGCCAACTGCCAGTACGGCTGCGAGGTGCTGAAAGGAGAGGTCCGGTGTCAATGCCCGTCACCGGGGCTACAACTGGCTCCAGATGGAAGAACCTGTGTGGGTAAGTCCCAGTCTTTATTTATATATTATCCTCACAGCCCTGAAAGCTGAGCCTTTATCTCAGCCTCTCTTTTTCATGAGCAGCTCATGTGAAGCATCACAAATGAGAATGTTGTGTTTTTTTTTTTCATTTTTCTTTCTTCTCAGCTTTTAAATTTGCTGAGTGATAATCAAATGCTACTGTTTTGGCAGAGCAAGAAAGATAACTTGGCAGTGAAAATGCAATCTGGGAACTCAAACAGAACCTCTTAGCAAGCAAAGCTGGAGTTAATCCAAAATATTTACTAGTACCTCTTTTTTTTTTGTTTTGCTTTGATCAAGGACCTCAGCAATTTACCAATCTTTGTCATCTCCCCGGGATATTATTCCACTTGCCTCTTCCTGCTTTTACAGCAGAAATGTGATCAGGCGAAGCCCACCCCCTCCCGCCCATACACCGATCATCCCCTCCTTCTTTCATTACCCGTTTTACGTGGCACTGCTCCTCACATGGGTAACTAACAGATAAAGGAAGCCAGTTGAGGCAGTTAACCTGCGTCAGGTTTAAATACAGGCTGTTCCAGACTGGGTTGTTCCTGTTACTCTGCTGTGTACTCCCACTTAACTGCCGGCTGGCTAATGGGGGGGCGGATCGCTGAAAGAGGACGGACATCAATCACAAAGAGCGATGGAGAAGAGGACGGAAAGGTTGCCTTCCACAGGTGTTACGACAGTTTAATGGAATGTTTCCGGAAGCAAATGTTTTATGGGCAGTTTTATGGAGAGTTTCTAATCATATTTATATCCAGTAACTAGAGCCTCATATAAGGGGGAGTCAGTCTGCATAGAGGCAGAGCTGTTTTTACTCATGTGGATGCTGTGAAATCTAACGTGTCAACACATTTTTTGCTCTAGCTCGAAAAGTGACCTTGGCCTGCATTCATCAAACTTTAAAAAGTTACACATACATGCGTTAACTCTGAAAATCCAACTTACTGTAGCAGTAAAAAATGAGCGTGAAGAACGAAACTCTTTATCAAGTGATTCACTCAGCCAACAAATAATCACTCTCCTTGTTCACAACAGACAAATTGCTTGCTGTGCTGCGATCTCCAACCAGCTCCAACAGACTCTTACCTTTGTCCTACATTGACCAGCAAAAACATCCATGCACTGTGTTTGTAAATCATGTTTTACTCACTATTACTTTCTTTGTAGTTTGTGATTGCATTGATGACTTATATATACATTCTTTACCTGATTTTTAGTTGTATAACATCACCTCCATATGTTTGGGTTGAGTCCAGAGCAACTTCTTTGGGGGTTAGGAGAAAATACAGCAGCTGTCAAGTGACCACATGGTTAATCTCATGTCTGAGCCGGATCCTTGAAAGCTAAAACATATGTAAATTCAATAGCTCCAGTGGTAATTAGTGTGTCAAATTGACATCAAGATAATGTTTTCATCATAGGGAATTACTGATACAGATGAAATAACAGAAAATAAGTGGAATGTGCTGCCAGATGAGGTATAGGCTACATCAGGGAAATTGTATAATAAGGAAGACTTAATACCACACTGACATTTGCAGAAATGGCCAAAAATCAATAACTTTATATTTTAAACTGAAAAATCAGAAGTGAAAGCACTGTGAATTGTATTATTTCAGCTGACATATTAGCTCTTACTGTTAATCAAATTTCAGTAAAGGACCCTTGAATATTTTAGTAGTATTTTAATCTGTAAGAAATTTGAGTACAAGTAAAAGTGGGTGGGTTTTGCTTCTATCCTCTGCTTTTAACTGTTTGATGATTTGATTTACTAATTTTTGGTTAAACTGCAGGATTTATAATTGAGTGCAGAGACATTCTCTGATACTTAAAAAAAAATTGACTTGTATTTGCAGTGTGACAAATCAGCAAAAAAAACCTTGATTACGTAATGACAGTGTGTATTGATGATTTTGTTGTGGGAGTTTGGAGTGAGACAGCCTCATATTTCAGTGCTGCTCAACCTAGAAATTGTTTCATGTATCAGACATTTTCATGCAAAGCTTATTGTCTAATCTTGGCTAATGTGTGTAGCCTATGTGTGTGTGTGTGTGTTACTATGACTATAAACCGAAGTCAGATCCGCTACTTTGACTAAAACAAGTCCTTCAGAGCAGGTGGAGCTGGGATTGTGAGGAACAGTATATTGTGTGTACATAAAGCTTGCATTTACATGTGCTTGTGTGTTTTATGTAAAACATAATAATTCACCCCCTCAGTAGCTGTATAAATGCAGATGAAGCCTTCACCTGGGCAGTTTGGGATTAAGTGCCTTGCTGATGAGAACTTCAGCAGTAGCTGTTAAGGGGATAAGGGAGCGCTGTCCACTTACAGTACTTCCCTCTCTGGTTTCCCCAGCTGGTGCAGGTGTCTGTGTGTTTTTAAGGTTCTTTTAAATAAGAGTCCCTGTATCCCCGCGGTGCCTCAGCGGCATTATGCAGCAAATAAATTAATGATTTTAAGGCAAATGCTTTGAGCCTCTTGGTGTCTAAATATTAATGCCCACATGCCTGCAAAGGTGATTAACAGAGACACTTAGAATAGGTCATTAAATAATGAAACAAGGTAGCGTGCACTGTATTCTGCTCACTGAACAGAATACATAATGTGCTTTGTTCATAAATGAATACTAACCAGGAAAAAAAAAAAGTTGGTATGAATAGAAATGTTTGGTTTTGAATTAAATTGCCTTTTTTTAATCTTCAAGTTTTCCTCTGCATTGTGTTATTTTGAATGCATTATTTGCTGTATGTGACCAACTCTCAAGGGCAACTTATAGTGGAAAAATTATGAATACATTCAATTTCAATATCGTCTAATAATTTGCATTTGCTTTTTTTTCCCTTCTAGATGTGGATGAGTGTGCAGCAGGAATAGCTGTATGTCCCAGGTTCAGAAAATGCATCAACACCTTTGGTAGCTACATCTGCAAGTGCCACGAAGGGTTTGACCTGCAATATATCAATGGGAAATACCAATGCACAGGTACAGTCTCAAGGCCTCTGCAGTGGGGCTTTTTATACAGAAAACTTACAAAGGTCATAGATGTGCTGAGATGTTTTGACGTGTACACAAGTTATTTCTCCTGATGCAGGCATTTTTTCGTGCACTAAGAAAATTGAAAAGTGGAAAAATGAAAAGAAATGTGTGTGTTGCAGGAGCAGTGTGTGGTTAAGAATTGGTGATGGTACTTGATTTTAAATGCAGGACATCTACTTTTAATGGAGTATTTTATACAGAGGTATTGCTACTTTAATTTAATCAGAAGATCTGGATACTGGGTACTTCTCTCACGACTGGGGACTGAATGTGCAAGAAACGTATTTTAAATAAAAATAGTCAAATAAATTGAGTTGGTTGAGACTACCTCATAAAGCCAGATTAACTGGATAAAACACTTGAGTGAAATCCGTTACCCATGAGATGATAATATTTCGAGTTAAGGCAGAGAAAAGACTGGATAGGAAATGAAATTTAAAGTATGTGAAACCATTTTGTGTTTCTGTACTTTATGAAGATAAGGAAGTAAATAAAGAAAAAATAAGGGAGGAAGTGAAAAGGCTTTTGAATACTTAACATGTAATGAACTTGAGCAGAACCACTGCAATGCTAATGCAACCAGCAATACAGTGATACGGACCTTATTTATGAATACCTGCCATCTAAGATTTGCATTAGTATTCTCCACAAATCCACATTACCTTGAATCTCAGCAGCATCTGGAGAATACACCGCATCCAGTCTTTATTTATTAATTTCTTAAGAACAAACTTTGGAGGTAAAAAAAGGGCTGAGTAGTGATAGTTAAGAGAATTGAAGGCTGATACCTCTAAGATTCTTCGAAGACCTTGTCGCTTTTACTCGAGGAATAATTCATGGACAGATCTGTGATATTCACTTAAACGCTTTCGCTAACTGTACACACGACATCAGCTTGGAGCCCTCTTTGAAGCGCATGTCAAGATAGCAGCCTTTGATATTCTACTTTATGTGCGTTTCACACTTGCACCCGGTAACTGAATGTTGTTATGTTTCCATTATCTTTCAGACGTGGATGAGTGCTCCTTGGGTCAAAGCCACTGCAGCAGCTTTGCCACCTGCTACAACACGCCGGGCTCATACAAGTGCAAATGCAAAGACGGCTACAGGGGGATGGGCCACGACTGCAAGCGTAAGGATCGAGAACAAAACATTGGCCCCGATGTTCACTTTTGCAAAGAGGGCTGGGGCCTCACATTTTTGTTTTCTTTGCCCATGTTTTTTAAAAAGGTGGGAAAGCAAGGAAGAGGGAGGAATAGCCTAGCACACAAAGCTGAGACTGAAATTCCTTTCTTCGTAATGGCTGTCAGTTATTACTAAAATCAGCCTACTCCCTTATCACATGCGCCCAGAGTGAGCCCTGACTCCACTTCTTTGACATCTGGACTTTTCTGATCAGCCAACAAAAAAAGAAGAAAGTGAAATATTTTGTTCCCTGGCAGTTTGTCTCATTCTGCTTGCTGACAAGCAGTTCATTAGTCTGTGCGTCTGCAGTTTTTCACAGCACCTCGGTGGATAAGAAGTCATTCATTCTCTACAGTTATTTAATAATCTAAGAGACACAACTGGTGTAGTAGTCAGTGGAGCAGAGAGGATGCCTCCTGGCGTAGTGCACTGCAAATACTTCACCCTGTCACCTGCCCAAAGGGTGTGAGCCTCAAGTGCTCTGGGAGTCCAGTTGCAATATCCTATTCGTGTATCACATATCAAAGTCGCCTGCAACCTGAGAGGGCAATACATGTAACTGAGTTCAAACCACTCGCCTTTGTCCACTCTCATTCCTCACTCATGAAACCCTTATGAACGCCCCCAACCACCACCACCATCAGCACGGCCACCTCAACACCCCAACCCCCCAACCTCAGACTGACTTGAAGAATGTGTGGAGGAACAAAGGAAAGGGAGGGTGTAACTTCAATGATGTCAGCAGAGCGAGGGTGATCTCCGAGGCACAGCAGCCTGTTTGAGCACCGAGATCCATTCTACACACACACATACACACTCAGCGGAGCTTTGGCCCAATGCTGCGAAGCCTCCGGCTATGAACACTCAAAGAATTACTAATCAGGACAACCATGAAAAAAAAGGCTATTTTTGGAAAAGCAATATCAATTTCACAAAAGTTGAAACTCACAGGATCCCACAGTGCCTCTGTGGGTTCGTTTGCCAGTGCCACATGCCATGTACCCATGACCCCATCCTACTTTCTCTATTCAGCTGTCCCATTGAGGAATACTATGTCCAGATTTGCACAATGAACAAATGTGAACTTGCAGCGTGCTCGTTGTATGGGCTGTGTGAATTTCACCTTCAGTGAGCTTTGGGACACCCAGTTAGTTTTAGGATGCTAACATTTAGTTAATAGATATCAGGAGAAGTCTCAGTAGACGGAAGAGACTCCAAAAGTCAGGCTAATCATTACAGTTAGTCTACAATTTTGTGCCTCATTAACTCTTAAGTGTTCATATTTCAGTGCTCCATCTGCATCCTCTTATTTTTTTCAGCCATTCCTAAGGTGGTTATTGACCCACCGAGACCAGGCAAGCTGCCTCCAAATCATCACAACCACATCCCGGATTTGGATCAGAGGAGGACAACTACCACCACCACCGCCTCCACCACTACTCGTCGTCCACCAGTGACTCCAAGGAGAATCTTCCCCGTTATCCCCAAATCAACAACAGCCACAACTACGACCAAGGCACCTCTGCCTCCGAGGAGGGTCACCCCACCTGCACGCAGGCCGTCAGTTCCCACCCGGAAGCCCTTTATCCCAACCAGGAAGCCCTTCATCCCAACCAGGAAGCCACCAGTTCCCACACAGAAGCCCTACATCCCACCAAAGGCCGTACCTCCCACCAGACACCCTACAACGCCACCTCCCGTCACCCCTGTGGACAACACCATCCAGAAGGAGGTGACCAAACAGAGAGGGGACGTCCACAGTAAGAACTTGATTTTTTTTTTTTTTTTACATACTGGAGATAATATAATAGCATCTTTGCAAATCTGTCAAACAAACATATATTTTTTTATCACCTTGTAAGCTTATATGTTGAACCTGCTATCAAATAGTCACCTTTCTACAGATCCACGAGATGCAAAGCAACGTTAGCATTTTTGAGCCATGTTCGTGGCCGCCAGATGAAGTCCCACATTCACTCTCATTTAACCCAGTTTTCGTTTTTTTCAACCTCCTCCTCTTCAGCTGCTAAATGCGTTTTCACAGAAAACAGATGCTGTGCCTAAAAAAGAGGCTGATGAGAGTGACCCGACACAGTGAAGTCGTGAACCATAAAACTGAAACAATGAGCTATGACACCTTTTACATCACACATAGAGATTCAGTTCACAGAGAGGAATTTATTAGAGGAGCTTCAACTGCTCAGAAAACATGATAGTTTTATAATCAAACATTAGCAGGCTCTAATCTCTGTGTTTGATGTTTGATGGGGCGGTGAAGCTTTTGTTTACTTTCGGGTCACAGTCTTTGACTTCAAAAGGCACCTATTTGTCTCGCCATTCATCTTCATCAGCTCCCTGACAGCTCTGCGCTATCCAAATTGGAGCAAATTTCCATATTTCTTCCTCCCAATCCCTGAAACACTGTTTATTATGAAGCATGTCACACTCTGCGGAATCAGGAGTGATGTTTACCTGACAGATGATGTGTATAATCATTGTGTATTATCGTATCCATTTTGTATTCAAACACATGAACGTGTGGTGGTAACTTATCCGAGCAGTTGGCAGTCAGCTCCTATCTGTACACAGTTTGTCTGATGGCTAACCACATGGTAGATTTAAGTTCTGAAAATCTGGCAGGGGACTTGAAGATTGTTTATAATGTACACTGAAAATGGTTGAAATCAAAGGTGACTATCAATCTGATTGATCACAAGGCAGCCACTGCAATATACAACCCTCTGACATATGAGAATTTGAGGTGATTAGTATGTAAATCAGGCTATACCCACCCTCAGATTAAAGTATGATACGCAGATTGTTAGGAAACAATGCCAAATTGTACAAGACGACAAATTAGTCTCACTAAGTGTTGAAGTAAAAATCTTTCTCTCGAGATAATTATCTTTTTGGCTACAGTTTAAAAAAAAAAAAACACAACAAACTGGTGCTGGAGCCAGACTGTTGTTTGTCCACATGTCACACAGTGCTGTCTGCCAAGCATGAATCTTTGACACCAGCTGCATTCAAAATGTATCATCAGTCTTTGTTTTAGTTTGACATTCTTCATCAAAACCAAATAACAGACCAGAATATCTAAATACTGCAGCAGTGAGGAGTTTCTTTTGGCTTTAACAAAGACAGTAATCGCTGCAATCATTTGCCACTTTACACCTCTTCAAAGCGATGAATTGTGTTTAATGACATAATCCCTGCGACATGCCACTTGTTAAGACTTAAATATCAGTTCAAGGCCAAAGTCACACTTACTTTTTATATATCGGCACTAATACATGATTTGTCTGCTGGCAATTATGCTTTATTATAGTATTTAAAGGATAAGGTTGTTTGAGTTCTATATTTTTCTCTTCATCAAAAAATCCTGTGAAAAGCAAAAATGAACTCATTCATTCTCTTTCTGAAAGCTTTAAATGGCTTAGTCCTGTGACATCCTGTTGCACAAGTTGACAACATTTTTTTTTCACTTCCACTGGACTAGAAACATTCATAATCTGGAAACATAAAACTTAAATAATTTAAATGGCTAGGTGCAATGTGGATGGAGAGGGTTAGGGCCGTGACAAAAATGGAATAAGGAATATTTATTCATTTTTCACCCTGATGCTGTACATCCTCATGAGCAAACAAACTGCATATTCATCCGCAGGTCAAACAGTCACCAACAGGTCCACTATTTGCTTCTTTTTGAGCAATGATTG
Organism: Trachurus japonicus; assembly: GCF_045865225.1. NCBI lineage: Eukaryota > Metazoa > Chordata > Actinopteri > Carangiformes > Carangidae > Trachurus > Trachurus japonicus. The sequence goes on from NC_140907.1 coordinate 22,777,286, forward strand.
CTAAAAACTAGCTACCTACAGTGAAACAACTTTTTTTTTAAAAGTACTGTGCTGTATATTTGTGAGCCATATTTAAAAATGTATATTGTGTGGTGTCATCTTTATGACTATAACGCTGTTTGCATTGTTCGAATGCAACACTTTTGTATCTGCCAAGTGTTCAAAGCTTACAACAAACAGGTCAAACTGAGAAATTTGCACTTTATGATGCAGCCGTACAGAAAAAGCAGTAGAGGGTGATAATTGAGTAGGTGGAAATCCAGATGCACCAAAAGTATAAATTGGACAGCAATTGTTATTGAACATGATTGAAGTGTTTTTGTTCTCCGCTCTCGTCTGCACAGTGAAAGTCTGTTTTTACCAAAACCCAACATTAAGGTCCTTAAACATAGAATTGTTTGTCGAGAACAGCAAACTACAGCATAAGAGGTGAGACACTGTGGTTCCTACTCACCTTGCCAGATGGCATCACATAATTAGAAAAAGGAAAGAGGAGAGAAGATTACATTAACACCTGTCTGCACTGCTTGAAGGAGACATCAATCTAATAGTTCGCACCACGGCAGAGCAGTTCTAGAAATCAGAGCCTCCTGAAGATGGTCTGAATAAGATGAGAGAGGGAAGGAGGAGAGACACCGCTGAGTGATTATTCAAATAATTAGACGGAAATAGGAATCATTTGAATATGAGCCTAGGGGCAGGAAGAAACACTTCAGCTGTGCCTCAAGTGAAGGTGTGTGCAGTGGCCAGAGCAGTTTTCAGGCCTTTATAGTTTATTTTCAGTCACTTCAATCAACATTATCATTGCTGTCCAATGAAAAAATGTTGTATATCCAATCTACTCTTATTTTATCTTCAGTATTTTAAAATATAAATTCACATTCTTAGCAAATATCTGCAGAGAACATTATCACTACACACATCTGTGTCAAAAATGCATCTGTAGCTAGGAGGTGATTTATCTTAGCCTAGCATAAAGGATAGCAACAACAAGCAGGGAAACAGCAGGCCTGGCTCAAAGCACACCCATCGACACATCTCAGACACATTAAACAGCATGTTTAATCCAGCAGGTCCTCGAGGCTAAACAGCCATACAGAGGTTTATGGAAGTAAATACAACAACTACTGTACTGTACTTGGTAAGATAAAATGTATGGTTTAGGTTAAGATGGTTATGTGCTACTGTACATGCTAGAGGACAATTGTTATCCAATAAATGATCAGTTAGGCCAGATTTTTAAAAATTTGCATGGAGGCAGGCCGACCTCTTCCTCCTGTTTCAACACTTTAGACTGAGATAAGCCAACACTAGCCTTGCTCTAGGTCTATAATCTTTTCAGTCTTTTTTAAATAGCTCTCTGTAAGAAAACATATGATATTTCCCAGAATGTAGATCTCTTTAAAGGACTAAAGGCTTCTCTGTAATATGAGAAAACCCTCTAACCACTTTTATTAGGCTAATTTAAAAACAAACAAACATCTCAACAGCATCTGGATTGAGAGAAAATGCATTTACATTAGACTAAGTACTACGTTTTTCTAAACTTAAGAAGGCTTTTACCCAGCGGATGATAAAGTATGATGGCTTGATGACATGTGAACAGAAGAAAAATGATGCTGCATTAACCTTTTTGCATTTCCACTTAAGACCGGTAGCCTACACACATAAAGATTTTCTAAATCTCAACAGATTTTTTATCTGTGAGAGACCCCACACATGAAGAAAAAAAAATCGGTGACTCAGGGCCGACAGTTGTAAATATTGAACATGTTGGTCGGAAGGGAGGAAATCGGGGCAAAATCAGACAGATTATCTTCATGTGGGTGGTAGGCATTAGTCACACTGCCTCTGAAAAATTCTGAAATATGCTGTTAATAGAAAAAAACAAAAAAAACCTCTGATTTGTTTTGGTTCTGTTTGTTCAACATTTTGGCAGAACATAGGAAATCCCTCTAGAGCAGCTTTCATTGACCCCCCACCCTCAAATATTTGGATTTAACAAACCACAAAGGTCAAATAGAACAGAACATGTAATATTAAATATTTCAACATACAGTAAACAAAGTGTTCTATGTAACCATGCAGAAAGTTTGGTTTTATGTGCAAAGATTTTAAGATACTTGAGATTTCTGCCCGACAACTCAATGCAATGAAAAGGAATGGCATTTTGTTTGTGGTGCTCAAAGCTTAAAAGGATTTGAAGCAATTTGTCTTTGCACAAACCGTGCCCCAGTTACCCTGGATAATCCACTGACCTTGCTGGGAAAAGTTTTCATTTGAACTACTTTCTACTGAAGGAAAACTGTTGACAGCGAGACCTACAGAGCATACAAAGTAACCAGGACACTGTTCCTTTTGAGCACATACAACTACTCAAAGCTATAATTTCAATTGTTTGCGTAGCATATTTCTTCATGTACAGTCAATGTGATACACCTATAGAAAATCATATTATGATATATCTCTTTTTTCTGCATGTTTTTGGTGATAAAATATGTTATTTGGGAATTATTTTTGGAAGCAGCGTGTGTGTCAGAATTCCTGTCATGATGACACAAACAGCTATTTTTTACTACGAGTCACACACTGTCCCAGTTCAAATTACTGCTCCCTTAATCGGCACATCACTTATTTTTTATTCTTTATATATCCACTCTATGACCGGATGCAAGATTTCTGGGGTGGGGTGGGGGCATGTCTGTGCTTTCCTTAGAAGCACAGACACACACACTGAGTTCTACATGCTTGAGATTGCTGGAGAGCCTGGTGTGAGAGTGTGACCTCCCTGCTCTCAGATTCCTTCGACCGACAGACTACATCAGCAGTGTGCCGGGTGGTGCGACCCAGCGTGAGGTTAGAGGGGGGAGGTTTGGTGGTTGGGAACTTTGGTGGTTCAAGTGCAGGTTACAGCATATTTGTAGCACATGGACAAGAATCTGTCTGGGACGCTGAGAAATTTGGCTCATCAGCAAATACTGTACAAAACACACTAAAACTGTTGCTCTGTTTATCTCTATTTTGCTTCCACTGACACCTTTCCTTATAAGGGAATTTAAAACCAGTTAAGATAACTGTTATCCTGACAGAGTTAAAGGCTTGAGCATCTTTTGCTGCAAAATATTTGTCACAGTACTGTACAAGTACCAACTTCCTTTGCTTCAATTGTCAGTTGACCTTTCATATGACAGCTTGGCCTTTAGTATTTTGGGCAACGTGACCCCATTAGAGAAGGAAAGAGGCTATTTCAGGACTGGCTGTACTCTATTTGTGTGTTTGTGTGTACAGTATGTATGTATGTGGCTACTAGTTTCGTAGCAGTAACATTTACCCAGAAGTTGCGTCAGATGAGCAGTTGCCCTTTTTCTTGTAAAGAACCACATTTGACTTCTGGTCTTTCTAAAGGTTTCCTCAAGTATTCAAATCTCTGTGGTGCTTAGCTCTGGATACGCAGGCACTAAACCATGACATTGTTGCATCCTTGTGGAGTAATGAAACAAATCCACACAATAGCCACATCTGAGCAAATATAATACCTTGTATTAATCCTTTATCTAAACTTGCGTCTCTCTCTCCACAGTCCCTCGGAACCATGGCCACAACAACGTTCTCGGCATCGATTTTGACATTGAGCTCGGCAACACGGCGGATGAAGCCAAAGATGACCCAGGTAAACACAACACATTTTTGACAAAGATAATCAGCAAGCAGCAGCGGCAGCAGCAGCCCGGCTCAGAGCAGATCACTGCAGAGCTCAAATGATGACAGACGAGCCACGTTCGCTGCGGGCAAAATGAAAGTGACAACCAAACTCCTGCGGTGCTGCTGCGGAGGTGAAGACATGATAGTGACCAGATGTGTTTTGATAGGCCTTCCACCAGGAGGTGACACATGACGTCTGGCTATATCCGTTTAAATAATGGCTCACAGCCTACTGCCAGACTTTTTCCACTTTTCACATTATGCTTGACTGCATGAATGATTAATTGATCATTATCAAGAACATCACTGCTCTGTTCATAAGCTGCATAGCACCCAATGTAGAATTCCTACAAGAACAATAAGAAAATAGATTTTGTGAAGATACATTTTATCTTGTATTTGCTCAATATGATTTATCGATGTCGGTGGTATGCAGTTTAAAATGCCTAATGACTTAGTTTATTTTGGTTCACAGTGCATCATTTGCTATGCGGTGTCAGGAGAGAAGGTGTTTTCATTGGCTCAGAAAACGAAGTGAGAAGTGTTTTTTGGAAACACTGTTTCAGTTGCGAAATGATGGATGTTTTTCTTATCTTCGAACCAATTTGCACAGCAATGCATGGATAATACTGTTACTGTGTTGTCTACATTTTCTTAATGCTATTGTCTAGGCATCATGGCCAAGGAAATCATCACTCATTGAATATTATGACTCTCTGCTGTAACCATAATGTATTTTATTATGGTGTAAGGCACGCATACTATAGGCTGTGTGTATGTGTGTAGAAGCATACTTATACATGCACCCACACCCACACACACAGATATCAACAATTTCAGCTACTGTTACAATATTTGTTATTCCTTAGATGAATGCATCTCTGCTTTTGATTTATGCAGCTCCATTTTCACTCACTTCTTCCTCAATGCATCAGGTCTCTTCAGAGATTAGAAACATCATGACAAATGTTTACACTTTTATTGTATCATCTTGTTCATCACAAGGAGCTTCAAGAGTCCTCTTGCCCCCGGTGAATTTAGAGGCTCACAGCATGGCTCCTGTGAAGCATCACGGAGAGCAGACTGAAGACTTTTTGCATGTGTGTGTGTGTGTGTGCTCTCCACCTCTCTGAAAAGTGTGTTTCTTTTCTCCCCAGAGTCAGGGTATCTGAGCTGCTCCTTTGATGATGGTCTTTGCGGCTGGATCAGGGACAAAGATGGAGACCTGCACTGGGAGACGACGCCTGATCCGTCAGGTAGTTAAAGCGTGGGAGGTGGAGGAGAAGGAGGAGGAGGAAAAGAAGGAGGAAGATGCTGTACTCCTCTCACTCACATGCTCAAATAAGGGAAAACGTTGTATTTTATAGTCAGTAAATGCAAATGAGCAAAGCTGTGTTGCTTTCCCGACACGCACACACATGCAAACACACGCAAGGTCAGACAATCTAAGCAGTTCTGTTTTGTTCTGCTCAATTACAGGTCAAGATGAAAATTACTTGAGGGAAGTAGTCTGTCTTCTCTGCAGATTAGCACTTTGCTCTACAAAGTGATGCAAATGAGACGTGGATTACACCACCTGTCACTGATACCTGTGGCTTGCTTTAAACGGGAACACAACACTGTTTTTCTTGGGGGGGTTCAGACAGTGAGTAGTTCTGGTGAATTACACTGAGTGGACTCAGTGGAGGCAGTGTGAAGACTAAACAGTGCAGCATACTGGCACTCTTTAAGTGACATTAACTGCATGTGGCTTCCACAGCCAACTGGCTTAGTCTTGCAGTTACAGTAGTAGCCAGTTTCTAAGACATACACACAGAGGCCTCTATTCAGCCAAGTTTTTGCTCCCTCATTAGTGCAAATAAAGATTTTTACCCCAACTTGGAAAGTCATTCACAGTAATTCACAAGCTAAGCCCTGACTAAGAGGCAACAGTTCCCTTTGCAGTAGCCTCATCATGAACATGTTCAGTCAGAACATTTGAATAATCTCTCATTTATATGTGTGTGTCCATCATCGCATGCATCTTCAGGGTGTTGTGAAGCATGTAACTATTAACTGTTCATCACTTTAAGTTGTTTTGATAGACAGCCACAGGCAAACACTCATGGCTCTTAAAGGATTGGCACAGATTTGGAGGCAGTTCATAACTTATGCAGGAAGCGTCTGTGGCCTCCAGATACTTATTGGACCTCCTGTGGTTAACAGCAGCCATACACAGATCCACTAAATAAGCAAAATGCATCAACATTATTACCCTGAAGCACTTTAACCTTTAAATTTTTAAAACTGTATAGATCTAATATCACTAACTAATGTATAAATTAATAGTAAAAAAGAAAAGCCCACCGGCAACTAGATTTACTTTGAGTTGAAAAACATAAGTGGGTCAAGTCTTTTTTAAGTGAATATTTTTTCACCATCTCTTATTCCATCACCTTTATGAATTGCACAGTTGGATGGAAAATGTATTATTACATACAAAAAGACCAACTCACCTGCATCCTGCATACACCTATCTACGTACCTATTTATTTAAAAAAGATCACCCCCCCCCCCCCCCCCCTAACTGTGTAGTAGTACTAATGTTTAATTTTTGTTTTTATATTGCACACATATATTGAATTTCATACTTCAACTGATTTTCATAAAGAAATCAATTTGGTAAATTTGTATCAATAAGCCCAAACAAAGGAGTTTCACTTGAGTGACATAGAATATTTGACCAGAAAACCATAACTGTGTCAGGTAAGCATGATGTCCCTGGGATTTTGAAAAAAAAACTTGCGATCTCACATTTTTTCAAATTACATGGCACTTTTAGGAGACAGGTGGTAAATGATAACGGATTCAATTCCCCAAATATGTTATTGCAAGATCTGACAGAAATTTGCAGAGCACATTCACTTGGTTTTTATTATTAGTTGTAAAAATACATGTGTTAGTTTGGATGAGTTGCTCAGATGTAATAGTCTGAGTAAGCCTGCTGCAGACTGTCATATTAAAACTAAGATGTAAAATTTCTGAGCAAATAAATGCTAATAGAGTCTGAGACTGGAGGTTTTGCTGGAGGGAGTTGCATTTCTGAGCAGCCAGGGTGCAGACTGAATGAGAACCCATTGTGAGAGGATGTGCTGAGGATGCATGGAACATGGCTCCACCAGGTTAATTTCATTAACTGACTCTATTAGTCTGTCTGTCACTGGTCTCCGCAGGTGGACGGTACCTCACCATTCCTGAGGTTGGAAACAAGAGAAGTGGACGAGGGGCCCGGCTGGTTCTCCCACTCACCCCTCCCTGGAATGACGGCAATCTGTGCCTGTCTTTCCGGCACAAGTTGGCAGGCCACCACGTGGGCATGCTGCAAGTGTTTGTGAAGAAGGGGAAGCAGTACAGTCCAGCAGTGTGGGGACGGACAGGTGGAAATGGCTGGAGACACACCCAGATCACGCTATGGGGCACAGGCCTTGAGAGTGTAAGTCTAAGAATAAAGACGTCAAACAGGTTCATTCATGAAATTTGAATTATTTCCACTGATATATTTGACAGTAGTGGGGAGACATGTTTGTGTTCCTGTTGATGAAAAATAAATCAGAGCAGCAGTCTGCATTTCAAAAGAGTGGATCTGTAAAAGTTAAGATGGACGTCACCGTCGAGAACAGTTTTCTTTCATCGTGAAGTAGCATGCTGTTGATTGCCCCTCCATGGTACTGACTCAGTGTGCATTGTGCCATTGTTCCCCCAGGTGATCCTGAAGGGGGAGCGTGGGCGAGGCAGGAGTGGCGAGATGGCCGTGGACGACATCACCCTGAGGAAAGGCTCCTGCACAGAGGAGCACAATCTGAGGAGACTCTAACCGACAGAGCAGGAGAAAAGAAAGGCAGAAAGAAAACAAGAGGGAAAAATCATCTCAAAGAGAGAACTGACTCTGTTATGACACCCCCTCACTCTGCCTGAGTTCTCGCCGATCCCCCTCTCAACCCAGTCCCCACCCCACCCCCCCTCCTCCTCCCAACTCCATCCTGTGAACGATATTCTCAAAATCGTGCATCTGCAGAACAGTGGGTTTCTCTTTCTCTGAGCAGTCCGGGAATAAAAGGACTGAACCAAATCTCATGGATCTCCAGCAGCACACTCCTCTCACTCCATCACCTTGTTACTCTGAAACCTGCATGTACCTACTTACCATGGAAATGTCCTCCACCCAACACAGCCCTGGCAGCCATCCAGGTGCACATTCGCTTCATTTCTTCCTGGAGAGAGGATCATTCCCTCACTTAGGAGTCTGCTTTTTCCTTGCTTTGATCTTTAAAATCACAAGCCATTGCTTTCTTTCTTTCTTTCTTTCTTTTTTTTTGCTTGATGTTAAGCTATGTGGCAAGGGATGCATTTTGTAATTGTTTTAATCAGTGAAATATCAGAGGTGGTATACATTTCTTTGAAGATCAGACATAAAATACTATGGAAAAAAGAAATTGTCGTTATTTGGTGCTAATCCAGATTACTCCAAATCTGAGTCAGAGCCAGTTCAGGCCTGCTTTTGTAGGTCTTTGTTGAGTTTTTGGTATTGCTACTGTCCTGTAGCACAGTTATGACTGAAGCAGTGCTGTCTTTTGTTGTCACAGTATTTCAAAGATCGGTTTGGCAGAAGAGAGTTTGGAAAACGAAAGCACTTTTTCTGCCGAAAATCTTTTATTGAAGCCTCTTTAAGTTGTTAAAACACTCTACAGTCATGTTTCTCAGATACTTGAAATGTGTCAAACAGAATCAATGTTCTATCTGTGACACTAGCAAATCAACAGTTACTTTCTATTATACAGTATGTGCTTTGTTATATTAAGTGCAGTTTGTTATAACGACAACACCTACAACTTTTTAGGCTTTCACAAATTGTATTATTGTAAATGTAGTTGCGTGTACATACTAAAAATCTATGATCCCATTTGTTGTGTGGTTTATACGTTATGTTTATTCATACATGAATATTGATTGGATTTCAAAATGGTTGGTATTTCAGCTTCTAATTAAAGAACTTGTAAACAGATTGAAACCTTGTGTAGTGCAAGGCCATGTTTAAAGTGCACAAAATGTGTATATTCATGTGGTAAAATGCTCTGTCTGTAACTTGCAAAGCACATAGTTGCGTATCGTATGCTGTGATAATGAAGGGCGTCGGCTGGAATTTAGAGGTTTTCTGTATGCATAGGTGCATTCACCAAATTCAAATTTATCCAGACCAGTATGTAAATAAAATACATTTGACTGATACGTTGTGAGACATGGAGCATGTTCTTTTTCATGTGCTTGTACAGTACAGTAGATCACAGCAACACACGGTTTGGAGAAGCTGACTCCTGTTGAGGCTTTGACTACTAGAGGTTAAACATTGTTTTCATGAGCAGGTGCTCACTTTTTTTGGACTCATTTGTTTGAATGCTGGTATAATCATGGTATCAACAGTCATTGCTGATACTAATGCAGCAATTGCTAATTGAGGAGAGAAAGAAAAGGACAACAAACTCCTCACAACTGTGGTGAACAGAAAAGCAGCTCATAATGAACAATACCTCTAGCCTTGAAGCAGGTTTGCTTTAACAGTCACCATAAGATCACAGTGTCAGCAGGGCCCAACTTACTGTATAGTAACAGCCCATGCTGGTTATGGTGTTATAATGGTATGCCAAATGTTGTCTTGAGTCACGTTCCGCCCATAATAGTAATCCATAATCATCTGAATGCCACAGCCCATTAGAGCATAGCTGCTGTCCATATGCATTCCCTTATGGACACTCATAGCCAGCGCTGATTACAAAAGGATAATGCATTGTATTGCAAAGCAGAATTTGTCTCAAACTGTTTCATGAACATGACAGTAAGTTTAGTGGCCCTGTGCTAGAGTTATTATTAATAATAATAATGCTAGGGTTATGGACTTGACCAAGACTTTAACCCAGTGTGGTAAGTGGAACCCTAACCCTACCCCTAAAGCCAAAATGGCCCCATAAGTGGAAGTGGTTATCACACTGACATTATTTGATGGACATGGAAGAGACCCGGACAACAATGGTTGCTCTCAACGTAACCCTAATCCCCAACCCTAACTCTATGTCCATGTGACCCTAAACGCATGAACATTGAACAAGTGCCATATTGTGTTGCTTGTAATGTGCCCAAGGGTGCATTCATCAATATTTTAGTTGCACTGATCTTTTACTCCTTTTACTAACAAAATATGTGAATGTAAATGTGTGTTTGTCTTCTCCATAGGTCACTTTCATTCTTTGATTGTATTCCTTCTGCTGAACAGCCAAACATTTCCTGTGTAGTACAATGCACTTCTGAATCGTGCCGTGGGCGTTTATTTCTACCTGTTGCTACACTAGGCGACTCACTTCTTCTCCTAAGTTAAATGTGTGATTCACAAAATTCAAAACAACCAATGGCTGTCTTGTTATTTCGTGTAGTAATGGCTTGGGCATAACAGACATTTAGCAGGCATGAAATTGTATGCACTACAGCTTTGAACAACAACAGCAATTGATTATGAAAATATTGGTCAACTTTGGGATCCAAGATTGATTTTATGGAGGAGAATAATTTCTCAATCAACATCACACAAAACATATTCATTCAAGACAACATATGCAATAAAGGACTTTGTTGAATTTGATGCAAATTAACAGAATAAAAGGTCAAGTTATCCGAATCAATTTGAGAATGTCAAATTTTGTAGGAATTTAAAGTAAATGTGAAAAATTCCACTGAGGGCACTGTGTAGGAATTCCTTTAATGTAATACAAAGGAAGAAAAAAAAGTTACTGCCAGACTGCTTATATTCTACATACTGGTAAAAAGCTACAAGGACACACTCCACTCTTTGATTTGATATTTTACTTTCCCCAGAGACACTGAAAGGCGCATTTTCTTTATTCACACCAAAACTATAGAGCATACAGTAGTTGTGTCTGGAGACTGACAGGCATCTGACAAGCGAATAGGGAGCCTCAAACATATTGTTCCAGTTCTTGATAAAACCAGCACTGCAATGAGACTTAGCTACTTCTGGATGAGGATTTTTTTTAGTCACTCATATCCTTGAAGCAGCAAATGGAACTTTCATAAATATTAAAGCATTGGTGAACTTTTAACTGAGAATGCATCCCACCATAACCGATGTGCACACAGACACACACACATGGAGGCAGTGAATCAAATCAAACTTTTGAAAATGAAACTTGTGTTTGCTTGAATAAGGTCTGCAGTTTTGATATAAGAGTCTCTAAACAATTGAGTCCTGTCACTGGCCTCTGTGACGAAAAACCTTCATTTTGCCTCGGGGCATCTTATTTAGGACAAAAAGGGCAGGCAAACAGTAAGTTTATTAAGATGAACTACCACAGCAGAAAGAAATCCAAAGGGTAGAGAGTATTTCCCTGAATCTTCTGTGTTTGTGTTTGTGGTGTGTGCCAGTCATCCCTGGAAGTGGTAAAGTCAGATATTTCATCATCTCTCTTCTCACATCCAGTATAAAGCCACACAGACAGAGCACACAATAAGAGAATGTAATATCAAACACCTTTCCAGATCATATAGAGTAAAGAATGAGCCAAGACCTACCTTTACTTTGTTATTCTGTGAAGATGCAAAATCTATGAGTGCTAATGGGCCATAATGAACATCATATGAGTGGATGGAATAATTAAGTTAAAGATGAGGAAACACATTCACTGTTGTCTTTCTTCATGCATGGAGACATGTTAGAGAACTAAAGAGTAGAGTAAAAATTCAAACCAGAGCCATAGAATTACTATGCATGAATATGATCTCATTATTAGTGCTCCGACTAACACCAAATGTGCGGAATATTCAAGTACAACAAACCATTTCCCACTCTTTTTACAGCAAGTCTTAGCTACTGTATCTATTGTTGATACTGTGTATGTTTATCAGCAATAGGGTGATGCATCCTTTGATGATGGATTAATCTGTTCATACATTCATCTGCTTGTGTGCTATTTGTCACTGAAGTCAGATAAGAGGCTGTTTTCTGTGCTGATACCTCCCACTACATTTTATTTAACAGAGTAAAGGTCAGGCCCATGAGAGATCTTCATCAAGCCTTGGCACAGTAAATTTCCTGGGAGTTTTCAGTACAGGGTGCAGCTCTGAATAGCCTGCCAATATGATGTAGGGTGTTTTCACAGCGTCACTCACCGGTGCTGAGGGAATGTGTCATGTTGGACAAGAGGTCCTCCAAGTTGGGATAGCAATGCTGACTCAGCAGGGAAGCACTGGCAGGTCACAGAAGATGACCGCTGGATCTTCTGGGGACTGCAGGAAATAATTGGGGATGAGGTTGAAACAGGGGTGAAGGAGACCATTTTGAGGAACTTTGTTATACCCTCTGGATAAAAGTTGCTGCTTCAAGAGAGGCACAGTCAGGTCAGGGTTCTCATTGGCAGAGAAATCTGAAAGCTCCTCTCTGGTAATTGTCTGAGGATGAGTGAGATTGTTTGGATATTACTGACCTTGATGTTGTTGGGGAAGCATCTTAAATGTCTAAAGGGTTTAAAGGGCACAAGGTTTGTGCTTTAGGTATACCGCTTGAGTTGTTTTAAACCATGATCACAAAAAATACCTGCACTTGTATGGAGGAGCTGGTGTTTATACTGACCTCGACTGCAGTAGTTTAATGGATAAAAACAAAATGAAACAGGCCATTGAGCCTGATAACAATGCCCCCCAGTGATGTGGCCCAAAACATCCAAAAGCTCACTGGTTGTTCTGCTCGTTCTGTTTCCACTACGACTGAGACTTAATAAAAATAAAACGAAAAAGAAGGATGGAGAAATGAAGGTAAGGCAAACAAGCTGGTTCTATATCCTCTAGTAATTCTTATACAAACATCTCTAACTGTTTTACAACTAATAATATTATTTTTTGTCAATATTACAGTGAAAAAGAACAGACTTGTAGCTGCTGTCATATTTTAAAGCGAGAAACATATGGTGCAAAAGAAAATCTTGACAGGAGATGAGCTGCAACAAGGCATCCAAGCTATACCAATCCATCTATTTTGACCATAGACTGTCAATGAAAAGGTTTTCACACTTACTGTTGAGGCTATATTTTACGGAGACATGTAGGTTTAACTTATGAAGCTTAGTGTAAATTCAGTCGCTTTTCCACTTCCACTCACAATTTTCTGATTTTCTCTCCTCGTAATCAGCTGACTTGGCAACCAACCAATCAGATCTTACTATACCACGATCTCAACCTGCCAATCTCGTGCTGTCATTGTGTTTGCAGCAACCCACCTCCACCCCTTTCCCCCCAGTCTTCATATTGAGACAAATTGCTTTGACGACACCATCCACTTCCACTCCTCATATCCAGGCTGTGACCTCCTCCTCTTCATCCACCGCCAATCTTATATCCAGTCAGGCCAAGCTCATCATCACACTCATCACAACCACATCCCCAGCTTCTCCTCCTCCACCAACAGCCTCACCCCCTCTTCACATTATGTTAACATGATGGGATCTAATTGTCAAAGACTCACATCTCTCCGTTTTCTTCTCTTGTTTTGCACATGACAATTAAACTCAATTCCTGGACACAAACGAGTCTCTTGTAATTGAAATTGAGCTAAGCGAAAGTTCAGACAGGAAGACTATCTCTCTTTAAGCACGCCTCCAAGCCTCTTCCCACTTTTCCCGCTATCCTCTCACTCCACCCTTACTCACCTAATTCATCCAATCAGTCTGCCATCCTCTCTCTCTTCTACCAATCAGTCATTAGCTGTCAAATTGAAAAGTGCTCTCTTTCTCTGCTGTCATCCAGCTGTCATTTCAGCAAAACTCTCAGCCCACCTCCACCCCTGCATCACCTCCATCAAGATACAAACCGTCTTCATCCAGATCTTCAACCAAGAAGTTCCCTCATCAGGTGGCCTCATACAGTACGTCCCTACCACCACCAGTGTCTAGGCGCCAAAGTTTATTCTTATGCACAATAAATATAATTTCATCTTCATCTTCAACCTGTCTCTCTTTGTCGTAATTAGTCTGTCCTGATTGAAATGACATTAAATAGCTAAACACATAAAACATTGCACCCATTTATATCTTGAAGTCACAATACGACAAATTGCACATAGTTTGCACCACTGACAATTTTCTAAAACATACCGCATAGTTTTACCCTCCAGGAATTTATTGTGTTATTTTCACTTATAGGATTTCAACATTCATGCCTGTGGTTTTGATCACTGTACTTAAAATTACAAGTTCTCCTTGAAAATCCGTTATCAGGCCCTCACAGTACTGCTCCTGTGGGTACGGGCCAAGAGGGACCTGAAAAAATGTAATGCTGTGTTAACAAAGAACAAGACATGATTTGGTTTTTTTCTGACATAAGGTTTCAATAAAAGTGTAATTTCAGAAATATGCAGAGATACAGTTCCAAGAGGAAAGCATGTTGACATTTTCAAGATATAATCATCAGACAGTATGTTGGCGATTTATTTCAATGGAACTGCTGGAGAATTATATAGTCCAAACGTTATAAATAAGTATTTTTTGTAATGGAGCTTTAAACTTTTGCTCATGGCTCAGTTATGCCCTGAAATCAGGAAATGTCTGCAGCATTGTGGCCAAACTGTCCCCTAAATTGTTGCATCCAGCCACCTACTGCAAGTTAATAATAAAGATAACAGAAAGCAAAAGGTATATAATGAATGTACATTATAAATATATTATTTGTTATTACAAAAAGTGAAGTGCTCTGAAGACAATTTAACATAACAGACTTTCCAACAAAGCGATTTCTCTCAAATCTGGATTGTGATGTTTTTTGTTTTTTCTCCTCGCTGACTGAAGCCTTTACAGTATGTGATGGTGATGCACCTGTCCAGAGCTGACAGCTGGGTGCCAGCCTGGGCAAGTACAACATCACCATCCTGACAAACTTGAGCAACTCAGAACCAGCTCAAAAACTTTATGGCAGTCGTGAGGAGTAAAAGAATAAAAACACAGCAAAAATCAATATATTTAGATTTGCTAGGTGGCTTCTGTCCTAAAAATGCATTCTGTAGAGTAATGTTAATCAAAAATATGTATTTTCTGAACAATAAAAGTCAGCTTGTCTTTAAGCACAGCTGTGCAAGCCTGGGAAAAGAATCCATGCTGAAAATGTCCCGAATCCATTTATACAGCTCAGAGTCTTGGCAAACATCAACATCAGTCTTGTTGCGGCAGCCAAGCGCTCCCTTCACAGACCTTTAGGAGAAGTACTGAAGAACTCTTCTCAGATTAGTATTTCAAACAACAACACAGGGACAAATTCTAATCAGGTTTTAGACTGCTGCACAGCAGCCTCTTCAGGGGCAGCGGGGATATTGTTAGCCTCTTTCTACAATGTTATGTTATTGCTTTGACATCCTTCAGGAACACTCATGTAACATATCAAATGAAACTGACAACACGGTTTGACTTGGCCTCTACTCTTGGAAGTGCTCCCTGCTGCTGCAGTACAGCATGTAGCAACATGATATACATAGGCTAGACACATAAGGGATAACATGCAGGAAGCCCACCCCTCTCCAAAACAATCACAACATACACTCTGGCTCACACTGGGCTCTTGGGCGTTGAGGTTACAAACCACTGTTTCTGCTGCCAGGTTTGGCTCGTCCCAGTTTGTAAAGCAAGATTGTTTATTGTGCTGCTTATCACTCCACTTTCTTCCACTTAGAGATTTTCCAAACATTATTTTCCTCTGGAAAGGGCAAAGGCGGAGAAACAGTCCCCACAGAGCTGTCTACCTACTACATTTTAAAACAGCCCACAGAACTTGGCTCAGTTCACCTCTGTCTTCCTTCAGTATGTAAAACACATCACTTCCTGGTTTCTCACGCTAGTTATTCCTGACACGGGGGCAGACAGTACATAAGCATCATCATTTGGTATAAGACGGTAGACATGGCAATGATGAATTTTACAGTAAATATTCAGTATTCTGACATTTCTTTTTCCACAAGAGACAAATTACATATGAGCGTAATCTGCAACTGTGTGTTTACTACAGAATTAAGTGGCAAGAACATCTCAAGCAAGATCTAGACACTGTCCTTTAAAACCACTAGATCACCTAATGTACCATAACTGTATACTACATTAATCTGGCAGGTGGTTTTGTTTAAAGATTTAATGTAGAAAGAGGAGGCTTATAACCAAAAAAGTGCATCATTCCTGTAGTAGATGTGTGTCACAGGAGCTGCAGTCCAGGAACCAGTCAAATGAATAAGAGAAACACAGATAGATGGACGATAGATATACCAACAATTTATTTGACTCTTATCTCAGCAGCTGGGAAATGTATTAAAATGTTTGTAATATCTGAGCTGTATGAAAACTCCATCTCTTTGACATAAGCAGAAGTGGAGCTGAGTAGTTGATGTGGAGCGTGTAGCATGAGTGAGGAATGAGGAGCTGAGGGAAATGTCAAATTTAGAGATAATCACAAGTTTAAAAAAAACTCCACATGTCTGACAAACTGCTATATTATTTATAGTATCACAGTGAGGTAAGTCTGAAACATTTTTAGAAAATACTGTGGGATTTAAAGGAATAGTTCAGCATATTGGGAAATACTTGGTCTTGGTTTCAGGTTAGGTTACAGTAAACTGAGAGACGTATGAATGATATCCATGTTCTCATCTACCTCTCTGTAAGAAAGTGAATGAAAGGTCACACTCAAACTTGACAGACAAACAAAACAAAACAAAAAAACATACAAAGTAAACCCCACAGTATTTGAAACTCTCATGAGAGATTTGATTGAAAGACAATTCAATCACAATTATTAATTCACTGAATGTAATCCTTAAAAATGCACCAAGTAAGATAAGACGTTCATCTATAAAATGATGCATGATGACCTAATGCCCTGTGCTCACCATTTTATTTTTATTTTTTTTTGTAAGTTTCTGTTTTATATGGAGAAAAAAACAAAAAAAACTTGACATGAACTCGAGACAGAGGACCATGTGAGGTGAGCTTCTGCTTTCTAGTATCTACTGAGCTATATTTATAAGTTCTCAGAAAAATTTGATGTGAATGACTTCAAAAAACGTTATCTCCTTGCTCAGTCTGACCGACCCATTGTTTAACTGGCTGACTCAGCTCTTCAAGCTTTAAAGGTGTACAGAAAAGAAAATTGAATTTAAGCCCATGGGTCATACAATTAGTGTAATAACTCATCTATCAGACGATGTAGGCCAAACTTTGTGCAAAATTCTATTTTTGAGTAAATCCGGGATGAAAGTGTGTTTTTTTTTTTTCGCATTAACGCAGGCGCACGGATTATACGTCAGCCTGTACACGATTCATCAGCCACTGATATTGGATCCGGTTTAATCCAACCATGAGGACTTTTTTTAATACAGTATCCAAATCCCTAAATAAGGAACACTATAAAACTCACCACACACTATTAAACTGATTGACAGAGCAGTAGAGGAAATTTTGGTAAGCAGACTTTCAAGGTCCTTGACCCAATGTTACTGAAGGAGTCCACATGGTGGTGCTATAAAAGTTTAATGTTAAAACATTTCACATGCGGCCATAAATCCAGTGTCCTTTATCCAATAAACAAACTCAGCTAAACCTGCTTTATGTAATAGTAAATCTCAAAAGACCCTCTGCTGACATTTTATTGGCTCCATCCTATCATATTAATGTTCAGCCCAAGTGTTGTTGTGTCTCACCTGAATATCATTTGGCACCAACATAATCAGGTGTTTTGTGAAGCAGGATGACGAGAACCATTGACATTTTAGAGCCAATTATAATCTTGTACATTTTGGTCAGAAATGATAAATGAAGTGGAACAAGGCAGTCACACATTTAAAACCTTAATATAAATATTGACACTGACTTTTCTAAAGACAGCTGCTGACAGGATTTGACCTTTAGGAGTGGAGTTCTCAGTCATTTAAATGCTGTTTTTTTTTTTAACCCTAATCTTAAATTACTTCAAAGTTTGTTGCTCCAACACCTCATTACAGATTTACTCCTCACTGTCTAAACCACTGCAGTGTTGGTATATGACTGATGGCAGTTTACTGTAAATTCGGCTTAATAATTTATTCAGCTGAAGAAACAAAGACATCATGTTGGTTGAGCAGCTCCCGCCACTGAGAAACTCAGTGGCATATGTTACTGGGCAGTTCCCAAGCAATGCTGTACAATGTCAGATCAAGACAGTGTGACATCATTCAGAAATGAGCAGCCAACAAAAGTATTGTCCCTCTAATGTGCTGGACATGTTCAGAAAGTAAGCTGGGCTTCACTGCCTGTATGCTAATCCTATCATGGTCTATGGTCAGTGATACAGTACTGTAGGTCTGGAGGTTCTCTTAAAAAAATGTTTAGGACCTCATGCGAAAAACTAGTGAAAAAGAAGCAAAACACAGAAGGTTTTCTGGGGTAAGGCAGTCACTTTAACACATTGCAGCTCAGAAAAGGGTTGGCAGACTGGTGAAGGACGTAGATTTTGAATTATAGTACAGTTACAGTACAGTATAATAACACCATATATTTTCTTGCAGAATTGCAAATGATCTCTAGGATTAAAATTAAAATTAGGCATAAATCGTAGAAAGTGGGACAGGTTTATGTGTCTCTAATTGTAATTATATCAAGGGTTCATGAGTTTGCGTAATATTATACATTAATTCTGCTCCCACAGTTCAGCTCCTTCTCTCTGCTGTACCTGCCACGATAATCACTGTCATCAAAGATTATTGGGGCTGAAAAATACATAAACTGCTTTCTTAAATGTGTGTATGTGCATTGTAGTCCTGTACACATCCATGAACATGTCGCCTCTCTAAACAGGTGAACCTCAATGTCTATTGGTGATCCAGTGGTATAATGAAAAGTTGTAGGGGTCACTCTCCTGGGGTATTTCACTTTAACCTTGCAGGAAAAACAAGAGTCTGTGGGAGCAGTGAGAGAGGGTTATTGTCAACCTCAATCACCACCAGCTCTCAAAGCGAGATTCAGTGCAGGACACAAAAAATTTCGAGGCCTGAAAACAGACAAAGAGAAGGTGAGAGGAGCTCTGTGCTGTGTTTGTGTGCAGATGCAGTGCCTTTGGTTGTACCAATGTGGATGCAGTTAAAAATTGCAAATGCAATTTTGTCCGGATTAAGTCGATATCTTTGCAACTGAAATGGTATTTATGCAGATCAGGTTAGTGAAGTGAAGTCCACAAAGCAATATTAATGCCCTTATTTGGCAAGGACATCCAGAGAGGTAGCACACTGTCAAAAATACATGAATTTGACAATGGTCATTGCTTGGTTTTATGAATGGCTGATTAGTGATTTCATTCAAAAATGTTTTTTGGGGATGCACAAATTAGCCTCCTACATGTAGTACCCATACTGTATTGACTATCAACAGATTCATTGATAAACCAAAACCAGAATTCCACAACTGGAAAATAAGGAGAAATTTTGAGAACAATATTTAAATAATTCAGGCTATCTTTGTTTCAGGATACTGGACTGAATTTATTTTACATGAATTTTCATGTTTAATTGTCCATCTTTAAATAGATAGAAACACAATTACAACAGGGATGAAAAGACAAGACTGCTAACATGCATAGGTGATAAAATTACACACAATGTGAAATTCAGGGATAATAGTGACTCACTGGATTGAAGGTGGCAGTCTATTGCAATCCATGTGCGAGTACTCGTCCCATCTTAATGTGAAGAGGTTGAGGCCTGAGGGGGGTTTAAAGTGGTTGCTGTCACTTTACACTGTTCACTGTTTTGGCTTTGAAAAGCAAATTAACCCTGGTCAGAGCAGGTAACCAGATACAATTTTGACACACCATTACATGACAAATAGAATAAAAATAAGGAAACACTGGTCCAAATGTCAATGATTTATATGTCCATCCATACAACATTTACCTCAAGGGTAAGAGGTTACACTGAATAAATGATTCAGACATTAATAACTGACCCTGAACTGTGCACTGCTCTTTGCAAAGAATAGCTAAAGTAAAACACTGTTAGAGTGATGATGAATGATGACAATGTATTATGTAAATACTATAAGTGAAGTCAACAACAGCTAGGTTGATCTGAACTAGGCTAATCTCGTGCAAGCTCCCTAAACAACTCTTGTAGACAAACAATAAGAACAACTTGAAGACATTTTAATTATTTAGTTCAACAACATAACCACAATGATTGAAAATGTGCCAGCTCTGCACTTTCTCTTATCGCTTGTTAGATATTTATCAAGCTGTATAAAAGGCACACATGCACACAAACACGCACGCACACACACACACACACATATACATACTACTACTCCACCCGTCTGAAAGTATTGCTTGTTTCACTGTCTGTCCTTAATATTCTCTTGTGAGTACATTTGTTAAACCTCTTAACAAAAACAACTGTGAAATTAAAAATTGAACACTACAAATACAGCAACTTATTTCACAGGCTAGAGAGTCCAGTTTGGTGGAGGGGGCAGACAGGAGTCAACTGTGTCAAGAGTTTGTTAATCTCTCCCTCTGGAACATAAATGTTTCCTAGTTTTATTTACAAATTGGGACGATCTAAGCCTTTACTGTAAACCTGAAAAGATGGGCACTGAAAATAGATAAAATACAGTATATATATGAATGTAGTGGCACTGCTAATGCCATCTATGTAATCCCTAGAGCAACTTAAATTTCACCGACAAAGCTTGATACACATACACCGCATTGAACCGGAAAAATAACAGTTTTATTAACATTTGTGTTGAGACAAAAAGAATCAAACATTTTTGTTCGATGAACATACAACGATATGACAAACTTCTCAGCATAGCAGATTCACATCATATTTTTTTTTACAGGTGTTTCATTTTTGTTTAAACTTCCCTTCTGCAACCCAATCAATATATCATTTATATTTTTCCACTACAGTATCATTCAAAAACAGTGCATGCAGTTCTTCCCCTGCTCCCTTTTGTTCATGTGAACTAAAACTGGCCAACAGCTGAAGGGGTCACAACTTCTGAGCTTCAAATGGCAACACTGTTTTCCACCTCCTCTGGATCCAAGTATGTGTATGGGATTTCCAGGCCCCTGTTTCGGACTTTGATGGCTGTGCTCAGCACTTCAAGTTCTCCCTGGAAGTGCCGGATCAGTTTGCGGGGAACCTCCTCAGTGAAATGGTCTTCATTGTACTGGCCAAGCTGAACCTAATAAACAATGGTACATTTAATTTTTTGTTCACAAACATTTCATGTAGCTAATTAATTAATGTAATTGTTCAAAGTAGTCTTAAATACTTACAAAGTCTGAAGACTGCTTGCTCAGTAGCCACATGGTGGCCATGCCCTGAGCTGTTGTGTTGACATCAGGGAAAGTCTGCAGCATTGTGGCTTCGCTTGTTGTCCCCTTTGTCGTTGGTGGAGGGAGTTGTAGGGCGATGGGAGTGTTGGGCATCCAGCCACCAAAGTCATACTACGATAAACAGATATTTAATGGAGAACTGGTTAAAATGATTTGAGGGATGAGTGCACTAGTAATAATAAAGACCACAATGTTCATGTAAAAAAAAGCAAGATCACCCTTTTGGTCCAGACTAAAATATTTCAACAATGGATGGATGGTCATCAAATTCATGGTCCACAGAGGACGAATCCTAATGACTTTCACAATCCCCTGACTTTTCCTGTATCCCCACCACTATTTGCTCCTTTAGCACCACTATTCGGCACTATTTGTTCTGAGAGAAATCTTTTAGGGCTGGATTGACTGCTGGTTTAGACATCCATGTTTTTCCACTGGTATCACCACTGGAGCCAAATTAACCCTTTGGTTAATGATAATTACCTACCTTTACCTGTCATTATATAATCAGTGTCAGCTGTATTTTGTCTTTTGTGCTAATTATGACATGTTAAAATAAAAATCAGAATGCATTGTTTGCATTGTCCTTGTGCATTTCAGCATTTGCTGTATTTACCTGAGAGCACCAGCAGGTACAGACTCACAGTCCTGCTGCTTGTAGAGTTTTAGCTTTGTGTCCTAAAAGTTACCCTCAAGGTCAAATGTCACTTATTTGGCCAGAATCCATCTATCTCTCTCCGCAAAGAGGAAAAACTGTGAGGACTTTTCAACCCATCCCCAAAAGTAGAGCCACACTTTAATTGAATAATCCAGTAAATTAAAAGGATTCACCTGTCCAGTATTCACAGCTGCATGCTGGGCTGAGCCAGTGAAGATCGCCATGGTTACAAACTTGATCAGCTCAGCCACCGTGGTAAATCTCTGAGGAATTCCTGAGAATTAAACAGCACAGTGAAATAGGTCAGTCAATTAAGTTATACTGAAGTAAAGTCTGAGTCATGGTTGATGTCAAATAATGTTATGTAAACACAGTCTATGTAACCAACATGTATGACACCATTTTTTTCTTTTAACCCCACCTGTCTCTGCTTGGGAAAGGAATCCATGTTCAAAAATGTCCATAATCCACTTCTGCAGCTCAGAGTCTCGCTGGACCTCAGCGTCATTCTTGTAGTAGTGGCTGAGTATTCCCTTCACAAACCTTTGAGAAATGTGGATAAGTACTGTAAAACACATTTCTACTTCGACTTATACATTTTTTATACACACTGTAGTGGTAAGAAACTCTTGTGAGATGATTCCTTTAGTTCAAGACATTAGGGAATGGTGTTTTTGGGGATGTTGGTGCAATGGCTGAGAGAGTGGACAACATAACTTTAAAAGAAGTGTTAGATGAGAAAATCAATAGCACTAGCACATCTGTGAGTTTTAGCAGAGTAGCTTGAGGACTGGATTCAGGGATGAATAGATGCTTGCTTTAAAGTTCAAACATATGCCTTCCAGCACATTCAAATCATAGTTGTAAATGTAATTATATCAATATTAAATCATAATTCAATCATATGACATCTCTTTAAGTAGAGACGTGAAAATGACAAATTGAGATTTGACGGGGAATTACATGCTGTAGTTATTCTTTGTAAAGAGTGGAGAACAGGGTTAAATAATCCCTATAAAATGTGTTTAACAAAAAAAAATTCTACCCTATTTACGGATCGTTTGGGCATGGGCTCCTTCATTAAATAGCAGTAGTTGATACACGATATTCTTGTTTAGATTTAAACTGGGGATGTTACTTAACCCCCGAGCCATGGAGGTGCCCCAGGTTTAGATAAAGAACATCATGGAAAGTAGACCACTGAAAAAAAAAACTACAGCCTCCAAAATGATCAGTTTTGGAGGCTGTTAAGTTTCTTAAATTGTTCAACCGTCATGAAGGTAGAAATTGTTGAAGGGCGGTTGAAATGCATTCGTTTTTATTCGATGTAGGCAACTGTGTGTCTCAGGCCCCTAACACTTCCAGTAGAGCCTCTTGCAACAATGAAAGAACATGTCTTTCAACATAAAACTTTCAGAGATTGCATCAAACTGGTCTAACTGAAAGAATTGATGAAAAGGAACTATTGGTAAAAGAAGAAGAGGGTTAGGAGGAGTGGGTCTCAAATGTTGCAGTTTAGTAGCTGATGCTTGTGTTAGAAGTCAGTGCTTCAGTGTTGATGATCAGTTTTTTATGAGAAACATAAAGAGACCAAAAGCTGCATAATAGATATGGCACTGGGATCTCTCCTTTGCCTAAATTAGGGCATCCTGAAGAGCACGGTCATTTATTTAAACAGTGAATTGTCTTTGCATTAACAATATGTATTCCCAATATACTGACTAATCCATCTCCAGTCAAATGTAAAGGTCATCAGAGCAGCTTCATACTTCAGTCACTGGTGAATGGGAGTGGATAATACGTTGGTAATGAAATGGCATAGGCTCTCCTTGTGGAGTTGGATGGCCCAGCCAGATGTCATTTACTAGGGCATGGAGTACAATTTGGGGGTGAACTCAGTGGAAGAAAATGTACCCTCTAATCCTGAATTTGTATTTTCAGGTAGCTTTCCCATGAGGATTGGTGCTCTCTGCTGGAGCAATCTCACCAACACAGATGCAGTTGCCTTTGTGCAGGCCAGCTAATCTGTCCTGTTCCTCATTACCTTTGCTTCAGCTGAGGAAAGCACGTGATTCAGTTGTTCACATAACAAACAGCCACACTAGCTGTGTATAGCAAGTATTTCATAAATTGAAATGAAAAGCTGAGACCTCTGATGCTACCTATAACCATCATCTGACACACATTGTACAAATTGTGTTTTTCACCTCATTGCACTTTTCGGCCTCTGAATTCATACAAACTAACCCAACCAAGGTGTAGCCTACGTCTCCATCTTGTATAAAGAAAATGCAGAATGAAAACTGTCAAACATACCTGAAGATGATATCCCAAAGCCGCAGTCCATCATCCCTGTAGTAGTAGTTTGGCACATCCTCAACCCCACGCTCAGCAATGTCTTCTGGCATACAGAGGGAGCTGTAGGTCACTGATGACAGCGATCGCTTCAGGATTTTCAGCATCGCCTCTCCGCCAGAGGATGCAAACTAGAGAACAACCAAAATATGAAAGCAATGTAGTGAACAACAAACAAACAGTAATCGTGATACTGAATAGAAAGAATACACAGTGTGCAGGTAATGGTCAACTGAAGGTGTTGTTCTTACCTGTGTAAAAACTCCCTCCTCAGATATCAGACGACGTCGAGCCAATAAGTTGATCTGCAGAGTGTAGCGTGTGTGAGGAATGAACAGCTGAGGGAAAGAGGGAACTCTGTTAGTACTCGTCCACCAAGTCAGAAATCTTGATGCTTCTACCGTGTAGCAGATACAATTGCAGTTAATCAAATTCAGTAGGTAGAAAAACAAACAAACAGCAAATCATGGTCAATTCTGCACTCTCCCATTCAGTTACCTTGTACAGCGGATGCACCATGGGCACGTTGCGCAGCAGCGACACTGCAAAAACTTCAGCCAGCAGGTGAGTGCGCAGCAGGTGGACGTTGAGTTGATGCTCGCTGAAATCTGCACTTCTCACAAAAATCTTGGCCATCAACCAGTCGTACTCGGAATCAGCAGGGACAAAGATGGGATTGTCAGTAGTTGGTTTCTGCTTCAGCTACAGGGTGCAGACAGAGGGTCACAGTTAATTCATCCTAGTCGATCCAACACCAGCAGAGAGGACATTAACACAGTTGCTGCTAGTTACAAAGAACCTAGTGTCTTGCTTTAGGACGCATTTATCAACGCTGATGCCTCCTGAAGCAGCTGAGCCAACATCGTACCCTTCAGCGATAGCCACCTTAATCAATACTCTAATTCCCACCTTTAGTATCAACCATATTAATCTCGCTTATCTCACCTGAATAGCAATCGGCATCAACTTGTCATCAGGTGTTTTGTGGAGCAGAACGAGGGGAGCCATGAGGTAATGCTTCTTCCCATTGATGATGTTTGGTTCAGATCCATGCAAACGCTTGTAGTCACACAGGTATATGTTGCCATTCTGTTTGATTTTGTAGCAGGGACAAGAAATCATTTTATTTCCAAATATTACATTTGCAAAGTAAACACATTAGTGCAGATTTATGATCTATTATTAAGTTTTTGAGTCAGTATGAAACACTTACCTTCATTTCATCTGCCAAGCTACACTGACCGCTGAGGAAGACCATGTCATCAGTGACAGGGAAATTTCTGGGTAGGACCTTGCAGCGTTGGATCAATATGGGGTTGACACCATTCAGAAACTGGTAGGCAAAGAAAGCATCCTCCCTCCAGTGTTCCTGGACATATTCTGGAGAAAGAGCAAATTTGAATGTCATTTTCATTTCATTTCATTTTCATTATCTTAATTGGATATGGGAAACAATGTGTTTCACAGACTGCAGTCTGGTATGAGTAAGTGTTATTTATACTTTTTTTCAAGGACAGTGCTGAGTCTTGATTGTTTGCAATTTACTACAGTCAATACTTTTATTATAAGCAAAGCTGAGAATTAGGGTGAAATTGGGTGAATTTTGACAAACATTTCCTTCTCCTGCACATTTGTATCCATTTAAGGAAACAAGTAAAGGATCCAATAGATTATTCAGTATTCATCTTATCACAGGGATAAAAACTTTTGAATATGTCTTAGGTACTGTAGTGTAATGGAATACAGGTGATCTGTAAAGTGTGAATGTAAAGTGTAATGCATACAGTATCCTATTGCAATTGCACAGCACCTGATATTTCTGTCGTTTTGCAGTAGAACACCCGGTTGATGGCATCAAGGTCAGTCCACCTCTCTGTGTTATCATCCAGTCCCTTCAGGTTCAGTTCTGTCAGTCTGGAAAACAAAAACAGACACTTCGTTATGATTCCTAAACTAACTTTGATAGGCTGGCAGGTTGAAAGATTAGCTTTGAGAATTTTACCCCGCTGCTGCAGTGTAGAGAAACTCTGTAGTCTTGGTGAAGGAGAAGCGGACCTCACAAGGCAGCGAAAAAGGCCCGTCCGCCTTCATGCATTGAGGTATTCCCTCTGCATACACATGCCAGCTGGGAAAAATAGCACAGGCACAGCAAATTTAGTATGAACAGAGTTATGAGGGGATTTGAACAGTGTTTCTGCAGATACCCTGGCTGGCATCTTGACAAATATTCATACATTCAGTATAACAACTGCCACATATGTCACAGTGTAATGCATTTTAATAAACTCTTGGCAGGTGTCACAGTGTCATAAGATGGTTAATATAATATTATATGTGATGGATAAATCCAAACAAAGATGTGTGAGGTTTGGATCTACGTTAGCTCTGGGGTGCAAGATGCTAAACCATGTAGAAGATCTGATCTCTCACCGATAGTCCTCTGCTCGTTGTTTCAGTTCCTGCTCCCGATTGTACCGTCCAAGATGATGGTCGTCTTCAAAGATTTTCAGAGCTTGAAAAGAACAGCAAGATTTTAAAATGTTGAAATTGCCAATATTTTGGATGCTATTTTCTATATTGTCTCCTGCCATTGTTGAACAGTATGTCTTCTGTGAACCATTTTCCACAAACCTGTTCCCTCTCTGAAGCGGTGCACCTCGTTGTCAGTGATCCAGCGGTAGACGGGAAAGGTGAAGGTGTGTCCCTCGGGAGATTTCACTTCCACCTTGGCAGGGAACCATGAGTCCTCTGGGAAGAATGGAAGATGCTGTTTGTCTAGCTCTATCAGAACCAGCTTTCCCAGAGAGATGGGGCAGGACACGGTGAAAGTAGACACCTGGAGGTAATGACAAAACAATTTGTATAAATGTGTGTATGACATGGATTTGCTCACCAAGAACTGAGCTGTAGCATCCAAACAATTAGGATCCCTAATGTAAAGGGATGGACAAACAAAACATGCCCTGAATATGATACCAATATTGTGAGGCTGATTATGGGGGCTTTTGGTTACTTTGGTCGTCTTTGTCACTGGAAGTTGCAGAGCTGCAAAAATCCTATTGCTGCACACACAAGTCTGAATTGGCCAGGGTTTACATCAGCCTCTCTAAATTGGTATTAAATGTGCCTATATGCAGAGATGGTCCAGCGTGCTGCACATTTAAACAGAGAGGGATATTCTCTACTTACTGCTCCTCTGAAGAAGGATGCGGCTCCTTTGAGGCCCACAAGCCACTTACGATCACTCTCCCCATCTCTGCCCACCAGCTTTATGAAGACATTACTGAAAGTAGTGGCAGTGGCAAGATTGGTTGTGGAAACCGTCACTTCGTAATCCACCATTTTCAATCTGGAAATCGTTATAAAAAACCTGGTTGGAGAAGAATAACAATAACTGATTAATTTACCTGTAACAGAACGAAATCTTCAAAATTCAATGAGTTATTGTGTAAACTAATACTGAACATGATATTTTACACTCCAGTTGTTGCTGATTTATAGAAAGTATCTGTCTTACCTCTGTTAATGAAATCACCAGGTCTCCTTTGATGGAAATCATCACAGGCTTCTCTTTTTATACACTGATTTTTGTGGGAGGATCCAAAAAGCAAACATACTCACTGTGCTGATGGAATGTCAGACATGTATGAGCAGTTACCTTAAAAAACACAGGGTTGTGTAATAGTGCAAATGCATTACTTAAACCTGACGAAGCATTTCTCCTTCTCTATCACAACAGAGTTGTCACCACCTCACATGAATATTCAATACAATTCACCCATGACCATGTAGCTCATGCTCAGAACAGAGATTGACATACAACAACAGGCAGCTCAAAGTATCAGTGCAAGGTTCCATAAATTAAGAAATAAACAGGTTCATTCATTCTTGTTTTGGAAAAAAAAAAGTAAACACTTGTAAGTATTAATGGAAATTCAAGTTGAAGCACAATTTACTTTGAATGTATATTTTAAAAAAAGGACTAAATGCAATGATACAGTAATATATCTTTTCTGTTTCAGTTAGTATCAGCTCAAAATGCATTATACATTATTTCCATGTGTCCCTTGTTTTAGTTAAGGCTGAAGAACAGGGTCAGATCTGAGGGGAGGGGACAGTGAGGAGTCCAGTGGGCTTGAATTTGTTGATTCCTCCATCCAAGATACATATCTGTGGGAAATTTACCTTGACGAAATGTGCTGCAAACTGGGAAGAAATGAAGAGGAAAGAAATATGTTTATTTTCCCTCCCACCACCACCACTGAACCACACCCATACAGGTCAATCATTTCCTGACACTCATCATGCAGGTTTTGTGGAAATACAATTTTTACACAACAACAACCCTTTGGCAATTATGAAACACCTGTGATAGTTGTAATGCATTGCGTAGGCTACTGATGCGCTGTAACAAGTGTGTCAGTGTGCCCAGATAAGGAAGTACAGTAATTAACATGGGGTTGGGGTTAGAACAAAACATTTTACAGCACATCACTGGAATGATGCCAGTACAGTATATAAGGTAGAGGATAGGTCTTACATACAGCTTGCATACAGCTCCTCCTTTATTTTATATATATTTATAGTTCTTCTTTTTTATATTTCTTGACTACTTTGCTCTTTAACTTGTACACTTTGAGTTGGAGATGTTGTTGCAACAAAACGAAATTTCCCCTTGGGGATCAATAAAGTATTCTGATTCTGATTCTGACAACATACTCTCACCTAACATTTGTACCCAATGATTGATGGTGACACCAAGTCTGTTTTCCTGCCACAGCAATGTTATGAAATATTGTGAAACCAGATGTCACCACAGATAATTATTACAAAACCTGAAGCTGACTGATGAATGAAATTCAGTTGTGTCATGAAATCTGTAACCAAGAGTTTGGATTTACAGTAATCTGTCCCATAAGGTAAAGGAAGGTGGTGGAGTAATTAAAATACAAAAAAAGGAAGAAAAAAAAAGGAAAACGTGCAAGAACGAAGTGCAACAATTTACATGCAAAAAAGAACACATTCATTCTCTTATTTTATTTCAGCCATGTGTCACTCACGTGAGTTGAAGTTTTATAATTTCAGATTATCTGAAATATCCACACCCTAAAGAATCTGTCTTCAGACTGCTAATAAGGTTTAAAGGAGCAATATGCAAGAAATGTATCATAAAATCACCACCAATATTTCACTAGAGAATCATGTTAATTTGAAATACTGATCTAACTGACAACAATAGTACAGCCAGAATATTAGCATTTTTTGATTTTGTGTTTTGGCCTGTTGCGCCACCCACTGCTCTCTCCCAATCACACAGTCAGTTGCATTTTGCAATCCAGGTTGCCAGTAAGGTTACAACTGAGCTGCGGCTGGGAGATGAAACAATCTCCAATTGAGATTGCAAGAATATTTGGATAGATTTCGATATTGGCTATGGACCTTGCAGCAGAAATAAGCGGCCTGTCACTCTGCTCTACATCACCTCCTGTCGTGAGCATATCATACACTGAACAAAAATATAAACGCAACACCTTTGTTTTTGCTCCCATTTTTCATGAGCTGAATACAAAGATCTAAAATGTATATGTATAGGCTGATCCAGAGCATCTCAAACATGCTCAATGGGTGAGTATGCTGGGTATGGGTGACCCAGCCGCATTACTTCCCATAGTGCCTCACTCATTGATAATATCTTCACTAATCAAATAGACAATGACACAGTGAGTGGACTGTTAGTTTGTGATATCAGTGACCATTTGCCTGTTTTTACAACTTACAACAACAGCCACATGAATAACCAACAGGATAACAAACTACAATATAGAAGGGTTAGGACAGAAGAGTCTATGGTTAAATTAAGAAATGATTTGCTAGCTCAAGACTGGGAACGAATATATAAAGAAAAAGACTGCAACAAAGCATATGATGAATTCTTAAAAATGTTTTGTGTATTCTATGATAAAAATTGTCCAATCAAACAATATAGAAAAAAACAAAATCATAAAGATAATCAGTGGATCACAAAGGGACTTCAAAACGCTTGTAAAAAGAAAAATACATTATATCGATAATTTCTAAAACATCGAACAGCAGAAGCTGAAAACAAATATAAAAAATATAAAAATAAAGTAATAACTAGCATTATGAGAATACGTAAAAAGGAATATTATAATGAAATATTAGAAAATAACAAAAACAATATTAAAGGTATTTGGAATATTTTGAACAGTATAATAAGAAATGGCTCTAGACAGACTAATTACCCTGAATATTTTATTGATAATGATTTAAATGTTGATACTGTAATATTGAGGAGGTGGTTAATAAGTTCAATCATTTCTTTGTAAGTGTTGGACCGAAATTGGCAGAAAAAATCCCCGATCCACCAATGACTGGAAGTACCAATGAGGAGGTCATAGAAAGGAATCCTTCTTTCTCAGAGCAATAGAAGAAAAAGAAATTATAGAAACCGGGCAATTTCCTCATAAAATGAAACTAGCAAAAGTAACACCGCTGTACAAAACTGGGGGTCGTCACCACTTCACAAATTACAGGCCTGTTTCTCTTCTTCCTCAATTCTCAAAAATACTAGAAAAACTTTTTAATAACCGATTGGACAGTTTTATAGAAAAACACAACTTACTCAGTAACAGTCAATATGGTTTCAGATCAAACCATTCAACGTCTTGCTTTAACAGAACTTATAGAAACAGAAACAGATTCCATAGATAAAAAGCAATATGCAGCAGGAGTATTCATTGATCTAAAAAAAGCATTTGATACAATTAAAGCAGAAGTAAGCGGAATATTTGTGTTAATATAAGTCTTAAATAGTTATATCTTCTGACAGCAATCACTTACATGGAGTGTTTGGACGGAAACACGGGTCTGTCAGTCACTCTGCTCTGCTCTGAGCCAAGGAGAAAACTTTTCTCGTATCCTACAGTTTTTATCCAATGAGGAGAGAGAACGGCATTAAGGGCTGTGTGTGCAGCCAAGGGATGCGCGTGAATGTGGTGACGTAGGGGCGAGGACTGTTATGGTGCGTTCAAGGCAACTCGTAACTCGTGTTTTTCCGACCTGTGAAGTCATACCAGTTCGATCTGGTACGAGTTCACGGGTCGGAAGTTACGAGTGGCCGTTATAGTGACTTTCACAGGTAAAACAGGTCGGAAAAACACGAGTGGGTTGCCTGGAACGCTACAAAGTCGTAAGTTGTGACTTGAAGCTGTAATTTACGGTTTCAAAAGCCTGCCTGGAACGCAGCATTAGCCAAAACGACCGGATCGCTTACTTCTGCTTTAACCACAATAGATTGATTTATAAATTGGAGCAATATGGGATCAGGGGGGTTGCCTTGAATTGGGTGGGAAGTTATTTGAGAAACAGGCAGCAATATGTGAAGATGGGAGACTGCTCGTCAGAATGTCTGGATATTGCATGTGGTGTCCCCCAGGGGTCAGTGTTGGGACCCAAACTCTTTGTCCTATATATTTGCAGATGACACAAACATTTTTTGTTCTGGTGAAAATTTGCAGCAACTTTTGGATGTCATCACTTCAGAGTTAAGTAAAATTAAAAAATGGATTGACAAGAATAAATTATCACTAAATCTGAACAAAACAAAAATCATGTTATTTGGAAACTGTAAAATACACAATCAAATGGTGTAAATATTGAAAGAGTACAGTAAATGAAAATAAATTCCTGGGAGTGATAATAGATGACAAAATTTGCTGGAAACCTCACATTAAACATATCAAATCTAAACTGTCTCGCAGCATTTCAGTTTTGGTAAAAGCAAAGCGGTGGTGGTGGTCCTAGATCATAAATCACTCTATATTCTGTACAATTCACTGATTCTTCCTTATTTAGAGTACTGTACAGAGACATGGCGGCACGATGGCACAGTGGTTAGCACTGTTGCCTCACAGCAAGAAGGTCCTGGGTTCGAATCCCCGGCCGCCCAGGTCCTTTCTGTGTGGAGTTTGCATGTTCTCCCCGTGTCTGCGTGGGTTTCCTCCGGGTGCTCCGGTTTCCCCCACCACTAAAAACATGCCAGCTAGCCTGATCCTCCAGTCAGTGCCCTGACCAAAGGCACTAGCTCATAATCTGGAGTTGGTCCCCGGGCGCTGCACCGCGGCTGCCCACTGCTCCTCAGGGATGGGTTAAATGCAGAGAAAGAATTTCACTGTACTAGCTGTATATGTGACAAATAAAGTACCTTTACCTTTACATACAAAACTGCACTTCAGCCACTTTTCATACTGCAAAAAAGAGCAATGAGAATTATTCACAGGGTTGATTATGGGGCACACACCAATGACTTATTTTGGAAATCTAAAACTCTAAAATTGTTTGATTTGGTGGAGCATAAAACAGCCCAAGTAGCAAGGAACTATCTGCTACCAAGAAATATTCAGAGAATGTTTCATGAAAGAGAGCATGGTTATGATTTAAGAGAGAAATCAAATCTAAAGGTTGGTAGAGTTCGCACAACAAAGAAAAGTTTCTGTATCACCATTTGTGGAGTAAAACTGTGGAATAATATGAGTACTGAAATCAAAAACATTTCGAGTGTAATCATGTTTAAAAAGAGACATAAAGAAATTATTCTCCAGAGGTACATTGAATAATTCACACAAGGTGTTTGCTTACTTACTTACTATTTGGATTAAAATGTGTAATGTGTAAAATGTTTAATTATAGTTAAAATTATAGGGGTAGGATTAGATAAGTTTATACTTCTTCCTACTCCTTTTCGCTCATGTAAACTGCGTTGCTTATGAGATGTTACTTTTTTTTGTGTATAGGTACATTTTTGCTGTTCAATCAATCAATCAATGCAAGAAAAGAGATGTTTTCAGCTTCCAGGAACTGTGTAGGGCTGGGACGATATGCTTTTCTCCCGATTCGATTCTTCTACGATTTTTTGGATGGCGATTCGATTTAAATTGCGATTCTACAATATTGCCGATTCTCTCGATTTTTAGTCTGCATTTTTAACATTTATCTGCACACAAATACTGTAGGAGCCTATAAATTAACATACTCCATTATAAAGTGAACTTTATACCCTTATAACCCTTTTCAAAACCTGTACTCTCTGTATGTAAAAAAGGCTAACAAATGCACATTGCACAATATTTTAAAAAATTTCAAAAAAATAAAAATTTCAAAAAAAATAAATCGATTTTTGAAAAAAAAAATCGATTTAAAAAACGTCAAAAAAGATATCGCGATATTTATGTGAATCGATTTTTTCTCCCACCCCTAGAACTGTGTACAGATCCTTGAAACACAGGGCCGTGCATTATCATGCTGCAACATGAGGTGATGGTCGTGGATGAATGGCACAACAAAGGGCCTCCGAATATTGTCACAGTATCTCTGGGCATTCAAAATGCCATCAATAATATGCACCTGTGTTCGCTGTCTATAACATGCGCCTGCATAACCCCACCGCCACCATCGGCCACTCGATCCACAACGTTGACATCAGTAAACCGCTCACCTACACTACACCATGTCTGCCATCTGCCCTGAACACCTCTCCAAAGTGCCAGACGCCATTGAATGTGAGCATTTGCCCACTCAAGTCGGTTACGACGACGAACTGCAGTCAGGTCGAGACCCCGATAAGGATGACAAGCATGCAGACGGTTTCTGACAGTTTGTGCAGAAATTCTTTGGTTACGCAAACCAATTGTTGTAGCAGCTGTGCAGGTGGCTGGTCTCAGACGTTCTTGGAGGTGAACATGCTGGATGTGGAGGTCCTGGGCTGGTGTGCTTACACGTGGTCTGCAGTTGTGAGGATGGT
The DNA here is from genome assembly GCF_045865225.1 of Trachurus japonicus. Taxonomy (NCBI): domain Eukaryota; kingdom Metazoa; phylum Chordata; class Actinopteri; order Carangiformes; family Carangidae; genus Trachurus; species Trachurus japonicus. Next base: position 22,811,254 of record NC_140907.1, read on the forward strand.
TGGATGTACTGCCAAATTCTCTGAAACGCCTTTGGAGACGGCTTATGATAGAGAAATGAACATTAAATTCATGGGTGGACATTCCTGCAGTCAGCATGCCAATTGCACGCTCCCTCAAAACTTGCGACATCTGTTGTATTGTGCTGTGTGATAAAACTGCACAAGAGTGGCCTTTTATTGTGACAGCCTAAGGCACACCTGTGCAATATTCATGCTGTCTAATCAGCATCTTGATATGCCACACCTGTGAGGTGGATGGATTATCTCGGCAAAGGAGAAGTGCTCACTAACACACATCTAGACAGGTTGTGAACAATATTTGAGAGAAATAGGTATTTTGTGTTCATAGAAAACGTGTTAGATCCTACAGTTCACAGTCTCTCAGACTTATTGATCCCGGAAAATCAAACCTGTGAATATCTTTCCAAAGTTGCCGAAGTCCAGCTGTACACCATTCTCTTACCAGTTGTTAGATTTTTATTGAGCTGTATAACACACACACACACACACACACACTAATCTGCCCGTCTGAAAGTAATTCAATGCTTGTTTCAGTGTCTGTCCTATTCTCTTGTGAGTAGCCTACATTTGTTAAATATCTTAATAAAAGAACAGTGAAATTAAAAATCTAACCCTCCAATATGTATTTCGCAGGCTAGGGAGTCCAGCCTTTGTGGAAGAGGCAGAAAGGAGTCAACTGTGTCAAGGGTTTGTCCATCCCTCCCTCTGGAACATAAATGTCTAGCCTACTAGAAACTGGGACAATCTAACTGTAAAACCTGGAAGATATAACTATTTAAGACTTATATTAACACAAATATTCTGCTTACTTCTGCTTTAAGTATAAGAAGGGAACAACATTGCATGGTTTTTATTTACAAAGCTTTACTTGAAATTTTACCTGTTTATCTTACCAGTTTAATCTCACTTACAGGTGTCGAATGGGGAGTCGGAGATATATCTCAAAGCACTGCAGAACTTGACATGCCTTTTTATACCAAAGTCAGTGTGTGTGTGTGTGTGTGTGCTGGGTGGACTTGCATGCTTGTGCATGTGTGTTAGATATGTTTCATCCTATTTACCAGACTGTTTGGCCTTGAACTTATCTTATCTTTATTATGTTGAACTTCAAACAAGATTTGGTGCTGTGTCTCAACACTGTCTCGTTTACTTCAGCCTATCCCAATATTTCCAGATGTTTCCTGTTAATTGTAACCTGCCCCTCATGATGAGCTAGCTCTCACTCTCCTACATTTTAAAGAAAGTATCTGTCTTGAAATCAACACAGGTTTCTCTTTTTATACATTGACTTTTGTGGGAGCATCCAAAAAGAAAACATAGTCACTGACATGTGTTGGCAGTTACCTGAAAAACCACAGGGTTGTGCAATAGTGTGTTGGAGAGACCGGAGATGGCTGTAACAAAGGGATGGTTGTAACAGCATCACTTTCACCAATAAGGGATGACATTAGAGTTATGTGATGAATATCATGTGTCCCTTATTGACCCCTGCATGTGAATTTGCATGGCTGTATGAAGAAGACGTGTGTTGGTTTTTCAGGCAAAAAACTTTTTTTTAGGTAAGAAACTAATATTTTGGACCAAGTCTAAATTTTGATTAGACTTCAGACTTCAGACAACTTTATTTATCCCAGAGGGGCTATTCACTTCAGCAGAATACCCAGACTTCATTAAAAGACAAAAGAAAAAATATGAGGCAGACAACAGTCGGATTCTCACCAGCATGTTAATAAATACAAGTTACTATCAACAATACCGCTGAAGTTTGAATTAGTCAACTTGAATACGATGAAAGAGTATGTAAAATGTGAGTTATTTGATTGATATTAATTTCAAACCACTATGCTGGTACAGCTAGTCAAACATTGACTGACAGGGGTGGGGATGGTTGTATCAGCTTTTACCTCTGTTGTTTTATTAAGTGTCAATCATCTTTCCTGAAATTTGACATGGATTATTAGCTGCTTCTGACCTTCTGCTGAAGGTTACCATTCATTGGTATTATCAGAATATGTTCTTTAAGACAGCTCTTCTAATGTTTGGATCCACACCACTGACACTATTCTTCATTCAGCCACCAGTAATGAGACCTTGCAGTGGTAGCCAAACTACCACTGCACCGCTGCGCTTTGACTTGTGCCGAGAGTCGACCAGGTTGGAGCTGGGCTGGCGAGCTTTCAATGCACCTTCGGCGCAGTTTTATGGCACAAAACTGTCCCCTGCTGCGCCGCCACACCCATTTCGGTGCACCTCGGTCTACCAAACTGCCAAACCGACTATGCAAAACTAGAGCCCTTATTGTCAAAATTTGACAGCCCTACCATGAACACGCCGCAAGTTATAGGAGCTGAGGCAAAAAGTGTTACAATCATCCCTGGTCTCCCCTATAATGCATTACTTAAACCTAACAAAGCATTTCTCTTTCTCTACAACAACAGTGTTTTCACAGTACACTGAGATTTAACTGATAGTTTTAAGAGTAATTATATTTAAATTCAGATTATTCAGTGACTTGTAAGCAAAGCAAATGCAATAAAGTCAACAAATGTTAAATTCACTGTATTTATTGTTACTCACAAGAATATTTAAAACAGTTCTCATGATCATGTGGCTCAGGGTCAGAACAGAGATTGACGTACAACAACAGGCAGCTCAAAGAATCAGTGCAAGGGTCCAGAAATTAAGAAATAAACAGGTTCATTAATTCTTGTTTTGAAAAAGAAATAGTAAAACACTAGTAATGCCATGTAAGTATTCATGGAAATGCAGTTTCATCTTGAAGCACAATTTTTATTTTATGTGTTAAAAAAAGACTATATGCAATAATGTTTTTTTTTATTTTTTTTGTCGTTTCATTTCAGTATCAGCTTGAAATGCAAAAAAAAACAAGTACTTCCATTTGTCCCTTGTGTTAATGTAAGGCTGAAGAGCAGGGTCAGATCTGAGGGGAGGGGACGGTGAGGAGTCCAGTGGGCTTCAGTTTGTTGATTCCTCCATCCAAGATACAAACCCGTGGGAAATTTACCTTGACCAAATGTGTTGCAAACTGGGAAGAAATGAAGAGGAGAGAAAGATATTTATTTTTTCTCCCACCACTGAACCATACTTATAGGTCAATCATTTCCTGACACTCATCGTGTAGTTTCTTTAACATGGGAATACAACTTTTATGCAATATAACAACCCTTTGACAATTAAGAAACACCTGTGGTAGTCGTAATGCATTGCACACTGGCGCACTGTAACAGGTGTATAAGTGTGCCCACTGCCCAGAAATTTCTTAAGAAGAAGCATGTTACTGGAATGATGCCAACAGATGTTTGGCCCATTTGTACCCAATGATTGATGGTGATACCAAAGTCTTGTTTCTCTGCCACAGCAATGTTATGAAATATTATGAAACCTCTGCATCTGTGTCATCACAGATAAATATTACAAAACCTGAAACTGGCAGATGAATGAAATTCAGTTGTGTCATGAAATCTGTTACCAAGAGTTCGGACTTCCAGTAATCTGTCCCACAAGGTAAAGGAAAGTGGTGGAGTAATTAAAATACAAAAAAAGAAGAGAAAAAAGAAAAACATGTAACAACAAAGTGCAACAATTTACATGCAGAAAGAATAGATTCATTCTCTCATTTCAATTCAGCCTTGTGTCAGTCATGTGAGGTAAAGTTTTATAATTTCAGATTCAATTAGCTGAAATATCCACGCTCAGAAGAATCTGCCTTACTTCTGAATGCCAATAAGGTTTAAATGTTAAAGGTTTACAGTAAAGCCTGACCACACATTGAGTGGACTCATTGTTTTGCCCCAGAGGTAATGATAATGCCACTGGTGCGGTGCTCAGTAATGTGAATGACATTTAAACACAATTGAGTCCTTTAAGTGACCTTTAATTTCATGACCTGTGTGACTGAAAGGTCTGATGAATTACTGGGCTTTGCCATACAACTCAAATATGGAATTTCAAGTAGGCCTATGCGGTCGGTCAGGTGTTTTGTGTGAATCAGTATGTGGTTTTACTGTACATCTTTAGACGCTTTCCAAACCATTTCAACTGATAGCTTTGATTAATAGACATCATATTTTATGGCAAGTTGCTTTAGTTAGAACACCTGATAATATAAGTAATTATTAACAAATTAACAACACTGCATGTCGTAAGTACAAACCACAAATTGCAGAGGACTAGGAACATGTGCCTATATTACTCTGTCACAGTTTTTGGAGTCAGACAGAAAGAGCCTGCTGCTGCTTCCTAAAAAATGCAGGACTATATCCTCAATTAAAGAGAACTTTTTATTTTTCTCTTTTACTTTCGAACATATGGAAGGAGGACATCTTCTCTAAATTAGGATATTGCCTGAAGCAACAACCCTGCTGAGTTTTTAAATTTATGTTTGGCTAATTTATTCCGAAGAGAGCACAAAAGGAGAATTTATAATGATCAATACAGTTCTCTGCTCTGTTACGCTGAAGCGAGCAAAGTTATTCTTGTGTTATGAACATGTCAATGATTTATGCAAAATACAGTTTCAGCCTTGGCTAATGTCCTAATGTCTTTTTTTTTTTTAAAGGAAGAAAGAAAAAACATCCTTTACTGTGCCTGGGTGATCTGCCCAAAAAAAGATCAACAATTGAACAAATTGCTATCCACCATCTGTATTGCGATGTGAGTATCCTCATAGATTCAGTTGAACTCTTGATGTCACACCATCACTGGTTGTTTTTATTCTACTCTGTTGAGTTGTAGAGAACGTCTACATGGAAAAACATTTCTGAAAAACTACACTATCCACCTCATGATGTTTGAAGTTTGTGCTGATCCATTGAGAAGATGCTGAAATATTTCAGAATAAGAAAGAAAACTTGGATTTGGTTCACATCAGATAAAAGGCCGAGCAGTTATCCATGACAAAATTTCATGGCTATTGCTGATAGACTATGAAACACTGAAAGAGTTCAGCTAATGATGCTGCTGAGCAATTTCACATAGAAACATTTCTTTTGGTCTGGGATTAGGATAATTCTTTAAACACCTGGTCTTGTGCAGTTTGTCTATGATGCCAGAGTGATCCAGTGGATGATCAGAGGGATTTAAAAGGAGACGATTTGACCCTGAGGTCTACTTTCACTGCCCTCTCACTGCCCCCTGACACTAACGAGACATTCCATGAAAAATCTGGAGTCAAAGAAGTACTAACTAACTTCTGTTGATTTTGTGTCTCTGTTTACCCAACCACTCATTTTACCCACATATTCTCAGTCACCTGCTGAACAAAACACCCCCTCACAAGGAAGTAAATAAAATAAAACAAGGAAATAAAATAAAACAGATTTTTTTTTTACGACATTTTTGACAGTTACAGCGATCAGCAGCCAATCTAGAAACCAGTTTTACGTCTTTTTTGTTGAATACCCCTAAACCAAGATTACCAGAGCCATATCAGCCTTATACAGAGGAGGGCAACATGCTCAGACTGATAATGCTACAGTATCTGGGATCTGGGATCTAGGAACCAAGAATGTCTCTTGAAAATTTCATGGCAATCCAATAGTTGTTGAAATATTTCAGTCTGAACCAACAGACTGACATTGCCATCCCTAAGGCACTGCCACAATAAGTCTAAAAATAGAACAGTAAACTGGGGGGATTTAGATGTGCCACAGGGGGTTTTAAACACCAGTTTAAGTGGATTCCAGTTGGAATTAAATATTTAGGGATTAACCTTAACCTAAAAAGGAGGTAAACATGGATAAATGGAAACTAATAAACATTTAATTTATACCATTAAGATGTTTGCTGCCCCAAAATTTAATTGTATGCTTTGATAAACAATTGGGTATGAAACATATTAAAGAGTATGAAAAAAAAAAAAATCCTCACCTCAAGAAATAATGAAGGACTTAGTCTTCTGAACATGGAGGTATATTATCATTATTATTACATACCTGAAATTATAACATGGCATTTGGAAAGAATAAACCAGACACTTAGCAAATTAGGATTCTAACCCCGGGGAGATAAAGGTGGAAAAAGTACTTTCCATCCAGTATTATGGAACTGTCATTATAGAGGGCTACAGTAAAAACTAGAACATTTTCCTCACTAAAGTTTTGAGAGTGTCATGGAGGGCACTGACTGGTGTGATCTCTGTCAACATGGGAATCAGGTGAGTAAGGACATCAATACTGACTGTCCCCAGGGTGGTGGACCAGCTATGTTCCACATTTCACTTACAGTACATCACAGGTCACATACCGTACACACCAACAACAACACCGACACCAACAGGTACAGTACAGGATAGTACAGTCCTCCTTAACCTTTACATTGAAGGAGCTCTTCTTAAAGGGATAGTAGCATTTTTTAAAGTGGGGTTGTATGATCTACAAATAGCCCCTAAGTACTTTAATTGCAGTAGAAGACTCTCTGCACTCCTCCCATTAGCAACACCAGCCCATAGCCCTGCCCAGAGATTTACAACATACAGTGTTGTGAACAGACCCAAAGAAATGGCCTACTTTCGCAGCCTAAAAGAGGTTTTACCTGAAAAAAATACACAGTTCCATTGTTCGCTATAATATAATTTTTTCCAGCCCTTCAAAGTGCAGAAAAAACACAGTTTTTATTGGGACCTAGCCAACTCACGTATCCCTCCGCCCAGGGCTAGCGCCCGCCGATCAGCAGTTGGTAAAAACTGCGTTTTTCCTGCACTTTGAGGGGCTGGAAAAAATTTTATTATAGCGAACAATGGAACTGTGTATTTTTTTTCAGGTAAAACCTCTTTTAGGCTACGAAAATAGGCCGTTTCTTTGGGTCTGTTCACAACACTGTATGTTGTAAATCTCTGGGCAGGGCTATGGGCTTGCGTTGCTAATGGGAGGAGTGCAGAGAGTCTTCTACTGCAATTAAAGTACTTAGGGGCTATTTGTCGAACCCCACTTTAAAAAAAATGCTATTATCCCTTTAACCTTTGCATCGTCCATAAAGGGCGTCAACTCCTTCAAAAGGTGCAATATCTTTATTTTTATTGAGCTGTCTACTATTCACACTACTACTACTGTAAATGTAACTTCTTTCTTGGTGTTGTGCATGACCACGCCAAAAAAGTTACTGAACAAACTCATGATTGTTGGTTGTCAATGAATGTTGAACTGGTTGAACCTATTCACAGCTAATGAACATGACACATCAAAGAGCTGCTCACCAACCACCAAAAAGCATTAAGAAGAGGAAGAACATGTGAAATCAGGGCTTCTGTGCCTGTAATGAAGCCAGCGGTGGAGCATAGCAGCCTGCAATCTATTCCATGTTTTTGAACTGCTCCACACTGCATAATAAAAAATGTACATACTGCTGAATTATATTTGTATACCAATCTGATTTGAGTTCCTCTGTTTTGACAGACTGAGTTGTCCTGTTTTGAGATATATTGTTGAATTACTAGAACATATACTCGTATTGTTTTTTCCTGGCTATTTAAGGTATTATCCATCCGTGAATTTGTAGTAATAAGGCAATAATTGGGGGTTGGGGATGGATGGCAATGAGGTCTACTGAAAAAGAACAGCTCAGAGCAGCTCATTAATAAAAAATGGAAGAAATGAACGTGAACTAGTTCATTTTTAAGGACTGTGAACATAATTCAAAATTTAACTAAGAACCAAAACTCATTTTATCCTGTGTGAACTGAACTTTGAACTAGCTCTTGTGAGGTGTGAACCTTGATTATATACCTGCATTTACTTCTGTTCTCTCATTATCATTTTAAATGCACTTTAATGCAATGTCAAAATCTGTCCATCGAAGACATTACAAAAGTCTTACAACATCTCATCATCAAGAGATGGATTTTCTTTCCAAGACTAAACATTAAATATACAATATTTTTTACCTTCTTATAATATGGAGCAAAAATAGGCACCAATGTATTATGTGAAATTAAGAAAAATAACTCACTGATGAATAACCTTACAGGTCTAAGCCTAAATCATAATTTCAGTCCATGGTAATGCTCATTTGAAAACTAGGTAGTGTGTAAGCTGATGTGGTGTACTCTACACAGGTGTATAGTATCTGCTTTCTCACCATAGCAGCACTCTTCATGGCATGGCTGATGACTACAATGACACGTCCTCTGTAGTTCTGGAGGACTCCTGTTGCAGGACACTGCACCAGCTCCCCATCAGGGCTGAACACTGTGTTGAAGGGAATGTTGATGCTGCGAGAAATATGGCCTCTGCTGAAGCTGGAGGTGGTGAAGTTAAGGAGAAGGACCGCTGTTTAACAAGTACAACGCCTGCTGAGGACATCTGCCCACAAAGAAAATATTAGCATGATTTTTCTTTTTTTTTTATCATATATCATATCATATCACAGAAATTAATTAAATGACACTCTTAAAGATATCAATTACTGTACCATACCACCAGGTATCAGACTGACATTTAATATAAAGGACACCTAACATGCATGATGTTACAAACAGGTTTTGAGGAAGTGGTGTGCAAAAAGATAGATCTGCTAATTGAGGGGGCCAAAGAAGGTGGGGGAATGAGAGACGTAGGAGATGTACACTAACAAGAGGGTCAGCAGGAGAAAAGAAAAGAAAAAAACTCCCATCTTCATGCAAGATTTGCTGAAAAAGCGGTATATAATTGAATAATAACTCTTGAGAAAATTAGGTTGTCCTATTTCTGAAATTGCAGCTATTGACATTATTGCTGAATATTTCAAGAAAAGTAGTGCTCGACGTCTCTCTCACTGTCACATTACCATGATCACTTACACATACCAGCTGCTACATGCACTGTACAGTGTGATTCACCAACTCAACTGACAAATCCTATTGTGTGACACTGAACCCTGTGATTACACAAGGCGTGTGCCCCATGTTTTATAGAAGATAATGATGCAGGCTCTAATACACCTACATCTAAATAACCCTGATTTCCTCATAATTGATCCACTGCAACCAACGGCAGACTTTGCCTAAGATCACACTACAGGTTGCCAAGTCATGTGACAGTGGTCAAATCCCCTTTGTCCCCTTCTTTGAGCCTGAGGAGCCTGTCTATCAGGAGGCTCTGGTGCAGGATTTCGGCAAGAAGATCTACTTCAAAACTTCAAAATCCTTACTCTGCCCACTAATCCTTATTGATTAATGGCTCTTTAACCTCTGAAACAATTACCACTCAAATGATGATGAGCTGAAGAATGTAGCTCACTCCTTTTATATAGAGAGGGTTTTTTGGGGCCACCATATGCCTTGTAATAAATAGAAACTGTGTATCTGAAAAAAGCTAAATTAATTTATATAATAATCAAATTTTTGTGGAGAGCTACAAAAAAGTTGGATAAAAAAGATTAATGAATGTAGCAAGCAGCAGACATTTCCATTTTTAATCTGAGGAAGTTACAGGGAATTTATTTGGATGGGACCTACATGAAAAATAGCTGCCATGTTTTCAGCTTTTTGATCAATGCAGCAAACTCTTTTTTTTTTTTAATTGAAGCATAAGAAAGCAGCTAAATTTTCTCATAAAAGAATACTTGTTCCTGCAGATATTGTAGCCTAAAAAAGTTTTTTTGCTGAAAGCTGTGTACATTCTACACCTAGAAATACTGATTGTGATTGTCAGATGACTTTTACAAAAAAAAGATCAAACATATCATGGAAAGGAGAAGGTTCAGGCTAGGAGAATGCATTTTGCTCGGTCTACATGGTCATCTCTACTGCTTCACGTGACTGTTACTCAGACTCCAAGAAGTATTAAAGCAGCTTGTGGGCAGATATGAAGGTCTAAACTGAAGGTTGCAGAATGTGGCGGCACATAAGTAAAGCAGATCAATTAATAAGACTGAAAAAGGCAAACTTGTTTTGTCATAGGTTTGCAAATAACTGAACAGCTACTGAATGTCAGAGATTACCTGTCCTGCAGGTTTTACACAAGTAGTTGGATAGTAGTTGTATGTTTCAACAGAACTGAGCATATTAGACTGTCTCATAACAAGAAGCAGCAGCAAAGAATGTGCTGCACACGGAAATCAACATTTATACATTGTTTTGGTAGAAATGACAAAAAAATAAAATTTTCAACAACAACCAGAGGGTGATGTGGAACAGCATCAAAGGGATGAGTCAGATTTGAGGACTCATTGCTTTATCACAAATAACAATAAGTTAAACGAATACGGCTCATTAAGCAACTCACCACATTTTCTCAGCACACACCTAATTGAAAGCAACCACTTTAAGAAACAATAAGACCGCTGTAGGCAAAATCTACTCAGTGCCAATTCTGGGCAGCACAGATCACTGCTGTGAACCCAAAATTAAGACGTTTCTAGGACTGGAAGAAAGTACAAGAAACTGGGAGCTATCTGTACAAAGGAGCCATGGGGTGGTTCCTTCAAAATGTTAAATGTTAAGTGACAGAATTTCTAGAGTTTCAATTATTATTCATGTGATGCAGAGCAAATCACCTGAAGAGCAAAGGGTTTCCCCATCCCACAGCAATTAATTTAGAGGCTAATCCAATGGGTTGTATGGTACTTCTTTTTGAAGCCTAAGGCACAAAAACTCCTGCATGGATCTTATTTAAAGATTTTCTTTATAGCCATTAACACAATCTAGACATACACGTAAGCCAGTAAATTCCTACTGATATTTTTTCATGCAAATTACTTTATTTTTCATCTTATTTTGAGTCAATCTTCATATTTCTCTTACTGCCATGTGTAAATACAATAGAGCAGCTATCTGAACTTTCGTCCCACACAAGCTGATGATCTTGTTAATGCAAGAGTGCTAGACACTACGGCTTCTCTGAGACAGTGAGTCAGAGGAGGCTAGTTCCATGGAACTCAGGAACACGTGATCTGAAGCAGATTTTCAAGAAAGCTATAAAGGAAATAGTGTCCCACTAAACTGGGAGAATTTCAAAAGGCTTGGAAAGATAGTAAAAAAGCCTCAGTGAAGCCACAACCTCCTATTGTTCTCCATTAAGACCTGCAAACTCCAGAGAGTAAAAAAGGTGACAAGGTGTGATTTTAATATGCAAGTTATGCTATTTGGAGCGTTCCCAGTTAAACAGAGAGCAAATCTCTCATTAAAAAGACGGCTTTGAGAGAATAAGTACACCTCAGGTGGAGTCAGCTGCAGAAAATGTTCACATTATTTGACAAAAAATTATGCATCAGTTTGGACCCCTCTATTACACCGCTACGCCAGAACAGACATGACCTGTGGCTTTCAGCTTTCTATGATTATATTTAGCCTACTGTTTACAGCTGAGAATATCAGGTATTGTCCCCCCTCCATTAAATACAGTGCTGTGAAAAAAGTATTTGCCCCCTTCCTGATTTCTTACTTTTTTGCAGATTTGTCACACAATTGTTTTTATTTATTTGTATAATATTTTGAAGGGGCAGCCATCTTGGGAAGGTTTTCACCACTGTTCCAAGCTTTCTCCATTAGTGGATAAAGGCTCTCACCATGGATCACTGGAGCCTGGATGTGAAGAGTGAAATTGAACCAGCTTTCCAAAAAAAATAAAAAGGTTTATCAAAGTTAGTTCATGATTTAACAAGAGGGGGCAATTACTTTTTCACATAGGATCAGGTAGGTTTGCATAGCTTTTTTCCCCTTAATAAATGAAATCATAATAATATAATATATAATATTTACTTCATTCATCTTTGTCTAGGCTATTAACTCATTGAGTGCCAACCACGTAATTTCTCGTTTTTCGTTCCCATGCGTTGAGTGCCAAAAACGAGATTTTACGTTTTTTGCTTCTTTTTTTTAAATTATGAAAATAGACACTTTAACACACCTTTATGTGTAAATTTGGGGACTCTACGACGAGCAGAAGTGAAACAGATGACGATCAAAAACTCATGACAGCTCATGATCTGGAAGTTTTTTTTTTTTTTTTTTTTTTTTGGCGTTTTTGCCTTTATTTGATAGCACACAGTATAGATAGACAGGAAAGGGGGAGGCAGAGAGAGGGGGAATGACATGCAGGAAATCGCTGCCCGATGCGGGATTCGAACCGGGGACACCTGCGATGAGGACTGTAGCCTCTACATGGGGCGGCCGCCTTAACCACTGTGCCACGCACCACCCCATGATCTGGAAGTTTTTATCATAACTCGGCTTCTGCAAACGGAGTTCTGCATGTGGATGCAGCAGCTGCTCTGCTCTCACCCGCGAGGCTCCAGCAGCTCGGAGCCGAACAGGAAGCTCTCAGCCGACAGTCCCGCCCGGTCTTCATCTGGAGCAACACCGTGTCCTCCCACAGTAAAATGTGATCGTCTCTCGGCCAAAGCAGGCATAAGGACCGTGACCACCGGTGGGGCCGGTGTTCCCGACCTGCTGTGGCCGAGAGACCATCACATTCCGCGGCGAGAGGCTGTGACACGGCACGGTGCGTCTGTGTTATTGTTGTTTAGTGGCGCGCGACACTCAGTTAAAAGTTGTTTGATGATAAATATCAAGTTTGAGTAAGAAATCAGGAAGGGGAAAATACTTTTTCACAGCATTGTATGTAGCCTGGGGGTTGAAAATCACAGCACATAAAATGAGTGTGTATCACGTCTTTCAACATACGTTCTTCCTTCGCCTTTCAAACGGAGCAGAACCGGTCTGACAGAACACCAGCGGTAGAAGCAGGTCCATGGAGCTGTGTGCCGCGAACGTGCATGAAAAGACAAGCACGCCGAATGTGCGGCGCGCCGCGTACATAACACGCGCCTACATTGTGTGTGAACAAAAGACGCTACAGCTGAATGGCCCCGATGCACACACACGCTTTATCCAAGGGGCCTGTCATCATAGTTGTATGCGTTCCACCGATACATCAGATAACTTCCCGCGTGTCGTTTCAAAATAAAAGCTGTCCGATATATTTATCAAGACTCTATCACACCCCCGACCGACCCCCCCCCCCCCCGTTTGCAGGTAGAAGAACAGAAGGACAACCCCAGGTGTCTGTTCAGCATTTGACTCAGTGAAAAACCTCCAGCTGATTCAAAATCCTGCAGCATGAGCACTGACAGCAAACTCACTTCTCCCCTGTTGTAGCTTCTCTGCATTGGCTGTTTTTTGGATTTTTAAGACTACAACAGGAGGTAGAACCTTTGGCTATCAAACCTGTTCTCCCAGTCTTTCTCATTATGGCCGTTATGTTGGACTCAGGTGGGTCATGAACCTTCCCTTCGTTAGGTAGAGCTAAACTGCTGGGAGATTCCCATGATGCAATGAGCTATTTTTCTCCTTTTTTTCTTTTCCCTATGCCGCTCCTTGTAAACCAAACTAGTTGAGGCAGGTGGCTGGCCTCCCACTCTGAGCCTGGCTCTGTCGGAGGTTTCTTCCTGTTAAGAGAAGTTCTCTTGTGGCAACTGTTGGGTTTCCCTCAATAAAGAGGAAATATCTTGAATTTAACCTGTACAGCTCCTTGAGATAACATATGTTATGATTTGGTGAATTGTATAATTTAATCTGTCCATTTTTTAAAACCAGTCTGAAAACCCATTTTTACTTCAACTCTGCATGAGACTTTACTCTTGTTTTAGTATTTTATGTTTCTAATTGCTTTTAAAAACAATGAAACAACTGTTTCACTTTATTTTGTTTTATTTATGTTTTATTTATTTTAGTGCTTTAATTGTTTTATGTCTCTGTACAACACTTTGTTTTCAATTACGGTTGTTTTAAAGTGCTATATAAATAAAGTTGAGTTGAGTTGAGTAGAGTAGAGTTGAGTAATCTTCTCTGGGTATGATTGTGTCCATAAAACAGTTGCAAAGCAGCCAGACAAAATATTGATGCGCAGATTTCCACACACACCTGATATTGCATCAGACTTACTGCCTGCTCTATTTCTCACATTAACCGTAACGGCAAGAAATAACCAGTCTATGTCATCAGAGCCAAGCTCCACATGGACCTGTCAGAGATAAATGGATCAAGAGTTGTTGTTTTTTTATTATTATTTCATTGTTTCTCTATTGTTTTCTTTTAGACTTTTATTTCATTCATTTTTGTGGCCTGTACTTTATCTTGACTGCAGCCAAAGACCCCCTGGTGCCCACTCACCCCAGATTTGCCAGATTGGCTCTTTTGCTCTGGGGAGAGTTCAGTCAGACTAAACACTGGTAAGGCTCTCATTCAGAAAACACTAGCCTATATAAGATAAGAAATTTGTTGCTTTGGATTTGTGGGATGCAATTTGGTCGACCTGATCTGCAAAGCTGACAACTGAAGAAAATTGAGCAATGTACTTGTGTTGAAATGACATCACTGTTTAGGCAAAGAAGTGTCATTGCACAGCCACACAAAAATGGGAAGGATACTCCTCAACACTGCGGATGTCGGCAGCAACAATTTTGGGCTTGCCAGCTTTGGTCCGCTTGGTGGGCGCAGCTAGTGACAGTTCACAGAGGTCAATCAAGTCCTCAGCCGAGATCCTTGGTGATACTTCTGCTTTCAGGTCACACAGCGCCAGAGGCTCCCGGGACTACAAGAGAGGGAGTCACAGGAGATCAGATGAAGGGGGAGAAAATTACAGTGCAGGCTTTCACAGAATTTCTTAACATGATTTGAATAATGGATTTTGGAAAAGTAATCACTGAAAAATGACATAAAAGCGACAGAAAGAACAGTGTCGGGTTGAATATTATAGTTTCTTTAAAACCAAGAGACAAGTAATTAGGCCTGAATGTCATCCATGTGAACTAAATCTCCTCTGTATTTAAGATAAATTTGACACCATTGTTTAAAAAAGTTTGTTCCAGTAACTTGGAAGAGATTTTAATTATTTATTACCATACAAAAAGCAGTATTACAGCAGAGAGAGCACCACAGATGACCAGTGGTAGCGGCCAGACTGTGATCTGTTGCCAGTCTCCACCTGCACTGCCAACTGAGTTCATTAAACCAACCAACCCGAGGCATGGCTGCAGGGGACAACACCCAGGTCTGCACTGGTGAGCAAACTGTTATACCTCAGTGATTTCCAGATGCCCTGGAATCATTTAAGAATAATATATATATAAAACATAAAAAAAGAGAAAAGACAAAAACAAAGATGCTGACAGTTTTCCCCAAGTCCCCATGAAAAACACACACACACACACACAAAAAAAACTCACAAACATTTTGTGTTAATGAGTGGTTATTTACAATAGAAGCCTGCGACTTCTCTTCATTTATATGCAAATTAAATAGGTGAGAAATGTTAACAGAATTATCTCTGAATTTCAGCTCACTGTGTGAAAGGCATTTATAGAACAGAGAAGGACCAACTGCACATTGGGTAGGTTAAGTGCCAAGGCTCCTTCATCCATGAAATAAAATGTTGAAAGCTGCTAACTCTACTCGCTAGCTGAACAATCTGCTGCCTACCCAACAGTGAAGAAGAAGACAGGACTGCAAAGCAGAGACATCCAGAGTCCAGGAAGGATTTTTTTTTTTTTGGTCAAGGATTTAATGTATGTGGTTCCTCGCTGGGAGCAGGAGGTGGTGACCTTTAGCCACTGTTGCATTTTGAAGACAAGAGCCTCTGAGGGCCGCTACACCTTCAACACAGATTAGAGGCTACGGTGAGTCGCCATCGGAACGAAATGTGAAAGCTGGTTAGCATGCTAACTTCCACAAGAAAGAAAGAAAAAGATGTGATAAAGACAGAACAGGTTCCAGAAAGACAACCATTGCTGGAGCCCTTCACCAATCTGGGCTATACGGCAGAGCGGCCTGACGAAAGCTTCTTCTCAGTGCTAAACACATGGAAGGCTGCATAGAGTTACTGACAGCCTGGGACTCCTTTAGGTGGTTTTTGTAAATCTATGCAGCCTTTCATGTGTCTAGCACTGAGGAGAGCCTTTCGTTGGGCCTCTCTGCCATATAGCCCAGATCGGTGAGGGCTGCATCAATCGTTGTCTTTCTGGAACTTTCTCCCAACTCCACACAGGATCTCTGGAGCTCAGCCAGTGTGACCTTTGGTTACTGGGTTACCTCTCTAACCAAGGCTTTTCTCCGCTAACTGTTCAGTTTGGCTGGACAGCCAGCTCTAGGAAGAGTCCTGGTTCCTCCAAGTAATAATGATGAAAGCCACTGTGCTCTGAATTTTTTGTAGCCTTTGCCCAGATTTGTGTCTTGCTACAATTCTGGCTCTGAACCTTTTGGGCAGTTCCTCATTTTGCTCAGATATGCACTGGAGCTGTAAGGCCTTATTTAGACAGGCGTGTGCCTTCCAAATCTTGTCCAAACATTTAATTCAACACAGCCAGACTCAAATGAAGGTGTAGAACCATCTTAAAAATGAACAAAAGGAATTGACCTGAGTGACCTACATGTGTGTCACAGCAAAGGGTCTGAAATACTTATGTTCATGTGATATTTTACTTTTTCCTTTTCAATTAAAAATTCTATAATTATGGGTTTGTGCAATTGTTTTTATTAACTTTTAACATCAAGCTGCAACAAAACAAATGGTGTAAAATGAAAGGGGGTCCGAATCCTTTCTTTTGAAGGCAGTGAACGCATCAATTATAATGCAGTGGCAGAGGAGTATGTATCTTTTATTTTGTAAAGGAATAATATTCAGTACTATGGTGTTCCTTTTTTATGAAGGTAAATTATCTTCCTTTTAAAATCTGAAACAAACTCTTTGTAAAGGAAGTAAGTTTTCTATACACTTCATTGAAAGGGTTTGTCTCAGATTTCAGATTTCAGGCTTGATGCTGAGTACGCCTGAAACCCTTTCTTTTCTTGTAAAGATTGACTGTAGGCCGAGACAAGGGACATGTAAAGCTGTTTAATTTCCTCTTTCACAGTTTTGGGTTATTTATTTTTTTGGTTCTTGCTTCTAATAAACACTGAGAGTCAGATTATTTCAATGAGCATCTGATTTTCAGCTGCAATTATAACAAAATCACTGTCTCTGCCCTTTGCAGCAATTATTTGTATAGAGATGTGTCAAAAGGGTGCAATCTCACTGTGCTGCATCAACACAAGAGTCAGAGAGGAATTTGAGAAGTGGTGCATCTTTTTTCACCAAACAACTTTATTCTGCTCCCTTGAATTATCTATAGACAGCTTGACAATAGTTATTCTAGGCAACATCAGAGAGCTCAAGCAGAACAGGGATCTACATATTCATGATGTCTTACTGCCATGACCAACAGTTTGGTGTGTTGCAGAGAAAATGTCACTCACCTCAGGGATTTTCTTTCTCAACTTTCAATCTGATGTCTAACAACTGCTGACAAGTAAATACATTATAATGCGCCACTTTGATGCAATATGTCAGTCCTGCATACATAAATACTACTCTTACACATCATGCTCAGTTTTTGTTGAGCATAACACTCAAGTTGTTTGAGTTTTAAGTCAGTAATACTGTATGGTGCACTTTTATATTTTGCTTTAGTTGAATACTGAACTGAACTCACCTGTTTTAGGTGTATCATATATTTGTCCACTTCCTTTAGACATAATGGAGATGCAAAAACATGACACAGGGAATTGTTTAGCTGATGAGATAAGCCATCCACACCCTGATGCATCTTGTTTCATGATAAAGTTAGTTATTTGGGATAATTTTCATTAGCCACACTTAAATATATGGAATTTGCTGCTGAATATTTCTCTGTAAGCCATTTTATTTTACAAAAGTGCTTCAAGTTGTGTTTATGGATCCTGAATATAACACAGCGCAACAAAACCTTGTGTAAAATACACCAAATACAAAAATAGTTAATTTTCCATGATGCCATTCTACACCTCTACAGTACATCACAGTGATAATACTTTTCAAATAGGAAACATTTATTATATCACTCTCTTCACACTTCAGTTCGACTGCTGACATGCTGCTGTGAGAGGTACTCATCCTGACCATGCCAACAAGGAAATAATGGTAAAAGACAGAGACTTCATTGAAATGACCTTTGAAAAATTAATCGTAATAAGGTGTAGTGATACTGTTTCTACATCCGTCTTCTAGACCAGCTAGGTCAAGGCCACTGGCAAGACACTTGCCCAGGTGCCGTGAAAACAATTTAACACATCCAACTTGGACGTGTCTGCCAGAAAACACACCTGCTCAGTAAAAGCTGCCTTACTAGAACTATAAAACTATAAAGTAATATATATCTTAAGTTTATTACACTGTTTTGACACTAAATTAATATTTCACTTGTCAAACTATTTATTAACATAAACTTTGGGAAGAGTAACTGACGGGGGATCTCTCACGCAACAGATGTCTATATAGTTCAAGAGTCAAGCTGCCTGTTTTATTAAAAAAACAACCACTTAATATTACACGGCACAGACTTTTTTTTTTTTCAAAGATATGATAAAGAGAATTAAAAATATTGTTTTGTTGCTTTACAACTCTGGAAAAAACAGAAACACTGGCAGGCTGAGAGAAAACAATGTATCTCTAGAGATAAATTAGCATGCTTCAGTGATAGATAAAATGACACGCAACATGGTAAGCAATTTGAATACATTTTCATTTTGTCTGCGTCGTGTAAGTGGTATTTACATACTGTCACTGTAAACATATGTAAACTGAAATTATTAATTTTCTGCATGATGACACTCTCTCCAACTGCAGTAATGCATAAATGAAATGTTCAAAACTGAACAAATTAGGAGGCTAATCAAAATTTCTAAACAGCCAGCACTCTTAGAGTAAATGGACATATTTTTCATAAATATCTAATAAACTAATATTCTCTCAAATATCATCTGAATTTTGGCATTGCTGCTTTCAAGTTAACGTTTAACTGCACAAATGAAGAGGTCATGGTTGGATCACATGGAAGCCAGGAGCACACTCTTGATCGCACTTGCTTATGACAGGTAGAGGATGTTTCTTTTAAATGCAGCTTTGTGCCCCATGATTATCACTGCAAAATGATGAAAAAAAAAACACCTAAAAAAACCACATTGACTGGCACCGCATTGACTGTCAAAGTGCAGTTTGGTTTTGGACCAGATAGATTTTGTGTGTGTTCATCTGGGTTTTAACCTCCAGAGCTGACAAGAGCTTTTCACTGCGATGAGCTGCAATTACAAGAGGTATTGTTGACTCACACATACGCCACTTTATAGCTGAGGCAATGGGGCATGTGGCTGTTTTCGTACATGTATGAATAATCGCTTTAGTCGCACACTGCAGTGTACTAGATGCAAAGATGCTTAACATAAAATGTCATTTGACCCTTGTCTCATGCGAGCAGGTACTCCAAATAATGGGTAAATGTTGTAAAATAAAAGAAACAAGGGAACAATAAGAACAGACATTTACTGACAAGAAAATGCTTACACCAGTGTATGTGACCTGTATGTGACTAAACAGACAAAAAGTGGTGAAAAAGTAGAGTTGGTCTGTCAATCTGCCTTTAAAAACACCTTTTTAAAGGATCATTCACAAGAGAACAAGAAAATGCTATAAGCCTATGGTATGCACTTACCATGATTGTTGTAATAAAGTAGAATCACTTCCTCATTCACTTCATCTTATTCACCATTTAGGGGGTATACATGTAGAGCACTTTTAGACACTACTAATTTTCTTATTCACCATTTAGGGGGTATACATGTAGAGCACTTTTAGACACTACTAATTTTCTCCACCCCCCCTCCATTTCTATCATAGTCAAATGCATTTCTATTCTGTACAGTATATCAAACCACCATGGGCTGTAAGTGAATGACTCCACCAAACTCGGGGCTAATCAAAAATGAGAAAAGAGGTGATATGTGAAGCTGAGACTTCAGTGTGCGGTCACCCACCTATCACTCAAAGTGGCAGAATTTAAAGCCTTTTGCAGTGAAAATTTATAAAAATAAAAAAAAATCCCCCTTCACAGCTATCATTAAGAGGGAAATTAGATACACTCCAAAACTCTTCTGTACCACGCAGTTTCTGCAAAGTCAGGTACAGGAACATGCATTTTAAAAATTCATTAGGGGTCAATGGGGATTCAAGGAACTGCAATTTTTAGCACTTCTGGGTTTTCTGTATTGTTCATCCTCTGAGGTTGCCACTTGGTTGTGACTTGTCAGAGTGCATTGTGGGATACTATGAGCCCACAGCCTACAGTATATAAAGCTAATCGTCTCTGTGTACATCATCGGAAAAAGTACAACTAGCCTAAGTCAACTCTATGTGTTTGAAATTTCTGACCATTTCAGTGGAATGTCATCAGCTGGGTTGCATACTGCTATGTCAATATTGGAGATCCTGTCAACTCATTAAAAAACACCTGCACTTTAGTTTAATGACAGAAAATCTGTGCTTTTAGCTCAGTCATCATTTTGTGTGGAAGCAGAGATTTTACCTTGATGCTCAGAATCCTGTTCAAAGCGCTTAGTGCTAAGCTGAGGACTGCTTTATTCAACTGGATTGTACTGTCTATGACAGTGTCTGAAAAGTGGATGAGGACGACATTGGACAGCTCCACAGAGCTGAATAGGCTCATCTGCTTTGCTGGGCTCATATGAGCTGATCAGCAAAGATGAGTGGCAAAACCTACACATCTATTTCAGTAAAACCAAATAATACCTCTCTCTTTCTGCGCATATACATCAACATATCCATATGTGATATGCTGACAGAAATAGGTAAAATATGCAGCCTGGGATTGCCTGAGGCTGACAGAGCACTGAGCGGTGACTTAAATGTCATGATGAGCAGTGTGTGCCAGCCGAGAAAGGCTTAATGACACTCTCACATTTCACTGGCCCTGACAGTGATGAGCCTAAACTGGAGCTGATAAACACACAAAAAATGCCGTGTTGTGTCTTGTGCGCGTGTGCGTCTACGCACGGATGCTCATGGTACACAGTTGACAGAAAAATCCTATCACTTAAACATATTGAGCTTGGAGCCACAGTGCTGTTTGGGCTTTGATGACAAGGTCAATGACTCATTTAAAGTGCCTTCACAGTGCGTGATTGTAATTGTGCTGAGATTTTCACATATCAAACCAGCGCCGTCTGTGGTGTTTGAGCATAATTTCTGAAACAAAAACACATTTTATCTGCCAAGTTTGCAGTCAGACAAAGAGAAGAAGAGCATAATTGAGGCTATGATCTGAGAAAACTGCTGACAACAAATACCCCTCGCAGCAGCCACACACATACCAATTTTCACAGAGAGGAGGATTTTAAAATGAAAAACCCTCCCAGCTTTTCTTATACTTCCTGTTCTGGCCACACAGCAGTTACCAATAGCAGTCTAACGTGAATGATTTTTCTTGTGAATGCTAGAAAAGAAAAAAAAAAGAAAAAACAGTCTCTTCTAATGAAAATTCAGCCCTGTTTTTGCTGAGAATCGAGAAAGTCAAGACCTACACTTTGACAACTGAGTTACAGTGACTGAAATATGATGTTATTTTAGAGCTGCATAAGCAACTTGCTCTGGACTGAAGTGTAATGACCGAAACATTTCCATTTCATATTTTGCTCACTGTTGTGCATGCACGGCTCAGTTGTTTGTGTACAATGTGTCAGAGAAGTATTCAAGTATTCCAGACAATTCAATTTTGGTAATTTTTCATGCTATTGTTGGTGGGGTTGGTGATTAACTGTATAATCATACCGTCATCAAATCTAGTTATGTCATAAGTTTTAATACATAACTATTTATTGTACATATTTTGTATAAAGCTGCATCAAAAACAAGCAGAGTACACAACAACACAATATTGTTTCAATACAAGTGGAAGCTGTTAAGTCAACATTTTCCAGATAAAATACTAAAGAACTTGATTTAAAATGAAAATACTTTCAATAGGACTTTTTCTATTGTCATCATCTCAACACACTGTTGAATGCAGAGACTTTTTATAGAACCTGTAGATTAAACAGCTTGTAGGATAAAGACTGACTTTCAGACAGTATTTTACCCACCAAAGCATAAAAACAGCAACTATTACAAGTTTGTTTAGAAGATATTCTGAAATTAAATTAATGTTACATATCTCAACATGCTTTCTCAAGTTGGATGGCAACTTTGTGCAAGTCAAACAAAACACATAAATGAAGAAATAATACAATAAAAAATGACCCTAGCTAAACGGGAATGCTGCTTCCTCTCACTGTCCATGGGAACAAACACAGAACAAATGGAACAAGGGAGCATTCCTGTTTGCTCATGGACATCCGTTTGTTCAGTCGCTGAAATATGAACTGTGCCGGCTGTTAGATGACAGTAAGCAAAACATCTGCTCATCCACAGGGGACAGCATTAGCCTCCCGTGCACTCTACTGCGTTATGATTTATTTGAATTCCCTCAGACTAACACCTGCCTCTTCATGCACATTACAGTGGCAAGAAAATTAAATGCACAGATTTATCGTTGTGTGTTCAGTTTTAATGAGATGAACAGCTTATACATACAGTATGGGGACACATTTATGTTGCATGCCCAAAAGCTGCTCTGTTATTGCTGCCTTTCAACACATGCACATAGGCTTGCACATAATTTGTTTCAGGCTTGAGTAACTGGGCAATTTCATTAAGAGGATAATATTTCTGGTTTTATTTTGCAATGTTCACATTTGTGTATTTGTGTCAGACAGGCAGCCCAAGCTCCTTTTCATTCACCCAGACCAGGCTGACTGGAGAGCAGCTGTCCAGTGAGATGGATGTCTGTTCACTACAAGGGTTGGAAATCTGCTGACAGAGACTCCTGTTCTGTTAGCAGAAGGGGGGGGGGGGGCAACAGGGGGGCACCTAACACAAACATACAGTACCTGTACTGTACATGAATCACCACTGTATCAGCCACCCCACTTCTTTTTTTTTTGGCAGTGAGGACATTGTGGATCTCTAAGTGTAAGACTGTGGTTGTACGTGAGAGTTATTGCCACTGAACCTGGAGCTGACACAGCATTTTTTAGGAGCTTCCTTTAAGAAATTTTTCATGCAAGAACTCTTAGTTCTTTTAAATCAAGGCTTAAGACAGGCGGAGGCACCTTTTATCATATTAAATTTGAGATTATTTATTCATATCTTGAACTCCGCTGCAGCTGTGCTGTAACTTTTATTCAGTCTGTTTCATTCAGTTTTAGCTTAAAGGAGGGATCATACATCTTCCAAGTCTGCCTTAAAGCAATCCTCAGGTGAACAGATGCCCAACACTGGTTCAAAGGGTCTGGGTGCTGTAATCATTCCTCTTGTCCAAACCTAATACAGTGAAAGTAAACTAGTTCTTTCAGTTCTAACTCTGGGACTTTCACTATGATCAAGGTGTTTACACAGGCTATTTATTTTCCAATGAAGCCTTATAATAGCAACTATGAAAGGGTTCTTTATTGACTATGTTGGCAGATGTGACCATAGATTAAACCTTTATTTGCTGTTGCTATGGTTGTCAGTTTTACCCACATCACACAGTTCACACAGTAAAAACTTTCCCAGGCTTCAAATGAGAAAGTTAAATTTCACTGAATCAGCAGTCTTCAAGGCAAAGAGTAATCTTCGCCAACATGTGTAATAATGAGTAATGAGCAGAGCCGTTTCTATATCAACATGCGGCTCCTTATTTTCTTCCTCTCTGTGGTTGTATTGTGCACTGAGTGGTATGTGGAGTATAGTTTGTGTGTGTCTGTGGTCACTCCAGTGATGAGAGTGACATTTCAACCCAGTGCCAGAGTGTTTTCTGAGGAGAAGGCGGGGTGCAGATAGATGCGGCCATGGATCAATGCCACCACCCATACAAATGAGCCTCGGCTGAATGAGAAAGATTACAGCAATCACTTGGGCACACAGCAGATAGGGCTGA
Organism: Trachurus japonicus; assembly: GCF_045865225.1. NCBI lineage: Eukaryota > Metazoa > Chordata > Actinopteri > Carangiformes > Carangidae > Trachurus > Trachurus japonicus. Next base: position 22,835,092 of record NC_140907.1, read on the forward strand.
CAAGAGTGTTTGTGAGCTTTCTGGACACGATGCATTCAGGTGTGAAAGGCAAACAGGGCTGCACCGCAAAAACTAAACAAAGACAAAAGGCCTGTATGGAAGACAGCATCACATCGATAAACACTCCTCAAAACGGAGTATTAACACCTTTTTTTATGGTGGTTTGTTTGAATATGTTTGTTATATGTTTATTTTTCTTTGCTCATACAGCATACTATATTGGGCTAATTGTTTTTGATGACATCCGTCTATCACTTTTGCATTTTGCTTGGGATAAAAGCATCTAATGAATATTGAGTAGCCTACTTTAATGTAATGTATTATGTTCACTGCAAAGCAACCTATTTGTATACTAAAAAGTGCCAAATATAAATCAAGTTTTATGATGAGATATTCTTCACTGGTTGTGTTTCTAAAGCAAATGCATTTTTAAACAAATCAATATTTTTTGCTACTTCGGGAATTAGAGACTGGAGCTGCCATGTACTGTATCGAACTATAACTTTTGATTCCTGGGGAACTCTCTCGAACATGAAAAATCAATACAGCTTAACAGGCCTGCTGGGGTCCCTCTGCAGCGCTACAATCAGGTGGTGACTAGGGGAAAGAGCAGGTGTGGGGTAATGTGCAGTAAGCCACTTTTTGTGCAAATCAGCGCCAGAGAATGGAGGGCAAGGTTTCGCATTTATTCCACAGGTAGGTTGTGAAATCTACCACACAACTTCAATCAGGTGCTGGTGATGCACATACAGTATAGTATACAGTGTGTGTGTGTGTGTGTGTGTGTGTGTGTGTGTGTGGAAAGTAAAACTCACCAGGTCGGTCTTGGGCATATCTGGAAAGTCAGATGAATAGCATGCTGTTGTTTTCCCAAAGCCATTGTCACCAGCGACTTTAGGCGGCTGAGCATGTTGGCGGTATGTGGCGCTCTTCGGAGTCCAGCAGAAGAGGGTGATGGATTCTCGGACACAGCGCTCAATGTCAATTTCTGTGCAACAAAAATTACTATGAGCAAAGTAAGAAACAAATGGGTTGACCTAATGTTGCTTTTTTTCACCCATGGATTGCTTTTTAAAAAAAAAGGCAAACATTGACTTCCACTTGGTTACTGAAATCAGATCTTTTAAAAAAAAAATATATATATATATATACACACCTAAAATATCAAAGATGTACAGTGGAAATTAGGAGCCTTACATTAAGAAGGCAGCTTTTTACATCACAAAATTTTGTCTTTTAGGCAATACTAAATAAACACTTAAGGGATCCCGAATTCATCCTGAGGTCATAATTGTATTAAATATGATGGTAAAAAAAATTCAATAGTCGTGGCATCATTTCACTTAAAAGCTCAGGGTGGTAATCTCTGACGCTAATCTCTGATTTCTCAATTACCACAGACAAGATTTTACCTTGACAAATTATGTTGCTGCTGTGAGAAAATGAATAAATCAAAAAACCAATGAATAGAGAGAGTGAAAAGAATGAGAATAAATAATGTGATTCCCTCCCTTCAATCAGACATAAAGCTGAGGAAATTATGTAAATGTGTTGTGGGAGGTTTAGCTGAAGAGTCGAGAAGCTTGACCTTGGCATTTTGCTGCCATTAATAATTTTAGCAGCGGCGGGAGCTCTTTAAGATAATAACTGGCTTTTGTTTAGCTGCTGTCCCTCATCTGAGCTTTTGTCCCAAAATAAGTTTTTAGTGCAAAGTGAAATTTCCTCTCCCTTCTCCTCAATGCCTCTCCAACAGTATCCATGCTTCTCCTGCTTCTCACATGGAGAATAGAGAGGATTAGGGAGCAGGGACTCACTGGATTAGCCGAGGATTTGGGTAAATTAGGAATTCTTTCCTTAACACTCTTTCATACCGACTGCCTCTCTCTTTCACTCCCCCTTTCCGTGGATAATAAGTAAGTCCGGCTAATTAGCACTCCTTGGTTTGGCCTGCACCTGGGCCAGGCTCAAGTTAAATTATATAGAAGATGTATCTTTTTACCCCTGACCCCCTTTCGGTCCCACAACTGCATCAATGTTAGGGGGTTGTCAGCTCTGAGGGACTAGGACCTCACGGACTCGGTTACAAGGTTCATTCCAGTGAAAAACACACTGGTGGTCTGAGATTCCTTCACTGACAGGCTCCCGAGCAGTTCGCGGGAAATACATTTTCCCTCTCTAGGGCCACGAATGCTGCATGCAATCACTCCTTCTGCTAAAAAAGCAGGGCAGGGACAAGGGAAGAGGAGATTGATAACAGCTTTAACAAGCCTCGGGCTCAGCTGGGCATTCCACGGCAGCCAACTCGGTTAAGGGGCAATTTTTCTTTTTAGTCAGGCAACATTACATTCAAGTAATTATGTATGGGCGTTGACTGTGGGCTGTGACTTGTTGCTTAGTTAAGAGCGACTCAGGGGGGTTGGCAGAATTTGATTGTGGTGCAAAGGAAGAGCAAGCTGACAATAAGAGAAATGAGAGGATTTTGTGAATTAAAACAAATGGAGAAAGTCTCTCGTTTCAATGTTACTACTCATTATTTCATCACAGACACACCATGAAATTGATCATCAACCAACAAAGCCAACCACTGGTGGTCCTTTAATTGTAAACCTTATTAAATAGATAATATTTAATAGAGGTGGGAGAAGTGGAAAGTAACAGTCTTTTGTCTAGGGGTTGGACATCCATCTTTACATGTACCGTAAGTGGGACGAAACATACCACCTATCACATTTTAATAATAATAAAAAAACAAAAAGAGAATGATGTCTGCCCTTGCTCTGTTCAATTGATTCAGACTCAAATGGATGATCACAGTATGCCTGTGAAGACATGTGGCAAACAAGTCCAGTTGTCCGCTGCTTCACTTTTCTTGGATAATGTAAGTGATCAACCAATGCTTATCTGATATTAAGACATACAGATTGTCTAGTTCTGAGGCTAGGAGGCTTAGCAGTGCAAACATTTCATCACCAATCTTAATCCTCGACACATTCTTATCTCCCAGAGGGAGCTGTAAAAGGTGAATAACCAGATACTGTAGCAGTTACCAATAAAGACACTGACTCCTGAGCACAAATGCTGATTGCAAGGAGTGTGAAAATAATATTTATAAATGTAAAACATGATGACAAGTCAAGGCCTGATTTTCAGGAAACAATTCCATATAACCCAAAGGGAAAGTCAGGGTCAAACTGAAGACAATGAAAAACATTGTTTCTCATGAAGTTGAATTAGATTTACAGATTTACAAATTAAAACAAAAAAGTATCTGATGTTGTGGCCAAATGACCTTGCTGGGCATGAGGCACAGATGCACCAGGAACACCAAAAGGGAAAATCAGCAGAGCTGTCCAAAACATTGCTGTAGCCCAGGCATGTTCATACTTGATAGGATTATACTGAATGTGTAAAGTTGTTTTTAATTCTTTGGGGGGGCATTTAATGTTGTAATTGGGACAGGAAATGCTGGGGAATGACATGCAGCAAAACTGTCCGTCCAGCTGCAAGCCAAACTGGGGACTCAGAGCTTTTGCCTCCATGTGGCACAGTACCTGTCCCAACGATTCAGCTTTCAAATCACACCAAATGTGTAAATGTAACATAAAACATCACCAGACTTATCGGATAAAAACACCAGATTGCTATTTGCCAACCGCAGTTAAGTCTGTGTACCATTTTCAGTTTAGGTTCAATATATTTCCAGTCTTTACCCTTGTGCAGCTAGTTTGTTTTAAAGTGGTGCTACTGGCTGGTTTTTTTTTTCGTTTTTGTTGTTACTTCCTGCATGAAATTGTACTGAGATCAGCTCATCAATCCTCTGAGTGTGTTGACTGCACATTGGAAGCCACTCAGAAAAATGACAAAATGACACCATTAATTCAATTTTATGGTTCTGTCAAGTGTCACTTTAAAATGAGAACCTCTACCAGTCCTCGCTAAGAGAGACTGAAGGAAGCTCACAAATAACTCATATTCTCTGAGGTTTTTGAGTTTTTTTTGTTAGTTTTTTTTTTTACTTGAAGCATAACTGTGAGTAAGTCTGAGATGACTGATAAATTTGGCCGCAGGTCAATATTGTCACGACACTTCAGATATTACCTGGGTGCACCTTAACCCCCAATGCTTGCTGCCTCTAATAGGATAGGATTTACTCATTTTAAAATGCCACAGACCAGACGATCAGCCAAATCCCAAATGCAAATGTAAACATGTCATGCCGAATTTGTCATGTACACCCAAACACTCAACCTTCAGCATCGATGTTCTGCTTCTCCTTCTGCCTGTTTTCTTGCAGTGTCCCTATGTGCATCATCGCCGTGAGCGCTGTCAGTGGTTCATAGTTGTTTCTCTCAGAACCTAAACGTCTATAACTACAGCTCATCAGTTCTGTGCCCAGCTCTGCTCAGTGAGACAGATGCTAATGTCCCGTGAAGGAAGGCAAATGCCGCTGCATCATCAGTAAACACACGCTTCCTGTCAGCGGGAGAGCCCCTCGCCTCCATTGTGAATCAATGAAGTCTCCAAACAAGAGAGAGTTATAGATTACCTTAGGCTACCAGAGTAAGCAAATGCATGGGAATCACAAAATGAGATTAATTGCTTACAAATGGTGGGCTGAGACTCACTGGCTCCGAGGCAAAATGTTGCGGCACAGGGCTGACCTGTTTCACATTAGATTTTGTTCAAGACTCTGATACATTGGATGTGATGTAAGACTCGGTTAAACAATAATTTAGTCTTCTGTGACAATCTGTTGGGTCAAGGGATGTTCTGTTGAAAGGAGCGATGACTTACAGTATATATGACCATATAAGTGACATATTGACAATCTGGGGAAACCAGTGGTTGAATGTGACCTCATAGTCTGTATCACTTCCCTTAAATCTGGACCGGGCTGCTTCGTCAGAATATTGGCAACTATAGACTTCACAGTGTTACGTGTAATAGGCTTGTCACTGTGAATTATGGTCACTGGCCCCACTTACTGCCACGAAAGAGAGAAAGAGAGGAGTGTGTCTGAATCATTTAAGAGCCACTGTCCTGTAACGTTATCCTGACCGTTAACTTTTATTCTGACGGTCATAGACAGGAATAGAAAGAGAGCGCGCTTTTTTCCCCCTAAATTTCACAACTAAATGTCATGCATACTTATGCATCTTTCAAAGTTCATCCATCTCAAAGTGTCTACTGCAATGTCCTTTACCATTTTAGCGCTGTCAGTCATCACAACCACATACAAGCTTCCATCACGCACAGGCAAAATGGCAAATCACAATGCCTCTATTAGTAATGTACCACAATTGGGGCATTGTTTAGCTCGGTGGGTTGAGCTAAGTTATAGTCCACGCCGCAGCGGCTCTGGTTCGATTCCACTGGTTGCCCTTTGCTGCATGTCGTTCCCCCTCTCTCTGTCTCCCTTTTCTTGTCCCTCTAAAGCTTTACTGTCGATTAAAGGCCTAAAAGCCCGACAAAATACTTAAAAAAAAATAAAAATAATAAAAAATAAAAATTATATAATGATGTACCACTATATGATGAGTAACAGAAACAATTTCCAATAGTCACTAAAAACTAAAGCATAATGGTTCAATTTGAAAACTGCTAGTTCACAATGTAAATGGTAAATGGACTTGCACTTACATAGCGCTTCTCTAGTCACTTGGACCACTCAAAGTGTTTTACATGTATCGTCACGTTCACCCTTTCACACACACATTCATGCAGCTCTGTGCGTAGACAGGCTCGGAGGCCTTGGAGGTCATACATCTGATGATACATCAGAGGGCAAGTGTGGGTTCAGTGTCTTGCCCAAGGACACTTCGAAATGCAGACTGGGGGAGCCGGGAATCGAACCTCCAACCTTCCGGTTGGTGGACGACCCGCTCTACCTCCTGAGCCAAATATAGTGTTAACATGTTTGCTGAGTGAAATCATTAATTCTCTCCTGCAGGGCCTAAAGACAACATGCACATTCAAGACTCAAACATTCTCTTTGATTTTCCTTTTCAGTCTGTGCAAAGCGTGATCAAGTCTACTTTTCTTCTTTGTTTCATACCGTCCATCCAGCATCAGGGAATGTTTTTCCTGGCTTCACACATGCAGGTCTTGTAGTTACAAGCATGTGGAGCATTTGGAGTCTGCACTGAAACAAATGAATGTGAGCCTCAGTTGTATGAGGACATCAATTCTGCACGCCTGATGGCAGAAAGGAGCAGGTGCGGAACACAAATCAAATATCTACCATAACTCACAGTCTATGTGCTTTACGTGTGCGTGCATGTGAGTGTGTGTTTTAACTACACGAATGTGGGGAGACAGAGCACGCACACACTAGCCATCAATACCTTGCTTCCAACAAATGCTGACAAGCACTATTAGAAATATGCACAATTTATTGACCTAACAAAGTCAGACATATGTTTCCTTCCAAAGTTCTATGCATTATATCCCATGCAATGAATGATATTTACAATTTTAAGAAGGGTTAGAAAGGGAAAAAGACTGTGAGGTTGCGAGCACCATACTAACATGCTGGTGTTGAGCAGATACATTGGGACTGGCACGCTAATATCGGCCCTAACCATTGAGTACAGCTGAGTCAGCTGAGAATCTCACTAGTTTTGCAGGATTACTGGCAACATGAAATAACTTTGACTCGACTTGTTGATCCTGGTAGAATATCAAAGGACCCTAAATTCTGAGAGCTTCGTCCTTGCAGAACCTCAAACGCCTGTGTGAAATTTCATCCACTAGATGTTGAGATAGCAGAATCTGGACCAAGGTGGTGGGCTGACTGACAGGCAGGCCCAAATTGCTCTCCCTAGAGGATCCAGCTGGGAAGGCTAAAAGACAAAATAAATAAACCCCAGCACATTCCCCGCCAATAAGCTCACAGTAGTAAGACCCCTACTGTCATTTAGCAGAGGTGATAAACGCTGTGCTGAACTGTTTGGTACTTGATTGGATTTAGCAGCTTGTGTCTGTAGCAAGTTATATAAAACTATCTGGAGTGTGGACCAGAACATGGCTGGATGCTTAAGTAAACAAGTCCTGTTTGAGGTCACTCTAAAGCCCAGAATTCATTCCTAATATAGTTTAAGAGAGACTGCCAGATATGACACTGTAACTACCCAGGTATACACAAGCTGTGATAATGAGGTTGGCAGAGATATACAGAAACGGGCTGGCAGAAGCTGCCTCTCCAAGGAAATATTGCCAAAGAAGCTGACTGCAGCTCTGGGCCAACATATTTTACCTTTATAAGGAGAACTGGCTCTCCTTTTCCCTTCCGCCTCAATCACATGAATCTGTTGGACCTGGGCAGTAAAGCACAGTGAAGTACAGCAAGCACTGAATTTAAACAGAAGGGGAGAATGCTGGGCTTCGTTTACAGAGTACTCCAGTATCCCCTTTTGGACAAATCGTCCCTGTCTCTGTTGGTTTTAAAACCCCAATGTCATTCTGCCTTTCAGCTCAAAAAAAAGAGGCCTAAGCAGTATTTGGAAATAGAGTTTTAAAGGAAATAGTTTGAGCTATCCCTCAAGTACCGAAAGGTACACTCTGAAGACATACATTATGAATGCTGCTCTCGGATTTTATGTCACCGATACTTCGCTCAAGTAATTGCTTTGTGCAAGTGAAAAGGAGCAGTAAAGTGGTCACATATTATGAGACACTGCTAGGAGTCTTCACTCTCTGTGGCACTGTCGCAAAAAAGAAGCAACATTCCTGGGACAATGTGTCAGTGTTTGTCTATGCCACATTACAAACCCATTGGAGTGAGAGTCAGTCTGTTACAAGTACTTTAAAAATACATGTAACCAAAAGAGTAGTCTTGTAAGTATGCATTTAGTATGCATTAATCCTGTATGATTAAGATCAAGCCCCAGAATTCCTCCTTGATTTGTCAGCACTCCTCTTTATCTTACTCAAGAAAAGTGGCCGAATTGCTCCTCTTGTATTACACTGAAACCTGCAGGGATTAACAACTGTACTGCTGAGTTAAAAGACTACAGTATATTCAGTATTTACCACACCAGCCCGCCCACCTCCTCCCACACCTTACTTCTGCACCACAGGGATATTTCCCTAATGAGACATAATGAGAAGTTAAAGAACTATTATGCAACGTGTGCTGAGATTTGTAATGAACATAGGAAAAAAAACAGATGACGGTGTCTTACATGACGTTACTTAATGTAAATTTTACCCATTTCCGACCCTTTTTTTTAAGCACAGTTTTAAAACAAACTCACTGTCTTTAACTTGCAAATCAGGTAGATGTCTCAGGCAGCCTGTTACCCTCACACATGTGTCGGTAACTCTTAGATTTATTTATTTGTCTCCACCTGCATTTCTTGAATGAGTAATCTTGTTTTTGTGATTGAGAGTCTGACTTCATCTCTCTGGTTCATGTCTAACAGCGCTGAAGAACCAAATAGCAACAACTTACTTTAATGAATATTGTACCACTGTGGCAGAAACAGCCCTCTCAGACTAAAGATGGACTTTGCGATGAAAAAGATAAGTGATGGAAGCACCGGAGGACCACAGGACCAGGTTATGATTTCAGTGGCAGACAATTCCCAGGGTGCAGTCGTTGACTGTTTGACAGATGCGGAGCAGAGTGAGGCACGCCTAGAGCACATCAAGGAGGGAGTCTGTCTGTGTAGGAGTGCAGAGCTGCCGGCTTTGAGGATATCATTAACTCAGACACATCAGCACACATTAGTACTCCCAGGAACGAAACACGGCATCCTACAAGCACCACTCTCGGTTGCAACAGGGCAACCTTCAAGTCAGGTTTAGCTGGGGCGGGAAAAAGTATTTGTGTGTGATTTTATATATAACCACAGAGGCACTACAGCTTAAGGCATGTACAAGGTAAACAAGCCGAAAAGACAGTGGATATTCAAGGACATAAATACCAGCTCATATTCTCACCTGGCAGGTCAGAGAAGAGCAGGATGCACTCGTTAAAACCGTTCGCCAGGAGACGATCTCTGAGTTGCTGCAATATGGCCACTCCGATGCAGAAGGGGAAAGAAGAGTTACCCAGCAGCAACGTGTCCCACAGGTGGAAGATCTTGTGCAGTGGAAACACATCTGCATGGCAGTTGGAGAAATAAACACAACGTGGCAATATTTAACAAAATGACTATAAAAAACAAGAGTGTCTGAAAAGACAAATCCCTGGAGGGATGCACAATAGGATCGTGTGAGCAGGACAATAGAATTCAATGGGCACACAGTGAAAAACGGTAGGTACATAATGAGTATGATTTGCATGTGCATAGTACATTTACTTAACGTGGCTCTATGGCTTCAAAATGGGAAGCTCAATAAGCAAAACTGTGCATTGGCAAGGCTGCCTGGAGGGATATTTGATGTGGGGAGGCAGCTGGGAAAATGTTTTTAGGTGGGTGTTGTTGTGGAAAAATGACAGGAAGAACATCAGGGGGCTGAGGAGCTTGTGAGCAAGGAACCTGCACAGGTTATTTCGAGCCAAATAAAAACCACATCCTGATAATGCATCCCAGTGCACTCATTATTTCAGTTGTATTACTCGCAGGATTTGAAATTTTCATGTCTCCTCCTGATTGAGATTTATGCATGAGAACCAGCACCGTCCACCTGGTTATATCATATTGTCGCTGGTTAACGTGGCTGCTCGGCGGTAGACGTGTGTGTGGGCAGAGTGTGACTGTACTGAGACAGGCAGACAGGCAGGCAGGCAGGGAGAGCAAGAGGGGTGAGAAAATGCCTCGGAGGGCCGGCGCCACATTAGCAGTCAGCTGGGCAGACCGGTGCATGTGAGTGACAGGCAGTGTGTCTAGGAGTGTGTGTGTCTATATGAGAATGGAAGATGACCCTCCAACCTTGTCTCATATTGGATTGGGGACATTAGCAGTCAGAGGGGCACGCCTCTTAAACTGGACTCACACACTGCCTCAGGGGGAGGATAAGGGGTAAAAGGGTCACACCTCCCACCTTCTACAGCAGGAGTGGTCTCCGTGTGAGTGTGGGAATTAAATACCCCACTACAAAGTGCAGGGTTTGGATTTATAAATCAATGGACAGAGTGTGTCAAGACAATTTAGTAACAATTAGTGCAAATCACATGTGTTAAGAGTCTGCGGATGAGCAAAGTTCTACAGTTAAATACCCCGAATTATTCCAAGGAGGCAAAAAGTTATTCAAACAGTTGTAGAGTAAGATGGAGCCACACCAAGAAGACAGAGGTTAATTGCATATAATTTAATTTGTAGCAGCGAGCTGTGACCCCTGCTCATAAGCCCGTATTTCAGAGCTCCAGCTGTGCTCGGTGAAAGATAAAAGCGTAATGCTGCCATCAACTGACAAACTGCACGCTGAGAGCCAGCCAAAATAAAACCTTTATGTAGCTCTCATGCAGTGCAGAAGGCGAAAGGACATACAGTACATGACGTCCAAATTTTGGTTTCAACTAATGGAGAAAAGATTGGACATTATTTATACTCTTATTTAATAGTTTTGCTAAAACTAGACAGAACTCAGAAATATCACAGCCAAAATTATATAAAGTTGTCCAGTGAAGTAGTTTTCCATTTGGCAAATCTTCATTTTGGAAATTATCATGTACCCGCAGGCACCCAAATTGCCATGGTGAACCCATAACTTTAATAACTGATAAAAACTGATGCAAGATGACTACCTATATATAAACAGTCACAATAGAAGCCTATCAAACAGAAGCTGAACATCATAATGCAGGAGGCAGCTGGGTACTTCAGGGGGCATGAACAAATCTTCTCACAGGGAATGGCTCTGCCTATAAAGGTTTGTCTGATAGTTGTTTCTGCCATTGTTGATGTGTGTTTTTTTTAAAAGCTTTCAAGAGTTTAAGAAAAACAAGGAGTAAGAGTATTTTTCCTGAGCCCTAAATCTAATGGTGCACTTGGGAGTTATACTATAGAGAAGGAAAAGATTCATGGGTAGGGCACAAATTAAATTTATGGCATCTAGATAGTACAAATAAATATAAAGTCTTCAATAAAAATGGGCATCTTAAGTTGTAGAAATACATCATGCCCTCCTCCAGGTTCTCCTGAGGAAAACAAGTTTGCCGATAAGTGTTGATGAATTTTTATAATGTATTAAATCCATATTTATTAAAGGCTTTTTATGTTTTACATCCTAGAAGTCAGCGCCTGGAATTGATTTTGTCTGCCACATCTTACCCATGTATCTTACATACCATATTTTTTCCTTTTTAATATCACCTCAAACCTCATTTTCATAAGCTGCAGGTTAGAATACATTAACTGTGCGTTTTCAGTTGACTGTAAAATCATGACACTGCAATCAATATCTTTGAATTACCTGTGTAATAACCACCGTCCCATCTGCGGCAGCTTACTCTATTTCAGCAAATTCCTCCACACAATTGGGTGTTATATTTCTGCTTTCCTACATTGATAGTCTCAGTGAGTCACTACATGGACGCAGAGAATGGTGCAGACTGCTCCATAGGGAGCGCTATAATAAGCCTGTGAAAACTACAGCTCAGTTTCGCCTATCTGTTTAGTCACAGAGTCACAGAGACGTGACACTTGGAACAGACATGCATCTGCATACAAAAGACCCTTGAATTTTAAAACAGCAAAATAATATAATTCCCACAATCCATGTCTAGGCTGGAATTTTGTATCTTGCTGCATACTATTGTTTTAAGATAACTTTGACAGCCCAACATACTTTGAATTAATTAAATAAATGTTCAAATGCAAAACTAAACAAATATTCCATCTTACACAATTATTTATTATTACTTACTATAGGCCCAATATTGTATAGAGTGAGATTTCTATCTCTTTTTTTTACCATTATAAAGCTGGTCTTGGTACTACAGTATAATAATACTGAGAGATTATCAAAGTGCTCAGTCCACAGAGAAATGTACACATTGACCCTTAAAACAAGCCGTCACAACTTCTGTACTTTTGTGATGTCACAACAGTGTAGACACCACCATCAGCCCACCCAACTATGCCATCCATGCAGGATACTGGAGTTTTAACCTCAAACCTGCTATATTGTTACTAGATCACTCAGAGAACAGTCAGCCAAACATGTAAGCAGGACTTTAATGTTTTAGCTGATCGGCATAGCACTAATTCTGTGTTAAATAATTCTGTGAGGTTTAATCTTGGTATTATTATTAGATCATTATTTTCATTTGTAAAGCAACTTAAAATTATTTTTCTGCAGTACGTAAGTAAATATTAAAGCTCCGTAATTTCAAATTCAACTCAGTGAAAGACTGAATCTGAAACATGAATTTGTCATTGTCTGTTGTCATGGATCCTGTGATAGATCAGCAATAATACTGCAACTGATGTGATAACAATAACCCCTCTGGTACTCTAGTACTTGGGTTTCTGATCTTCTTCTTCAAATGGTTGCTGCGAGCAACCATCTTATCAGCTTTATGATGGGATTTTTGAATTTATTCTGTAAAATACATATTAAAGATGAATAAAGATGTGCTGGTAAAAATCTCAGGTAGCGCAGGACTGAGCGTTCAAGTCCTTTTCCCCCAGGACTGGAATTAATTAGCAGCTGGAACAAAGGTCACCAAGATAGAAAAAGCACACAAACCCTACTTAACTTGTCCATACTGGAGCACCTGACCTTTTCTGTCTCTTTTATTGTAACTCTAACTGACACAAACTCAGAATAACAAAATTCTGGATTATGCAAATCCACATTGTGAATACAAAGAGAGGCTACTTACGTGTAAACATTGTCAGGAACCATGGAATCGCATAAAGCTGCACGGAACAGAAAAAAAAGAAAAAAGAATAAGATATATGCACATTAAAGACATAATTTAGCAGCTCTCTGTAATATTCAGTCAATTCATTCACATTAAATGAATGAACTGCTTTCTTACTTGAGAGATTTCTGTCTTTAAGAAGAGCAGCGCACATGGCTGCACATCTCTACAGCCTCAGAGGCAATAAACAGCAATAAAGAACAAACTGCTGAGTTTGGTTATTAGTCAATGGAGAGAAAATATAACAATGAATCTCTTTTCACCAATCTTATCAACTCCTCTTCTCTCTTCTTATAGTCTCTTCTATTTAATCTCCACTTTTCACGCGTCCCCAGGGAGAAAATGCATAAAACTGATATTATAGACCACACGCACACTCACCTACTGATGTACACACACACACACACACACACACACACACACACTCACACACACACACTCCACCATTAACCATCTGGACTAACACCTGCCAATTGTTGGCCACTGTCACTGTGGCTCAGCAGCAAAGGGTCTGGATCAGGAATTCTGGAGCTTATCTGAGCCAGTTAATTGATAGCTAATTGCAGGGGAGCTGGTGACTGTTCTGACGTCCTCCTCTGCGCCTGGGTGTGATGAGCAAAAAAAGAAAGCCACTGCACTCCGAGTTCCAGCCTCTGTCTCAACAGTTTGGCAGCAGGACTGCAAGTCCAGCCAGATTGGATTAGTGTAGGTGTAAATGGCAGACCCAGGAGAGTGGATGTGGCCAAATTGAAAATGGCCTGAATTAAACCACTGGCTACAGGCAATCTGACTCTCTGCCTGTGGCATTACTGGAGCAGAGACCTTGAGCACCGCAGTGTTTCCAAAGATTACTTGTGGTTTTTGCATGCTTGGACAAGATTTGTCTTATTTCTGAAAGACAAACGGTATAAAGCCAGCCGTGTTTTGGTATGCATATATATATGAGATCAAATCCATTTCATTCACTTGGTCTTTTAGGGTAGACAGATTTATTGCCTCAGTAAAACAACAGTTCAGAGTGTTCTCTGAAGTTCACAGAGAAAAAGGGGATTTAAGGTCTGTAAAGTCTAATTACTGGGATTGACATCAAGCATAAAAGCTGTATCAACAAAGCTTGCTCCAATATTATTCTGGCCTAACAATGAAAACAGGCATGCAGCGTCTACTTTGAGAGTCAAGTCAGTCCTGGTACTAGTGCTGCAGTAGTTGTCAAGTCAGCATCACGAGACCATGCATCTTAAGGGGACATTTGTTCAAGGCATGGTTTTGTTTTGTTTTTGTTTTTCACACCTACAGGTCATGTTTTTTTTTTTTTTACAATGAAAATTATGACAGACAAACAGTTTGGTGCTTTCTTGCATCACTTTATGTAAGGAGGTGCAGCATTTGAAATTGCAAGGAGGAGAAGGAGGACGAGGGGGAGGTGGAGGAGGCTTAGATCCCTGACTCCTATGTGATAAAGACCCTACTTTTCATTGGGTAATGTCCCAGAGGCCAGTCTACAGGTGACATACATTCATCAGCAGACTAACTGAAACCCTAGAGAGACAGTGGAGACTTTAACCTTGTCACTGTCTGTGCAAAGCTAGAAGAAGGGAAGTGAAGGGCAGGAAGAGGTGGCACAGAGTAAGAGAAATAAGGCAAGTCTGGCAGAGGACAATCATTAAGAGTGCCTGGCAGACATTAGTCGTTGTATAAATCATCACCAGTGGACTATGGGGAGAACTTGACCCTGGCCACAAATTCTGGAAAGGAGGATGTGGAACAAAAAATGTCAATGACTATATACATAGTGATCTATGGATAGTCATTTACTTTGCCCCTGGTGCTGAGCCAGAAAAAGGAATAATTTCTAACTGTCTTTGAGTTCCCATTAAAGGTAAACTTGCAATAAAAGACAAATGTTGTTATCCTCACTTTGACAGGACACTTGCACGCTTGATAACTTACATCTGGGATGAAGCCAATCTCATTTAGATGGTTGCTTAGCTCTGGGTCATGGAAGGCGATCATTTGAGAGAAGACAGTCAGGTACTCTGAAAAAAATACAAAAGGGCAAGAAATCTATAAAAAGCCTATTCTGCAACATGTGCACTAAAAGCAAATCAGTTTAAGGAAAAACATTTTTTTAAAGAAAGACAATACAAGAGCCGTTGCTAAATACAAGGACCTGCCAATGAATGATGATTTATTGAACTAGTGCAGATGGGTATAGATGTAATGAGATCGGATTCTTTTAGTGGGCTGTTTGATGCCTTGTCTTAAAGAGCTGTTGTTTTAAACGAACAAAAGAAAAAAATAAAGTCAGAAGCTCTAAAATGTTGCAGGTAGACTGCTGCTGCAACCTTGGAAACTAACCTCTGCTCATGCCGAATGGAAACTCATGCAGCGTAATGTTGTGCTACAGCCATTCTTCACACTGTAAGTCAACAAAGGAGCTCTGACCAGACAGATACACATTAGCTAGACTTCCAGGGCATCTAGCAGTGGAAAGAAATGATAATAGCCACATTCCCCACAGAGTTCAAGAGGTGTATGGTGTAGCTGTTTATCAGTCACGTACGAATTGCTTGTGACATTTCTCTGCAGGCTTGTGCAGTTTCATTTGTTTCCCTATCTCTAAATGATGTGGCTCAGCTGCAAACTCCATTAAGACAGACTGAAATTAGTTTTCACAGCTTAGGAACAACATGGAGCCAAAATTTAATCAACATTGAGCTGACGGCCTGATGCTCCGTGCCAGCAGATGTTAATTTGTTTTTGAACTTAGCTCAATGCTCTGACCATGTTTAATACTTATTATTTAACTTCCAGTGGCAGTTGACTACATTAGTTTAGCAACAATGGATTTCTTAAGTGGAAACAGGTGATATAGAGAAAGGAGGCATAGTGCAAATCATATTACAATCAGAGGAAGCAAAAGGAAAAGCTTTTGAGATCACATCACTATGAGAGGAGGAGTATGACTTTTCCATAAACAAGAAATTGTACATGTATCTCACCTTGGATGACATGAGAGTTGTCCTTCAGGAAAAAGTTGTACAAGTATTTAGGGATGAAGGCAGACATGCAGGCATATGCCAGGGCTGTGAAGAATAGGACACAAGAATGAATGTAGAGATAAAAACACTGAGCATGACGGTATTTTCATGGTGGTATTTTACTTTATTTTAAGTTCAAACTGTTACCTTCGTTGTTGAAATTCAAGTAAAGGAATGGGGCACAAAGTGAGTCCAAACCTGAAATAAAAACAAAATTCAAAAAACAGTTCATACAGTAATAGTACATTTGCCCTAAGGTCACACAGTTGAACCTGGGGGGTGCAGGAGTTTAAAAGACGTGACATGACCACCATCTAGTGTCCAGTCGTGTAAAACACAATGAGAATTAACGAAGAGTGAGAGAAGAAAATAAGGAGACCCAGGCATGAGAATGTGACAGTGAAAGAGATTGACAGGGGGTCAACTGACCCTGCCAGTAGACGAGGTCAGGGTGAGAGACCACCCAGGCTTTCAACACACGCCTGAACTTGATGTGGCCCTGAGGAGAAGACAGCAGCTCATCATACTGGTGGCAACGTGGGATGTCCACCTCAATCTGTAAACATACACGAGGAACACACACAAACACACACACACACAAAATGTTTGGATGAAAAATTCAATTAAAAAAGTGGTATGTCAATAAATGGCTGTACGATGCAATGTACAGTACATGTAAAATGAACAGCTACCTGTCTGTCCGTTGGAATGGGAGTATCCTTGTCTATGGTTTCATATTTGGCTTGGATGTCTCCCTGTGTGAAAAAGAAAGATAAGCTGTTGCCAAATCCTAGTTAAAACCAGGCATTTTCTCAGCACACGACTATCACATTCTCTTGTACCTCAATGCCCAGAAGCACAGCCCACGCTAGTCCTCGAACAAGAGGGGGAATATCCACTCTGGCTTCCTTCCACATCAGGCTCTTTTTGTAGGGATAGGCCTACAGACAAAACATTGAACAAAGAATACATCAGTCAGCTTTAATTCAGCAATGACCTGTTTGAATAATAATTATTCCGAGTACAGGAAATAACATTTCAGTTGAAACAAGCAGCGGGTTTGTGTTCTTTTACGCACTCGGATCAGGGGAAGATATTTTCATAAGTGTGGTGTCACATGTGTGTGTTACATGTTTGCGTGTGCATGTGTTTTTTTGAATTTGTATGGAGCCCTGACCTGGAGCAGCCTGTCAAAGAGGATGATGCGGATGAGCTGGTACTCGGTGTCTCTCTCACGGATGATGAGTGGCAGCGTGACGGTGGACGACAGCTCGTGGCTGCTGTTGGACTGAGAAAGACTTGACTGTCTGAGAGAGGGAGAGGTAAAGGGAAATATGACTTCACTCAAGCCAAAACAAATGACAGAGTAACGTGAAAAACAGTGACAGGGAAAGAGAGGGTGGCAGCAGAGAGGTTAGGGTGGAAATGACTTACTCATCCTCCAGCAGTGGGTAATAGGCTTCTCCTGCTACATCCTTCAGTCTCTGGATAAAGTGGAGAGAAAACCATCTTAAATAACTAATGGCAGATTCTGTTATGGAGATGCTTCGTTATAAAAAAACCCAGATTCATGGCCCATTTGTGTTTATCGCCCATTTGTGGGCACTTTTCACTAGCTTAATGACACAAACAGTGCATTGTGTACTGTATGGCTCAGCGCTCTCGACACATTTGATTTCACAACGCTTATAAATTCATTCAAAGTTGTCCTTTTCCCTTTTTAACAAACTGTGTTAAAGAATTCTTGAGGGGCACAAAGAGAATTGCAATTAGACAATTAGTTCCAGGGCAACAACTATTGAAAAATGTCTCCGTTAATTTATTAATCAATTCACTGTTTTGGGCTATAAACATGAGAAATCACTGACAAATGCACGCTCCCATGGTGATATTTTCAGATGTCTTAGTTTGTCTGGCCAACAATCCAAAACCCAAAGATATTCAGTTTGCAGTGATGTAAAAATAAAGGCATGCATCTAATTCTAATTCTGAAACAAATGTTTAAAAAAAACAACAGAAGTCAATTATCCAAATAGTTGCCGGTTCTATTTCTTTTTATCTACTAATCAATAAAATCAACTAATCTTTGCTCATTTGCGTTCTTCTCCAACTGGCTTTTACACTCAGTACTGGATTCGTGGCCTTAATTCCTAACCTTACACACATGCAGATGTTCAGTACATGTTTATTGTGTCTTACATTTCTGAGTTGGCACAGAGACAGGGTCACTGTTGTGTCGTCTAATAAGAAACTCCGATCCCTGCCCTGGCCAAAGGACTCGCCATCTTCCAGGACGAAACTAAAGAAAGAACAAAACAGAAAAAAACAACAAAACAGAAAGAGAAACACACATTTAATAATGCTTGAATGTGAAATTAACAAGCAAATGCACTTGTTGTGTGTGCTTATGTATGTGCGTGATGTACTTGGGCAGTGTGCAGATTGGAGGCTTGGACTGAATGATCTCCTTATTGGTTAGCTCTTTCTCAAGGTCTCCCCCGGCCAGACACCACAGATGGTACACCTCATCTATGGCCCGCTCTGACAGGTAGTCTTCATCATCGTCTAATAGCACACACACAAAACCATAATAGTAATCACATCCCTATAGACAGAAGTGGCTATAACATATGCAGCCGAATGATTTCTTTATCTGCAATTTGAAATGAAGAACTCATGACATCAACAAAATGCTCAATCATACAGCTATGGTGTACTGTCTGGATCAAATTTTAAGTTAATTACACTAACAAATTTGATTTACTGTATAAGACTTAAGATCTGGCCCACAATAGTAAAAACAAACACCTGGGCTCATACTAGAGGCTCAATGTATTCCCTATCTGTAAGACAGTCTCGATGTGTCATTCGTTTCACTAACTGGATAAAAGAGGCAGGAGCAAATGTACCGTACATGCAAAAATACAAATTATGCTGCAGCAAGGAACTGACTAGTATTGAAATTTAGTAAAACTACATTTCTCATCAACATCAGTGTGTGTTTCAGTCTGCACGCAATGTACAGTGGGGCGTAGTTGGGGCAGACCTTTGCAAAGGTCACTTATGTCCTCTGGAAGCTCCAGATGTGCACAGCGCAGGGAAGAGGAGAACAAGCTGACAGGCTTCTGGAAAGGCGTATAGCGGCATGAGACCCCACTGAACACAGGGTCTCCCAGCAGCTCAGCAGGGGTTGGCCTGGAGGATACACACAAGACTTCACGGTCATAATCAATACATAACCAAACGCATGAAATGTGCCTTTCAGCTAATTACGTAAACACTACAATCGTAGCGTCCATCATGTTAAGTCATAAAAGCTCATCGCCTGATAACTTGAATTTGTTTATTTTGATATTATACAGCTCATTGGTTTTAGCATGCTGGAATCTTCTTTGATGTACATGTTGCATGACTACTTCATAACCTGTGTGACCAAAGTGTTTTGGAAAATGAACGGCCAATGTCCTCCAACAGGATATGACATCTGACCATGGCTGTATTTACCTTTTGGATGGAAGAAAGGTCAAGCATTTCCTCAATAACTCGACAACATTCTCAGGCAGCTCCTGTAAAAATGGCCAACAACACAGACAGATCCCATGTCAACATCCAAAAATCCACATCAAGAAAGATTTAATAATGATTGTAAACACAAACCTAATAGATCTCTATCACACAAACACATTTAAAAGTACTGCGCAATTGCAACTTACTGGAAATGATTACATTTGTATTATTAATCAGCACTGGGGATCAGTGAGTGACGCAGACAGCTCTAACAAATAACCCCAATCACATGGAAACACCTACAAAATCTATTTCAATATGAAATGAACATGAACAGAGGATTTACAGCATTACTGCTGTAACAGACCACTTAAGATATCTAAGCATACTGAATACCCTGCCAAGTGTGTGTGTGTGTGTGTGTGTGTGTTCAGGTACAGATGCTATTATGTTCAGATAATATTTTATAATGTAAAGACTCTTGTCGCACAAAATACCATTTCACGTGATTGTCCATTAAAAAAACCCTCGTATATGTAAGTAGTCTTATTAACAAAGATCAAGACAGCCAATTAATTTTACTACCTTAATTGTATCCAGGCAACCATGTTCTTCAGCAAGGACAGTGACAATGTCATCCATGCAACCTAAGAATGACAACATCACCGTGTCAACCTAATTGAGCTTAAGAGCATATTGCTCAGTTCTTAAGATAATTACACCCTTTTCACTTACCCAAGGTCAGAATGAATTTCAGTCTCTCACTTATATCAATATTCTGCAGCAGTCGTCTACCCTGCAACAGATTCACAGCATTGGATTTAAAGGTGAAAATGATCCACACACCATTTTAAATTAAGCGGCACAGCGCAGCACAGATTAAGCAGTCGTGTTTGAATGTCTTATACGAAGATGTTTATGTAAGACTCTTACTGCACACAGTTCAAAGAGCAACACCCCAAGTGACCAAACATCAGTCTTGGGCCCTGAGGGCAAAGGAGATTCATCATGGGAAGGGTCGCTCGGGTGGAAAGAGCCCTGAGCGATCACCTCTGGAGCAAGGTATGATGGGTACCTGAGGTAAAGATCACAGGGGAGATAAGCACATGACTCTCACATCAACCTCTGAGTAACACTTTAAGTGGATAGTACCCAGGCCAGCAATCTAAACTGTGCTGATTCAAGTTACACAACAACTATAAAAAAGTAATTCTGTTCGCATCTCTGTCAGTACCTGATGTATGTATAGTTACTCATTAAAAGAATAAGCATTACTGTTTGACAGTTACATTCATTACATTTTCCATCCAGATGTTTTGCTGGAAATTTTGGGCGAGTGCCATCATTCCTCTTTTCAATTTGCAAAAGGATATTACACAGAGATACACAGAGAACACAAAGGCCTTTGGATTAGGATAAAAGTCCAACAATCGGTTACAGTTCCTCAGCCAGGAAGCAATTTTGATGCCCTAAAACCTGGTTTCTATGAAAGAGGATGAGCAATTATGCATCAATGTTATGGTCACTTGCCTTTTTTCATTATCTGACTAACATCAAACAGATACAAGTGAACCTTTGACCCCTAGCAGACAGCTCACGCAGCTCTGTCCAACCAGCTGAAGAGTTCCAGAGGAGCACTAATGAACCCTTCGCTGTGATAAATGAGGAGAAAAAAGACGTACCCAATGGGAAAATCTACATCAGCACCATGATCAGTCATGTGATAAAGGCCAAACTTTGCCAGTTTGACATTTCCCTATAAAGAAAAGAAAAACATCTTAGAGTGACAGCTGTGGCTAGACATACTGTATGGAAATACTGTATAGAAACCAACTCGATGTGAAAAAAAAAAAACAGTACCTTGACATCCATCAACACATTGTGTCCACTGAGGGCTCGGTGCACCATACCATGTTTGTTCATAAACTCCAGACCTTCAAGAACCTCAAAGGCAATCTGCAGCACTTTCTCGGGGCTAGTGCAAACACAAACAATTCTGTCAAACCTTTTTTGAAGGTAAGGTGGTGACTGGGTCAGAGAAGAGATATGTGAAAGAACGTATCTACATTTCAAACGCACAAGTATGAGAAACTCAATAAATAGACACTTCTTGTTATGTAAACCTAACCTCTGCCAGTAGATGGCAAGGTTAATGCTTACAATTTCCTTCCTTGTTGAGGTGAGAAGCTTCTTTCGTTCTCTTTCCTTCCTACAATCTACATCATCATTTATCAAAAGTAGAAAGTCTGTCTAGCAATGACCCCCTCACAAGTGAAAGTGAACTTTGGGCTCATCACATTGACTCTAATTAATTCTGAATTGTTAACAAAGATGTGTAATGATGTTCTCACCAGACAGTTTTCCCCTGTTTTTGGAAATCGCTTAAGCTGCTTTCATAGTGTTCAGCAACAACAATCAGCCGTTCTATCAAACAAGCAGAAGAAGAAACAAAAAGATGCAAGTGAGTTAGCAAAAATGTATTCAGAATGAATTGGCATTTGCACTTTGAAGTGTCCCATAGTAAGTCAGTGGGCTATTAAATACTTACGTGTAAAGTGCAAAAAAACAAACACACAATCCAACCCAATGCCATTGCTCCCACTTTTCAGCATGCATTCAACATCAGGGACACACAACAACACTAAAAGCGACTAGACTTTAACGCTTAGAGAGACATTTCTATTAGTATTGCTCAGATAGAAGGCCAGGTACTTTCTGGTTAACGTTGGTTAGAGCACAGATCACAGTCCAAATGCAACCCCCCAGAAATGTGATAATGTGAAATGTGATGAAATAGAAGATCAGGGTATAAAACATGATTAGTCGTACCATGCTTCCCTCTGGATATGTCCACATACTGGCAGAGTCTGGGATGAGTGACGGTCTTGAGGATCTGAAAGCGTCCCAGGATTTTGATCGAGTTGGGGGTGAGAGGGAGGCCATTGCTCCCACACACATCATGGGGGAGAGCTGAGGCAAAGAAGGTGAAAGCCCCCACCTGAGCGTCTTTGAGGGGCCTCATCCCGCCACTGACTTGAAACTCTGCAAATGGGAAAGAGAGTCCTCAATACAGTGTATGCATAATGTGAAAAATAATATCATGAATGACTGTGAATGAAAGGAGGAGTCTTATCATGTGACATAGCAAGTGTTATTGATATGATTAACGTTAACACTGCTTTGTTAAAGCTTTGCGAATGTGTCAGCGCTGTTTGAGGCAAAGTAAAACATCAAATAGTATTTTAATGCTGTCACGTTAATTACTGTAGATCATATTTACACCATATAGCTGAGATGTGTGCGGCAACTTCGTAAACAAAACACACTGTGCTAACATTACGGTGCTTATAGCTAAGTTACGAGTATTGCTGCCTTATAAAAAACATATACATGTACACTGCCTCCAAGAAATGTCCACTCACGCTTAACAGGAAGTCTGCATGATCATGTCGACAGGATGAAACTGAAATAATTTATACGACAGAAAATATTTTTTAAATGAAATCCTTTCCTGCCTCTGCGATGTGATGGGAACAGCTGAGTGAACGTGACCGACGACGTCACATTTGCGCGACAACGTCAGTGCATGCATGGAAGACGTTTCTTTTCGTTTTACGGCGGGAAGACGTTTCTTAAGCACAACACTTACTTAAAAACAGCCGAAAATGATATCTTAACAAATATTGTTAATGAAATGATAATTGGTTATATTTCCTGAATACGCACATATTCTATTATCTCTCTTGTAATTACACTCAGGCGTTTGCCGTTGCCTCCTAGCACTGCGTGTCGATCTATAGAACATGTGGCCTAGCAACGGCCGGGCAGAACTCACGCTCTGCTTCTTATCCGCATGGTGTAGAGATCTACCCGCTCGGCGACCTGCATTAGCTGCTCGACTACTAGCAGCTGTCAAGCCCCCAGACAGTGCTCCCTGAAACGTGCTGGGACCGCTGCTCATTTCCCATGTAAGTTTTTGTTTTATGTTTGTACAACATGCCTTTATGATGATGAGATTTAACCAACTATTGCTGTATTTTAATCGAAAATGGTCAGTAATGTCGCATTAACCTTGTAGCTAGTGACCAGCGATTAGCTGCCTACATGACAATTTAGCAGCCAGTTACACTGATTGAACTGACGCAACCCGAGGTAATGTTAAATGTCAGTGTGGTAAACTCTTCTCTGCAATACATGACATTTTAATCTGCCCACTTTGATTTGCAAATGTCTAAGACTAGAGTGGTGGCAATTGATATCAGTAGCCTACTCAAGTAATGCTGCAGCCAACAATTACTGAATAATTTGAATCGCAAGGTTAACGTAAAGAAAATGATTATCTTTTGGGTCATGTGTTTTGTCCACAGAGAGTCCAAAAATGGGTAGTCCTGTAATTTTCATAAGAAACGTACATATATCATCGGTGTATAATACTTGCATGTTGCACAGTTCTTGCACCATTATTGTTTTGTTTTTATACTGGTCCAAAACCAACACTATGAGCTGGATATAGGCTAACATAACATGTAGCATTAGCGAATATTATTCCTATTCTCTTTTACATATTTTTCTGTTCATTTGTTCATACTATTTACATTGTGTTTATTTTACTCAAAATTGTTTCAATTCATTCATTCATTTTTTTTTCTATTTGCACTGCCACTGTAGCACAAGCCAGCCTGGGATAAATAAAGTATATCTTATATTTAAACATTCATCAAATTATCTTAAGTTAATTTAATATTTCCTTTTTAAGCTGAATATATCAACCACTAATCAATACTTAAGTGGAGTCAGTTTTTCTTTATGTGTTGACCAAATATGATGTGTGTAAATGTGTGTATATATATATATATATATATTAAGATTTAATAATTCAGCCGATCTAAAACAAAAGAGCTGTGATGAAGTCAAATCATCATGTAAGCATTAGTCATGAGGTAGAGTCCATGCTTTCATCTTTGTGATAATGCATTAAAAACCTAAACGTAAACATAAATGTTGATCCAATAAACAGAGCTTTGATGTGATTTTGCTGTGATAATGCATTATATTGTCATGGTTTACACCAAGTGGCCAAAGCTTCTTAATAGACACCTCTCTGTCTGACCTTCTCATGTTCAAGTTCATGCCCTGTGGGTACTCAACTAAAAAAACACATAAGTTATTTTTTTCATGAGTGACAAGCATGCCCACTTTAAGACTGACTGTGTGGAGAGTTGTTACATATTGTGTGTGGGTGGTGGCTACTCATCTTTTGAATTAAAACGTGTAGGTCCTTGTAATGCCTTCAGGTGGTGCTGGCATACTGCATTGACATTTCTTTCCCAATTGTCTGGCTGGCAGACAGGTAGGGAATTCTCCTCCTACCAAGTATTTTTACTTTGGGAGTAGAGCATAAAAAGAGGAAACACTTGTCTTATGGTGGGTCTGTTCACACACCACCACCATACCAGAGAGAGCCGGTGGTTAAACATAACAGATTTAGTGATTTGACTCAAACCACATGTGTACCCAGTGTATTGCTCCGCAGCCCTACCTTTGATATTCAAATTTAAAAATAGATGTTGACATAAAATGTGTGTGCGTAAACTGTGCTGAACTGCATGACTAAAAAAACTGTCATGGCTGTTTTTAGAAAATTGATAAGGATGCAAATAGGCAGATACCCTCTACCAGTTGAGCACCAGCTGTCCTCTGTTTAGTGCAGTTGACCAGCTAAATTTATACAGTTGCAATGAATCAAAGATATATTTTAATTCCCATACGGTGAAGACAGGCACATTAGGCAGGCTGAAGGCCAGTGAAAGCTCACGTCACATTAATATTGTTAACACATTTGACTATTTCCATCTGAAATCCAAAGCTGCAACGACCTCTTCATGTTTTAAATGCTACGGACCATACCTCGGCCCCAGGACCCATTTTCAGAGGTTATCCAAATGAGATCAGCCTTTTTGTGGCTCTTGTTATTACTCCACCACTGGTCCTGTTTAAATCAATTCAGTTTCTCAAAAAACAATGCTTTGATCCTTGATTTTATCAACTCCAGCTCTTTTGTGTTTCTAATTTCCTCATCCCCCAACATTTTGTTTTCATCTTGGGCCAGCTGTTGTTTTCCAGCGCCTCCCTGTAATATGTGTAAGAAGTTTTCTTCTCCATGCCTCCGCCTGTAAAAATCTTTCTTTTCCTCTTTCTTCAAGAAGTAATTTGCCATGCTTGGTAAGATAAAGGAACATAACCCCAAACCCAAACTGATGACCAGCTGTATTTTGGTTGAGTGGCACACGAATGGCTGATCCCTTTTTGAACTTTAGCATCAAAACTTAACGTGTCATATAATGCTGTTGTGATTCAAAGTATTAAGTATCAGTTGAATCACATTACTGGGTGTGAAAGGACATTGCACCACTGAAAGACAGAGGAGAGGACCGTGCCAAGGCTTTTATGAGGATTTTTTAAACACTGAAATGTTGCAGCGATGTAATTTTTATGAAAATCCGCACAAGTTGATTATCTCTCATCATGCCTTGTGGACAGAGGTCAGATTTTGTCACGTTGGGAAAACCACAAATCTATTTAGTAACAGTCATGGAAATTGCATCACCACATGGTTCAACATGTAATGGGGCTGTATGTCATGGAAAACATGTCAAAATTGCAATTATTCTGTCAGAGATATTGCAATTTGGTATCCACAGTGCCTTGTTTTCTATTTTGGAATATGCTGTATTAAAACGATGAAGGCTATTGAAATGCTGCCACAGCATATGAACAGTTTATTATGGAATATAGCACAAAAATGACAAAACCCTGCATAATGTTATGTAAGCATACAGAAGTGCTGTGTAACACACATACCACGTTTGTGGAAATTACAATGCTCACTTTTTGTTGAGACTGTAAGAGAGAGAAGTTGACTTTGCTATGTGGTCATTTCACAGGCTGTAGTTTGTGGTGGGGTTGTACTGGAATACAAACCTTGTAACTCCAAACATGTATCTTTTGTAGAGGTTCAGGACGATACTTTAAAATACCATCTCTTTTTGGCTGGACCGCAACAGCGCACAGCCTGACTGACTGAGTCTGACTGACTGACCGATAGGCCAAGTCTTGGACTTTCAACATTGACCATTACTGTTTTCAGTGATTTGGCATGAACAGGAAGTGTTGTCAACTCAACACCAAATCTTTCAAACTGGTAAATGTGAATGAGATCAGCCTCACTGGGACTTCAGCTGTATTTGAGTACTGTATATGTGTGCATAGAGAACAGGAGAGACAACAGACAAAGGCTTAAAGAGCACTAGACAGAATGAAAATACAACATGGTCTAACCACACACTACTGTAGGTTTTAACCTTGTCTTGTTATATTTTGTCTGTAGTCTTTGCACGTAACTTTGAAGCACTTAGTATACATGACCCCTCAGTTATATCAACAACAAAAAGAAGCATACTCTACTGTCCATATAAATCCCAGTTGAATCACTTCAGTTTGTCATTTGAACTGTCTGCTTGTTTCTTTCAAGGGTTTTTATAGTGTTGTGGTGGTAATAAGTCTGTGTCGTCTGTTAGGTTCCTGGCTCGCTCCTTGATCAAGATGTCAAGTCACAATCCTTTGTTGAGGCTGGAGCAGCGAGCAGCTGAGGCTGACCAGATCATCGAGTACCTCAAGCAGCAAATCCAGCTGCTGAAGGAAAAAGCTAGTAAGACATGACACCGCACACCAACACCCATGCACAACAAGACTGCCAGGAAATGAGAGGCAATTAGAGAAGCACGTATACAAATGCAGGCCATTTACATAAAGTTTAAAATCTGTTTATGTTTAATCTAGATAAAAGATAGAAGTAAAATCTCCACAAGGTCAGTAGCAAGTATGTACATGAAACCTGAGGCATCAGTTATGACAAAGTTTTCTTAAGTTCATAAAGTAGTGTGATCATAGCTCATATGGTCACATTTATTATTCTGTAGATTAATTAGAAAATTAACTGTATTGAAGTGAATATGGGATATATTGTTGTTACAGTTGTGTAAATAATAGATATCCATCCTTGATTTTCCATCTCATCATTTTGTCCCATTCCACACTTTGAATGTTATCACCTGCAC
This sequence comes from Trachurus japonicus, assembly GCF_045865225.1. NCBI lineage: Eukaryota > Metazoa > Chordata > Actinopteri > Carangiformes > Carangidae > Trachurus > Trachurus japonicus. Next base: position 22,862,574 of record NC_140907.1, read on the forward strand.
AAATTGAGCAAGATTAATTACAGTACAGTATATCAAGGGTCAGCAACTGTATTAGTTCACAATTTCATGACATCTCTAACCCCAGAGGACTCACTATATTGATTTCAACAGTCAACTTATTTTAGTCAGTAATATAGCTGTACTAGTTAAACGTTTTTTTGAGAATGCCCTGTGGGAAACTGAAATCTAATTCCTGTGCTGTGGTAACAAGAATTTGCCTCACTGCAGTCGTCCAGGCCAGTGTCAGAGAAGAGAAGAAACTGATGGTGGAGAATGCTAAACTGAAGAATGACATAGAGGAACTGAAAAAACAGCTGCTGGAAAAAGAGAAGAGAAGGGGAGGTATGTTGAGTTTGGTTCCCAGCGAAGGCTTCCATCGCAGATCAAATGTTTGTTTGTCTTTTAAAAAGACCTTGATGATGTTATCCTTTATATCAAGTTATAGAGGGTCCGTTGTGTGTGCCTGACGTGGAAACATTTGATGTCAGTTGTTGCTCATTAGAGCATTGTTTGGTTTGTGCTATCAATGATAACATCTTGTACATTCTCGCTTCAGCCCATTATAACCAGATCTTTTTTTGTTTTTATTATAAGCAACCATAGTGCCTCAAGAATCCCCATTAGAGTGATGGGGACAACATGTCTGTCAGCTTTTGTGCGTCTGACATACGTTGACGTTTAAGGCCAAATAGCTCAGATCACACACATTAACACACATTTAATGTTTTCCAGAAAGAAGCAGTGGGAATAAAAGGCAGGACTGGAAGAAATAAGCAATTTAACCTTATTCAAAAACACTCAATATGTTAGTGTTGGAACATTGAAGGAATGTGTTCCAATACTCCCAGGGCTATGTTTTTCCACATATTGTATCTAATTGTGATGTTTATTTTTGGGGTTTCTTTTCAATGGCTTTAAGGTGGCATAAAATAGCTTAATCAAAACACAGATAAATATGAACCTTTTTGAAAGGAATTTCAGCTTTGCTGATTTGCAATTGAGATGAGGAAAACAAACTATATAACTACTATATAATGGTAGCCAGTCTGAAAAACAACTTTTCCTCAGCCAAAGAATGAAAACAGTGACAATTGAAGTTGAGTGTCAGATTTGTTCCAACACAGTTTTAAAGCCGAAAATGTTCAACACCACTTGGTCCATCTGTGGCTCCTTTAAATTGTATCATGCAAACAAACCTTTTTAAACCCAAAGAATTTATAGCTCCATTGACTTTAAGGGGCCCACTTTGGTTGTCCTATTATTATCTAATAAAGTTGCTATTACAAACATGAGTGCAAACACGATAAGTCCAGATGTAGATTGACTAGTATCCACTCTACTTTTTAGCTCTGGTCTGGTCTCCACCACACTCCAGAGGAGTTTTTTGTGTATTATTTTTTCCGTCATTCATGTAGTGAGCGTTGGGTTCTGGTATCTGAGCTCTTTTACTGTCTGCTGTAGCTGGAAACCTGTTCAACAAGAGTTTTTGGACTTTAACACCCCAAAACAAAGAGTTACAACATGAGTCCATTGCTAATGTTAAAATATTGATTTGTGAAGCTTTGATAAATAATTATTGTAGAGATCTACGCTTAGACATCCTGTGTATATCGAGCATAGTTTTGGGGAATGTGCTTAAAGTAATGAACAATATTTAGATAAAATCCACTCATATATGATATAATTGTATTCAAAAGATGCAATACCTTGGAGTTGAATATTTTACTATCACAGTGTTTTCTTTTTCACTTCACGTTTCCTCTCAAGGCTTTATACATTCAAAGTGGAATGTCAAGAGTTTAAGAGGTTATTGCCCATAATTCCAAGGTAAACCGGAAAGGTCCTGATGTCAGGTCTTAACATACAATTAAGGTAATTAAAAGCATTATGGTGATGGTGGTGTGCCTGCAGGCCGATGTTTGTCAGACACAGGCACAAGATTTTTGTAGGAGCTCAAACATCAGGCGCCTTAAATGAGGGGTTATTCTTTCGAGGGGAGTTATTGTAGGACATTGTTCACTGCTTTATGGCTCCACTTCCCTGTTTCCATCAGCGTGGACACTGTGTCATTTTCCCATCAAAACTGTTTGCATCAGGAGAGCAGTCCTCCCACTTGGTGTGTAAATAAAGCTCCCTCTGTATCATTTCACCGTATTATGTTGACGCAACCGGCTCTGTGCGTGAAAAGGCACTAAGAAGTAGTTGCACCTTACCCCTGTCTGTGCTTTCATTCACACAACAACAAAAATGTGTGTGTTTGTAGAGAGCATCGGTCATCAGAGGTACTAGAGAAAAGGCCTCTGCTGTGATCCACTATTTTGACCCTTTCTGCATGCTAACATGCTTTGCTAACACTTTCAATGTGTCCTTCCTGTAGTGCAGGATGTGGCCATGCCATCAGGTGAACCCGCTGTTGTGTGCAGTTCGAAACCCACCCCTCCCAAAACCTCTGGTGCGGCACCCTCTGCCGCCCCTGCTGCTGCCGCCCAGAGCCCCGCTCCAAAGGACGAGGGTAAAAAGAAGAAGCCTGAGAAAAAAGGTAATGGCTGAATGAAAAAAATATGGCCCGTCGCAGGGTTTTATTAGAAATCTTTTGAAGTTTTCACATCCTATAAAACAGTTTTAGACTGTTCAATTAAGTCTGTTTAGACATGTTATATAGCAACATTGTTGTCATGTGTTTCATTTCAGTTTTTCTGGCAGGATCTGATTAATGTCATAAAAGTGACTCACCTCTCGCCAGTCGCCACTCAGGGATTTACTCAGTCTTCATCAGTATTGTTATTATTCTTTTTCTTTTTTTTAACTTAGGGTTTTGATCAAGTTTGCCTGTCAACAGGTGGCTGGATGCAAGTGTGATTTGAACTTCTCCAAGCATGTTTTTCTGTTTGAATTTCTAATATCGGGTGATAATGGATGTTAGGCTAGAAATGTGCCTTTTAATGGATCCAAGACCTCTGAGCCTCAGTTTAGAATATGTGTAATGGAGCTTCGTTTGCTTTATGATTTGTGAGGAGGCAACGTTGTCTAATGTCTCCAGCATTAGAGAATAACTGAATATTTAGTGGATCTGCGTCCATTAAAAGTCAGAGTATTCCTATGCAAGCAGCATAATGAAGAGGAACTGTTTGTTTTGGAGAGCAACAAACCAAGAAAACCCCCGACACAGACTTTCTAGTCACTAAGACATTTAGTTCTGTTTCAGCAATGTGCTATCTGGACCAATTAGTAGAGCTATCTGATATGGAGCAGGTATAATCAGTGTTGGATGTGTTTATGAGGTTAAGACGAGAAAGGAACAAGCTGAGCAAGACCTACTCAGGGTGGCTGATATTTCTCCCATCCTGAGTGCTGTTAATGAGAGATACTCACGATTCTCCTTACTTTAATAGAGCTATGTTCTCACCTCATCCAAACAGTCATCGCTTGTTGGTCTACAAACCCTTGTGTAACCTAAGTGGAGTCCTGGTAATGTTACTGTCAACACAGCAGTTCAAGGATTTACTCAAGGGACGGATGTTGAATATCAAAGGCAGAGGGTTGGAACTTCAGAGCTGGTGTGGGCTCCGAGAAATGATTAAAGACTGTGTGATCATTTGATCAGTGCAGTCCACTTGAATGAATGTGTGTGTAAAAAAGCCAGACGAGGCAGTGAAAGGTACTTCGTCTCTTGGGGAGGAAGCATCTGTTATTCTGCTATGTCATTGTATCATGTGACGCTCACCTTCAGCCAAAAGTGGGTATTGATATTGTCATTTTAGTTGAGCTATAGAGCCCACACTTCTGGGAATTAGTTGAAAAGTAAATAATTGTCTTTTCTTTAATATTTTATTTATTCACATGAAACATGCCACCCTCAGGCCTGTCATTGGTGGACTTTGTTTCCATTTATGGGAGGAAATTAAATCAGATTCCAGACGGATGCCCAGTATTGTTTCAGCTATGATTTGTTTTTTATAATTTCCCTTGGAAAGTTACCAGCTGGCCAAAATATTTTAAGCTAACATTTGTTTAATAAATCCATGCACATCAAGTTTAATAGCATTAAAACTCAGAGATGGCTCTCCTCAGCAAACCTCTCCTTAGCACATGATGAATAGCTGCTGTCTGATATTCTGAGCCAGAAAACACCCAACAAAATTGTCATCACACGCCTTCACTGACAAAGACCAAACTCAAAGCTGTGAAACATGAAATCTCAAGGCCGGGTGTGACATTATTTCTCTGCTCTTTGATGCCAGGAGGGGAGAAAGCAGAGAAAAAGCAGCCGGCTCCCAGCCAAGAGGACGTCAAGGTGGACGTGTCCCGTTTGGACCTGAGGATCGGACGTATCGTCACAGCCGAGAAGCACCCAGACGCCGACAGTCTGTACGTGGAGCAGGTCGACGTTGGAGAGGCCTCGCCCAGGACGGTGGTCAGCGGGCTGGTCAAACACATACCTCTGGACCAGGTACAATGATAGCCATTTAGATATGATTATCTATCAGAATGTATGCTGCAAAGATGCATCCTCATTTACTGATTTAGTTTGTATTCATTAGATTAGAAAAAGAAACCAGTTCCCTTGTGGTTGTCTCATGGTACTGATCGAACTTTAGGTCACTGAATGTCTTCGGATTACAGGCCTGTAGTTGTCAGAAGCAACACCTAACAATACCATATGCGCTGTCTGCTTGTGAGTGACAGAGATTTAGACTAAAATACAAATTAGGTTTTTATATTATCTTCATAAACTTTAAGCACCGCCTCTACTTAAGATTTGTTTTCACTAGACGCAAAAGCAGTGCTGTATATTCAGACATTTATGACTCACTGGGGCCATAATAAGAATTTATTCATCTATTTAAAGTGACTGCTTGGAATGACTGCTCTGATTATTCAGCAGTCACACATTTTATGTTGGTGATTCAGAATCTCCCTCAAATTTAGGGGTTTATTTCTTCCTTCATGTGGATTCGATCCTGAAGAAAAACAATCTGTATGAAGAATTTCATCTGAATGAAAAGCACCAGTTACTTTTTATAGTCGACAGTATTTCAGCACTTGCCTTCAGACTTTTAGACGGGGAAACCTTTTTATATTACTTTCCTACATCATAGGTAGACAGAGCGTGTCATTTAAATGGACAGGTACTATATGCCTGCTGAAATCATGTATACAAAAACACTGTCTGACAGTTTGTTTGTTTTTTCAGTTCACACAGACAAATGTGAAATTGTTGTATGTTTAAATTAATGCATGCAGTTGAAGCAGTGGGATTTAGTTTTACGGCCTTAACAAGTGCTCTCTGAGTGCAGTTAGAAAGGTAGTGCTACATTTGTGTGACTGTATCGGTCCATTACTCAACAGAGGGAATAACTCTAAAAGTCAAATTTTTTGTTAACTGTCTTATTTATATGAAGTATCGTCTCTTTCTGTCAAAGGAAGCACGGGGGGAAATATTCAAGGAGATACATTACCAGTTCTCTGGCTGTACTTACGAGTGTGGATAAATATTCAGTAATATGAGATTGAGACAGGCAAATCATAAAATAACAGTTAGGACAAGTGTCTGCAGTAGACATGAAATATTGCTCAAGTTGAACAGTCTTATTTTGTAAATACCATTACAAAACATTCACACACTATCCGCGGCCGGCCAGAATTGCCTGGAGATGAAAAATGAACCCTACCACCAAGTCTCTGTCAAAGAATCATGAGTGAGTTTAGATTTATGAAGTTATTTTCTAAAAGGATGTCCCTCAGAGAAAGGTATGATTGTTTCTTAAAATCTGGCGTACATCATCTGATGAAATGCTGGATTTCTCTTCTTCTCAGTTTTTGGCAGAAAACTTAAGCTTCGTCTTCTTTTAAATTTTGGTGAGCCGCAGAGGTCTCCAGGCTCAAGCATCTAATGTTTTCCTGCTTGCTCTCTTTGGGTTATAAAATGAAGCAAAGAAACCAAAGACCCATCGGACACAATAATTTTAAGAGAAGAGACTGAAATTTGGCATTATGGCTTATATTGGATTATGAAATCCTCTGTCCTATAGCCAAACAGACCACATCAGTTGAAGGTGTTTTTTTTCCCCCCTACTTTAGTAAATTGCGTATCATTGTTGTTGTTCTTCTTTATTGTGTAAGATCTATGGACAATAAAAATGTATTTAATCTTCTCTCTGACATGCAGATGCAGAACCGCATGGCAGTCCTGATGTGTAACCTGAAGCCAGCCAAGATGAGAGGAGTGGTGTCCCAGGCCATGGTCATGTGTGCAAGCTCACCAGACAAGGTTGAAATCCTTGATCCTCCAAGTGGAGCAGTGCCAGGGGACAGAGTTACTTTCCAGGGCTTCCCAGGTACCATAACCTGACTACTGTACCCTCAAAATCAGATTAATCATTACCATAAAGATAAAATGTTAAAATCAGCCAAACAGACAGTCTTGAGGCTTCATCAGCCCAGAGTGATTGTCCTTGAGCTAATTCCACGGTAAGAATTTCTCAGCCTTGCATCCACAGGATAACTCTGTCTTTAGGAAATGAAGGGTGTCATTGAACCTTCTTGCTGACAGAAATAGCACGGCATTTTCAACATAGACTCCTCTGAAGACACCAGTCATGATGGGTTCACAGACCCCACTCAAAGCTCTCGTTAAAGGAGTCCTCAGCTCTGTTTGGCAGTGGCTAAATGGCCTGTGACTGTGGATTTGACAAGCTAATCAGTGTTCATTGCTTGGAATGTAAGTGTCCTTTCAGAGCCAATTGGAGAGATAAGTGTCCTAACTGTCAAGTTGAGCTTAACTAATGTAGTATTTTTGAGAGAAACTACATTTTAACATATAAATTAATACATCAACTAGAATATGAGAGTCAGAGCCGTTCGTGTGAAGTATTCAAAAAGAAGTGCCACTGCCAAGAGTCCAGTGGTTTTTTAGAAGTTTTTAAAGCTGAATATGGGAAGATGGATTGCTCTTGTTATTCAAATATTGTTTTGAGATGAGAACAATAAGCAAATTGGGAGATCCCCCAAAAAAGTGATGAGGAGGATGTGATGAAGGTGGATCTGTGGTCCACCCAAGTACCCACAGACCAGCTGCGTCAGCCAAGGCTTTCATTCTAGCAGTACACATGTCCCAGCCACTCCAAAGGCTGTTTGATTCACGAGGGATCCCTCTGGTTTGAATGGTTTTTATGGATGCTACATTTGAGAAAAAAAAAAAAAGTCATATTGAAACGATTCCATAGAAACACCGCTCAAGAGAAAACAGAAGTGCAAGTGAAGCAAAGACTGAATTGCTTGATTGTTTGTTTGTTGGGTTTAACAGGTAGGTTGTTGTTCTAAATTAAATATAATGGAAAATAAGGAGTGAAAGACGCTTGTCTTTTTCCTCCACCAGAGCCCCACAGTACAGCCCCTCCACTGTTAGTGAGTGTATGGTTGTAATTGCCCCGATTTGCCTGACTAATCGGGCCCAGTACTTCTGCTTAAACTTAAGAATGTGCGCAAGTTGTTCATCAAAATCTCTTTCACGCTTCTTTCTTGTTGCCACTCTGGAGTTGTAAACTAGCAGAAATTGCAGCCTTGGGATATGAAACACATTTGTGTCCTCAAACCCGGAGATGACTGAGCAGAGAGGGGGAAAAAAAGTTGACACCAGACAGAAGCCAGCCAACACCGACTTTGAATTTTAACATCAAAAACAAAGCCATTGTGAAATGAGAACTTCACTTAATTGTTTTCCCTGCATGCATATTTTTGATTGGACAAGTTCAGTTGAGATGTTTTGAATTACAGTTAAGACCAAACAGCAGTTTTAGAAAGCTAATGCTGTAATAGAACATGATAGAAAGTCGGACTATTCACAAGTCATGTGGGAGGAATAAAATTTGAATAAGTCTTATAAATCTTGAATGTAATTGTTGGTCATTTGCTCACAATTGTTATTGGCTTCGGCTTATAACACCGATTGTATCAGTATATGCTGAATGTGAAAAATCCATGAAGGGAAGTTTGAAGTCATCCATCACATGTGTCGTTGCACGCCAATATTACAGTGTTTGTGAAGATTATATGCAAGCATGACATACCACAAAGAGCTCATAAAACATCACCACTGGATCCATAAATCCAGCATGCGTGATGGATGAGCTGAGAACATCTAATATATCAATCAATCTGACTTCTTGATCGCAGGTGAACCGGACAAAGAGCTGAATCCTAAAAAGAAGGTTTGGGAGCAGGTTCAGCCAGACCTCCGCACAGACGGCCAGTGTGTCGCAACCTACAAAGGAGCTGCCTTTGAAGTCACCGGCAAGGGAGTGTGCAAGGCCCAGACCATGAGCAACAGTGGAATCAAATAAAACAACGGAGCACGCTTGAAATAGCTCAGTGTTTACTTGGCAATCATCGTCAGTGATGACAATGAGGGTTTTTGCAAAACAGGATGGTGATGAGTGGAAGTAAATGCTTTGAAGATCAATAAAGGGATTTAAGAATAAGAATCTGTCCTATGACAATGAGTTCTTTTTTGACCTCTAAAATATACAGTCATGGTCTATAAAGTGTAGTTAATCAATAGAACTGTGTTTATGCTTTAATTCTCAAAGTTTGTCTCTTCTCCTTGGGCACATTAGCTTGATTGTGCTTTGATTTTGAGGTTGTAACTCAAAAGCATATATACTGTCCTGGACTTTAGTGAGCATCATTGGTTTCCACTTCATCTAGGCTCAGGAATTTTAATGAGCAGGAGATGAATCGGAGAAGTTTTACTACAAAGCCCAACAAAAACAGATCGGGTTCTCAAGTCCTTTGTAGAGGCTATTTAGATGGTACTCAGGCCGGGCACTCCAATCTCCTGGCCCACTGTCATTATCTCAATCTTGGCTTTGTGATGCCAGTGCCATGTGCTTTGTTTTATTGTCCCCTTGGAAAAAAAAGTCCATCCACCTCCGGAAGTATCAGACTACAATGAAGAAACAGACAGAGAGCTGTGCTCCAGAGCCTCTAATGTTACATCAGCAGTAATTAAGGCCATCCTCTTTGTAGAATCGTCTGTCATGGGTCAAAGTAGACCATCGAACTTGTGAAGAACTTGTGCTCTAAAAATGTAACAAATTTGCCCATGTTCAACCACACATTTTTCTCCTTTTACATGAAAGACATATTTAATAACTGTGTTATTATAAATGAGTGTGATTGTATTTCACCAGTTTTTTAGATGCAAACTAGACTCTACACAACTCACAGCTCATTTATATTCATGTGGTTCATTTAGCTGAGTTGTACTCTCTCCAAACTGTCTCGCACGGGGAAGTAAAACAGCATGTGTACAACAGCACATTTATCTCTTGTTAGCCAAGCTAAAATAATTATGTTGGATCAGTGTATAGTGAGTAGTAAATACTCATACAGGAAACACAATTTGTCTGAGATGAGAGGGAAATAGGTGTCACAACAGTGCAGGAAACATCAATCCTGTTGCATCAGTAGTCAAGGTGGAGTAGCTTTGATGTGTTCACCAGGGCAGCACTGTGGTAATGTGGCATCCATACATCACCACTCAGTGAGTTTATATTGACAAGATTGTCTACCACTACAGAAGTGGTCCCTCCCTATTCGACCAACAGACTGCTGATACAGGAAATAAAAGTTAGATCAATAACTCTTTTCTTTTTAGAACTCAGCAGCATATACAGTACAGAATCAGAGTCAACGCATGTCTTCTGTTAACATAACTGTTTTGTAAAATGTGAAATACAAACTGCAGCCCTCAAAATGTAATTGCCCATTGCCTCAAGCTAGCATGAGGTGTCGATTTCAGACTCTCTTTACCTGTAGATGGCGCAACTAACCTGTAGCTGCTGCTGTTATTCTATGATGCAGATGCAGATAAGAACTGCAGCTCTTGTGAAAAAAAAATATTGGCATCAGTGATGATGTGCCATTATTTATTCATAAAGACACTTATATTGTAGCACAAATAGTCAGCCACTACTGTAGTTTTTAGACACCTGCCTGATTGTCTGTCAGGTGAAGACCTATGATCTTTGTAAGCTTTTTACATTACATTTACTCATGTGGCAGATGCTTTCATCCAAACCAGCTTAAGTGAGGAACATCACAAAAGCTGTGGTGCAGGAGGAGACCTTGCCCTAAGCAAGAAGCACTGCTATAACTATTTTATTTTATTTCATTTTATTTTAATGTTTATTTAACAGGGACGATACATACAACATTGCCACAAAGAATGAAAAATGCGATGCATACAAGACGTCTAGCTTCAGCTAATTTGCAGTCTATTCAGTAAGTCCAAGAAGAGGCTTTTAAATGATTTTATGTCCTGTCCAAGACCCCATACACTTAAAATAAAAATAACTATTTAGAGATCCTCCACGAGGAAAGCCTTTCATTTTGGTTAAGATGACATACAGCTCTTATAAGTGACTTCTGCTGTAGCATTGCTGTATTCTCACCTAAACCACACTTCTCCTTTTCTGTGACCACGAGTGTTGCAACCTGAGAGAGAGCTCACTCCTGGGTATTTTGACTCAGACATTTGCAGACCACATGCCCCCTCCGCCGCCAACTAAATTTTTCAGCAGTTACTGATGTACAGTATGTGATGCAGCATCTACATGTCATTCATATCTAACAGTAGATTATTCCTGATTGTTCCATATGCTGACTCATGTCTAGGTTGGCAGGTTTGGGGTGGTATGTATTGATTTCACAAATAGCTGGCTCACACATTGCACATGCTTCATGATAACCCATATATCCAAACAACACATTTGTTGTTGTCATGTACAGCTGCTGCAACTATTCTCTAGGCCTTATAGACATTGTTGATGTCTGCTTTTCATTGCCAAAATCTAAAATGTAGAAGAGGTGGGGGTGTGGCTGTTTCATTATTACCACCTTATTCTTTACCCCCCAGGTTATAATGTCCTCAAATTGACCTGAGCTAAGAAACAGGCCTTCATGAAGGTGGACACATCACAAATGCAACACCTCAGACATGACTGAATGCAAAGAGAAAGAATTCTGGAAATACCCAAACAACTCTTGACGTGATGGAGAGTTATTCATCCATCCCAAAGCAGGATTTTTGTGTATTGGTAACTATGACTAACGGACAAATTTAATATTATTTTTCTCTAAAGTTTGGGTTCAAAGTTCCACAAGGAACCATGAGGAAAACATTTATCATTCTCCGTCAAACTATAACAGGTCTTTCAGGAAAGGAATGCAAACCTCTGGGGCAAAAGACATGATTCATACTGGACAGTGAGATTTGCATTTCAGTTTGCGAGATCTGATTTTGGTGTGAATCAAGACATTGCGTGTTTCTTGATTACTTCAAGACCCTTTGGGTGTGTGTCCTGTCAACTTTAGTTTCAAAGATGATATATTAACTGCCGATCCATTTCATTGTTTTTGTTTTGTGGCAATAACATTCCCCATGGCAAATCAGCTCTTGGATCAACAGTGGCCTCATGTCTTCAGCATTTGCAACACTACAACAAAAACACATTTTTACTTATAAAATGAAATATATTTCACTGTAGCACTGTACAGTAGCGGTTTCATGTAGCCTACACAGTTTTTTCACTTGGACCATGTAGCATTGTGTAATATAAAATAGTTGATATTTATCTAATATGAAACCACTGGGAATATATTGTACACATTTTCATTGATTAAAACCAAAATAGCTGAACTTTATTCAGATATTTATTTGTTCTCTTTGATATTTGGCAGCTCTATTCTTGCAGAAATGTGCTGTGTAACCCAACCTTATCATATGTTGGGTGATTTGGATGATTATTATATCACTCAAGAGAAGCCTCTTAATGCCTACATTACATGTAGGCATTTCATTTTTTTTAAATTAAAGCAGAAGTAAGTGGTCCGGTCGTTTTCGCTAATGCTGCGTTCCAGGCAGGCTTTTGAAATCGTAAATTACACCTTCAAGTCACAACTTACGACTTTGTAGCGTTTCAGGCAACCCACTTGTGTTTTTCCGACCTGTTTTACCGGTGAAAGTCACTATAACGGCCACTCGTAACTTCCGACCGGTGAACTCGTACCAGTTCGATCTGGTACGAGTTCACGGTCGGAAAAATACGAGTTTCCTTGAACGCACCATAACAGTCCTCGTCCCTACGTCGCCACATTCACGGCGTCCCTTGGCTGCACACACAGCCCTGCATGCCGTTGTCTCTCCTCATTGGATAAAAACTGTAGGATACGATAAATGTTTTCTCTTCGGCTCAGAGCAGAGCAGAGTGACTGACAGACCCGTGTTTCGGTCCAAACACTCTATGTAAGTGATTGCTGTCGGAAGATATAACTATTTAAGACTTATATTAACACAAATATATCACTTACTTCTGCTTTAAAGATATTTCTAACAAGCTGTAAGTGATTACAATTTATTATTTTCATTGGCAACAGGATACAGTCATTGGAAGTTGAAGTGGAAGAGATGGTGCCTTTTGTATCATTTCCCTTGTCTTTGCTAGTCTGAATGTAATGAGCATTCATCATCACTCTTGTTTACTCCAGCGCTTACATTTTTAATTATGTCCCTCACTGAGATTCAAGATTCCCCAAGCAATCGCCAGAAAAAAAGATTGAAATAATTTATTAGTTATGATTAATTATAAGTTGATTGATTGCAACACCACACCATTTCATCACATCTTGATTTTAAATAAAAAATTCTGAAAGACTGTTAATAATCAAAACCTTCTGCAAAATAAATCTCTCTGTGATAGACAGTTTGACATAATCCTCAGAAATCCCTCCACACTACCTTGTGGTAGATGGTAGGAAAATGTGCTAAAATGTGACCAGAATATAGACCAGATCACCAATAAACAAATTATAATCAACAGCTTTATTTTATCAATAGCAGTTGATGGACAGGAACATGTTTTGGGTGGAAATTGCTGTGGAGTGCTGAGGGAAAGACAAGCCTCCTTGAGCATATTTTGGCTGCAGTTGAAAGAGCAGCTCTTGCATGCTCCTCTGTGTGTGGTTTCATGCTTCGCCAGTGTTCACAATGAACAGAATTATCCAAGCTTCTCTTTCAACTGGAGGAAATCTATTATCCATATTATAGGCCCTGCTGGACACTTTAAAGTTGATACATATAAACCAGCATTTCAGTATCTCATCTGAATGACGTCGGTGTTTTCATATAGAAATCTGAAGAGCCAAGATATTTTCAGCTGGTAGCATTAGTGAACAAACTCCTGCTCAGCATCTTCACATGTTGCTTAATTGCCATGACTTTTTTTGTCATACCTTAATTTATCAGGCAACAATAAGACAAACCACATGAATTACAGATGGGTTTCGGCTATGTTGTGCAACAGGTTCAATTTTAAAGGAGGAAACGCATACCAGTTCCTCTATAAATACAGCCAAATGCCAATGAAAAAAAAGCAAAAGGGAGAAGAACATAAAACGTGAAAATCACATGGTATAATACAGCTGTCTTGCAAAAAATTCTAGTGAAATATAAAACATGAGAGGATAAAATATAAGGAACAATACTGGGATGTGAAAGTTCATTGTTGACCATGAAAACACCAGCAGACAAAATTATCATCAAAAGCTCCATTTAGTAGCTGTTCTGGAGCTTTCAACCACATCACACAGTCTTCCCTTTGGCATGAACATGTAGGCTATAGTAGATGTTGAAATATTAAAGGTCTACTTGCTGTTCAACTTCTGTTCTTCTCACAGTTCAGGTGCTACGTTTTCATGTTCTTGTGAATGTGATATTTCAGGAACACTGTGAAGGAGTTACTTCAATTTTGGAACAAAATTTCACTTAGACTCAGTGCTGAATTGCTTATAATTTGGTGGTTAAAGATCAAAGGTCAAGGTAATTTTGACCTCGCAAAACCCATTTTTTGACCATAACTGAAGAATTCATATACAAATTGTGACAAAAGTAAAAATGTCAAACATCTACTAGGATAAAATAGTCAAGTGTTGACATTTTATATCCAAACAGACAATGGTCAACTTCACCGTTACATCATGATGCTCTACAATAACACATCTGGCCATTATTTAGTGCTGTAAATCAGGAACAGAAGGGGAGATTATGACCATATTGCCTGCAACCTCTCTGGTTAGAGGAGGTGGTGTTTCTACAGTATCACTAATTGAAATGTAAACTAGTGCATGTAGTTATTAGATTAACTGTGTAAAAAAGTGCAATTTTTTTTCTGTATTGTAGGGCAATGGAAGTATGAAGTAGAACAAAATGGAAATAGTTGATTAATTGATAATACTTAGCAATTGTACAGTAACTACTAAAACTGATGTACTTAGTTACTTACTTCACATCATTACTGCTCCAGCAGTTCATACAGCTGTCTTTGTGTTTGTCTCTGTATCTACGGTATTTCCATGATTGCTTAAACATTGTGTTGCTACTTTTCTTTTCATGTGATTATTTCTTTTGAATACGCTCATGTGCTTCTCTGCTGGTTTATCACATAACATATCTTGCACTCTTAGATGTGCTAATGTTGTTTTGGCAGTTTGTTCATTCCACTGCGACATAGCTTTTCACAGCAAATGTTTTGACTTGGCATTGTGAGAAAGCACATTTGGCCATGCACAAAGCTAAGGCCCTGAAACTGAAGCAGCTGAATGGAATTTAGCGACCATTCACTTTGTTGCTTACACCTGTGCTTTTCCTACTGAGGCATGTCAAAAATTCTTCAGTGAAAAAGACCTATTTGTAATGACAAACTGCATAACTCCACACGGGGGGGGGGGGATTTCTAACCAAATACAACTAAAGGGTCTTTGTCTTCAAAGTTATTTGTCACAAAAACCACTGAACAGGATAATTCATTGTACCTCGAGACACCTTAAGAGTTTCTGTGCTGACCACAGGAGGGCAGAGCCCCACCACTAAATTACCATCCCCACCACACAAAGAACAGGCTTCATGTATTTCATGGAAGAGTTAAATGTGCTTGATTGAGCTGACCTTAAGCATGCTGAATCACCTTTTTTTGTTGTTGTTTCCTCCGTGTACATAGAAGCCAATCTGAGGCAGCAGGAGGAAAATCCTGGTCATGCAGATTCATTCATCTCTGATGTGTAAGAGGATGAAGAAGAGGAGGAAGTATTATATGACTGTATAATTATCCTTCTGAGCAAAATGCTTTGTTTGTGCTTATCTGATCCATTGGTGATACTGATCCATACCAGGCTGGTACATCCAGCCATTCATTTCTTATCAGTGCGCTAAGTGATGAAAGACTTTATCGGAAACAGAGATTTGAGTTTTAAAGAAATCTATCAGAACTGAGTAAATAAGGATGTGGTTAGCCTCCCTAATTACTGGACCTGTTGCCAAAGAATGAAAAAGGAAAAGGCTGCTGAGACATGTGTTTTGAGTTGCAACCTTCACTCTTATAACCTCATTTGTCTTAGGAGATGGCTGAGAACTAGTGTAACTCGAAACATTTCGCGAGGGCTATATTTATCGGCACAGATCATGGATCAGCTTGGTAACCCATTTTTAGGCTAAAAATAAAACACATCACACAAAATTGACCCTAGACTATTGTCTGGGCCAGCAACACTGAAACCCCGCTCACGGTCTAGTATCTTGATGAGCGCATTCATCTTTCAGCGGCAGCAGGCCTAAGGAGACACTTCCACATGCCAGAGAAGATAAGACAATTGACAGAGAGAGTCTCCAGGAGACTGCAGCGCAGCTTCGCCTTCTCAGACAGCTCTGGTTTGTCTTAATTTTCCTTGACGCTTAATGAGTCAGTCTGAGTGTGTCTTTAGGCCCCTTGGAGGAGGGGGAGGAGGGGAGTTCCCGAGGGGAAACTTTTGAGGTGAGGACCATAATTAGTATCAAACAAGGACACCACTGTCCCCTGCATCCACAGGTGAAACCCAAGATAACAACGAGGGGAGACGTGAATGGGAGCTTTTTTGAACAAATTAGGGCTTAAAGTTGAGGCCCTTTACCTGTTTTGGTTTATGGCTTCTTGCCTGTCGAAGGGCTTTCTTATAACACCATAACTGATTTATATGCCACCAGTTATGGTGATGGGATCTTGGATATGATGATGGTGGCTGACAGTCAGAAGTATAGGGTGGGGGTAATTTTATACCTAGTGAACACAATTATTTGATTTACAGAGTGAGACTTGGACAAGGAGCTCTTGTTTCGCTGTGGTTGTTGTCTTATAATGTATTATTATTCAGAGAATGAGATCAGTTTACCTTTCTAAGCTCTGTCAGGGATTTTGTTTGAGGACAAAGTCCAACTCACATCAAAGCACATGGAGTGTACGTGCAGTCAATTACCATATGCGGACAAGCGATATTGTGATATTAGTCAAAGGCACCATGTAATCCAGCTTTGTCTTGAATAACATATACTCAGTGGAGCAGCTGTTTTAGGTATAAACAACCAAGACATGCATTATTGGTGCCCACATTGGATATTGGATTCCTCTTTTAATGCCTGTTGATTTGGTTTATTTGCCCATATAGTATTTTAGGGAAAACCCCCTCGTTCACGGACAGAATGGGAAGTGCTGATGCAGGACTTTGACATCCTGGCGCTGAATCACTAAATAACTACATATGTACACAATCAAACTATAAAGTAGACCAAGGCCAGGCTAACCTTTTATATCCTGGAAATCTGCTGGCATGTTCTACAAACTGATCCCTCATCATAGTGGTTCAGCTGAATGTTTTTTGACATTGACAAAAGGACAAGAGTTTCATATCATCATACGAAGATTATTAGTAATAATGGTACATATAGTATTTCATTATCAAGATGATTATGCCATTAATCTATTCAGATGTGGAACAGGTGATTCCATTTTAAATATTGTTGGTTTTCAGCTGCATACGGCTCAGCAGCTGTGACTAATGCAAACAGTATTTCAGTGGACCACTCACACAAGCTCTATCTCTCCAGTAATACAACTCGAGACAATGGAAATAGTGAGTGTAATGACTTCAGTGTCTCCTAATAGACAGACCAGGCTGAACTCCAGACCCCCGAGAAAACACACCTGAACTACACTGCTGACTCACCACAGTGTATGTATGTGTGTGTGTGTGTCCCAGTTACAAAATGGTGGGCTCTGATGATACCCCTGAGTGGAAAAACACATGAGCCATGACTGTACCTGACAGATCTCTTGCTCAGTGAAGTACTCACTTTTAAGAAATAATCTCCCGCATTTGTTTTTAGCCACGCTTACTGCATGCATGGGGGATGGTACTGTCAACAGCCTGTCAGCCAGTGCACCACTCCCTGACTGAAATATCTCAACAACTGGCAAATGGATTGTCACGATGAAATTTAGTGTAAGGTATTCATGTTTCCCAGAGGATGAACCCTCTATGGCTGTCCTTGTACCACCGTGAGGTCAAGGCTTTTACTTATCCAGTGGAACAACTCTGTTTGGTACAAGAACTGCAACTTAGGAGATACTTTCTTTTTCATGTCAGTAAATTAAGTTCCCATGAACCTCCTCTCTTCTATTAGGTGCTAATTAGCAAATGGGTTAGGTGTTGGACCTGGTACCTAACTGCATCTGATGGTCAGCATTTTCACAGTTTCGGTTCATGCTGTTAGAATTTAGCCCAAAGCACCACAATGCTTAAATGCAGACCCACAGAGCTACAACAGCATGGCTGTAGACTCTTGTTTCGCCTCCTGAGTGAAGCTCACAGAATAGCATGCTAAACTTCCAAAGTGCCACAGTCTAAGTCTAACTCACAATCGTGCAATTTAAGGTTAACCATGATAAATCTCAGGCTCTGAATCTCAGCATAGTGACCCTCAGTTTAAACCCTGTCAGTCATGTCTGCCTTATCATCCAGCAGTTGATTGAGAGATATGCTCAGTGTCACGTAGGAGTATAAAGCCATCCCTTCCACTGATCCTATCTCACAGGAGGCCTCAGATTATGTTACAGGCGTAAACAAAAAAAGTCACAGAGATAAATGGAGCTCCATACAGGCTCATTCCTACGCATAATGACAAAGACATGCAAACCATTTACCCTGATAAACAAACTATTAGTAGCTCCCTCCATCAGATGTAGATTAAATATACTCATGAAATCAATTCTGAACCAATTACACTACAGTTGTGGCTCATTTGCCTGGAAAGGGAATGGGGAACAGTTTTGAGAGCTTTCATTCTTCATGAGCTTTGAAAGGATCTAAAAAAAAAAATACTCATGGCACTTTGAAATTATTTGCATGTGATTTGTACATGTGTGAATGTTCAGGATTATGTCACTGTGGTAAAGTCAAGCACAAAAATATGAGCTGTCCGACGTGCTGAATCCCAAGAGGAAGATAATAAGAGGGGGTAAAATGTACAGTATGTCATCACGCCAAAATGTATAAAGATAGAGAAAAATTAAATAAGGTTATTTTTTTGTATAACTGTCCAGTTGTTTGTAGGTTTTAAGAGTTTTAAACTCAAGTGTTGATTTATCTATCTCTGTAGATCGTGAGATGAAATCCATCTCCTCTATTTTTATTCTTTTTTATATCTTTTTTCATTTTCTTAGGATCTTATAGTTCTATACCACTTATATTGTGTGTGTGAGTTAGTGTGCTATGTGTGTATTGGCCAGTTGTTGGTTGTGTGAGAAGAATAGATGGCATGGGAATCCAGCTTTTTTCTCATAGAGGAACACTGAAAGGATGTCCACTGAAGAATCACATCAGCCTGTCCCATGGAGACGCTTAGATAAACACAGCTAAAATAGAAGGGGAGTCAGGTTGCACCATGAGGTATTGGTAAGAGAAAGGAGAAGGAAAAAGCATTGTGAAAGCATTGTGGTCGCTCTATTTTCTATCCCAGGTAATTTTTTTCCCCCCTCTTTGCAGACCGGACACCCATAATTTCTCAAACAAACACAAAACAACATCCTTTAAAGCATCAAAACAAAAGCCTGGAGACCTGATATAATAATTGGAGTTGAGTGAGTATAGTGGGTTCGTCTCAGGAGTCACTCATTGCCCGAGGAGACAGCTGGACGAAGGAAGCTTTTGCAAGGGGGCCTTTGGCCAAGTGTATCAGTTGATGGTCAATGAGGTTGCGACTGAACAACTGTCATCACTTCACGTTACCCATTTCACCTGAGGACTTAGCGGATGGTGAGACTGCCACTGACTGATGGTTGAATCACAGTTTGAATCACAGTGCAGCTCTATTTTGCAATACCTTTTACATCTGTTCTTCTCTTTTTACCTACTGCCGAGTAACTGTCACACAGACTCTGATTTACCCAAGAACTGTCTATTGTGTTTCTGTGATGTTCGGCAAGACAAAAGTGGGAAGCCGGGAGCAATGGTTTTGATCGGGTTCCACCTTTTATTTGAATGTAAAAATCTTCTGAAAACACCCAGGCCCAAAGTGAAATTCCCCTTCTGAATCACTCACTCGCATTTGGAAACCGAAGTCAGACTAACTGCAGCTGTCATTAACGATTTAGTTCCTTTATATCCGAGACCAAAGATGTCGGGAAAGTGAGTGATATATTTTGGGAAACAAAAAGCTAGAGCTCAAATGTAATCAAAGCAAAAAGCCCTTGATGCAAATTTACATGTGTGTGATTATGGGGTTTTTAATGCAGATGTTTGAGTTTGCAATCAAGTGATATGCAACAGTGGAACAAAAATGTGCTAAAAGCAGACACGACTCTTTTGATATTCACCCATGAATATCAAAGGAGTGATGAGCCTTGTGGAAAAAAAACAACAAGAAAAATATGATATTACATCAGGCTTTTGGGAGCAATGTTTTTTTTTTTAATTTATGTATTTATTTTCTTGCCTTGGTTCCACATCATCCAAGCACACTGATGCCGACCTTGATCTCTGAAATCTATCACAACAATGATACACTGAATGAGGTTTACAAATTGATATTATTAGCAGAAGTGTTGGAGTTCAAATGTATTAATCATACAATCACCAATGCTGTATTATACACATATTTGTCTGTATTATACAAGTAGCCAAAACAAACAGCTGGAATATGACAAGAGAAAAAAAGCAACTGATGAGTACTGACAATGACAATCAAGAGACCCCAAATATGCAGACATCCTGACAGTCGCAGTGTGATTTGTCAGGGCCGATTTTCTCTTTAGTGTACAAAGGTTGCAACAAGAGCCAAGACATTTCTTGTACACTAGAGTACTTTCAACTGTACCAAACATGAATCCATTTAATATAAAGGCTGACTTCTAATCCCCACTGGGGCTTTATCTGGACGCTGTGAAACAGATATCTGAACACATGCACAGTATAATCTTGCAACGTCTGACTCAAGAGTAATCAAGTCTGTCAGGTACACTGTGCCAAAGGAAAGGAAAGCAATCACTCGGTGTGGCTATGCATGGGTAGAGTTACTAGAGGAAAACACTAAAGCTCATTAATAATACGCAGAGATCCGTGAGTATGAAAAACACTTCATTGCACCTTTTTTCCAAACAAAACACTGAAGGTCTCCATCATGTGAATGGCTTCAGGTCTCATTACTCATTGCCGACGGGTGGCAAAGTGTTAAGTTTGTGAATCTCTTTGATGTCACATACAAGGACTTTTCCTAATGACCAAGCAGATGCACAGCTCATGCACCCATTTGTTTCAGAAAGTCCTGTTGCAGTCGCTATGGATACTCAACACGGTGCACCATTTACATTTATAGATACCTCATCTTTTGCCATATTCCATAAAATGTCTTGAGGGAAGCAAAGTTGTTAATTTGTTTTGACAGTGTAGGATATAGTTTCTGATAAAGGACTGGTTCACCTGCCAAAGACTACATCATTCCTGAAGCAGAACACAGGCCTCGCACTTGGCTGCACTGGATAAACAAATTCTGTAATTTCTGGTTCTGTACCATAAGGTGTCAATAAAACCTCTGAATGGATCTTTATTTATTGTTAAACAGAAAAGGTGGATTTCAAAAAGAGAGTAAATGACCCATACGAGCTCAAGAGTCATAATCACACCACTTAACGTCTCTTGGTGTTTCCACTTTCCAGAAATGAACAGAGGCAAGAATTTGAGAAGAGAGAAAACTATACTGAAGCAGAGAAGCATTAATTTCACCTACTTGATTACGACTGATCATGGGCTATGACTGATTGAAACAATATGTCACAGTTTAAATGAAGCCTAAATACTTCAAACAGCCTCCCTTTACAAAAGCACTCAGGCATATCAGGCGACTAACTGCTTATTACGCTGAGTTCTAACACAGCCAGACCCCTACCGGGAAAAAGCAGTTCAGATGAATATAAATCACTCCCTTTGACAAATGCCATGACCTATGATGATGCATGAAGACACTTAGTTTGACTGCAGACAGATAGAGAACAAAAGACACACGCAAGACATAAAACACAGAAGGAAACATCCTGAGTCATAAACACACCATGGTGTCTGTGGTACAGTTGTATTTGGAGGATATGTCGTGCCATTAATCTTAGCTCCAAATTGCCTTTGATTGAATTTTTTGGGAGGTTTTTAGCTGTTCAAACCAATGTGACAATGATAAATAAAAAAAGAAATGTTATGTAATGTTAAATTTGGAATGAAAGAGAGTAATGCGAACATTCAACTTGAAGTGAACTAACCCACACAGGACTCTCTCTGTCTGTTATGGTAAATGGAGATTGGTGGTAGCATTTAATCAAGAGGCAAGTGGGATGTCACCTCGAGTGTGTGAGAAAACCTACCAGATTTGGGGTTTTGTGTGCGTGTGTGTGCATTTGTGTGTGAGTGTGACAGAGAAGGGAATCAGGGCTGACTGGATCACAGCGTGCACATGGGCACTGCTGTAAAAGGATATTAGAAGCCAATGTAAAGCAAAGGGCCTATGTGTGTGTGTGCAGGTTTGCATATGGGTGTGTGTGTGTGTGTGTTGTCTATTCAAGTGGAGGTGGAGGAATGGGTGGGAGGGGGAGCTGTCTTTTTAAATAGCCAGAGAGAGGAAGGATGTCTCCAGCCTTGACTCTGGCGTCCCTTTATTGTTCGTGAAAACAAAACAAAAAGAGAGGAGGACAAGAGGAGAGAGAGAGGGGGGGAGAGAAAGAAAGTAAAAAGAGCACGAGGGAGCGGAAGAGAGGAGGGAGGGACAGAGGGAGGGAGAGCGAAAGCACAAAGTTAGAGCCAGTCACTGACAACAATACAGTCTGCCCTGTGACAGAGACATGATGTCATGTTAGTGGAGTCCTTGGTGTGGGGGTGGGAGGATGAGCGGTTTGGGTGGGGCCATACCTCTGTCCTCTCTCTCCCCATGTGCATCCCTCTCTCTCTCTCTCTCTCTTTTTTTCCTAGTGAATGAACCTTGGGAAGCATAATGGGCCAGGCTCGCAGCTCCACTTCCGCACACCCTCCATTTGAAACAGTGAGATTTCCAGGTCGTTCATTCATGCCCCAGGCCCTCAGAGAGTGAGGGAAGCTTGGTAAAGGATCGCCCGCAAGGGAGAGCGTGTGAGTTTGTGCGTGTCTATGTGTGTGTGTGTATTTGTGTGTGCGCTGGGGTAGGCGGGAAGATTCAGGTGAAAAAGGAGAGGAGGCATATGGCTGGTGAGAGAACGCCATCATGTAAATGGCCTCAATGTGCATCATGTTTGCTTCACATGTGTCTGGTTCATGGTCTTGTCTGTCCTTCACATTTTTTCCCATGAACACACAGTTTGAGTTTGGGTCACACATGTGGGCTGTTGTTGAAGTGTAGCCGTAACTGCCAGTTGTTTCCATTAATTAACGTATTTGCTTGGCCATTTAATCAATTGTTTTTTATGTGTAAAATATCAGAAAACAGTGAAAAGTATTACTGAAAATTCCCCTAATGGGATGTCGACAAATGCCTTCTCTGAGCAGTTATCCAAAACCCAGACATTTACCTAAGACTCATTACAGTTTTTTTCCCCACCCCGTCAGATACTTGACTATTAAATATTAATGAAAATATGTGTGTATTTGGAGAGTCAGTCATCACTGATTAAATCATTGGACTCATCATGAGCAATGGCCTCTAGTAACACTGCATCATTTTATACAGGAGCACAAGACAGGGATGTTCTCCCTCTCTCCCTCCCGCTCCTCACAATACTCACACTTTCCAATAGTCTTTACGAAATGTAACATTACAAAATTTTAAATAGTATAATTAATCACAGGACTACAGGGTTTCTTGGATTGCCTTAAATCCTTGTGTGTTCTTGCCCTTTCGTTGCTCCTTGTTCATGCTCTGCCATTTCCTCTCTTATAAACACCCACAGCTTGCTGCTATTTTACAAGAAACTCCCAAGTTTGATTGGTGACACTGCACAATTTTAAAATGAATCCAAGCACATTCACTGTGTGTGTGTGTGCATAAACACCTGGGTGGCCACTCAAGCACGGGAAAGGAATATTTGGCGAGCGTTCAGTTCTATTAATACGCTAATTTCACTGTGATCAGACATAAGTGTGGATTTGAATCTCCCCCCATGGTAAATGAAGTAATGTTTTTTTTTAAAGAATTTGTGCCAATACATGAGGAGAGAGAGAGAGCAAAGAAACCTGTAGGAATCCAAACCACCCATCAAGCAGCCTTCAGTAAGCGCAGTTCAGCCTTGGCCTACTGCGGACGAGCTCTCCTGCAGGAATCGACTCTTGAACAACTTCATCATTCAGCAACATTCTCATCTGCCTGGTGCAATTTGTGCTAGAGAAATTACCTTAGGGAAGCTCCCAGTACTGCTTTACAGCAGGGACTGAAAAGTAATGTCAACAGTCTGCTCAATTAGGTGTACATGGCGTGAAGGAGACGTTTAGCAAAGGCCAGGGCATCTCATGGTGTAAATAAATAGCAAGTATGAGCTTGCATGACTCCAGGATGGTGCATGTGTTTGTCTCATTGTCTTGATTGCTTACAGAGTCGGTTGGCTCCCGCTTGCTGCAGAGCTGCGGAGCTAAATCATAGCTGGTAGGGCTGCATGGAATATTCCACTATCTTCACCACGGAGTAGTGGGAGGAACCCGAGATTTATTGCTATAGGTTTTGAATAATAGAAAGATAGATGGACAGAGAACCAAGAGATCAAGGAAGAGGGACAGGCAAATAGAGAAAGGATCTGTGGGTCCACCATGGGAAGGTTCCAGTAATTGTTGGAGTTTATTATCTAGCCAGAGGAAATTGTACCCTTTGCCACCCACAAGCACTCAATGGTAACTATCAAGTTAAACTGCCAAAGTGAGACGTTGTGACAAAGCCTCCTTTTAGAGATGAGGGATGACAGTGAGATGGGGACGGGGTGGGGGTTAAAGCTTGTCCCCTGGGAGTAGGAGGGGCAGTGTCACCGTTTGGAGCTGTTGAAAGAAGCACAATGGCTCCCAGTATCGGGTTTGCCTGTTTGACAAATGGATCTCCTGCTGTGATCGTGGCGAGTGCAAGAGCCCTTATCTGTTAACAACAACAGGATGGAGGATGCAGATATGTGTGGAGCATCGTATTATTAAACTTGTATACTTATATCGTACGAATATACAAAGGAAAAAAAATCCAACCCTGGTGACACTATGAAATATGCTGCATGGAGGTAGGCTACTACCACATAAACCAACCACTCCTCTTTGGTAATGTTCATTGAGCAACAAAACAATAGCAGCCACAACTCACTCCCCTAAGCCAACATCCTCATTATTCATGACTTCCAAGGGGCCATGGTAAAATAAACACAAGCTGTGTTTGTTTGCATTTGGTCACACTCAGTGGCCCAACAAAACTGAAACACGCGCCTTTGTCCTTTAATTATCTACACTGACTATCGTAACAGTCGTGACTGAAAGAAATGTGGACGTAGAGCTATAGAAAAACAGCATCAAATCCGTGCAGCTCTGGTGAATTGTGACAAGAAAAAAATAGATGTAGGTTCAAATTCAATCTAAAAATATTCCGATTTTTTAAACAGATTCGATTGAGTTTGCTTTTCACCTGACGCCCACCATGCTAACTGAGAAGACACACAGACCTCACATTGTGTTTGATTCAGTGTTTTACCCTGGAGATGTGATAAGAAACACACACAGGCCCAGAGAGTGATTTAAGGAGGTCAACATCGACAAAGTGCTCCTGAGCATGGCTACAAGACAGCCCTTCGCCACACGCACTTTTTTTTTAACCTAATACCTAACCTGTTTTGACATATTTGGCCATGAAGTCAGTATAGCCCTCACCTATATACAAAAAAAAAACAGCCTTTGAACTGCGAGAACGCTATCCTCGACTAACTCTCGCCAATAAAACCACACACAAATCTTCGATCCAGGCCCTGTAAATCAGGGCGAGCGCTGATCAAAGCGGGGCTGTGAATCTTACATGGCATATCCTGCATTCCACGCTAAACACATTCACATGCTGCACTCAAAGGCATAGCACTTGTTTTTTTGACCCCTTATCCATTTCAAGCACTGCACATTCATTTTATTTGAAGCCGAATTCATCTGACTGTTCCCTGGGTAAACGGCAGGAGGGTTTCTGCTCAGAGTAAACAGGGAGGATTGGTCACACTCATTGCATATGGTTGTTTTCAGTAGATTTTGTCTTTAACCATCAGTTACTCAGACAACAGTTTGGAATATGTGGGACAACACTAAACAACTGCAGTAGCACTTCTCTGTTTAATCCTCGCAGTGTGTCCTGTCAGTTTGTCCTCGATTGGAGCAGATGAATCAGACTGTTTGAGACTGTTTGCATTACCAAGATCACAGCGAACCGATGCTTCATCACGTTCATTGGCTTCCTCATCCGTAGCCGGAATATGGGCCAGGAAAAAGCTGTTCTGTGTATGGTGCACATTAATAATACGCATAACAATGGTCCAAGTTTTGTGGGTACTAAGTGAATACAAGTGAATTTAGGAATATGCACTATTATACAATTAGTCAAATACTGCAAACCCATTCAATGTCCTCCCCCTCCTCCAGAGAGCCAGTTTCCACTCATAGCTTAATAATAGCCAGAACAGCAGGTCTGTCTTTGAATTTTGGGTGCTTGGGTGATGCTACGGGGTGAAGTTAAGACAAATACTCCATAAACACTATAAATATTTGGACAGGAGTGTCATTTTTAGGTTTCCCAAGGCCAAAAGGTTTAAGGAATGGATTAAACAATGTGCCACAGAGCACATAATTGATTAGTTTATTGGTAAATGTTACATAATAATGACTAGCACATCCACTGTGTAGTGGGGTATCCACTCTCAGGGGTGCCATTCATATTAGCAGTGATTTGCTGTTCTTTTTTGGATATATGGAGATCTACATTCCCACAACCAGAATTCATTCAATAGAATTCAATTTGATAAACACATCTGTTACTATAGATCTCATCAATGAAGTCATTTCTCTTGAAATGTCAAAACAGTATATTAGGTAATGTAGCTCTAAACTTAAACATGAGATCAACACAGTTTCTTTATTTCAGTTTACAACTCGCGAGGATGCTAACCTCTTGCCTGCAAGATATAGGGTAAGCCCTCATCTTTTAGCATGCCTGTAGCCATGAAGTGCACATTCAAAAGTTAGTCAACTCACAGAACTAATATTACATAATTATCTAGCAACGTTTGATGACTTCTGCCAGCGACAGTTGCAATTTCAGCTGCTTACCACCGTCTTTGTCTCAAATCAAGGACCCATTATTTGAAAAATTACCCAGAGCTTTTGGTCTCCTGGGGGTTTGAGGTCTCAAGACACTGGCTGGCTTTGCCCTGTAACCTCCTGTTTTTTAAGAGTTGTGGTTTGGCACAATCAACGCCACTTTAGATAACAGCGTTACAATTCTTTCTTTACAAAATGTGCATTTGATATTGTAAATTTTTTGCACAAGAAATTGACCTTACTGTGACTTGGAATAATAGCAGGTCTTTGTTAGTTAGCTCTTAAAAGTCTGTTTTATTTTGCTGCGAAATGTAACAGAAACCCCAATTGGTCACGCATAAACATGTGTTTGGCATGAAAATTAAGCATGATTACTAACTAACAACAGGCATCACGCTAGTGCGAGCATTTGAACATTAATTCTGTTGTACCTAAATCAAACTGACCTGACATGTTTTTCCTCTGTTGTCTCACTGAACTTCCAGGGTTCAGACCTGCGCTCACCAGGGTGGCCTTTCCCTTGTAATTACTCTCTCTTTCAGTTGGCCTCAGTCCACGTGCTGTTTCCTGAAAAGAAAATCAATGTGTATACCAACAAACAACGAGTTCCCTCTGGGGTTCTCATAAATTTTAACACCCCGTAGTCTGGAAGAGGCAAAGCTTGTGGAAGCCAAAACAGATGTTCCAAGTTTGGTGAGAAAAGAGTCATGACCCCCAGAGTGTGTGGCCTCAAGCAGGTGTAAATGGGTTTATTATAATGATGGAAATGCTGTCATGAAGAACAGCACCTACTTGGACACAAGCTCCTCAGAGCTCAGGTGCCTCTGGTTATGTAGCACAAAAACAATGATTTGACACCTAAAAAAAGATGAAAGCATCCCGGCTTTCATAACACATATACTGTAAATACACATGCGAATGTACACATTTAGATGTATATCCATCAGAGATATGCAGGCTGTTATGCAGATGTTAGGCCTTGAAAGACAGAAATGGTTTGAGCACATGTTGTCTGATTCATAACTTGTGCATGAAGTAATTGGATCTATTATTTGGATGTCCTGCTTAATGTCCAGATGAACCGTCCATCTGAAACTTCTCAGTACATGGCTAAAACTCTTTGGCAGCATGCCACATGTTTTTGTTCTTCTAATGTGTCCCTGCCCTGGTATTTTTTTTCTTGTTGTTTTTTTAAAGGCAATTTACAAAATGTAAACTTCCCAAGTATAAAAACAGAAATCAATAAATACAAATACAGACAATTTGGAAGGGAAGGAAATGCCTGAGGTTTGGCACATCAACCAGCATTCCTTTCTCACTCTCAACCTGCCAATGATGGAAAACTCGTCCCTCCTTTTTCCTCCTCTGAAGCTGACTGGTACTCAACATGTCCTCTCAGTTACACCCAAGGTGGCAGATAAAATAACATGACAAGTTCTTAACTAACTGAATTAATAAAACTGACAGCCACTAAAACAAGTTTGGGTCATATGAAGTCTCGCTTTAAAAGGATTTTGAGACATAAAAAGGAGTCTGGCAATTAGCACTTTAATGTGAGCGTCTGAAAAGCAACAAAATACGAATCATCTTTGAATCACAGCTTTTTAAGATGTGAAATCGTGGGTGACCCAATACCAGAATTATTTGGAAAGTCATGTGGAACAGTCTGGAGAGTTATGAGAACATGTGTCCAACAGCATCAAGAAAGCAATGGTGACATTAACCCACATGAGAGATATGGCAGCAGTGGGTTTGAAAAATGCAGCAAACTGGTTTCCACACAAACATGACCCGCGTGCTTGGAGTCGTTGGTGATGGCAGTTTATTTGCTTAGAATTTAAACTTTTACAGCGGACAGGCTTTTGGGACATCTAAACTAATTGGGGGGTTATGGTGCAACTTTGACACATGATGTGAAAGCATGAGTGAATGTAGGGGAGACCGGGGTTGGTTGGCTACAGGGGTTGGTTGGCACACCCCTGTTTTCTGGCCTCCTGTTGGTCACAGACTCACAAATGTGACATCAAAATGATCATCTTTTTGATCTGCACTTATCTAGTTTGTTAAAACATCTGAAAATTACTCACTTTTTTGCTGAGGGCAAAATATCTGTTTTTTAGTACCAAAAGTAAAAAATTGCCCCCCGCACTTAAAGTGTTATAAAATTGCTTTGGATAAAGATATTGGAAATGTGTTACTTCCAGTTTGTAGAGATAGGAGTCGGCTTCAATTTGATATGAAACTTGAAAGTCTTTGATGAGTGATGTTACCTGGGCAACATCATATATTCACAAAAGTGGGTTTATTTTGGTCGGGGTTGGTTGGCACACTCATGTCGGGGTTGGTTGGCACACACAAACCAACCCCAACATGCAGTATACATATATTAAATGTGATTAAACATAATTTCATACAATTCAGTGCACTGAGTGCAAGAAATGGGCACATGACTTATGCAGTGAAATGGGCCACAAAGCCTGTATATGCCAATACTGTAATTCCAGTGATTCTATATAGGCCTTAATGTAAATAATCTGCATCCACCCCACACAGCAAATCTAAAACACAGTGAGATGGAAAGACATAAAAATACAAAGAGGTGATATGCTATATTTAAGAATAAATTATATGTTCATTGAATATTTTCTCTTTAAAAAAAAAAAAAAAAGAAAAAAAAAAAGAAGCTCAAATCATTTACTGTTTGATGTTCTGTGTACGTGTTATCTTGTTTGTGGCCTTAAATGCCCTGTTTTAGTGTCATACATGCAAATATATGCATGCACTATGCTATCTCCTTAAATTTGAATATATTGGAATTAAATTTCCAATTTATTATTATATTGGTTGCTTCATCCATTCATTTTTACATTGTGCCAACCAACCCCATGAAGTGTGCCAACCAACCCTGTGTCGGGGCTGGTTGGCACAAGTGCGCAGTATGATTTTATTCATAAATAAATTGATTTTAGAATATAACTGTGGACATGGAAATGTGTTTAGTTAAAGCTGACACCTTAACCTTTCATTTGATGCTGGTTTGAGTATTCTCACATAAATGATGCCAGAGTGCTATGGCAAAGAGTGAAAAGTGTGCCAACCAACCCCGGTCTCCCCTACCTGTCAGCGATGTAAGACACAACTTCTTATTTGCACTCTGTTACACTACAGCTGCAGGTCAGTTGATCGAATCAGAGAGCAGTGTTATTTACTCTGCAGGTGCACTTGTGTGTAGGAATATGGTATTATAGCAGTTGAAAAATTGTAGTGCGAAAGGCCGTCTGCAGTGAGGACTATGTGGCCTCAACACATGGGGCGGCTGCTCTACCAACTGAGCTAAACACCGCCCCGAATACAGTACTGGATTTTTCGTATGAGTGTTTTTAAAAATGTTTAGAACTTTTTTTTTTCTTGTGTCCCTGT
Organism: Trachurus japonicus; assembly: GCF_045865225.1. NCBI lineage: Eukaryota > Metazoa > Chordata > Actinopteri > Carangiformes > Carangidae > Trachurus > Trachurus japonicus. Next base: position 22,892,682 of record NC_140907.1, read on the forward strand.
AGCTGCAGTCAGCCAGTGCTCCCAGTTGGCTCCCCTATCTGCGAGCGCTCTGATCTTGATCTACTGCATGTTATGTAAAGACTATGCATGACATGACAACATCACACAAGGCCACATCAAAAAAAAAGAAAAAAAAGTATCCCCTTAAAGTTCCTTTTTCCATTTTTTTCACCCTGTTTTTTGAAACAGCATCAACAACAACAAAAAAATCAGGACGATGCACACATGGTCAAATTAAATACAAAGTCCTTTTTAATGAAATGTTTAAACCAGACTGTCTACATCAAAAACTCTAATTATTCTACATATGAGACACAAAGCAACAAGATGAAAGTAGTGGCCCATGTAGCAACTGTGATCCATGAAAAACAAAGGTCTCTGTCACTGTCACCCATCTGTAATCAAACACCAGCCATACCATACAGAGAAATGCAATGTGTGTTTGAAAACTGTGAGTTAGCTCCTCCACAGGCTTCAAACCAACTGCAGTACAGTGAACCTAGGGTTGATCTTGAGGGACTTGGGACAAATGTGTTGTAGTGTGACAAAGTTAAAGAGGAACTTTGCAGGATTTGTAGCTTAACTATGCTACATTTTTACTTTTATTAAACAGCTTTACTGTGATGGTTTAATAAATAGCTTAACTTGTTACGAGGGAGAATGGAGACTCTCTGCCTTCCACGTGCATGTCATTTATTGCGTCTCTTGACTGAAAACCAACCTTGCAAGATCAGTGCCGCTGCCCCGGTGTCCCAGCTCTCATCTCTGCGACACAAACGCACCCCGTAACCCGTAATCTCTTGTTTATGACAGATTAAACTACACAAATATGCACGTCATAACATCATATATGATGTATAGCGTTATGTACCGCTCTGATTTCTCGCCAGCTTCGTTGTAAACAAATGCACATGGCTAGGAGGGTTAGCAAAACAGCAGAAAAGAGACCGGACTTCTATAGTTTCTCTTTAAGATTACCTTTTAGGCAGAACTACCTGAGATAACTACAGAATATTTTCACAAAATAAGCATTTGTCACTGTAGATATATACAAAATGAAAAAAATAATTACTCATTGGATTTAGCAACCAAAAGGTTTTTACACCTGTGTTCAATGTGGTCAAAATGCGTCCCTGACCACCTTCAGAGGTGGTTTGGCCAATCGGATCACAATCAGTCCTCAATGTGTCTTGGGGGCGTTTACACTTTCATGTGGTCAAGCATTGTCCGAGTGCAATCCAATCACTGAAAACGCATGTTAATGCCAGGTGTAAACGGGGTGTTAGACAATTTCAGACAACTTCTGATATCACCCACTCTAGACTGAACATTCCATGCAATACACACCCTTTATAATCTGAAATAAGGAAATCACAGGGAAATGGGTACAGTACTTAACAAAGATGAAGTGAGTGTTGTACGAGTGCTGCAGATGGAAGAAACATTGTGGTGTTTTCTGAAGATAAGACAGAATTCATTTATCAGTCAGTGTAGTTAAAGCAGAAGTAAGCAGAATATTTGTGTTAATATAAGTTTTAAATAGTTATATTTTCCAACGCGAATCACTTATATAGAGTGTTTGGTCTGAAACATGGGTCTGTCAGTCACTCTGCTCTGCTGTAAGCCGAGGAGAAAACTTTCCTTGTATCCTACAAGCTTTATCCAATGGGGAGAGAGAACGGCATAAAGGGGCGGTCCTCTCTGTGTGTGCAGCCAAAGGATGTGCGTGAATGTGGTGACGTAGGGACGAGGGCGGGGACTGCTAACTCCATCGGCTGACAAGAAGTTAGCCAAAACGACCGGATCGTTTACTTCTGCTTTAATCTGGCATGACTTCATACGGTTTCTTTATGTGACACTTACAATGGTGTCTTACTGGGATATTAGACTGCTGTTACACACACTGTGGTATTTCCATTAAGTAGCCTACTAATGCAACTGTTTAATAACAGTGGAGCAGAGATACTGAGAACTGACAAAAAGCAGTGGTTGACCAGGCAGGGGTCCAGAGACTGAGAGTTGGCAGAGAGATTTTATCTATTTGGATAACCTCTGATGTAAAAATGGTTCTTTTCTTGGACCATGTGCTGCTGCAAAGGAAGGTCATGGAAAATAATAACTGTGAACCTCGCTGCAATGATAAAACCGAAACATTGCCAGTTGTAATGGCAGCTTCAATCAGAGCAGACTGTAGATTTAGATAGAGAAGATAAGCCCCAACAAGGAGCCCCTGGGCCAAGACGTTATTGCATATCTGATATAACTTTGGCCATGTCCATACATTTACAATGGCCTGCTCAGTATAGTATAGGTTTTCAGTGGATGATAACAAGGAGTCATGACCCAAAATGCACCGTAGACTTCTTGGAAAGTAAAATTAATGGGGTTTTTAAGAAATTAGTTGCATGTGTGATTTTTTGTAATCTTATACTAAGGAATCTATCAAAACACCTGGCTCTCAGTGACTATGGAAAGAACCTATGTACTTTTACTCAAGAACTATATTTGAAATACATTTTACCTTGTTAAAATACAACACTTTGTTAATAATAACAGTAACTCTCGTTTTCTTTGGTCCTTTAAAGACAAAAAAGCCAACGTTCACTTAAGCCCATTTGACACATTTCAAATGAGTTGAAACATTTCCTGGTTAACATCTTAGATGGTGATTTAAATTACTTTTTGGTGCTCAATGGGTAATTATTTCACAAAAGAAAACATTAGAGAAAAGTATAAAATTTGAAAAAATTACAAGTTCTTGTAGCAGTGCTTTGTGTTTTACCAGGTTTATCTATCAACTCTGTGGACGAGGTTGACCCTGAGCTGGAAACCACTAGACCCACTACACCTCACTACAACTGTTACTTACACATTGGCGCATTAGTGTGAGCAATAATGATGTAATTTGTGACAACAGCAGTTGTACTTGTTGCTGATAATGATAGTTTCTTTAAGATTCCCTCCCATTAAAAACAACTGTCTAACCTTATTTACGTGTCTATATTGTTTTTTATTTGGTAAGACATAGGCTACAATGAGTGAAATAAGCAGTCAATATGACTACATAATTCTAGCTGACAGATTCAGACAGCCAGGGTTTCATGAGTCATAAAACCTAAGGAACCAACCCAATCAACTTGTGGGGAGTGGGGCGGGGAAAAATAAACCTGAAACCTTGACAGTACAGAAAGTTAATAGCACTAATCACAAACATTGTGTCAGCCACTGCCAGTTACAAGCTAACAAATAAGTTGAATTCTAATCATTCTGATACATCTTTTAGTCGCTGATTTTGTGCACAACAAACTCCTGACTGAGTGTTTGGCTGCGTCCCTCTGATTTTTCCTCCTCCAACCATCTTGATACCATCTTGGTCTTTCACCTGCCACCCTGGAGCAAACATCAGTTGTGGGTGGGGCACAATGCCAACCTGATACAGAATTTCTCAATGAGAGAGTTAGCTGTGATGAGCAGTCAGCCTCAGTTTGCCTTTTATCTCTGGGAAAACTATGTTTAATAAATATTAGTGAGTGCAGAGTACTTTTACATAGTATAAAACATGTCTGAGGAGGAACTTTTAAGTTATATATTGAATGAATGGTGTGTACTTTTAATTTTAAAGTGGAAAACGTTTTGATTTTTAAACTCTATATTGTAACAAAAAGAAGTTGTGTAAACTAGACCTCATCAATACATCGACATTTGACTTTCCCAAATACTGAAAACTTTTATTTTGCATATGTCTTCAACCACTTCCTGCAGAACATTATTACTGCTGTCATTTGTTTATAATTGCAAAAGTACAGGACAAAGGACAAAAGTAAATTCCTGAGCTTTCCCATGCAGCCTGAGAAAGAAATCAGAGAATGACCATGAACATACCCTGTGACAGACGGGTAAAATGTCGCCAAGCATCCAACCACATGTTTCCTGCGGTCAACTTTCTTCATATGTTTAAGAATTTCTCCCCTAGAGTTTCTGTTGGTCTGGGTTTGCTCAAAATGTGTTATGTTGATGAATGAGGACATAAAGACTGATAAAAGAACAACACAAATAAAAGCCACTTTTGTGTCATAATCATTTCGAAAAGGATGACCATCATCATTCTCACCAGCTTTAGCCTTTTTCTTTGACACATCCCATCACGCACAGATGCAGAACACCATGTGATGAAGTCACGCAGCCCGCCTGCTTGAGAAGACTTTCCTTCTCTGCCCCAGTGAATGATATGAGCCATACAAAACCAAATTACATTTATGATTTACACGGTGCCAACACAGGCACAAAATCAAAGCCTTCCACTGAATCGTTTAGCATATTTATTTAGCTGGCAACTCCATGGGCAGTCAAACCTGTCTGTGCGAACTCCTTCATTTGTATTTTCTGCTGACACATGCTGGAAAGTGCACAGCCAGTGACAGTCACTCTCTCATTAGCAGGTTTTTGGTGGAGACTCCAGAGCCTGTGGGTGGCCTGGAGCAGGAGAAAAGTGCTTACTTTCTGCATCTACCTCTTCTTTCCATGGCGACCTGAAGTCTCCAGTCACCCTGAATGTACCCTTTCCAGTGTCTGTGGAGATAAAAAGACATTCAATATTTCAGAAATAGAAACCTTATCCAAACAAAGGTAGGGTAGGGTCATTATTTTCAATCAAAAGCACATGTGAACAAAGAAGAAATGACTGGACACTCGCTGGATTGAAAACACAACCTTGTAAAAGGCAGCGCGCCGAGTGTGGTGCTGAATAATTACTGCAGGTTTCTGCTTTTTACTGTCAAGGAATGTGAGAAAATGATTTATTGTGTCTCTCACCACCTCAAATTGAAAAGGCAATGAAATATCCATCAAAACTGGTTGCATGTAGCGGAAAAGTTCTGAATAATTTCTTTGGTTCTATTGTTATTATTAGAAAAGGATGAAGAGGGAAAACAGAAGAAGGGGATAATGGCGTAAATGTTTATACCTTTAGCGGTAGGTAATTTTTTTTTAAAAAGTTTCTGAAATAAAAATATCGAACATCTGGTGAACACATTTACATAAGAGGTCACTCCTAGACTTTTCCACATAGTCTGTAAAACAAGCTAATGACTGAAGGAAAAACTGAATATGTATTATTTAACAATTTACAGAGGATTTACAGAGAGAAAACAAATCAAACACAGGAGCCATTATTTAAAGAAAGACTCTTGTTCAACACCTTCAAGGGCCTTAAAATACCTTACCAATTTTCAGCTGGATATGTCATAGTAGTACCAGATGTTTAAGCAAGATTTTCATGCTCATTGTTTCAAATGAATAGAGCTTATCTTGGAATTCTGGATATATCATAAAGTAAATGTGTGCTGACAGTCAGGTCTGGGAAATTTACTATACAATGCTTGTAAATCACAAATAATATTGTAGTCAGTGTGTTGTAGCACTGTAACAGTTTGTAGGACCATATAAACCTAACATCTGGTTCAAACTGCCTTTACAGCAACATGAAAAAGTTTCAAAGTAGTGGCATGGCACTATTGCTAAAACACTTTGATATTATCTAACATTTTTGTGATCCACAGCTAAAGTCATGAAAAGTTAAGCTGAAATCTGAGGAAAAATTCCTTGGCTGATGCATAAACCTTATTTTGAACATGTTGAGACATACTGAGGAGAACAATAGCAGCCCCACAACGATGCTGCTGCATCTGATGAGTCTGCCTGTCGATGATGATGGAAAAAATATGTCACTCTTTTGAGAAAAGTCAAAACAGGGCCTAGTGAAATGGTATAATAATGTTAAAAAAAAATGTGAGTCTTGTTTACAAAGTGGCCTCCCCACCACATGCTCTGAAGTGGTGAAGACAACGATCACATTGAATTATTTCTGTAAGAATTTCCAAAATTATAATCAATTATAATCTATTCTAAATCATATTCTAAAATGCAACCCCCCCAAAAAAACACTTGAATGGCAACTACTTAACAAAACATTTCCTGCACATTTGCTGTAAAAAGGAGAATATCAAAGCGTTTTCCTATACATCACATCTGCAAGGCATCAGGCTATAATGGTTCTCATGAAGTCCTATTTGTACTCATGAAAAAATCTCAAATGCAGACACAGTTAGTTGGTGGTTTAAGTGACCCTTGAACTGTTTCAGGAATTATTGCATCAGTCCGACTCCAAGCTCAATTTTATATCATGATTATTTCATTTTGCATTAGATTGTTTTATTTAGACCGTATAATCCTGCAAATATTTTCACTTTTCACGGCTCAGTTAACTTTTATGATGCATAAGCACTGCAGGTTTTGCACCTTTTAGAATATATGAGAATGAATTTGATTTACATTGAAAAATATATTTTTTGTTTCAGTTTGGGGTATTTCTCATGTAAGATATGTGTATCTGTTCTTTGTTATGGTCATTTTACTGCACTGAAGTGGGCAGAGAAGTAATGTTCTTCCATGTAGTATTAAAAAATGCAGTTTGTATGGGCTTTAATGTTCACAATATGAAAAGAAGAAGGTTCAATTTGCATTTTTAAGTGATGTTGTGTTGGTGTTCCTTTATTAATGAACTTAAATATATTTAAAATATGATTTTAATTTTATTCATTCATTCATCACCTTTATTTATTCAGGGGGGCCAATTGAGAGCAAGCTCTCATTTCCAATGGCGCCCTGATTACAGCACAATACAAATCAATACCAGTTAAACACATTACAATACATATCCCTAATATATACATTCAACATTCAACATAGCACATTGTGAATTTAAGAAGCACATGTACATTCAGAATACATAAGATCAACAAGAATGTTTTTAAAATGATTAAAAGGAATCAGTGAATCCAACTGAAGCTGAGACAGTAAATTATTCCATTTAAAAGGAGCAAAATAAATAAAAGCGAGTTTCCCTACCTCCGTTTTAACAGCTGGGATATTAAGAGCCAGTGGGTTTTGTGTACGAGTGGGATATTTAAAAGATCTGAAGCTCAGTAGGCTAGATAGGTACAGTGGAAGTTTTTTTAGCAGTGACTTATAAATAAACAATATACAGTGTTGCTCCCTTCTTAGGGCTAGGGAAGTCCAACCCACATTATGATAAAGATGACAATGATGGGTCATGAACCCATCGCCCGTAACAAATCTAATAGCCGAATGATAAATTGTATCTAGTGGTTTAAGAACAGAGGGAGAAGCATGCATGTAAATAATGTCACCGTAATCTAAAACGGATAAAAATGTAGCATGCACTATCTGCCTTCTACAGTGCTGAGGAAGACAGGATTTATTTCTATAAAAGAATGCCAATAGAGGCTTCAGCTTTTTTAAAAGTTCTGTAACATGTAATTTAAAAGACAATTTATCATCCAGCCATATACCCAAATACTTATAACAAGAAACCCTTTCCAAGGGTGTCCCATCCTCTGTGCCCAGGGTAAAGTTATTTAAGTCAACATTACGTTTTTTTGTTAAAATCATGTACTTTGATTTTCCTGGATTTAAAACTAATTTAAGACTAGTCAGAGTTCTTTGGATAATACGGAAATCATCTTGAAGATTATTTAGAGCATGTTGAACAGATGGAGCAAAAGAGTATATGATTGAATCATCAGCATACAGATGAGTTAAGCTATTTATGACACCATAATTAAAATCATTAATATAAATAGAAAAAAGCAGCGGTCCTAGAACCGAACCCTGTGGTACCCCTTTGTATATGTTTAAAATTTCTGATTTAAAACCATCGCCACACACAGTTTGGGATCGATCAGTTAAATAATTCTCAACCCAATTACAAGCATTGTAATCAAAACCAATGTTATGCAGACGCTCGAGAAGGATGGTATGATCAACCGTGTCAAAAGCCTTAGAGAGGTCTATGAAGAGGGCAACACAATCAAGATTACTGTCTAATGCTTGAGCGATATCATTCACGACCTTGGCAGTAGCTGTAATAGTGCTATGCCCAGGCCTAAAACCAGACTGACAAACATTTAAAATTGAAAATTCAGATAAAAAGGATCTTATTTGATTACTAATCAAGCGTTCTAAAATTTTCGCCAAGCAGGGCAACTTAGAGATTGGACGGTAATTATTCAGTTCATTTGTAGGGCCACCTTTGTTACTGTAAATGGTAATAAAACTTATCATTTTTAATCTCAGAAAGACTTAACGCAAGGAGAAATAACAAGTCATGTGTAGCCAGTGATACAAAATACATTCTTTTATTCATTCATCATTGTAAATACACAAAAGAAATCAATGGGAAGTATTCACACAAACAATATTTAATGGGATATAAATCTTTAGACCATTTACACACCATTTACACAAACTATTTTGGAAATTAATGTGCTTTCTCTCTCTCTCTCTTTTTAGAAGCTATCCTTTTGATGCATCTAGTCTGTAATATTAGTCAAAGCTATCTACGGATTTCCCCTCTTCTCTATTAACACAGTTTCTTTTTTCCATCACTATATTATTATGAATCTGCCAAACTGTGCTTGTCCTGTCTCATCCCTTTATACTCTTCTCACCTAGATCATTTTGCTGTAATGTTTAAGATTCATATTTTTATTATATGTACATGATATACATTGATTCTTAAATACATTTTCATTGTTTCCAATCTATTTACAATATAAGAGCTTATTGGTATTTTTAAATGGTAAAATATGTGTATTTGATGTTCTGAAAACATTTAAGCAAAAGGAGGCAAATGTGATATTAAATGCACTACGTAGTTTAAAGGCGTCGCTTCACCTCCAGTACAACAGAAAACTGAACAGTATCTCATGAGAAGAGAGTATGCAGCCATATTTGAAATAAGAGAAAAATATACAAGGCCGCATGCCATCAACAAAAATGTTGATTCAAACTGCAATTCTCTTTGAAAACATCAGGTTTATGGAGCGTTTTTGTAACCCTAATCAATCTCCTCACGTCTCCATTCCTACTGGCTTTGTAAATGGAAAAAATTGCACTTCCATCGTACCCTTGAATCCTGTTCATGTGATTGGAAAAGCAGAACCATCCTCGGTCTAGTATCGGAACCGCTAAGTCTGCAGCAGAGCACTACCTTCAGTGCAAAGCCTTTTTAACCCACACAGTTGTATCACAATAGATTACAGCTGTATCTGACAGATCAAAAACGGTTCCCACAATGGACACAATACTTTATCTCTCTTCTTGTGGCTAAAAGTCGGGCGAGGAGCTAATGCCCCAGATGAAACTCATCACACTAATGTAAATGTTCTTTCAATCTTCACACAAGTCGAGCTCTGGAGCGAACAGTGTGTGCAATTAGTTCCTCATATGATATGACCGGTATTTATGGGATCTGGACATCGTTACTGGTTGTGAGTGTCTCGCATTAACAATAGCTGGACTCTTCAAGACTTAAAATAAACAATATGATACTGAAATCTAATAAAACAGACAACACATCGCGGCAAAATTCAGATCCAGTAGTGAAACACATCCAACCTTTTAAAACAAACAGATTTTTAGACTTTGGTAAAAGAATGTGCTGTGCAGTAAAACTATGGCTTCTATGTAAATAGTCTACCTGTCTTATAATTAGTACAAGTTGAAGATTGATGAAAGACTGCTACATCTGCTGCCTCCATCTAGAAAAGATGATCCATACCTATCACAGCATCTACTGGCTAAACCTGTGGCTCCCTGAATGTCATTGAGATGTTTGTGTAAAATGTTTGCTGTCTTTGTGAGCAAACACGCCATGAGCTCACTGATCTCACAAAGCTGTGAGGTGTATGCATGTGTGTGTTATGGTGGTGGTGGTGCATGTTTGTATGTGGGTGCAGGGATGGACCACTCACACAGCAAGCACATTAAAGGCATTCCCCATTTGCTCTGCGCTTGGTGAGTAGCGAGCTTGAACCCACAAAGTCTGTTCTGTCTCTTGTTAGTCTCTGTCTCTTACTCCTTTTCAATACAGCCACAACCCATCCTTTAAAAAAAAAATTCCCTGGCAGATGGAGACGGAGGCCTCTACGCCGACAGCAGCTGCCTCCGCTTCAGATCCTCTGGCACATGTGGAGCCTGGACTTGGACGAGGAGGTGGCGTCTTTCCACACCTTACAGGAGAGGCCCTTGGCACAGTCACAGCGTTGGAAGATTTCCAAGCCGTGAGAGCCTTTCTTCCTCTGCTTGGTGCACACCTCTCCCAGCCTCAGCACCGGCTTGCAGATTTTGGTCCAGAAATGGCGGGCGCAGCAGTAGCCCTCCGAACAGTCAGATGAGCGCAGGCAAGGGTCGCCCTCATGTCCTAATGGAGGAAGACAACAAGCAGCACTGATCAGTGGTGAACCAGCCAGCATCAAACTCCCATACTGTATATCTGGTTGGCATATCTCTACTCGGGAAAACAGAAACAAATGCTTCATCAGGGACATGAAAGACCGGCATGAAATCATAAACCGTTCCAGCATCTTGGAGTTGCTTTGCTCTATAGTGCCCCAGTTAAATAAAGAAAAGGAAATGTATAATCACTGTTCATTAAGCTGTTATGTTTTCCATACGGACGAGTTTAGCAACCCTTTCTTCACGTTTCAGTTCAGATTGCATTATGTGTGGCCATGTCAGAGACCAAGGAAACACATGAAGCTTTCAACATAAATCAAGCAAACAATTTGCTTATTCTGTATATTAACCATATAGTCCCATCTGGTCTGAGTCTGATGTTCTTGGCAGGTGGTCAGTATTACTCCCAATGAATGCATAATTAGTACAATTTGGTCATGTAGGGGTTTTTTCTGTGGAAAACATTTAAATGTATATCACCTCTTGCCAAAGGCTGCTTTATCATTCAAACCGGCCGCCCTGTATCCCTGACAAAACCGCACTTTGCTGATTAGTTATTTCAATATGAGGTTCCAACCATCAGCACGATGGCCTGGTAAGCCTGTCTGCTTGTTCTCTGCTTTAACACCACTGATTCTCTGGGCGGATTTTTCTCAAGTGGTGGCTCTTGTTGGGCCATTATAAAGTAATAATGTTTAAAGAGAGGGAGTGAGTCAAGCACAAATAAAATGAAATGGCCTTATTTATAGGAGCCTCAAGTGGTAGTGCTATTTTCACATTGATTTTAGTATCACAGTCTGCTCTCTTGAAGTTGCATTACAGTTGAGTAATTTAAATGTCTCATTAAATGCATTGCTTTATGGATAGGCCCTTACTTTACCTTAAATCAGGTGACATGTACATAAAGCAGGGGGCTCAGTGAGTTATAAGCTATAACCCTGCCAAATCTACATTCTGTGGTTTTCACTTGTGTACCACACTATATGTGCTGTCAGGGGAAAATGTTTGTATGGGTTTATGTAGGTGCAGAAACAGCAGGGGCATTGTGGTTTCTTCTAGGCTCCCCATGCTGTGATTTGGGCTCCCAGACACTGACATATGAGCACAGGGGTAATTATCAACATAGTTTGTGGACTGGCGTCGCCCATGAACTCTGTAGGACATGCAGACACTGAACAACAGAGCAGATTCAGCCATCCAGACCAGAATCAGTGTGGATGAGGGCAAAGAAGATGAGAGCAAAGACAACAGTGACAGTGTTCAGAGACAGTGGGGTTTCTGGTGGGCATGTTTTAAACATGACATTAGACATATGCAGTCATATCTTACCTTTTAGAGAATGCTTAGCATGTGCTTTGCCAGTCTTCCTCCAGTTGTGCTCTTTGGTGGAGAGTTTGTTATGCTCATCTAATGCTGAGATGTGAGGCGAAAGCACACTCTCAGAGATAGGGACACAAATATCTGCAGAGGGAAAAAGAAGAAAACAGAAACAGGAGTTTTTAGTAAAGGCAGGTAATCTCTGTGAAGCAAAGAAGTGTATTTTATCAGAGCCTACAGGCATCAGTTTAATGCATTTCAACTATAGTTCAAGTTTCTGTTCAAAGGCATGTGTTCAGCATTATTTAAATGTATTGGCTCCTCCATTGAGTCTCTGGGCAAGATACAGTGATACTATTTGTTCAGTGACCTACAACAAGTCACTTTTTCCAGATTATTTGCATAAAACAAGAAATCAAATTTCAGAATTGCACCCTAAAGTAACAATATAACTGAGATTGACATGCAATGAAATTGTGTGCATGTGTGCACATGTATGTGCGTGTGTGTCAGGTACATACAGTTGCTGCAGCGGTTCCCTGGGCAGCACATGGCATCTCGATGGCAGCGCTTCTTCCTCCTGCGGCAGGTGAGGCAGCGAGAGGGAGCCTGTTGAGGGCTGTGGCAGTAGCTGCCCACACTGCACTCCTTATCACTGCTGCACGGATACACCTGCTGAGGAAAAGATGCCTTTACTCTATTTGTGAAAACGTAAACTACATTGCAAGAGCACAGACTCATCTTTACAGAGGAGCTTATAGATCATTTACATGATATCAGCCTTTTAAACACAGCTATTGTCACATCTAAAAACTGTAAACCTTCTATACTTGTAAGAATGTACTGGTGGCAGTGTGGTTGCAGTTTCATCACCCACCTACTCAGATTGTGTGCATGGCAGAAGTTGCAGTCATATTTTGTGTGTGGCTCTAAATTGACAGACATGAGTGGGACTAATAAAAGCTCAATTTCTGCTGTTTCTGAACAATACAATAAATGCTGCCTTTGATATTTGACTTTAATGTATTTGCCCAAAGAAAACATAACTGAAACATGAAACATGCACGCATGTGGCTGTGATGTAGGGTGATTTTCTTAATGACATCTGTAGGGTCATTCTGTTCTCACTCAAAATGACACACATCAGGATGCCACATTATATAAAGATGCTATAGACTGGCTGATGGACACGCTGATCCTGCAGTTAGCTGTCAAATCAAATATCATTCAAAATGTTTCTGTCTGATGGGAAATAAGTCCAGTCTTCCCACACAGATTCTTCCACATTGTTAGATTGTTGGGTTGCAGATATTGCTGTGAAAGGGAAGAAACACTGAGCAAACACCTACAGAACTTAACACAATCCCAGCATTCCCTCTAATTGAGGCACCACAGTTGTACCAGGCACTTCAAGCTGCAAAATTCGAATTACAGCAAGCAGTTAACAAGCCAAATAAAATGTGTGTTATGTTGCTGTTTATAGGTCTTTGGAGAGACTCCCTATCCCCCTGAAGACAAGAGCACTCAACTGTGACTCTCTCTGGGTCGTGCTTGGTCTATTCCTTCTAGTCCACATCGGCTGTGTTTAAGTGCTGTGAAAAATTTTGATTGGATCAGAAACAAAGGCGAAGAAAAATACTGCAATGCATTTTGTTAAGCAGGCATTCAATCCAAGAAAATCCTATCAAAGGTTATTTTAGCTTGCCTAGTTTTCCAGCTGAGGAAAACTAAGCTATGGAAGATATCCCAGTCACTGCAGTGTTTTTTTTTCAAGGATTCCCCTATGAGTTCCTCATTGTTTGAGTAACCTCAACTATTAATGCCTGTGGACGTTGAGATTTTCAATTGTAGTTGTAGTTGTGGCAAAGCACCGGAACTTCTCTCCAGTCTTCTCTTTCAGTGCACTGAAACAACCACGCAAGAAAAACGACCACCTTGCAATCATAAAATCCACTGTCCACAACAGTGCAAAGAACAATTAAAACCAAGCTCACTTTTTCCATAACAAATGCACTACACCAATGGGAAGTTTTACTGGAATTGCCTTGATATAATTCCTTGCACATGTAAGTCCTGTCGCCATTAGACTTGGAGCAGGAGCAAAGAATCTTGACATAAATTGTACCACGAAAATCAAATGAACTCCTCCGACAAATGAAATGTCATGAATTTGCAGTGAACTCATGAAGGGAAAGGGACATTTCGAACAGCTGCATCAATGCTTTGAGTTCGAGCTCAGGTCGCAGTAAAAGTCAGGCAACTAATGTTTCCTCCAATGGCTTAACATCTTTATCTTATTTCGAGCAATTTGGTTTGATTTCAGGGTACTGATATTACAGTGGATGGGTTGATGAGTTGTCAGACATTTGCACAACATTGCACCTATTGATATGCAGCTAAGAAAAAGAAAAAGTTGGATATGAAATCTGACTGTGTAAATTGTGTCCAGTGTGGATTGACATTAGAACAACATGTTTGGCTGGCCAGCCACATTCAGCTGGCACTGCACTGACAGATCTGATTTAGTATGGCTTACCACTGACAAACATGGAACAATAAACATACAGATGATCATGAGAGATGTTTAAATCAGAGCAAAATCATTATAGCCACAATAAATAGCAAACACCCTTTGGAGTATAAAGGTCAGCTGAGAGTGGAGGCCATGCCTGGAAGAATAGGCATCACTCCAAACATGAATGTACTCCACATGTTACAATCAGCTCTCAAACATACGAATATTTCAGCACATTAAAAGTTGTTGCTCGATGTCCTTGTGCTTCAGAAAAGCGAACAAGATTAGACTCGTTGGATGGATGCCATACTGACTTTTCTCAGGCTGGAAACACATGGAGGCAATGATACAGCCATAGAAAAATGAGAAGGAATATTAGGCTGAATGCTCATCTATCATTATGACAGATTGCCATGATGCAGATGCTTAATGTATTGATGAAAGTAACAAATCCCTGATGCTTGATGGATTCCAAATATTTTTTAATAAGTACAATGTTGAGAGCTGTTCACAGAATATTCAGATGGCTTATTTGTAGGGCAGACACACTGATTTCATGTGATCAGTTTAGCTGTTATGCAGAGTACAGGTGAGCAGGCCCAGAGTGGCTAATCAGGATTCCCCGGTGTTACTGGGGTTTTTTGTTGTTGTTGTTTGTTTGTTTTTGGGCCGGTGTTCAGTCGTGGCACTGAGTTGAAAAATCACGGATGCTACCGCTGTTCCCAGGCTGCCTCCAAGTAAAAAAGACAATAGGCCTATAAATAATGTTAAGTAATTCAAATAGAAGTAACCAGGCTATGATGCGACGCCACAGTCTTGTAGCGACTCAGCAGTAAGATCCTGCACCAAGCACCAGCCATAACATTGGGCCAGACCCGGCTGAGCTCCGTCTCCTTCAATATCATTACATCATATCGCTACAGTGCTGGTAGGCTAAATGTCATAATGAATGTGAACGTGTCGCGTATGACTAGTACACACGTAACAGCATCATTGACCGCCGAAACATCATTCTGCTCCATAGTGAGTTTAATGTCTCACCGTAAAGAGTGTAGTCTCTGTAGTTAGTTTAAGGTGTTAGGCTATAAGCTTGCTGGTAGGCTATATATTGTATATAGGCCTATTGTATAATGTTAGGCACGAACCGAGATGCAGATTTTAAGAAGAACACTTGTATGATGTAGAGGAGCTTTGTCCTATATGTATGACTACTTTTTTTCTCTCTCTCTCTGTCTTTTTTTTAATACAAAAATGTTGAAATCCAAGCTTTAGACAGTAAAAATCTGACATACCTGGGAAAAGCTTGTGTTTTATTTGTTTTCTTGAAAGTTAAATGAAAAGACAACTCTCATATCTCCCATGACTAAAGCCAGGAAATTTGCTTAGCTTAGCATAACAAAAGGAAGCAGGGGCAATAGTGAGATTTGAGGCTCCCTGAGGTGAAAGATTTTTCAGCAGCCCTGAAACTCAATAATTAGAGAGATGTTTCCTATTCCTTAATATTTGTTGAAATGTGTATTTAAAGCAACTATTTGTAATGTATTTTATTTCAGTTCAGCACCTTTGAACAACATTACCGCCAAGTAAAACCTTTAGCATGTAGCTCTCTCTGTTTGCATATTGAATGAAACATTGGGGAAAGTTGCATCATCTGCAATAGTTTTACAGTTGTAGCAGGTGTGTTTTGAAGGTGAAGCCTGAAGAGACAGGCGAACACATTTCCCATTAAAGATAAGCTACGAAGCTAATCATCTTCTGGCTCCAACTCTAAACCCATATTAGATTGGTATGGATCCGTTCTTCTAGACACTTCTAGACACTGTCAAGAAACAAACAAATATCCAGATCCAGTCCAATCTTCTTAAGTTTTGTCAAACTACTACAGTCTACAACCTTTCAAGCATAACTCATCTTCAGTGACAACTGCTTGTTCAGAGAAATATTGCCATGAACTATTGACGTAGGCTACACAGCCAAGGAGGAGGAAACACCAGAAATCTGGTCTGAAGAGAAGTTCAAGAAAGTGCAAAGGGAGTTTTTTTCCCCCCCTAACATGAAAAATGTGCTGTTATCTAAATATGATGACAAATGGGCCCGGCCGCGTGCTGTAGTACTTCATACTACCTGCTCTGATTTCTATCTGTGTTTCTGGCAAGCAGACTTGGATCAATTACAGTGCATCACACATATGGGGGTGGGGGGTCAGGGTTAGAAGAAGGAGAGGAACGGGGCTCACCTCTTCCATCATGACTCAAACCACAAGACAGCCCTTTGAAACCCAATGATACAACACTGACCCCCAAATCACAGCAGATAATCTCACCTTATCTTGTCATGTTTTAAAATGCCTTATTCGCAACTTCTGAGAGACAGGGCTTCATTTGGATGCATCTCATTCATCTCATACATCTTTTTTCTGTTGCTCCCTTATTTTTCCCTAGACAGCTTTCGCACATAAAAGCGCAGCCTTGGATCCTGTGCAGGAAGTGGGCTGAGAACTGTGTACTCTGCAGCCTCTCTTGGTATGCTGGTGAGACGATAAAGGCAGAGACAGACGGAGAGCCATAAGGGAAGCCCCCTGGCCCTGTCTCGTGCTGCTTTCGTGCTGGTAAAGCGCCGTGACTTTGAAGAGGAAACTTAAATGTGCGGGAGCAACAATCTACAAGGCATTTACTACAGGATATACAAGGCTTTGAACCCTCCCCCTGGTCTCAGGATCCCTTATTTACCTCTGCACAGTCATTTCAAAGTGCTGATATAATTTGATGGAAGTGCCCTGTAATGCATGAAAAAATAATGTCTCTTCCAAGTTGAGCGTGCTTCAAATTTAGGGACAGGATGAAAATAATTGGAAAATTAAAAAGGGCTGAACCTCCTGTTTCACAAAAGACCCTTATGGGGTCTTTGAGTCCTACCACTGACCATAATATAGTATATTAACTAGACCATATACCCAAATTTAAGACACTGTCCTCTCAAGAAGAACGATAGCATCAGAAGGCAGGAGGTCCAGACAGATAGTCAACAAAACATCAGACTTTGGATCGCAGGAAACCACTGTTTATTTCCTATTTCAACCAACAGTCAACTTTGCTTAGTTTTGTTGACATCACCACAACCATTCCCTAACCTTAACCCAGTGTTCATTGTTGTAGTAGTAATTTAAACCCAAACCACAATGTTGCTCCAATGTTTCTAGCCCTAACCCAACTAACCCTAACCCCACTGTGACCATAAACCTAACTGTGACTTAATGTGCTTTTTGCACTAAACCCAACCAGGTTATTTCTGTGCCTAGACTAAACCAAACCATATACCATAACACTGCGACCATTAGAAGGTATCACATCATCATAGAAAACAGGCAAACATCATTGTTTGACATTTAATTAGAAGCAATTTAAATCTCACTACCAAATGAGACTGTTGATGTGAGTCACCCATGAATTGCAATAACTTGGGAACAATGTTAATATATGCAATTATTAACTATACTGAAAAGGATGCGTAAGTGAAAAGTCAAGGTGAACAAAATATAAAAGATGCTTTCCTGCTCTTCTAAAAAATATCTGCCTTCAGCCTCTCCCCTTTACCCCAAACCTGATAGTCCTTCACCATTTTACATGGATGGACACCTCAATAATATCATAGAGCAAATTCATATGCTGTATTTGCATTTGTTTTGTCTGAAACAAAAAGCAAATAAAAAAAATCACAATAAACCTAAAGCCAAGGACTTCTTCACACATTTGGTCAATGTCCACACTTTTCATGTCATGATTGCACTTGACCTTCAGAGATCCAGCGCGTAATCTGAAACTGTGAATGGTGTTAATGAGTGGCAGGGGCCTTTGGCAGAGGCCAGAGTCAAATAAACGATGTCACTGAACAAACAAACTTCATATGCCCTGAAAGCGCAGACAGCCAGTATCAGATAACATAGGGATGGCTGCGCACAAGTCACTCTTACAAACCATGTCTTCAAAAGCAGCTCGGCGTCTTTCATCACTCAAAACACATGTGTTTATGGGCATGTCTCATTTCAGCGCAAGATCCCAAAGTCTCCAAAAACTAGACCTTCCTTAAGTTAAGTATACATTCTGGGTTGATCTTTTTCATCGGACATGAAGAAAGGCGCACAGTCACCACACATGACTGCTGTCTTCAAAGACGATCAAAGACGAGGGGAGTACTTTTGATGGTAAATCTAAGAGGTGTGCTGCTCTAAAAGGTGTAATCCTGTGGAATGAGATGTGCGTGGGTCTCCTCTCTCATTAACAGGTCCAATTGCAATAAAAGAGGTCGCAATAGGAGGCCCCTAATGGCTCCAGCGCAGGGCCCTCACGGTGCCCAAGGGACCCACAGACTGGAAAAGGCCACAGGACGGCGGGCCAGAGCACAAACGAAGCAGAGCGCTAACAAGCAGTCACACCTCTTTCTCTCTCTTTCTCAGCTCATTAGGATCACTAAACAGTCATTTTAGGTTATAGAAGAGGAGGTAGGCTGGGCCGAGGGAGAGAAAATACGTGGCTGCACTTTTATAGGTAGAGCCCTCAGAGATTGCTTGTTAAAGTGATCCCTGTGTTTAATTAAATAAAGCAACTAGTTAAGGCTGCTGATGTTTTACAGACATGTACTGCATGAATGCAGCCACGCTGTCGGTTCCCTTGTGGGTTCAGAGGTTACAGTGGTGAGCACCGCCTGCCCGTGCTATCCATTTCTGTTGGTTCCCTTCCAAGGAGCCAACAGTGCCACCCACGAGCGCCGGCTGTCAAGGTCTTAGAGGTTTTGGTTTTGTCGGTTTCACTCCAGTCAGGCTGATGTGAAAAGGGCTGAGACAACGGAGAAAACACTCTGCAGTTTGCTCTGACTCAACGCCAAGGGATAGCCAGAACCTGACCCTGGTTTCTGAGTGATTAATATAACCCTTATCGCCAAACGTTGTCAGCAGCTGCAGGAAATAAAAGCATATTAAGCTGTCAAATGCTTCCTATAACCGAGGGCTTCAACCAGCGTTCCTAATCTGATGGATAAAACACCAAATTACACCCTTGTTTCCTGCTGCAGCGGCTTGTCTCCGCAGGGTGGCTGGACTCTCTCCCTCGATAATTTGCTACATCTGAAAGTAAGCCAATGAGGGCAGTTTATTGGAAGATTTTTGTAATTTTCTGCACTTTTCTATAAATGTCGGGAGATTTTCAGGCCCCCAAACAGCTGCCTTACTCCGTGTAAAAACGATGTCTGTTCTTGTTTTTGACTGCAGATTGAAGAGGAGATAGTAGGTTAAAAAAGAAAAAAGAAAAACCTCTTGAAAAATTGGCACAGTGGTGAATTTTTACGATTCTCACTCACACAACTGGCAACATAACAATCGCATCCATCCGGAACCCACTGCAGTCTCTCCAGAGGTGAGATAATCTGCCAACTATTCCTCACCAACTGTAACGAACTCATCAGCATGACAACACGATCATAAATCTACCTGCTGGATATTGGCACTGAGGGTTCCCATAAAGCACATTCAGAGAAATTTGAGTTGACGTGTGCCCATTTTTCACATTTACACCCAAGCCCTTAATCAGCAGTAATTCACTTCACAAATGCAGATGGACACGGACATATTTTGGGGCGCCTGCTGTGAAACACTTTGAGAGGAGAACGACTCAGTAACAGGTTGTTTTGTGTCATTCAGCTTGTCTCAAAGCAGCAATCAGTGCTGTGTACTTATTAGGAAAGATGAGAAGTAATTGCTCTGGAGCTAAGCCTATACCACACATTGCCATTACAACTTCAAGGTGAGCACAGACTTGTTATAGTTGATTTGTTCAGCTTATAAATGTCCACTGTATGATTAGATGCAGAAGGTCAGTGAAGTTTCCCTGCCGGCGTCAAGCCGCGATCTGGCCCGAGGCAGAACTGCGGTTGGTACTAAACAACTCTGGAGAACCTCCTGGCAGCCAGAGCACACACACATATACACACATGCACATACACATGCACATGTACATACAGTATATACCCCCTCCTGCCGCAAATGCTATTAGCCATCATCATTTGCACACCCTAACTGTACACAGTGCAATTTTACTTTTATAACAGTATGGTGGTCTCTGCACACATATATTGTTTCCCCTCGGTCCAACCTTCCAAACCGCTCCAGATTATTGCAATGGCAAAGATGTAAGCAGGCGTTCAAATTGAGGTCTGGCAGTGCTGCTTGAGGTTGGATCTCCACACTCCGCAGAGAGGAGAAAGTGGCTTTTCCATAATTTTCTTCTGTCTGAGCTGGATGTCAGAGCGCTGCTCTCAGCACTATAAGCACTCCACCGATGTCCAATACTATCACTGCTGCAAGTGATATTACAGACGGTTGAAGCGGCCAAATGTATAAACATAAGTCAGTGTTAAATCGAGAGGCCGAGTCAATCAGGCGGAATAAAAAACACTTAAGAAGTAAAGACAGGGGTAATCAGCTGTTTCACTGAGCTGATGCACAGAGAGTCTGCTGATGGAGATGTGGCAGTGCCATCTACTGCTCAGGGGGATACTATGAGGCATCACCAGCATCTCTTCAGTTGATATGAACTCCTCTATTACACCTATATGTTTAATTTAAGCATACAGTTAGTTGATGATGATGATGATGATGAGGGCCTGGTGGGTTTTGTCAGTGTTTTATGTGTGACTGACATGCCGTGTTTCTTTTTCACTGTGGTGTCAGTTTTCCGGCTTCCTTTCAAAAAACTACACTAAAACATCCACTTCCCAGAGAAATTACTCTGTAAAGTGAAAACTTTTCTTTCTCAGCCAAGCAACGGGTGTTCACTTGTTAATTCCTCACTTTCTAAAAATTACTCATAATGTTCACAACTTTCTTTTATCTTTGTCTGAATTCAAGCTGCCAAATGTTGAGTCCCACCTTTGCTGTCAAACTACAGTAATATGGCACTTTGTTGAAACAGCAGGAATTGATAACTCTTTGAGTGGGTATTAAGTGGTCGGTAAGAGTATCCCTCAGAGGCCCCACAGTAAGAATCTCATAATCCCAGCAAGCGTCTGGACAACTTTAATAACACTAAGACCCAGACAGAAAATTACACCAAGTGTTAACTTTTTCTCACATTTTTGTTGGCATTAATGATTTACCGTGGAAGTGCAATGCACCCGACTGTGGCGTCAGGTCTGAACGGCAATTAGGGTTTATGAGGGGTCCAATCCCTGCAATTTCCAATAACGATTCACACGTGAGTTTTTTTTTCTTTTCTTCTTCTCCTCTTCTGTGCAACTGGGCTATTTTACTTGTTCGCCTCAAGACACTATACGGACACGGTTTTCGAGGCACTGCGCGCAATTACGCACCGTTAATCTAATTTTAATAAAAAGAAATGCCACGTAGCCAATATAATCACGAATAAATAAGAAGAAGAATAGATTATCACTACAAGTTATTATCAACACTAATAATAGCGGAGTCCAGTGTTACAAATGCTTAAGGTTGTGCGTAAATATTGGTCTGTCCTATTCATCAACGCACTTCAGACAATTAGATCATTCAAATTACCTGCGCAAGGATGTTATGTTTCTTCGTGACCCCGCTGTGGACAGCGGCGGAGCGGTTTGTGGCGGGTGTAGGTGTCTCTCCCAACAGAGCTGGCTTGATGGAGTTCGCCTTCGGGCGCGCCTCTGACACCTGGGATGTCCCGGTCCTCAGCGCAGCGACGAGAAACATTAAAACACAGCATCTATTCCGTGTGGAGACAAGCATCCTCGAAAAAATATGTAACGAAATGCCAATATAAGAAGGGAGAATCACTTGGAGAACGTGAACTGTGAGCGCAGAAAAGAAAACGATGTTTCTCAGTGAGAAGTGTGCGCCCTGGCAATGTCCATGCGCCTTGACCGACTGCAAAATAGAATAGTAGTGATGAGGCCGGGTTTTTGTTCCTGAAAATCAGATATTCAGAGGAATGACTGCCATCGACACAGTCACCTGGAAACAGAGAGCCCAGTGTAGAAGGGAAACAGTGAGTAACAGAATCTGTTAAAATGCTGATGCTCTGAGGGTCAGAGAGAAATTTGACAAGAGGTTTCCACTCTGTCTCTGTCTGTGAGTGAGCACTTAGCCCTGCAGCCGGGTGTTTTATGATCTCGGATACTTTCTTTTTATAGGATTGTAATGAGTTTGCTTCCTCCGCCCCTCACAACTGACAAAGAATGAAACTGATCTGTGTGCGGCACTGCTGCTTGCGCATTGTCGTCTCGACACCGGCACCAGGAGCCCCGTTGGGGAAAAGCTATAAAATTATACACTGTGTATTTTAACTGGGCGCTTGACCCTTTTTACTGCGAGGCGGTTGGGCGCATAGGAAATGGGAAGATAAAAAGTCAGAGCTGCTCTAAAGAGGTTTTGTGGGTATCGCGGAACATTTTCCATAGGTAATAAATCCCTCTATCTGGGAAATTGTTACCTTGCTGTGACTCTAAAAATATAAAATCTAAAATATCCACCGATATATATATAAGATAAAGGGCTGATTTATTTAAATCTCGTGCCTGGGTTTGGGTTTGTTACCGAAATGATGCTCTGACCAATGTGAAATAGATAAACAGGATGCGGTTCAGGATCCATTTAAGCAGCATTCCGGAATAACTTAGAATAAAAAACAACTATCTGATAACCATTGTTTTCCCTGTGTGGGATGGGCATCCCTCATGATGCAAGGAATGCCAATGGTGATAGAGTTAGTGATATAAGTATTATAGAGGCTCCTTTGTGTGATTCTTAGAGCCCTGTATCAGGACTGACTTATATTCATGTTGGTTAAATGATAATACATGCACATGTACAATGAAGCCTTTTAGTTTCAGGCAGGTAAAGCCCGTGATTTATTTTTTGGAAGAATAATATGCTAAGTGCAGGGACAGGAGTCCTGCCTGGAGATTATTCATTTTGGTGATGTTATCAGTTTTACAGCTCTGTATAGATGTATGCCTCATGTCCTTCCTCATGCCTGTGTATTGTTTTGCTGTAGTCACAATCATCTTTTCAGTGCACTCCTTTTCTCTCTGAAAATAAAAAAATACGATGCACCAATAGAAACCACAGTGCATGTAAATCACTGCAAAATCCATCTTATCAGCATTAAAAAATATATAATAAAATAAGCAGCCAGTCACCAAAACCATCTTTCCCACAATGGCTCTATGACTCTAGTACGCCTAATAATGCTTTAGTCTTCACAAGTTGGAAGCATCTATTCAAGGCTGGAAGCCCGGCTGGGCTGGGATGAAACCAATATACCGGTAAAGGCTTCTGACCTCAAAAACGATCCATCACAGGCTCCAATTCAAAGTGTCAAGTTCTTT
This sequence comes from Trachurus japonicus, assembly GCF_045865225.1. Taxonomy (NCBI): domain Eukaryota; kingdom Metazoa; phylum Chordata; class Actinopteri; order Carangiformes; family Carangidae; genus Trachurus; species Trachurus japonicus. Next base: position 22,916,197 of record NC_140907.1, read on the forward strand.
TGTTTGAGACAATAGACAACCAACTGAACTGGGGAGTGGGAGGAAGTATTGGACTTGTTTGATGTAACTGTAGATGCTTAGAGGTGATACTACCTTTGTTACCCGAGTGCACAGTGATTTACCTTGAAAGACTGGCAGCAGACAGTTGCTTTATGCAGAAATCCGATTTTAAAGGCATCTTCCATTTTTGAAGGGAATGCCAGACATGAAGTTTTGAAATTCCAGAGAAGATTAAGACTAGATTATAAACTTCAACTGAATAAGTAAAACCACATTTGTGAAGATTTTATTAATGTGATCGGTGGGGATAAATTTAAGATTATGTTCAAAATAAGGGGAGAAAACAGAAACAAAGGCTCAGAGCAAAAGCTTTGATTTGATTTATCCCTTAAATGCCGGGTGATGCCCATCTGGATTTTGTCTGCCTGCAATGCTGCTGATTAAACAGCTGAAAAAGTCCCTGAAGAAAGGGCGAAAGTGGCTCAGAGTGAACCGGAGGACCAGAGCACAGAGGGTTTGGAGCATTTCAAACACATTCATCACTTTAATACATGCAAGCAGTAAAGAGGAGACACTTAAAATGACATACTGCTGAAACTCTGGAGGGCAAAAACCAGCATGTTGATGCTCTGGTGCTGATAAGTGTCGAGATGTCCAGAGGAACCACAGCAGATGAGATGTGACAGGTCTGAGTAACACATGATAAAGAGTAACACATGATGGAGAGAAGGTGATGTGAATGTTTTGGACAGTGAAGCTTCTGGTGCCTTACATAAAGTCCACGCAGGCATTTTTAAGAATGATGGCGCCGAGTGCACCCCTGTTGAGATCTTTTGAGGATGTCACCAATTACATTGTGATCTGAAGAATGAAGAAAAAAAAGAAAGGAAACAGACTTGAGTTTTTTCGCAGAAATGCAGCAAAGAGCACCTGGGCCAAGATCTGTGATCTCTTTCCTGGCTCGCTCAGTTGGAAAGAGTTTACCGTGGTATTATCTTATGTTCTGCTATGCTATCATCACCCCAGCCTCCACACAGTAATCACATTTTGACCACTATCATCCAGCGTTAATACTCTGGTGACACAGCCGACTCTCAGATGTTGAGAAATCCAAACCATCTGTAAAATAATCAGTTCACCTGACAATGGATAATGCAAAGCACTGCCAATGAGCAAGTCTGTTTTAAGGGACGATTAAAGTCATATGGTGGCAGGTATAGACTCCCTTGATGCCACACTGGATAACTCTGGCATCACTTGCAGGTGAATCATACTATACTATAAGTGGCAATGGTCTTCTCCAGCAGAATAATAGTAGCCCAATGTTAATGCTGACAGAGACACGTCATGTCGCCCAGGTGGTCATCCACCAGGCGCCACAAACTCTCTGGGCTGACGTGACTGAATGATTGGGGCAAGTAGCATAAATACAGTTTTAGACTGGTTGAAGATTGTCGAGTTCATTTCCCTATTGCTTAGTAAGAAGCTTCTCTGATGACATGTTTATCTAAGAGGTGAGAGGGCTTTCTCATAAATTAATTGACAGAAACAATAACTCTGCAGTTCCCAATGGCCTCACAAAGCATTTCAGCATATTTTGGCACGTTGTTTTGATTTCATAGCCTGCAACTTTAAAGTTCCAGGTCACTATCCACGCTCCATCTCCATTATCTCCAGATGCAGCAAGCAGCTGTTTTCAGTAACACAAAAAAAAAAGGTCTGATAACTAACTTTTTGCTGTCAAACAACAACTAGTTTGTAAGCATGGTGAATTATTTAGTGTACAAAAACGCCCAGTGGTTGTAATTGCATTCATCGAGATTGTCTTCCAATAAAAAAGAGGCTGTTTGTGCGCCGGCTAATTATGACACATAGTTACATTTTGTTATTAGGTGGCATCTAGTGACCATAGTAATTGCGACTTTCATTATTATTATTAAAGTAACCATGACAACAAAGATCGTCAATGACGATGTAACATGATCTTCCTCTGAAACCCACCAAATAGTTTTACTGCCTAATCAAGCCATGACTGCTGTTTTAGTGTCCAAGATAGATATGCTGGTGTGTTTATTACAATGACAAGTGAGGTCAGTAGCACCTGCTGCTGTAGACGCTCCTATGGGTCGTATCAGAGGGTTGATTGTACTGGTGGAAAAATGAGAAGTGACCTATTCAGTTGTTTGGGTTGTAGGACTTCATCACACAACTCACACAAATGAATTGAAGTTGTCTGTTCTGAGAGGAGTTCTGTCTTAAAGCACTTTCTCTTGGTTTCCTTTTCCTTGACATCTGCTTGTTGGGTTTATGCTGTCCAATATACAATAAAGTTTTAAATTGCTATGGTACAGGGGATAAACCAAATACTGTGACATTCATGAGAATAGCAGTCTGTAGACACAACATCTTTCATTCTGTGTGAAGTCCAATTTGAGAATATCGTTCTTGGATTGGAATTAAAGTGTTTATGGTTCGATCCTTTCATGTAACTGAAAACAGTGTAAACCCGTTTTACTGTGGCACATTGGCTCACTGTGAGACTGGTTCTTATTAATGGATCACATAGTCCAGGACTGGTTTCAACCTCCTCTCCTGGTTGACCACCCGCAGCTACGCATCAGTACAACACATCAGTCGGCCCACCCTGACTCTGCCTTTGATTCAGAGTCACTCAGAAACGTGGGTGTTTATGTTCTGTGCTGGCTATGGGCTTCCCCACAGTTGAGACCCAGCAACATGTCTGTAAATCATGCTTTGTTAGTGCGGTGGAGCTCAGTGAAAGGCTGTCTCGCTGACATGACTCACACAGAACATGCATGTGGACTACACCCACTCTAGATGATAAACAAATGATCCAAGAGCCCATCGTTCTCTTCTTTAGTCGATCACTACCTCCGTCTCCGGCAGATGTGAGCAGACAGCCTCGTGACGCCGGTCATTCAGCAGGTGGCTAACCATTAGAGCGACATGCCAAGGGGAAGTAGCTCTGGTTCCAGAAAATGAAACATTTGGCTGTCACAAGAAAAAAACACATTTGTTGTGAGTGGCTTTGATTTTAAATGCAGATGACTCCTCTTATTTTTATGATCTGGTTTTTTTCAGGATGACCTTGATGATGGATTATGTGGAAATGTCTACTCATTAAGGGCTGTTTCCGAACAGGATTTTGGTGTGTTTATTCCATTGGTTGATGTCTCTCCACCACCCAATCCCAAACAAAATCCAAGATAAGAGCTATCATTTATTAAGATGAGTACTTAACTGGACAGTTTTCTTTCAACACAGTCTTTTCAGCTCCCGCCAAAAAACATTAAAAGAAACATCATATGCATATGTTTGTAATAAAGGCTGAGCTTCATGATGCAAGAGCACGTTAAAAATTAAGGCAGGGATCAAAGAGTCTTGCAGGTGTTACCCATTTTAAAAAAATTGCATTATTAATGCAGAGCTGAGTAGTGAACTGGTCCAACTCTGACAATGTTGGCAGATTGATTTTTACCTTTGTTACAATGTCATCTTAAAGGGTAAAGTCACATTTTGGCTGGACTGCAGCTACAGTCCTATAATCTGGAAAGTCGCTGACTGACTGACTGACTGACTGACTGACTGACTGACTGACTGACTGACTGTTGATATTTTTACCGCTGGTCAGCAGAGTGCCGGGCCACAGTCTGTAGAGCTGCTCTGGTTTCCTGGCTGCTCGGGAACTGCAGGCGAACAACTCCTGCAGAGAGCAGGAGAGAAGGAGGGAGAGACATAGTCCGTAACAAAGCTTTGTACAAACAACTATGACCACTTCTACATATCAAGCAGAGGGAGTTAAACATAATGACCTGCCTTCAATAAAAGTTCTGGAGTTAAAGACTAAACTATTGTTGACCAGAGATGAAGACTATGAACTATGAGAGAGACAAAATGAGAAAGATGGACGGTCACCTGGCTACTCACCTGGTGGGCATAGGCCTTGCCATAATGGCCCAGTTTCAAATCCAGCAAGTTGCTCTTGATGCTGCGTCATCTGCTCTCTCTCTTGCCAATTTCCTTTTCTCTCTCTCCTATGACTGAAACAAATGCAAAACCCTGAAAAATAATTTAAAAGGGAAAGATAGAGATAAGTCTTTGTAATTTATGTTGGTTGATTTTGTGTCAATTAAAGGTGATCTAGACATTAGATTTTGATCCAGTCTTGTTTTCAAGTTGTCAGTCACATGCCATTGCCATGAAGAGACCACAATCTTTAGGTGATTCCAGAGGAAGTGATGGGCTTCTTGATCTTTTTATCTATGTTCAGCTATGTTCAGTGTATCAGAGGCCCAGCTGAAAATAAAAGGGGACAGAGCATTTCCAGTCAGCTGTGGAATGACCTGCCTGAGGAAATCAGATCGGCCAAATCTGTGATCTCCTTCAAGCCCCTTCTTAAAACGTCCTTTTATTGGAGAGCTTTTATTGGTTTTCAAAGTGTATTAATTCTCTTTAAATGTCTCAGCGATGGTATTTTATGCTCATGATTGTTTTAATTATTCTATCTGTCCCCTCTTTCTTTGAAAGACATTGGTTTTATCAATTCTTTATTTTAGTTGTTGAAATATACTTTGTAACAAAGGTTTCAAAAGTGCTCAATTAATATTATCATTATCATATGATTATGAGGCCTCAGCAGTCACAAATCAAGTGGGTGTTTTTGCAAAAGTTACAGTCATTTTTTGTGTTTCTCCGTCCTGACCTGCAGCAGAGCAGTAGAAGCAAAAAGATTTCCAGACTGAAAAGGCTGTAATTCTACAGTGCGACTAATTACAGCAAGCAGCCAATGTTTCGTATGGCCGTGTGACTATTTCTTTGACAGATTTGAAAAAATGCTTTCTTTTCCTCTAAAATTGGGATTGAATGTCATTAGTCAGGTCAGCTCCGTTCATATACCACATTATTAAATGAACACATATATAACATAACAAGTAGCATGTACACAAAAAATATAAAATATAATTTGCAAGTTAAAGCAAACAAAATCTGAACAGCGGAAGAAGAAAAAACAGGAGACAGACTTTGAAAACACAGACATACAAATTACTAATTATAAGCAGAAAAGTCAGTAGAGTTGCTTTTGAACATGGAAACTGTTCAGATCTAAGCCAAAGCCTAAGAGGTCTGACATGCATGGATCATAGTCAGTTAGCAGGTTCAAATGTACTGAGGAGCCAAACCATTAAAGCTTTAGAAACTATTAGCTGAATTAATACATACATACAATACATTAAACGTAATGGTTTCCCAACGGTTGTAACCTCAGTGACACAAAAGAAACATGCAGAGTGCTTAATTACATCAATGGTCATTAGGAGAAAGTAATTATTTTGTCATTAGTGCAGTATAAATTCTGATTAGGTAATCTCTGCCATATGTGTGTGTTCATTAGTCAATGAATGAATGTCATTGGTGCGACTTGTGAGCCCAGGATTTCTCGATGTTCACTCCTGTGACGATAGTAGTTTTGAACCGACTGAATTGCTTCCTCTCAAATCAACAGATTCATTGTTCCTGCCATTAGCCATGCTCGCTCTACAAACTGTACACGTCCTGCAGCTCTGATCTGGATCGTTAGGAACATCACTTTAATCAGAAGTCCCACACTGCTTTCATAACTTCTTTCAATTGCACATTCCAGGGAGATGGACTTGAGGCTGCAGAGAGTCTGTTTAGAAGAGGACATGATGCTTAGCAGATAATTGTTCCTATCCTCTCATTTCCCAGGAAGATGGATTAGGCCATTTCCGAAGAGTCAGTTCTTCAGTCTGGAGCATGAATGCACCCTGTTTCTGCCTTTAACTGACTCAGATTATTTAATCGATAACAGTGACCCTTCTCTGGCAGAACGCTGACCACATGAAAGCATGCTGGGTTCTGGTAATCAAGGGTCCAGAGGGCCATTCCTGCCTCTAAATCAAACGATGCCCTCTTTGCCTGGGGCAGTGGGAAGCAGTGACACACAGAGGCGTACTGTCACTGCTGCTGCTGTTATTTCAAGTCCTCTTTAAAGATGTGACTGCCTGTCCTCCTGAAGTTTCACCATAGAGAACTGATATGAGATAAAATGCCAGACTGAAATTCCATGATCATGTCTCATGGGCAAATACAAAGCAGACATATCAAAGTCCATTAGAATACAGGTATTGCACGCATACAGTATGCAAGGCTTTTGGTTACTCTAACACCAAGGCCAAAGCTTTATTACATGGGAGAGAGGTATAGGATTAAATATAGCTGTCTATGCTGAGGCTGACATTATTTGAAAAGAAAATGTCAGCCTCTGCTTCAGACCAGCGAGAACCATGAATAACAGGGGCCAGGTACGTATTCAGCAGAGTGGTGTGCACCGGGGCCAGAGTCTGGCAGCTTGTGGCCAGTTCTCGAAATGAGATTTATGATGTGCCTGACCAATAAAGGCTATAAATACCATGTTCTCATGATAAACTGTGATTTTCCAAATATTCCATTGAATCAATATGGTAAACCAGAAAATTAGATAATACCATCTGTGGGATTTTAATAGCACACTTAGAGCCCAGCAGAGCATAGACAGCACAGATAAATGTAAGCTTAATTATTGCTGCTGAGATCCCTATGAGGAGTGTTGATTAGTTTTGACAGTAATAGTGTTTTAATTGAAGCCAGCCCCAGCCACATGCATGTGAGCCTGGTGGTATACATGCTATGTCTGGCTCACGCATGCACACGGCAGTTTACCTTAAAGTGCTGCTTTAAAACGTCTGCAGTAATTACAGTAGCATAGAGTTTTTGGTCTGTAACTCTGCCGACTTGTCTGTATATGCCCAGTAACAGTGTTTTCAGGTTGTGCAAAGCTGCATACACATATACAGATGCATTGTAGCCACAGTTATAAAGAACATCAGCAATTTTATTTCCATGCTTTGATATGCTTTCATTAAAAACAAATAATGAGTAATAATAAAATACCTTGATTTACTGAGCTTCAAATAAATTTTCATTGAACCTTAACCCCCATCTAACCCTTTTACCAACAAAATGTAATATGTTACCCATCAAAAATATATATTTTTTATATAATTAAAAAGATTAAAATGACTCCACTACACTCACCATTGAGTTTCTCACTGTGTCTAAACACAGTTGAAAATGTCTCTGTTAAATTGGTGAATAATGAATTTAAACATTAACCTGGAGGAGAGTCTCACTATAAAGTTTCATAAACCCAAGCAGCGCATGGGAATTTGTCAGGTAACTCTCAGTAGCTTGACCAATGTGAGGGGCGACCACCACATTGTCACAGTGTTAAGTTGTAAATGTAAAATATTTAAGTTAACGCTGTGTTTGGATGTTAAAATTGTTGAAACTTAAACCTAAATATTTAGATGCATTGAGGGATTTGAGGGATAAAACTTTTATAAACAGATTAGATAACACAATCAGTGTCCTGACCCAGGTTAGGATTCACATCTTACGACAATGCCATGTAATCAGTGTGTGTGTGTGTGTGTGTGTGTTATTTGGGGCTCTTCAAACTCTGGGTTCCCTCTGGCTTTAATCTGACTTCAGATCTGCCCATCCTAAAAGGTGGGTCTTTGTTGTTCCTGCAAGCAGCTGCGGTGACATCATTTTTCTGTGATCACTCGCTATCAGTGTTACTGCATAGTGCTGGATTGAATGACTGCCACACAATGCTCCATTGTCCCCAAACCTGTGATGTTGCAGAGCACAGGAAAGTCAAGAATATTTCAAACATAGACTTCTAGCAGTGTAACACCCTCTAATCTTTTTTTTTTTTTTATCCCTGCACATTTGTGACCACTCAGCCTGTCAAACACTATATACCTATATCCTGAGCTCTAGTTTGCTATAAATACCACAGTATAGATTTGCTAATGCATCCCTCTCTAATGAAGGTGCTATTAGACCTCACTCAGTATTTACTCCAGTGCTGAGATGAAGCTGAATCTGTCTCTAAATTCTGTATTGCTCTGGATGCTGGAGGGTGTGGGGATCAGCAATCTTGTGGTCATTCAAGTGCATATAGATACAAAATGAATGCAAGGACTTTAGATGTTTATCTTGTCCCAAAATGAATGGAAATTAGTGTATGAACTTTGCATTACGTACTGTAGGTTAAAACATACAAAATCACTGGTATGGTCCTGAAGAGTGTAACAGTCCTCTCCTGGAGTGCTGAAAAGGAAGAAAAGTAGAAATCTATTCCAGAGGACCCTCAGGGTGTCAGGAGAAAAGACACTATAGACACTTCAAATCAATAGTCCTAATACCACAGTTAACCACAAACCCACAAACATCTGTGACTTATCCTTTTAATTTCAAACCTTTTCCGGTCCAGTCATTGGTTGCTCAGATGTGTTGGTCAGCCCTGGAATATTTCTGGTTTGGACAAGTGCAGAGAACTTTCTAACCTCCCAGTCATAAAGAGATCACTCATCTCTGAACTCCAGGATTCTTGGTCGAAGATGAACAAACTGTGGCAGCGCCCAGTCAACACCAACAAACCAGTCATTCAAACGGAGCAAATGTTTTTTACACACATTTACTTGGGCCGCAGAATCCTGTTTTCCCCATGACACACACACACACACACACATGTTGGACGCATAAATCCTAAATCACTGAAGTCACTGACATGCTATGGATTTCAAAAATCTTATTTTGCCCACAACTCGTTGCAGCCAGGATAACAGACCTACTACACTGTCCATGTACTCCTTTTATATCACAATGATGCAAAAATGAACATTAATAAGTAAAATGTGATTGCCAAAAAGATTAAATTAAGACAAATTTGGGCTTTGAGGTTACAGAAGCTAAAAAAGTGAAATGTTGTGGTCTTGGTGCAGTCCAGTATTTCTCCCTTTTACATGTCAGTATTTTATTTTGAAAGAACCAAAGTCACATCTGAAGTCTGCTCAGCCTTACTGTTTTCACTTTCAGTGTGACAAAGTAGTGCAGGTGAGACAAGAGGAGACAAATCTCTGGTCTCCGTGTTCCTGAGCTTGGTGAGTGGAGCCACATATGTGCAGTGGCGTAGCAATGAATTATGGGCCACCTGAATAACCATTCCCTCTCTGGACACACTTTTCTTAATAAAATAATCCTACTGGAATTTTTCTCTTTGCAGTGGGCCTCTGAAACTGTCACAACCTTTCACCTTTCCAGCATCAGCAATGTCACTGAAGCATGAGGCTTTACCCCCTGGACAATCTCTGGACACCTTCTTAACTGCAGCAGCGTGTCAACCATCCATACATCACAGAACAACTGAGAAAGAAAATGTCTGAGTGGTTTTTATTACTGTCATTCAGCCCTGGTTCTTGGTGTTTTTGTTGGTTTGATGTGACAGGACCAGATGTCTCTAGGTGCTAACTTTGACCTGGTAAAACTTGTTTTGTCTTTGTCCTATACAAAAGAAGAAAAAAAAACTCTTAAGGTATTGCAAACATAAGGCATTTTTTTCTGTGGTATGTTTTCAATTTCTCTACAGCAAGGTTGAGCTGAAGCAATTTGTATGCCTTAACAGTGATAAGTAAAACCTGGCGACTTTTGAAGGCGCATCTTTCAAGGAAAAGTTCCTTTCATGTGTCGGGAGCCAATTACTGCAGACCAAGCACTCCCAAAACATTTCCTGGTCAACAAGAAAATGAAGGATAGCCGTCTTGTTTCTAAGCGACCCATTCAATTAACTGAGGGCTTATCTGGGCAGTGCATGATCTCATCACTCAGACATGATGCTTTATGACTATTTGGCGAGGTGCGCCCTCTCCTACAATATATAATCAGTGGCTCCTTTGTGCTGCACTGACCGATGCTGCTGTTCACTGCAAGTTGCAACTTTGTTCTATTGCTCAACTTTCAACACCAAGAAACTCAGCTAATACCCAAAGAGGCTGCAACAGTGCAACAGAAGGAGCTGCCGTATTGAAAAATATGTGTTTTAATTGTGCATCACCAATGTTCAGATTGGCAATATTTAATCAAACAGCATTCACAGACATTCACATTACACACAGCTGCCCGGATAAAAATTACAGGCTTCCATGCATGATGGAAGATGTTTTTATATGATTGTGACATTTCAGTCATAGTTGGGAAATGACTTGCAGGACCAACCACTGATGTCTCTACACGCCACGGCATTCAAGTCCAGCTCTTTTTGCAGCAGGGTTTTCCCTCCAGAGCCAGCTAAGGAGACCATTGACCACAAGGGCACCACTTCTGCTTCTTCCATTGATTATGTTTCTATTAACATAATGAACAAATAGGAGATTGTTGTCCAGTCAAACGTGAAGTGCGATGACGACATTTAAGAAAATGAAAATTGGCATCAGGAGGAGGTTGGGATGATTTGGTGGGTCAATCAAACACACATGACACAGTTGTTGGTCCATTATGTGTGGTATTCCAAGAAACACTCATACAGTATGGATTGTAAGAGAAAAACAACCTATAGGGTTGTTTTGGTTGTTTAGGTTGAAGGACCTATTGGAAAACTTTAGAAGACAATCTAAAAATGTCTCTATTGATTGTTTGATTGAATATACTGAATTTTAACTGCAAATGTATTTGATATGTTTCCCCCCCCAAAAAAATGTCTTGCAATACAACGCCCACACTGGCTCAGAAAGTATTACCTTTACCACCACAGTGTAAATGTGAAAAGAAAACTCATCTTCTAGGTTACTGCTACAGCCAGTAACCACCAACCTCACACAAAAAAACAGTTTGCGCAGACACAAGGCTCATGGTGCTTACTCTGTGATGATGTGCTTTGTTTTGACATACTCCTCTTTGTGTTTTGTTTTGGGTTTGTTTTAATCTGCATAAGTGAGGCAGTGTCTGAATAGTTAGTATAGTGCGCATGGCCGCAATTATGAGTGTAAAACCTGGGTTTAAAAAAACATGACTATCCCTTTAAGTTTCTGTGTCTCTGTGTGTAAACTGTGTGCAATGGAGTTTCTGTTTTCACTTGTGAAAGTCAAAGCCCAGGCACTTGTTGCTTCCAGCAACGCCACTGGTTTCAAACAACATGTCACTGACAAAAAGGCCTAGTGAAACAATTAAACCCAAGATAAAAGATGAAAAGGGCTGTTGACTCCAGCTTTACAAATAAGATCCACGTGCAGGCAGCAGAGCTATGACAACTATGACTATACAAACTCTTTGATTCAGTGTGTTTATCTCTGTGTCTCTGTACGTGTGTGAATGCAGTGTGTGCCGTAATAGATGCCAGGTGTTAAGCCACTCTCACGTAGAAAAGCAATAAAGCGTAAAAAGCTGATAGCTGACCTCGTCAGAAATGTGAAAATACGCCGGCCAGCCGATGCTGCCGTGATGCGGTTGAGGTTGGGTAGAATGATATAAGACAGCTTCTGTGACTGCATGAGATGACACCACAACATGATGAGTGATGTGAAGTAGTGCTGTGTGGGGCAAGCATATTTACATAGCAGATGTTAGACTTCGTGGAGGTCTGCTTCTTGAAAAGCCCTATGATTTGCCCTGACTGTCTCAAAAACATTAGAAAGACTCTTAAACGCAAACCAAACGGGTCAAACCAAATTAAATGGCAGCGGTCGGGCTGGCAGCAAGAGGAACACAGTCAAAGAAAGCTAATTCAAATTCAAATTTTTAGAGAGGATGTCATGAATGCACTTTAGTCCTCTGCAATATTTGGTAAGAATTTTCAGTTGGACCTAATTGTGGTGCAGAACCACATTTGTCATGGTGGTTTTGACAACACTTGAATATCTTGGGAATTACTGGGAGGGATGTTGACCCACCACCTCCCCGGGGAATTGTTTGGGGGCAGATGTGATCCACATTGGGCATGTTTTGTTTCTCAGTCTCTGTGCAGATGCCCTGGATGTCAGTTGCCTTGAGAAAGTGAACAAAGTGTCTGTGGTCAGTGGAGAGAACCACAGCACAAAGAGAAGCTCTAGTCTTCGGGCGACAGTGAGGAACAAAATGTCCCCTCACTTTCATGTAAATCACAACAGTTCCCAGACTTTTTTTCTCTCTTATAACAAATAGCTTAAGGCAACATGAAATTGGAAACCTTCACCTATTACATTAAATCCTTCAGCATGGACTGTGAGCATGAAATGAAGAGCTCAGGTCTAAATATAAGGTTGGGTAAGGAATTATAAGCAGAGCTGACACATAAACATCACTTTACGATGCCAGTACAGTAACTACAAGAGGAGGTGACATCAGAGTTGTGCAGATAAAGAGGTCAAGTCACAAGCTGATGACTTTGCAGCAGTAACAGAAGGAAACATGTGTGGGTTTTTGTTTAGTGTAATTGACAAGAATCTCACATTGCCATCTGCAAGAATGGTTTTCTAGTGAGACTGTCAAACAAACCAATTATAAATTAAACTGAGACGAGCTGAAACAATCATTTTATTAACTGAATGATGGAAAAATAACCATCCACTTTTTGATAGTTTGATAACTGACAAATTAAAATATCAAATTAAAGATTTAATGGCTATTATCTAATAGTTAGCCAACTTTAAGAACTAATGCCAGCCTCTTACTTTTAGTTTATTATAAACACATTCTTTCACATAAAGGGATAGTTCAACATTTTGGCAAATTTCATTACTTTTAAGTATTGGTGCATGTTGTTTTGAGATCCACAGGGCAAAGACGCGAGCTGCTCAGCTAACACAATTGAGGGACACGCCCCCTGTCCCTCATCAAACTCATCAAATATACCGTCCAACAACTCCAAAACGCTCTTGTGGAGAAGTTGCGACCTGCACATTTGCCACACTATGAAATAATTATGTAACATTACGACACATGAAGCAAACACTATATAATATATACTGTATATAACTATACTTTTTTTTATACTATGCTTTTTCGCCCATGTCAGGACTGTAGTTCTAGCTATGTATTTGCCTCAAACAAGTCTGTCGTCCCATAATGTAACATTATTACTTCATAGCGTGGTGAACATTTCAACATTAAAACATGTGAATGTTATTGTTGGAGCTGACTGGTGTATCTGTGGACTGATGTAAGAGTTAATTCTGAAATGTTAATTATTTGATTCAAAACTTAAATTCTAGTTTTTATTATTTGCCACAGCTTCATGGCTTGCACCCATGCACACACACCCACCAGTAAATACCAACCATAGTAAAACCAGTTCCTTGTTTAAATTTTACATCCAACCAGCCAGTTAAAGGGATACTTCTTCCAAAATCGATAATTCACCAATTTTCTACTCACCGTCATGCCAAGGAAGGGTTTGGAGAACTTCCGGAGTCATCAAAACGTATTTGGAGTTCTGGAGAGTTCTGGAGTGTCCTGAAGCTGCGACACGAAAAAGTTGTTTGGAAAATATTAATTTGATCTCGGTCTTTGGGCTTGTAGTAGTTCCCATAGGCTCTGTTGATGTTTGTGTGCATGCGTGAGATTTGCTGTAAAATGTTCTTCCGTGTTTACATCATACATTTACAATAACGAACGAACATCTTGCAGCAAATCTCGCAACAACCAGTCTAAAAACAGAGATCAAATTAATTTTTTCCGGACAACTTTTTCATGTTGCGGCTTCAGGACACTTGGGTCAGTACGGATGAGCAGTATGGCGGTATCTGTATGTTTCATAGTATGTGTTTTGGACGATTCAAAAGTGAGCACCATCCACCGCCATTATATGAAAATCCGTTGCCAGCCAGACCCCCCCTGGAACTCCAAAAGCGTTTTGATGACTTGATGAAGTATCCCTTTAAGTAACAGAATAATTGGGACATTAATTAACAGTGAAAGTAGCCATTGGCTGCAGCCGTCAATGAGATTGCAGAAGTGTGCATCAGATTTAAGAAGTAACAAGGAACAGATTATGTCCTTAAAATAAAGGTCATCTGCAGTTAATGTGGTTTAATACTGCTCATCAGTCTTTTTTTAATACATCTGCAGTACAAATAAGGCCCCACTGGAGATTTGTTTATTTAATTGGCAGGATTTATCATTCAGAAATTGACTGAGCTGCTGTAAATTAAACATGAGTTTTGAATTATTCATAAAAAGATAGTTTGTTTGGGTTTATAATGAGGCAAAATTTTGCTTGTTTAATCCTGATAGGATCAGAAACCTGTAAATGATTCTGTTTAGATTATTTTCCCCCATGTGAGTAAATGTTAAGTCATAATTAAATCCATAATCATAAGAAAAACACCTCCACATATGATTCAGTCGTTTGCTTATGATGCAAAAAAATCAAAAGTGAAGAAACAGCTTACCAGAAAATCGCCTTTGGATCAACATGAAAGAGCTGAGTTTTGGTAAGAGGCGAGCCTTTCCTTTTGTGTGTGATGTTGCATGATGCTGTTGTCATGCTATAACCTCATAACTCATCATGTTTTCACATCATTTTGGAGGTTTATACATCTGGGTAGAACAAATGCTCTGAGCTCTTCCACTTAAAACGTCCTCACAAAAACCCACAGGGTGAACTCATAGCTGTATTTTCATCAAGTTAAAAAGAAAGCTTTGAATCTGAATTTATGAAGAGCTGACGTTTTGGACAATCGTTGTCTTAACTTGTCAGTAACAACACTGAAATCACTGTTTTTTCATTGTAGAGTTTGGTAACTCTGCTCACTGGATGTCTTTGTCTTTGAGCCTATAATTTATCACAAATTTTCACAATTTTGTTCCCAGTTGTTTAGGTCACTGTGTACGTTTTGACAACCTCCAACCAAACACAGATATTAATTCTGCTTTAATAATAGAATACAAATAAAACAACTTAGATCATTTTCTCTTACAAGTGCTTTTTTTTTTATTAGCAACATTTTAACCACAAAATAGTTCTTGACCACCTTGGTTATTTCATTCACACCGAAAGCCCATGATTTAAAGAGGAAAACAGCAAAAGGCTATCAGACTTGCATAGTTCCCCTTTAACGTAAAATATTATTTGACAAAAAGAAAAAGAAGTATGAATAATCTCAACTGAAGTTCCACTTAGGCTACTAGCTTTTCCCCAAGCTGCCCACCCATACACTGTAAACAACATGGACGTAGCATCCGTGACGTCACCCATTGGTTTTGGGGAGTCGTTTTTGTGACTCAAATATGAACAGCGCCAT
Source organism: Trachurus japonicus (assembly GCF_045865225.1). Lineage (NCBI taxonomy): Eukaryota > Metazoa > Chordata > Actinopteri > Carangiformes > Carangidae > Trachurus > Trachurus japonicus. The sequence goes on from NC_140907.1 coordinate 22,931,340, forward strand.
GTTGGATTTACCGGCCGTGAACCCGCCCACTGGCCTTGAAGCAGCGGTCTCCAGACCTGTCACTCAACGTTTCCGCGCCCCAATTGGCGAGAATTTTAAACCTAATAGTAGTAAAACGGTAGAGTTTTTTTTTTAAATTCACCCCCCTCAGAGTGTGTGCGGGAGTAGAATTGGTTGAGACCAAAAATGTGATGACACCAGGCTTTGATCATGTTTATTGAGGATGTAAAATCTGGGATTTTAACATGGGGGTCTATGGAGAATGCTGCTTTCTGACACCAGCCCCCAGTGGCAGCCGAGGGAATTGCAGTTTTTTGAACGCGGAAGTGAGTTTCACTTCTCAGACCGACAACTTCCTAGCCTGGCTCTCGCCAGACCCTTGTAGTTCCGCAAAGCTCCACCAGAGGCGCTACGCTCAGCTTCACACAAGGGTCTGGACTCGAGGCCAATGCAAACTTCTTCCCCGGAGCAAAAAATAATGAACCAATCAGGATCGCCGGGAGGGACTTTCTGAGGTGTGACGTAGCGCTGAAGCGACTGTTTGAGTCAAACAACAATGGCGGCTCGCAGTGAGGAGTCGTCATTCAAGATAACGGACAAGTGGTTTATCCAATCACATACAAGATTTTTTTACAAGGCCCCGCCTTCTGAAATGAATCGCCTATGGAGCAGTCCCAGACCCTTGTGTGGAGCTCAGCGTAGCTTTGCGGAACTACAAGGGTCTGGCGAGAGCCAGGCTAACAACTTCCCCCTTGTGCCCACCACATCTCAGCGAATAGGGCTTGCTCAGTTAGCTAACCTGATCCACAAACAAACCATATCACAATTTAAAATCATGGAAAATCTTGATGCTGAACTGATACTATTATTAACCTTGAGACTTGAGGCTGCAGCCAGTGACAGGTTAGCCTATAGCTTAAAGATAAAACTTGGCTGTTTGACAAATGTAGCAAAATCTGCATCACCTCGAAGGCTCACTAAATAACATGGCAGCTTATATCTCATTTGTGTAACCCTTACCCTCATCCTTACATGTCATGAACATTTACATGAACTTTTTAAAAATTTAATTAACATAAAACACCTGATACCTGAATGTTCTGCATGGCTTTTGCCGTACTGTAAGCTCTTTGTGTTGCTCTCCGTGAGTCATGCAGTGATTTTTGAAGAGCATGTCATGAACATTCTCTATTACACTTAAACCCTCTCATTACCCAGATAAGATATCATGAGGCTTCACCTGAATTTCTGAAGTCGAATCTGAGGCAAGACCAAACACCACTTTGGTCAGAATTGTGCCAAAAACTAGGCCAAATGGAAGTGTAGTGAAAACACTGGTAGGCTGAAAAGAAGCGTCTTGAATGGGTTGTTACAGTTATAAACAAACTGGGGTCCTGGGAAAGAGTCAGGGATTCACAACATTTTTTTAAATCTGTTTACACTCTGTATGATGTTACTGCTTATGTGTATTTACAGTACATGCACATCAGCAGACAGGGTGTTCATCTACTGGAGGTCCTTATCCCCAGGCTAATGCAGGATAATATTATAATGTTGAGGTTCAGGCTGTGACACAACACAAAACTGAAAGAGCAAACTGAGCTTCAGGCAAAAAAAAAAAAAACTCCAACCACATGGAGCTGGAGAATCGCTCAACTTTACAGTGAATACTGCCTAGTAAACAAGATTACAGTTCTAGGCATTATCTTCACCTTGAAGTGAATTTGAGGGCAATTTATTACAACAGAGTTTGTTTGATTTTCAGAAACCACACTGAATATGGAAAAACACAGTCATTTAGACTGAGCTGCCACAACTAGATTACTGTGATTACATTTTGAGGGACTATATTTCCTATTTCGCTGAGTTATGAAGCTGCATTTATCAATATATTTTCAATTTCAACAATGGGCCAAGTGATGTGTGATGTGGAAAGGAGTTTATAGTAGTACTACTCTCTCCCTCGCCGTAATGGACCATTTAACGTCTTTCAGCTCATTGTTTTGCTTTTCCGGTCTGCAACATTGCTGTTCGGTTGGCTGCATTCGGCAGCTGCTTTCAGTGAAAAAGGTCTGAGAAACACAACCTGCTCAGAACCATAAAGCAGACACACAAAGTCACTAAATAGCCAGTGAACATATGGGAGCATTTAGCAGCAAATGAGCCAGGTATTTCCCTTAGGAGTTGGTGGAGACCAAATCAGAGCTATAAATAAATAAATAAATAAAATAAAATAAATTGAGTAAATATTGTATTTTAGCAGTCCCTAAAATTAACTCCAAAAGAATGTTAATGTTTCCCCATAATCTGCTGGACATGTGAATTCACCAGGTTAACTTAAGATGACAATATATGACAAAATACAAAATCAATGCTAATTGGATTTTCTTCTTTTTGTGAGGATATCTATTTTGTTTCATTTTATTTGATTCTATTTCATTTTATTTCACCCTACTGACCCTCCCTGATCCAAATGAATAAAAAATATACTATTTGGTGTATTTTAGCTCAGAGTTATCTTGAGACATCTCATTGCACTATTGCTGACATTGCTTTTTTTCTATTTTGAACTAAAATAGATAGAACAAAGTATATGCAGAAATAGTTGCATTTATTCTGTTGGCATCTGGTACAATGCCTTTCAAAGTTAAAAGCTGAACAGTGTACGGAAAGCAGGATTTTCCTCTTTAGTACTTTAGTATGTGGTAACAGGCAAAAGCAAAACCGATCTGTATTAACAACATGAAATCCCAAGTCCTAGTGCTGAACGACAGTGTTCACTTCCCAAAGACACTGAACAAACCATCTTGAGGTGGATCATTGCACGTTGGCATCTGAACATACCACATCATAAAGTAATGACCTCCCTCAGGATACGCATTTGATACTGTTGGTGGGTGCATATTTCCCTCGCTGTGTACTGAGGATGTCTTCCAATAAGAGATGTCGTGGAAATCAACAGAAGCCAAGAGTTGCACAATTCCCTGTGAGGCTGGAATCACATTCAGTCTTGTTTTTCGGTCAAAATGAGCACTTTTAGAGGTTCTGGAAAAGAGAAACTCTGTCAACAGTCATTTTTATTTTGAAGCACTGCTTTTGGGCAGGGTTAAGACTTCCCATAAACTTTATTAGATACACCGATGGTCCAAAAATTGCTGAATACGCATCTCAAACTAATGCATATGGAATTTGGTTTTAAATTCCAGAATGGTATTCCCTAGATAACAATATCTGACATTTGGCTCAAATACCAATAGCAATAGTCGAATCCCAGTCATGTTTTTGATATTAGATCATTGTGTGTCTCAGATTGCAACTTTGTAATAACTGAATGTGAAATATGCAGGGAATTATTTTGAACACGAAACAGCCATTGTGCTACTATGGGTCATGTTCATCCACTTTTCTTTTTTGTAAATCAGTTTGTCATTAGCTGTTTTTTTTTAAGTTGATAGATCAATGTATTTCAGAGCTCTCAGTTGTGTCAAGCAATGATCATTGTTTCCTTCTACAATTGTGATGTAGCCGACATGTTAGGCACATGTAGGCTACATGTAGCTCTGCTGTAGGATGTAAATCAATACTAACATGTCCAACTCCCTCAAATTGATGATAGGCTGTGCATCACCTTTTATGGTAGATAAGGCTTGAAGTAGAAGACTGTATGGAGAAAGTCTAAAGTGTGAGTTCAGCATCATACTTGATTCTTTTATTTGCCAAGAGCTGCTCCCAGATCTTTTCCTCTACCGAAATTAGCATGATAACCAGCCAGCTCCTGTCCATTTCCTAATCCCTGTGCTGGGCAGAGGGATTATCATCAATTCTTGTACTGTAAATGCAACAATGGCTGGGACTTTTGGCAGGACTGTGATAGTCAGCAGCCGTTTATGCTAATTGGCCACATAGCAATACCAAAACCTACAAATGGCTGCAACTAGGTTTGAGAAATTGAATGGAATGTGTTAAGACAACCACATTGGTATCGTGTGGAAAATCTGGTTTGATGATTAATTTAAGTACAGTATCTTGAAGCTTCAGGAATAGTTGTGTTTGTTTTTTTGTTTTATTTTTTTAACAACACTGGCTACTGGTTGGAAACAAGAAACAAACAGTAGCTACTCTTAATCCAAAATTCAATCTATACCCCTCGTCATCTTCCCTTCATGAACTTCAATTTCTGACTTTTTCACATGAGTTCCTCATGATTTCAACAGTGTGGGGGGTCTGTTACTTGGATATAAACATATGCAATGACTGTCACTCATGCAGCTTCCCTTGATAGAGGTCTCACAAAGGCAATAACATGATTGTAAACGTTAGTGATAAAAACATACTACGCATAACCTTAAACCTAAAGTCATATTTTACATGGCCTGCTCTCCATTATGTTTTCCGTGGAAAAACTGGAAAGCTGAGAATGATCAACTCTCGCCCAACCTCTTTGCCTCGAAAAACATGTCGTAACACCAATGAAGAGGTTAGATCTCACATCATTAAAGGTTTTATGGTTATAAATTGAGTATTTGTGGAATCTCTGTCACCATATTTTTGGATAACCACACTGAGGTTCCGCTGCGGCCTGACGTTTAATTCTCAGAGGCAGAGGTTCACGATCTTCCGGGAAGTTACAGTGCAATCTGACAGGAATCCTAATTATAAAATTTTGTCACGGTATGCACGCAGCACTTGGAATTCAAACATGTTTGTTTCCTGTTGAGGGGAGGCTACAAAAGACACAATTTTTGTGTGAAGAAGATGAAAGGCCTTGTGGCAAGAGGGGGGTTAAATGCATGGCCCCTGCACAATTCAGGGACCAAAATGAGTCACATAGCCTGTTGTTAGTCCTGATTGCTGCTGTTTTCCAGATCCCATAGTGAAAAATTCCCTGTTGTCACGTCTCAGGTTCTACTCATTTATTTATTTGTACTTAGAGGCATAAGGATAAAAGGAAAGGAAGGGAGGCAGAAAGAGATCTGGTTCAATTAAAAAAACACCCTGTTTCGTTAGCACATCCGGACTTAAATGACCTGCTGCTAAGTGGCTACACCCTAGTAGTGGAGCTGCAAAGTGCATTGTGAATGAAAAACATAAAGGCTCCATTTAATCAGGCCATTTATCCTCTCACCGGTGCAACCACGTGCTGTACTGTCGGCCTCTGTCGGTGCTTGTGTACGCACTGGCTTCTCTGGTTCCACGCATTGTTTCCAGGGGGAAGGATAAGGCCCAGAGTAATTACTGCAATTTGTGATCAAAGCTAGAACAATGTCCAAGACAAACAGAATCACGGCATCGGATAGCAGTACATCTGATGATATGGGGGAACTTGAGATTGCCTAAGTGAGCCGTGCCAGGGAGAGGCTAAAACCGCATCACCACACTTGTTTGCGAGCAAAAGCGGCTGCAAGTCAATCACAGGTACTCATTATGTCTTCATGTATGAGTCGACCCTGTGAACTCAGAGTGAACTGCAGCACATGATTTATGATTCACTGAATTTGATAGGGGTCAGTAGCATATGGATTTTGGTTTGTGTAAACCAGCTGCCATATAGTGCATGAATATAGGAAATGACTGTGGTACTGATCTGTTTTCTCAGAACAGGTCTGTCTCCACAATACTCACATGATATTAATATCATTGGTGATGTGTTTTATAAAAGTTCTTGTACATCTACACACAGAATGACCATCATCTGTTTTTTTACATTCTAAAGCATTTTTTGATTAGTATATTATTGATGTATATTACCGATGATAAGGAGTGAGGTGGTTGATAATCGCATGCAACAAGGGTCCGAAATGGAAAATTAATCATTGTATAGCTAAATATTTTAATGTATAACCTAATGTATGCATTAAGGACAGGTGCAGAGTATGAAATATAGTGGTAAACTACGTGTAGTCAGCATAAAATCCACTCCAGCAATCTGTCAATCGTAGATCTATGTCAGACAACATAAATAAATAAATAAAAACAATCAAAAAAGAGGCTGAATAGCTGTGTACAAAACTGTAAAATTATAAGGTAGGCTACTTGGACTAAAACTTTAATCTTCACCAGTAAATGGTTTTATCTTTGCACCATAGCTCATTCCACAAGCAATAGCTATAGCTGATTATTTACCTTATAAAAGAAGTGTTAGCAAAAGATGAGGGAAAGAAATCACATATTGTCAAAAAATATATTCCAAAAAGGGAGAAGGTCATTGTTTTGACTTTTTTGGTAGGTTTCACCCTTCAGGGATGCTCGTTTTGGTGTAAAATGTAATGTGAAATGCACAGCAATGTTATAAACAACATGCACAGTGCATTTGAAAGTACAAAACAAACAAACACAGTCTAGCAGAGGAAAGCAAAGGCAGTTGGAGGTTGGGATGGAAAATCCATCTGCCAACATGAGCAGCAGCAAGATGCAAAGATCAGCATATAGAGAGTGAGGGAGCAACGTGGCGGGCGTGCAAGGCAGCTGACTCAGCACAGTGGGATCCTAGATCCTTATGTCCCTCCAGAAGTTATTTATTTAGCGCTGGTTCATATGATGTATGTTAATAAAATGTAATAAAAGTAATTGGCTCAGTGTGTGGAATACAATTGGACATACATCTTTATATTAGAGGCACCACAGCTTTAATTTGCCTTGTGGTCTGGCCTCTTCATGTCACTCTGCCTTGTCCATTTATTTAGACCTGCTCTCATCATTTTGACACAAAGTTTCAGTTGTCTGGATTCAACTAACACAAATTATACTGTGTTATCTTGCTCGGGAGTTAATAAGTAATAATGGTCGTAGTTAATAGTTGTGGTTTCCATGTCCAGACAAAGCCACGCCAACTCAGAGTGAAATTTATTTGAGCAACATTGTGCTGCGTGATTCATCTGGTCAGCAGCTCCTTCACTTTTGATCCACTCTTGTCTCATTTATTTTCAGAACAAACAACTGTGCTCAAAAATTTACTTTGTCCTGTCTTAAAATAAAGTGAGTCATTCAAGTCCACATCAATCAGATAAAGTAATGAGACCGACACTGTGATTAAAACTTTTTTTTTCATTTTGTCGACACTAGTCACCAATGTCAAAAGGATGTTTGTGACAAGACGCATGGACACACGTATTTATGTCACCAGTTTGACACCAAACAAAGCAACTGCTGTGAGCTAATTAAAGTTGTTTATATAAGTTTATCACATATTGAAGAGAATGTGTCCCATTTACTTTCATCTTTGATGTCTTACCCAAAGTGAATTCGCTTCAAGACATTAAAGCCTCGTTGCTTTTCTCACACGGCACATCTTCTTTCTTCCAGCGCTGTTTTTTATAAAGCCGTAATATCTGTTGGCTCTACAACCTCAAACCCCTGGCAGTGGTCAGGGTTTTTACTCTCTCATGGCTTTGCCCTCTAAGAGATTTAAAAATGCTCTGCTGCAGTCAAACAATCCAAGATCCCAGGTTGCGTTCTGCTGAGTGGGGTGTTTTATGCCAGTAAGGCTGTCCTTCTTCCATTTAATTGCACCTGAACACACACACACACTGCAGAAAGTTTGGCATATCACAGACACAAACTGTCCAGGCTCAATAAACCATTTAATACTGAATACGAATTGGCGTGAATAATTAAATTAAAAATATATCCAAAAAACCACCCAAAACAGAAACTTACTCCAATATTCAATTTGATCAAGTCTGATCCGATGTTTGTTAAAACCTGAAAGCCAGGGTAACTGAGATGACAGTTGGTGAGACAAAACCCTGGAACGTCAATATCTGTCCCTTCACAAAGATTCTTACACAAAGAAAAATTGATTGCTTGGTCATCATAACATTTTGAAAGTCCGTCTGTTATATATCAACCATGAAGCAATGTGTGACTGTGCTAATGTGTATCCAAGCGTCTGCAATCCTTCACAATAAGTGGCTGCCCTGTAACCATAAATGGCGGCTCTGGACACTGTAATAACATATATTTGAAGAAATAGTTATTCATTTAGTGGTCTATAATTTTATGTGCTTCAAATGGTGCTTTCACACATGGTGGAGGTTGACAGCAATTAACCTGGCAGTTTTTCACTGTGGGGCAGTTTTTTTTGTTCTTGTCTCATATCAATAAACGGAAGACGAGGTTATTCAGAGGCAGAGATGGTGTGTCTGTGGTATCGGATTGTTCAAACTTTCACTGAGGATACCTGTCACTTTTTCTCCTGGTTTCAGTAGTGAAAACTCTTTTCACACATGTTTGTTCATTGGTATGGACCATAATACGTCTGTGTTTTTACCCAAACCCAACATTGTGTTCAAGTGATGTCAATTAAGTCTGAAATTTTATAAATAATGATTAGATCTCTGGCCGCCTTTTAGCGCTTTCCAGTCTCTCTGCAGTTCAACCACATCTTAAGAAAACAAGCAACCACCCTTCACACATTCAGCTTCATAGACCTCAACATGCATATGAGTTTATTTTCAATCCTAAAATTTGAATTGTGAACAAATAAAGTGTCACAACATTGATCCTCCCTGCTCTTTTACACTTAGCTACTCTTAAATTAAAATGAAAAATCACATCATGACCTCTCCAGACCCCTGTAATCTGTTGACATTGTACATAGCTGTCTGTCCTGTCTGTTGGTGACATGTAAAAATGCTGTTTCCTCTCTTGTATCCTGTTGCAAACCTCCAAGGTTGTGGAACATATGCTTTCCTTAGATGTACTCACATATCATCATTTGATGTATAGCCTCCCTCCCTCTGTATCATATCTTTACATTGAGCCCCCTGGGGTAATGTTCCTGTGGCTGTCTAGCCTCACTCTGACAGGGTGCGTTGACAAGAGTGAGTCCTAGATTAATGGTAGCCTATGTGTGAGGAAGAAGTACAACTAATATGATGGCAGAATGACTGATGATTTGTGGATATTCTCTTGTTACAATCATGTACAGTACATAGACATCAAAGGACTTTATATAGCATACATGTACATACCTATATACTCTATGGGATGCCTGACCATTACAATAGTAGTCAATGATATTAGATTATTAGAATTAAATTAATGCCATCATATGTCTATAACTTGTATTATTAGCAAACACAAAGCTGCACTACACAAGACATCTTTCTACTATTGGTGAGCATGTAAATGATTATAGTAAAGAATTTTGTGTCTCCAAATGACAAATGCAGACTATACACGGTATATTTTTGGAATAAAGATTGTGTGCGGAGTGAGTATGATGAAGATTAAAGAATCCAATGGAGAGCTCTGATATTTGCATTAGTGTGGGATTCGTTTGATCAGTTTGGAAAAATAAATATGATAAATCCTAATCATTCTGAGATGACATACTCAGACAGTGGCTTAATTTATTCCATGAACACACATGTTATAGGAGGGGTACACTCCAGGACCTAAACTATCCCTAAAGATCATAACAATGCAGTATGTTAACCATATGTCACAAACCTCATAGATACATTTTTTTTGTTTTTGTTTTTTTGCGCTGGATCCTTTAAAACAATTTTCAAGACAGCTTTTTCCACTGCCATCAGAAGGAACCAGATGATCACACAAAACCATTACTGCTGAGCTGATGAGCACTGACCCAGGCCTGCCCACACCTCAGAGCCATCAAGTGGAGCACACACAGCTTTCCTTGAATTTTAACCATGTCCTGTATCGCTGTATTGCGTTTTGCAGAGTAAAGCCTGTTTTTATCATGACTGGCTTTGAAAAGAACTCAAACCAGATGGAAGGAAATTGGAGATAAATGCAGCTGGAGTCCATGTAGGAGCAGAACCTTTTGGTGGTATCAAATGAGACAGCAATGATGTCACTGCATGTACCATGCTGCATGCCAAGTAAGAGTATATAGTGTATACTATAGAGGAAGAAGGACACACTGGTGACATTTAAATACAATAGCTCCTGCAATGGAGACATGACTGTTTGATCTCTTACTGTACTTATTACATTCAGATTCTTCATGGTTCACTTGGTGCTTATGATACTGTTATTATATTTATAGGGCTACTGAGCTTTCTTTTCTCAAATCATCAATTCATCACTTGGCACTATAAAAAACGTCAAAAACTAACCATTCAAGTTTGTCTGAGGCGATGTCACCCTAACAATCAATCAATATTCATGTTATCATAACTCATTGTATTTAACTAATAACTACTAGTAGCCTAACTCTTTATTTTGTAGCTTGTGTAATTTCCTAATCATTTTCTAGGACAGCAAGAATAACATAAATTGATCATTATTATAGGGAAGATTAAAAAAAGGGACATAGATAGTACACATAATGAGCACCATCTGATTTATTTGAGCGCTTTTTATTGTGAACAGTGGGAAATTATATGAGTTCATCAGTTCCACTGGAATTTAATCAAAAGAAACTTTATTTTTTTCTCTCTTTATTGGATGAGTTGTACTTCAGACTGAAATCTTAAGAGAAATTCTGCATTTTTCTATCTTTAGCTGGCCTGATGACTAAAAGACACTATGACTCATGATGAAGTAAAGCTGTAATTTCCAACAGTTATGTTTCAGATCCTTCCCAGAAAATTATAAGAAAAATACAGCTCACTGTTATAGTATTTTAACAATAAAACCTGGATATGATGACACCAGTGAGGGAAAAACCCTTAGTGCAATCATATAACAGATGTTAATTTATAGGCCTTGTGTTTTATTTATTCCTACGAATAACATCAACACTCAATTTCTTTGACACACTCTGGTTGCATGTCGTATAGCCTCAAACACACAGCATGTAAACATCCTTCGGTTTCGTTGCCTTTGATGAATGTTGTTTATGACTGTATAAATTCTGTACAACAGCCACCCCTGTTGAAATGAGGTGGTGCAGGTGAGTGGAGGCACAAGTCATGTAAACAGTAGTCAGAACACGACACGTTCTTCTGGCACCATCCCCCTTTTCTTCTCCGGCAGCGTGCCACACTGTAACAACACCCCTTGACGGAGAGGGATTAAAAGTTTCAAAGCAAGATCTGATTATGGGGCGAACAAGCTGAAAAGGGATCCAGAACCTAAATACACTGGAAGATAACATCAGGAAGTTAGGTCTACACATAGTAACTGACACCTGCATTACACAGAGAGCTCTGATCCCCTCCAGACAGTTAAAGAACAACACAAATCTTATGGCGACTTCTCCAAAAAATAATTTGATCATTTTCTGTGTGAGAAAAAAAACACAACAGCTCTTCTTTTGAAGTTGCACAGAGGTCCCAGCTTGATTACCACTTGAGATCGAACGAGATCAAAACTTGGGAAAAAAACAAAATTGCTGCTGGCGGGTTTCTTCATTATATCTTGGAGCTGGATTAGATGAAGTATCCAGGGTATTTCTGACAGAGCCACTCTTCACAGCCTGTTTTTAACCCTCTGTGTTCCACTTTCACTGCATCTGGGAGCCAGCTGCAGCTCTTTGTGTGCAGTGCGCAAGTGTGTCTGAGTCTGATTGGGGTCACCAGAGTGTCTGTCTCATTCAATATGGAGCTGATGGACCAACTGGGAGGTCACAGAAGTTCCAACAGCCAGGGCCTTTTGCGAACCTGGAGAGATTTAAATTCTGCGGAGGGGACTGTTCATGTAGTTGACAAAGTGCACTTGAAGCGAGTAAGTCACAAAGACGTGAGGAGATTTAGAGCTATTGAGTTGTCAGAATGCGAACTGCATTACAGAGAGATCACAGGCAGCTAAAAGTTGATGACATCTCATCAATGTAAGTTTAGTTTCTAAAATACATGAAATTCAGAGCTGTCATATCAAATGAAGGGAGTCTTTGAGTGTGTTATGTATTTAGGACTGTTTGGTGCAAAGAAAACGGGAGAAAGCACACACACATCTTGTTCCGTGTGTGGCAAACTCAAAGATTAGAGAAAGCAAAAGTAAACAAATTGTTCTTTTTCTTTTTTTTGCTAAAAATGGTTTATTGGATAAGGAAGATTACAAACCTGATCCCTTGATGGTAACCATCAACCATCTGATTATACAGGCCAACTCTTAAAAATGAATTACCACATGGAAAATATTAGCAACCCATGAGAGAGGGAGAGAAAAAAAAACACAAATGATGAAAACGTAACAAAATATCAAGACTGTTAACAGAAAAGCTCTGAGCACCAAACTACATGCACAACACAGTTAAAAGGAGAAAACATTGCGATGCTGGGACAAATAAATAGAATAATTGTGAAAAAAAAACAATGTTAAAAGTTTTTCCTTGAAATGTAGGAAGGTTAGGGTTGCATATCCTAATACTGTAGAAACATCTTTAAAGCTGATCTGTTTTGCAGACCATTTCTTGACCTGCTGGATCATTTCAGTGTAACACAAAGTGAGACAAGAAGCAGGTGTGTGTGTGTGTTAGTCCTAATTCAAACAAGACATCATGTGAATTCACTTTTCTTAAGACCAAGGCACTCAACTTTTACATCAAATACTTGTGTACACCAAATTTTGAGCAATTGCCACTGCCACTTGCAAACATACAGTACAAAGCAACTTGTTTGGAGTCGAGCAGTGACTTTTATGAACTTTAGCAGGTGCAGTAACTTTTTTCTTCTTCACAAATCACAAATACTCAACACTCATTCCCAACTATTTGAGTACTGGTCAACAGTACTTTCCACACAGTTCAATACAAGTCTCTGATCTTAAATTTTTTTTTTATACAATATTTTTGAAAGCAGGTATCAGAATACAGTCATAAAGTTAGTGAGAAACACAAACATCTACTATGAAAACATTATTTTTTTAGTATGTTCTCTTGTATTATCATGGTGACTTCTCCTACGGTACTTCAGAGTAAGTTTAGTTAAATAAAGCACATACAGTTAAAACACAAGTGTGATGAGACTAAAAACAACAGAGACCAGTTTCATGTATTTGACAGTTGAGTGTGAAGAGTGACACAGACATAAGCTGGAGCGTGGTTTTTCGATAGTAACTGAGTGGTCCCCACATTCATCATTTTAAACATCAAACTGTGTTAAACCGTGTTCCCGTGTTTTTGTTTTTCCATCCCAGACTCAACCTTTAGGCCTTCTCCAGTGATTTATAATATTCTTTCAGCACAGCCCAGGCCTTTGGCGCCATGAAGCCGTCGGGAGGATTCTCTCCCTCGCGGGCCATCTTACGCATGCGTGTACCTGAGATGAAATCATAGTCTTGATGGCTGCAAATTAAAAAGAAAGAAAGAAATACAGCAAATTTTTAGTCACTGGAATATTTCAATCAATACGAAGATGCTTATCAGCAGAGCAGCATAACATATGAGCCAATAATAACCGCCTGCTGCGTTGGAATCCAGTACACTGAGGCGTACAAACAGTCCAGTTAGCATTTCTGCAAACCAAAACGAAGCTCTTAAAGCATTTCATGTCCCTCGCAGTGAAAATAGACGCGATCACTCTGTATGGGAGTATTTATCTTGCTAAACTCTATATTTCATATGCGGGCCATTCCTGGCAGCTGCTTTCCTTCCAAATCACTCTGTGGCTTCAGAGGTGCCAGGGCAATCCAGAGAGCAGCGGTACCCTCCCGTTAAAAACACTTTATGGGTCTTTACTACATATTGCTGTCTGCCACAGAATCTCTTTACTACCACATTTACAGTTTTTAAAATCCTACATGAAGATTCTTTAGGTCAAATCTTTCAAATATATGTGAGTAGACGTGTAATTTATATTTTTAAAAATGTGCTGATTAAGCCTTCAGGAGGACAAGGTACAATTCCCATTTGTTTTACCAGTCTTTTAATATGTGAATAACAGCACTGGTGAAGTGAAAGAAAGCAATAATACTGACCAACTGCTATTAAATGCAACACTGTATGGCATGATTCTAATATAACTGTAATTTAAACATTAAAACAAACAGAAATAGGTGCAACTTCTTTAATAACTGAAACTTTGACTGCTGCAGCTACCACAAATTAAAAAGGGTACGACACATTACTATCAAACCACCAAAATAAATGTGTTTCTGATAACTACATTGCAGAGTTTCTCTAGTCCAAAAGCTTTTTTGTCTCGCATCTTTCAGACATTGCGATGTCTACTCCCACTCCTCTCTTTACGACAGATGGCTCTTCACAGCACACCGAGTTCACCTAGTTCAAAAAAGACATGTACAACTTTGTTTGAAGTGAGCAGCCAAGGACAGGGCCGACCAGGGCTGTGCAGAGCACTGGCACTAGTTCATCCCATCTCCACTTCTCTTGTCTACAAAATTACTGTCAGGAATAATCAAGACAGTTTTTAGACATCTTGTTAGCAGACATTTAGACTCATCTTCACCGCGCACACATTCAGAAAGGCTTGAAATCCTGCTGTTTACGGAGTACGATTTCTAATTGTTATCACATGACACAAGGCGCATCTTGTGGCTTTGAAACATTAAGAATCTGTGAAGAACACGTCACGTTTCACATGGCGTGAGGTAGACGAGCTCCAGGCAAATTCTTCCAAAAGCACTTTTATACAGTGTCAAATTAGAAACAGCATGCTGTGACCTCAGCCGTAATGCTTTAGACAAAGACTGAGAGGTATTGCTGGTGATTATGCTTAGCATCGATACTCTCCTCCTGAAATTTGGCAAAGTGCTGTCAGCATGCATGAGGGAATGGAATGCCATAAATCTCAGAGACACGACTACAGGGTTTGGAAAACCAGTTATTCTGTTTCATTTGCTGTCTATCTTATATACCAAACCATAGGGTCAGTGTAGGGGTGGGCAATATGGCAAAAGTATCTATCTCAATTTTTTATTTTTTTTTGCAGTAAAATCACATTGGTTTTTGACTATTTTGCAAGTTACTGAACAGTGCAACCCGACTATTTGCCAATGTAAAAACATAAAACATAACCTCTAAAATTTAAATAAAAATATAACAGAGCCTTAGGCCAAGGAACCTTTCTGAACAGATTTTAATCAGTTTGTGGAATTATGCCAACTTGTGCCAAGTACAATGGACATTTAACAAGAGTGCTGACATATTTCAGATTTCAGGTAGGCCTACGCTACAACTCAAAAAATATCAATAGATTTAAATGGTAATAGAAAAAAATGAAATGAAAATTAACTACAATTTACCAGCAAATCAGATAAAAATGCATCTGCAAATATAATCCGATAACCCAATAAAAAAATTGTCAGTGTTAGCCATAGAAAACACTCTGCTAAAGTTCAGACATATTCATTGAGAGACCAGCAACAGTAGGTGTGAGGAGTTAACTAACTCCTCACACCTGCTGTGATGAGTCATCAAATTTCCTTTTGTGCTTTTGTGAATTAATTGATACATTTGTAGATGACAATGATCGTTTATCTGTAGAGCGAAAGATGTAGTGCAGACAATGAAGATCTGACCGAGTTAATGAACAGCTCCTCTGGCTCCTCAGACACAGGCTGCAACAGCTGATCTCACCCCAGGCTCGGTCACTCCTCACTCAGCTAAACTCTGAGCTCCATACTCGAGTCTTATTGGACAAGTTGCCAGATCAATGATACGAACTGCCGCTTCAAGGATACAAGCTGAGATTCTTTTTTATTCTATATTGCCTGTTCATTCGTGACAAATCATCCCGCAACACTCTGAATCAAACAGGTGGGGAATGAGAAATTCGTGGCACTACCTGTAGTTCGCATGTTCTCATCCTTCACGATCTAATATCGTCATATTGCCCGCCCCTGGGTCAGTGATATGGGCTCTTTGCACAGCTCCACTACTTCCTGAACTTAATGCTGCTCCTTTGTTTCCTGTCTTACATTTTTGGACAAACAGATTAATCCAGGAGTAGTCACAATGGTCAGACACACCTGGATTAATCAATTTGTCCAATAATGTAAGACAGGAAACAAAGGAGCAGCATTAAATTCAGGAAGTAATTCAGGAAGTAGTGGAGTTGTGCATAGAGCCCATTCCATATGAAACTAGAGTTACCGCCTCATGGTTATACGCCTTCGCCAGCCAATCAGGCCGCAGTTGGCATCCATGTCTCCCCAGACTTGTATTATATGTAGTGAACAACACTTTAAAAGGGTGGTGTTTTGAAGTCAATGGGAAGCTGACGTTTGACTTTTTGGATATAAAATGTCATAATTTCATTATTTTATCACATTCAACATCTGTGTGAAATTTTCATATAACTGGTAAATACATTCTTGAGTTATAGCATTTAGCAATCAGCATTTGTGCCAAATCTGAACGATCCATTTATATACTATGTATATCTGCGCTGTAGTCGGTACATCTCCTGATACATTTTGACTATAAATGTGACAATATTTTTTTGTTTTACATATAATTATACATTTTATTTCCTTAATTTGTTTTCATTACATTTCGAGATTTCCTTGTGATTTTTCACACCAGTCTTAACGAGCATGCCACCCTGCTTTTCACTACACTTTAAATAAAATATGTAGACTTGACAGTTAGATTAAGTTTAAATAAATAAACTTTGAATAAAAGTGACACTCAGTATTTATGAGGTAACAGAGGCTTTCTGTCACAAACTGATCAAAGCATTTTTTGGTTTGCTTTTTTCTCACCTGGCCATGTCATAACTTCAAAGCCAAATTCTGAGTAATATTTTCAAGCATACAATTTTTTTTAAACGCACTCTTATCTCTTTCCACAGAAGTACTTTATGTTCCTGATGAACAATTTGTTTGGGATTTAACGTCACAAATATGCATCATGGAAAACAAAGCAAATCTTCTGATTAGTCTGGCCGTATTTAGTCTGAACATTCTTGGCCAAACACAGCTACAGTTGCATAACCTTATGGTGGAGGCTGCATCGGATTCAGAGGAGAGGCAGCGAGATTGCACGATTTTTGTCAGCCATCATGTGCAATGTCCGTATACAGACTTTAATTAATAGCAGGACTCTGTAATTTTTGAGCAACATCAAAGCCCATACTAATCCACAAAAACCTTTTAACTGTGTAAGAAAGAAAAACAACCTGTTATTCTTGGCATAGCATTTACAGTAGACAGAGGAGAGAGAGGGCAGAAAATGGATGAAAGGAGAAAAACAGTTCTAATTAGCAATTAATCTAATTTAGAGCGTGTTTAGGCTGCTGGTTCTAATTGAAATACATGTGAGGTATTACCCTGGACTAAATCTACAAATTAGCCATTTAATGTAGTGTGAGTGAGCACCGCTGCTTTCGACCTAAACTACGTCTGTTCTCCATAACCCTCGTAAACTTAAAGACTGTGGGAAACAAACTGGGGCACAAGTTGTAACGAATGAAATCATAATATGAACAAATACTCACTTTTTAGGGTCATAAAAATCCATTGCCCTTTTGACCTTGTTGTAAGCGGCAACCTTAAAGGGCACGATCTCCAGGGTGATGAGCCCTGGAGCCATGGTGAGGACCTTGGCCCCGTGAGTTGGTTCGTACAGGTCCTTTCCTGTGTCAGGGTGGGGCATGCCTGCAGGGTCACGGCCTACAATGTAAAAGTTGGCACCCGCCACCATCCGAGCTCTGCAGTGCCATTGAACCTGTGGATGAGGAGAAAAAGAGAAAACTGTAGAGACCAAGAAAATACATTTATAAGGATTTTTTGTTCTTCATATCTTCAATCAAATGCTACATGAGAAAAATATTATATTTGGTTTTATTTGGTTCGTGCTCAGCCACCACCCTTGCTTTACTTGGACAATATGCCAGAGATATTTTGTTATAGTGACTGGAACCTAATTTCTCTGGCTACCTAAATGCTACAATATCTCTACAGTTTAAAATATTATCTAAATGGTGGAGGTTTAAAGCCCAAAATATGAAGGGATCTTAAAAAAAGACATTAGCAGTTACTCTTTTTAGCAGACCTATGCTACCTACACAACTTCAGCCAGCCGGTCTCCAGCAATTGTTCCCCTTAGGAATTCGCATTCACCAAAAGCAGAGTTTTTCTTTCTGTTTCTCATTATCAATAATTGCTAAAACTCCACATTACTTCTTGATAATTATCAATACTACTGCCATTAGAATAATGTTCTTGCTTGTGTAATTTGTATATTTTAGGATGAAGGTTTTTTTTAGATTAGCCTTACAAAACATGCCATTTCAGCTCAGACTAGAAGCTCGAGAACACTCTGGCGGATACGGCCACTGGCTGGAGGCAGGAAGCTTGTTTTACTGTTTGAGTGACAGGGACACCAAGGGTATATGTGGTTAAACAAGGTCAGAACAATGACTCTAAGGCTGGAGTTGAGTCTGGTTCTGTAAAGTTCCCATTCAGAAGTACAAGCTGAATAAATTTGCTGTCTGACATCCACCAGCCTCCAATCTGCTCTCAATAATTTTCTCCATAGCTCTCCCATTATCATAAGTGAATGATTAAAAGATTCCCAGCTACACAGCTACGCTCAGTCACACGGAGAGGTTTGTGCATGGCATGGAAACACTAAACAGAGCCTGTAAATCCCTCTTCCTGCCAATTATCACACTCAAAAATGTGCAGACACAAAGTATGTGACAGTCCTCATCATTATTTGGTGCTGCAGTCACACTTTGTGTTCCTTGTCAGTTTTGAAGAAAAACATGATGCCATTTTTTTTTTCCTTTACAAGAAACCTCAAGCATGTGCCTGAAAATTACAATACAGTTGACAATCATTACCTCAGTTGGCCCTGCATACATCATGGGCGAAGGAAAGATCGCAACAATGGTAGAGTCTGGATTCAGGACGCCCTCCTCCAGCACGGCAGCATGCTGCTTCATTCGCCAAGGCAACGGCACATCATCATCCTTAGTCCACCCTCCCAGTGGGTGGAGCAGGAGCACAGGCCGGCGGTAGCCTCGCTCGATCAGACGCTTGTGGGTGTCCTGCATCAGGAGAGCGTGGCCGTTGTGGACCGGGTTGCGGAGCTGGAAGGCAAACACAGCATCTGGATGGAAAGAAGGGAGAAAATGTGTTTGTTAGAATGCAACCAAACACATCTGTACAAGCCAAACAAGGGGTCTTAATGTACACGGGTATAAGCAGCTAAGTGCCCAACGCTGGAGCTCCATTCAGCCTCTTGCTGAAGGGTTAAATCTGCATCCTTAACTCTGACCTCCCTTGCTCTTACTCTCTTATTTCTTTTAGTCTAGACAAAAAAATCAAAACATTAATACCAACATGACGCGACCACATACCTGCATTCATTTCTTTAAACTTCTGTTTGAGCTCAGTCGGTGTCAGGCGGTACTGGTCTAGTCCGTCATTCCAGGAGATCCTGTCCAGAACCTGCAGGTCTCCGCCAACCAGCCAGTCCCCACTTTCCATCACCATCTGAAATAGGAGTCACACTGATCATGACAGTGAACACTAACTCAAACGTAATCCAGACTTAAGACACTGTGACCAATAAAAACTTCACTGTGCTGGAACCAGGCCAACGTGAATTCTAATAAAACTCCCAGGTTATTACCCAGTTGCAACGGGGGACACGGCAGCATAAATCAAAGTCCCCACGTGTCGTTAAACAGTCAACAAAACTCTGGCATGCCCCTTCTTCTGCATTTGGCCACATCTACTACCTTAATTTCAATAACAGAGCAGAGACAAAGTCAGATTGTATTCCACAGTAAAAAAAAAATCTGGTGATGAGCTCATGACCACATTGGACAGAATTTTTCCCCTTCACGAGATTTATCCAACAATGTCACCAAAGTGCTCGGGATCCAGGCGTAGGCTGCTATTGTTTCAGGCAGTATCTTTACCCTGTCTTCTGTGGCATTTATGAGACTGTAGCTAGAGTTACTGAAAACAGTGGTCTGTACGATGTTAGTGTGATACAAAGTGACAATTCTTTACAGGCTCTGCAATAAAAGAAGCACAGATCCAGCAGCAAGACGGTGGGAACTCAAAACAAAGGCTACAAATTCATCCTGAAGTGTGTAGGCATTGAGAAAAGCCAATTTGGAAGTTGATAAAAAAGAAAAATCTATTCATGTCACTTATTACACTGACACGTAATTTATCATGTTAGAAAAACATAAAGCGCTCTTTGATATCCATACTTTACGGACATGCTGGTTTCAGTTTGATCTGGCAACCTATACATAAAAGTCAGAAGGTTGTCAGCAGCAGAGGTGGCTATGTGATGTGATCAATAACAACTCGGCTCCGTTTTAAGATGTTGTGAGGACTGTATTGTGATTTGTTCTCCACACACTCATTAATCCAACCTGCGCACTGTTGGCTGGAGATAGGAGTCATGACAGATGCTTAACAGTCTTATACTTTGGAGGAATCAAAAGCATTGACAAGTTGCAATATATTTTCCCAACATACATAATGGAAAATATATTGCCTGCATGGATAAATCACAGGAGCAGGCCTGCATGTACACATGTGCTCTGTTTAACCATAAAAGTGCCCCGTGGCTTAACATGGCCATACTCAAATAAACAGCCACTACACCACAGTTTCCGATGAAGGGGGCTCCTGTCTGACTGACGGACAGGTAAACAGGAAAAAGAGGATTAACTACATGTAATGTGGAGCAGGACAGGTCTCTGGCTGGAGAGAGGCAAGATGACAAAAAAAAGAAGAAAAAAAAGTTGTAGCTACCAACTCAGAGGTGTGTTGACAGACTGGCTCCGGTGCAGAGAGTTAAACATACACTTAGGTATACATACACACTCTTTTAATGAATGACACCTTAATCACAGCAAGCTGAACACACATATTCGGCTGTGACAAGTCAGAGTGGATAAGGAATGGCAGTTGTGGAAATACCAGAGTATGGAGCATGTGTTTAAAGCCAGCGCTGAGGCATCAGGTGTTGACACTGGAGAGTCATGGTACCAATTTATGAAACTGGCAGCTTCTAATGCATCTTAAAGACACATTACCAAGCCAGATCTGATCATAAACAAGGTGAGACACTGAGAGATATCTGCTGAAATTAAAAAAAATGACTGCCAGTGATGGTGAAATATTGAGACAGCTGTTTTCTGGTGTTCAAGTTAATCTCCGTCCGGTGTTTGTAGCAGCAAAGGGCTTTAAAATGAGCCGGTGAGGTTTACAGTAAGACTGACCCCAGGGAGTGAAATCATCAGATGCCACAGAGGTTACCGTCAGTTTTGTCTTCCATCTTTGCCAAGATACAAGTGGCCACCCGGACGCACTAATCCAGGAAACAATGAGAGTTAAAATTAGCCAGACAAGCAACTTTTAAAGGTAACCTTGCACTGTCGGATGGCGCAGATGGAGATTTAAAAAGTAAATCTGACAACTATCTATGTCAGCAACACCAGACGGTTCCGCTCCTTTCCAGCTACGAGCCTGTGCCACTTTCCGCAGGGTGCGCAGGATCATTTCAGGACGTTACCTCGCCACTGAGTCTACCTGAGCCCCAAAGCAGTCGATAGGACACAGATGGAAACAATTCCTGGGGTATATTTGGAGAAGGGTTTGGGTGAGCGGAAAAGGTAGAAGCTGGCAGGGATTTCACAGCCTGTTCAGCTGAGCAGTACAATCTCAAACGCATTTGGTGGAGGCTAAGAGAGAAACTAACCATCCAAATATAACACCTGCAAAATGAGGGGTGGACCAAAAAGATCAAGTGATTACACTGGGCGTCCTGACAGACTGTGAGAAAAGCTCCACTCCTCAACCTAGTCAGTCTTTCCATAAGCACTGTGAAACGGCCAGCTCGGATCTGTGTTCTATCAATGCAGAATCCAGGGAGGCACTTTGCTTTCACATGCAGAGTGTTTATCACAATGAGACGGACCGTCTGAAGCTCTGCAGATGCTGTTGTGTGCTTTTGGATTTTCTATACGCCTCCCGACATATTAAAATTCCTCTTTCAGAGAGTAGAAGACTATAACTCTGGACATGTCACATGAGAACGTTACCTTGATGTAAGGGTGGTCCTTGCAAGTGGTGCCCCACTGGCGGGCGCAGCGCTCTTCTTTGCGGTGTTCATAAAACTCAGGGTTACGGAGGATGGCGACTCTCCTTCCCTCATAGACCAGGGCCATGGCCGTCACGCCATCCAAACGATCTTTATCTGTGGTAGACACCGGCAGCACCACAGGCACCGACAGGTTGATGACACCGCCTAAGACAGGAGAGAAACAAAACAACTTTTGTGAGCAGACAAGTGAACACCCATCGCAACTTCCAAACAACAGTTGATGGTCGACAGTTGGCGGCAGTAACACGACAAGCAATGTAACAGTGAACACAACAAAAACCATTTAGAAGCGGCCCGGTGCAAAGCTCTGAGAATCTGTGAACAGTCTACAAAAGTCTACAAACAGTCTACAAAAGGCAGGTTAAAATGCTCTGAAGCTCAGCCATCCTCTAATAAAGTTTCCATGTTGTACCCCTTCAGGCTAAATGTGGAATATACAGCTAAACCACAGGCTACAGCGAGTCTTCAAGGCTGCAATTTAAGAGGCTGGAGGAGAAATGTGCCCTCTTAAACTAAGCCAGAGCTTGACCCCTTTCTCATTTAAGATGTATCTGTGTAGTGGCAGTGCTCTGTTGCCGGCTTCATTTTGCCATCCAGGTTGATGAAAAAAGTTGGGAGCCGCACGCTTTTCACATCACGTCAGATCAAAAGCTGTGGAGACAGGAGGGGACGCTGACTGCTGACTGCTGACTGCTGCTGCTGCCCCCACTTCCCCCTGCACCCTCTCCTAGTCCCCTCTGTCACAGCATAGAGCTTACAGCTGGTTTTAATAAGAAACACACACACACACACACACACACACACACAGGACTGCCAAATGTCCAAGCAAGGGAGACACAAACTTGAATTTGTTTATTTTTACGAGGGGTGCCACGATTGATCAGCCACTGATCATTGTCAAACGATTCATGAAATATGTGATTGGTAAATCAGTATTAACACCTATAGTCATCGATCACCTGTGGTTAATATTCTGGTGTCTGAGGCTGTGTAACATAGTCCCACCTCCCACCTTGTTCAGGGTGACGCCTGCGCGACAGGCCACCAAAACCAAACAACATGTTGCCTGTCTGAAACTTGTGCAAAGTTGTGTGAGACCGATATTAACGTACGCCATCTGCATCGCTCCTTGGGAACGCTGCTCTGATGAACAAAGTAAAAGCTGGTTGTGTTGACTCAATAAGTTTAACTATTTTGTGGTACTTTCTTCAGTTTACGCTGCCGCCTGTTGGAAGTCCCAGTGTACTACAAAGCTAAGAAGGTCTGATATACCAAAAAAAAAATGGCTACTGTAACAAGACACAAAAAAAATTATCAGTGTGGTGGATCAGTGATTACACCCATAGATGGCAGATGAACGGCATCGGTGGCTAGTCACACAAGCAGTTTTCTGCTTCCCGGCAAGTTTTAATGTCACAAGAATCGATCCTCTCACTGTAATATCATTCTTTGACTGTCAAATCCCAGGAAGGAAGGGAAAATAGACAAGTGGCGGTGTACGGTGTCAATCAATACTCTTCCTCTGTGTCCCTCTCATCCCAGACACAGGAAAGTGGAGTCAAGACTTTTGACATCAGTATATATTTCTGCCTCCGCTCAGCCAGCTGAGTTTCTCTGGCTACCTCTCTTTCTATGGGAAAGAACTTAAATCATCTGTGATTTCATTCTAAGTTGTAATAATTTGATGGTTTTATGCTTTGGTGAGGATGGAGTTTGTAATATAGTCCTGTCAGAATCTGAAAATGAAATACAGGCTATGTTAACTTTCAATTTATTTTATATATTTTTTTAATTTTTACTGTGTGTGTATGTATCAGAATTTTTGGCGCCACAACACAGACGCGAGGTTTGAGTGCTCATGTGGGCAATAAAAGTAAATTGACTTTTTCTTGGAATTTCAAACAATACATGAGAAATTGCTGTAATTACTTCAAGAGACTCTACGCCCAAAATGATATTTGTTTTCTAAATAGTGCCAAAAAACGGAAGCATTCCTGAGCCCCTCGTTACAAACAGAGTCATTACTTCACCAACACCACACTCAACAACATCACTCTCGAAAATCTACAGCTAAATCAATGTCGCTCTTGATTATATCATTGTGTCATTCTGCCTCTTCAGCTAAATTGCGCATCACTGCTGTATAACCAACCAGCACATCAGCCTATAAGAAAAGCTTACTGAAGCCTCTTGGTGTAGCTCAGAGAAGAACATACAGAGAGTAATTTTGAATCCTATTAAATGCTCCATTTAATCAAGAGTCCTGAGTTTTGTTTTAAATTGTGTAAAAAAAAACAGCTGACAAACACTTGAGGACAGAATAATAAGCAGACAGAATAATCAAAATGAAAATGGCAGACACTTATGCATTAATCCTTTGGGCAAGAGGTAAGCTCAGGACAGGATGACAAAGAACATTTGTGCTCAGTATGTTTCAATAAGAACAGGGAAATCACATAATTTGTGTTATATTTGGAAACCAATATAGGAAACATGGTGCCAGGGCCTGGTTGAAAAAAACATTAGCAAAATTAAACACTGCCCTGAAAAATATGATATCCCCACAGAAAGCTATCTGTTTCTTGCAGGTGAGCTGTTTTGTGAGCACTTTTTCTCAAAACTGGATTTTAAAAACGAATTGTTAGAGATTTTCTTTTCATCACCTTCAGAACTTAAATAACATCTTACCATCCAGCAGACAGTCAAAATGAAGACACTGTAAGAACTCTCTCTCCCTCATGAACCCGTTCAGAGGGGTGGCCCAGCCTTCAGCCAGCACCTGCACCCACTGCATGTCCACCTGTGGATCATATACACTCACATATAGTAGGCTGCCAGTAAAGGTTTTACTCATAATTGCGCTATGAACACCAACGTTATTAATGGATGCACTATATACACAAAGCAAAAAAGTGTAGCGTAAAGATGTGTTAATGTCTTTAAAAGTCACAAGTACCTTGCCAATCTGTACAGCAGGCAGAGTCTCTGCATCAGCCTTAGCCAGGTCCAGTTTGTTCTCCTGAACGTACAGCTCTTTCACCTCATAAGATGCATCAACAGGAACTATATCCTGCACAATGTTAAGAACGTGAAATTGATTATTAAGATCGAAGTGAGAAAAATAGTATGAAGAGACTTCACTACAGCAATATTGATTTGACATAATACAAGTCTAGACATGGAGACAACAACATCCACACAATTGTGAGGTTTGACTGCCCCACAGTGGCCAATGATGGGATGACACAGCATCATTTTTTGTGAATCAAATCTGAACTTCAAGCCTCAAGCAGCCTCTGTAAATCACCATAAAAACAATACCAGTTGATTCTAAACGTAACATGTATTTAACACACTTCCAAGCAGGAAAACCAGTCCCCTCACCCTCTCCTGAAGTAGGTCAATGACCTGTTGTATGCACTCGTTCACATTGCAGGAGTCGGTCTTCAGCACCAGCTCCGGAGCTTCTGGTTTCTCGTACTCTGAATCAATTCCAGTGAAGCCTGATGAGTGGAGACAGGGAACAGAGTGCACGGTAAGTCTATACTTATTTTATTTCCATAAGTGTATAGATTTGAAATTAAAAGTGTATGGAGTATCCTATCACTTAAACAACAACCAAACACTTTTGTTTCTCTTCAAGAACTCTTCAATCACACAAACATGATTGATACCTTCTTCATCAATCAAGAATTGCTGCATGAATGGATTAAGAGTAGAAATAGCCATTGAATAGTTACAATAAATGAGTTATTTTTATTTCTTGGGGAATTCAAGTACAGCATGAATATCATCTGATTAACAATGTCTTTGGTACCTGAGACCAAAGTGAAACTTCGTAAGGAGAGTTTTTTTTGCTCTACAGAAATAGCACAAAACAAAAAAACAACATTCTGTACCAATGATATTATTTTTTTGAAACTTGAAATGACATTCGCTCTTTACCCATTTACTTTATGTCACTGTATATCAGCCAAAGTATGAATCCAAACCTATATAAGAGTCTCTGCTCTGGTTCCTACAGCTTAAGCCAACTTAAATTTCCGACTTTTTAAGACGTTTTTAAAGCCACTTGAAATTAAATTTAAGACCGACTTCACAATAAACACAAATGCAAAAACAAAACAAAAACGTCACCACATCTATTACATAGGGTTAGGGACAATTTTACCCACTTTCCTATGTGATCCAAGGTAAAGTGACTGCTACATGAATGATTGGGGAAAAAAAAAAAACTGATTTGGGAGCTGGTGGCAGAATGTTACTAATTATTTTGAGATTTGAGACTAATTAAAATCATAAGATCACACTTACCAAGTGTTAACATTTTTAAGACGTTTGAAAAATTGATTTAAGACATTTTAATGCCAATTAAGGCCTTGTTTTTAGATTAATGAATTCAATGCCTTTTAAGACTTTTTAAGGATCCGTAAAAACCCTGTCTACTAATGATATGAATAGTAACAGACAATACTCCACCTCTTATCTCCCCCGCTCTGGCTCTCTTGTACAGTCCCTTCACATCCCTCTGCTCACATACGTCCAGTGGAGCATCCACAAACACCTCAAAGAAAGGCAGCCCTGCAGCCTCGTGGATCTTCCGAGCATTGACGCGATCCTGCCAAACAAAAAAAGACATACAGTGTGGTGCACACATGATTTTAGCCGAAGAACAGTTTGTGGAAATGAAGTAGATTGAGTTACAAGGGGACATTATATTCACCCTACAGGAAGATAAAAAACAAAAATACTGCTGGCCACGCAGTATTTTTTAACGTTACTTCCTTTCAGTCTAGAAGAAAACTGTTCATAAAGGGGCCAGTTCAATAAAGATTGTAGCTACAACACATATGAGGCTCAGAAGCACTATTCCTGCTGTCATCTGTTTCTCTGCTGAGGCTCTCTTTGTACAGTCACTCACCCTGCCGTAGGGAGAGATGAAACTGGCGATGCACACCAGGCCAGCATCAGCAAAAAGCCGGGCCACCTCAGCAATGCGTCTGATGTTCTCTTCTCGATCCTCTGGGCTGAAACCCAGGTTCTTGTTCAGCCCTTGGCGGATGTTGTCTCCATCAAGGGTGTAACAGGGGATACCGTGACACACCAGGTACTCCTCCAGAGCCATGCTCACTGTGGTCTTCCCTGCACCGGACAAACCTTTACATAGAGGGAAACAAGAGGACCATGAAACAACTCTTAAACTGCAGAAAGGTGTTTATTGGTAACACTGTGAAATGTCTTTCTAGTAGCATCTCATAACCTACCAGTTAACCAAACAGTGCATCCTCTGAACCCTCCTCTTGTGCCCACAACCTGCCCACGCTTGTTTCGGCTGACGTGATGAGCCTGATAGGTGACATTAGTTGCTCGTTGCATTCCCTGAAATCATACAGATTTATTATCAGTTCAGCCCAGAAGTCAACATGAAGCCATTTCACAGAGCATCTCTGAAGTCATTTAAACCAGTAAGAAATGTTACAATATGCTATATTATGAGACCTTACAATATCAAACTGAAAATTACCATTTCACATAATCACCAAAATGATTTGTCTCTCAACGTCTGTTTGTCTGTTTATTTAAATACCTCAAAATTGACATTGTAATTTAGCACAGATAGTAAAGTTTAATATTCCAAACATAATCCCCGAAACATGAAGAGCCTTTTCCATTTTCCATTACTGTATCCCTCGACAAAAAAAGGGTTACCAGTCACAACATTTGATAATGATGGCATTTTCCCTTCATGAATAAAAATTATTTGATTAGTAATTGGTTGACAGATTAATTGTGTCAGCTCTCCATATTTGTTTTTTTTGGGGAGGGTTGTGACATACAAGGAAGTGACATACAACTCCTTAACGGAGGTATGAACAAACAACGACAAAAAATAAATAAATACATTATTTTTTTTATTTTCTTTAAAGACCTCCTATGCTGTATGGTAGGCTACAACAGAAATATTTGTTTGTTTGACTTTCATTACTGTTTGTGTTGTTAGTTGGATTCAGGGCAACCACACTGTGTGAATGTTAATTAAATTTCAAAATCTTTACCCTTGCTGATGCAAATATTGTTTGCCAAAATAATCTGTGCATGTGGCAGGTTTAGATAAGTTAAGACTTGATTCATCCTTCGGGGGGGGGGGGGAGTTTACATTGCATTAAAGAAGAAAACGAAAGAAATGGGGGAAACACACAGTACATCTGATATGCATAATTTGGAAATGGGGCGTAAACATGAAAAGTACTTGAAAATACGAAAGAATAAGAAATAACATTGCACCAAAGGTAATAACATTAGCAATAGTAGCAGTTACATTAGTAGTAACGTAGTAGTGATGAATTTGCATAGAAGAGAAAACAAAACGTGTCTTGTATTCAACTAAGTTAGAACCATCATGTTATCACAGCTGCAGAGGTGTTAACCAAACATCTGTTGCGGGAGCATCAAATTAAATACATGTTGTGCTGTTGATTTAGCCACTTGCTACTAGCAGCGTAGCGCTAGCTTCGCTGTGCGCCGCCCGGTGTAGACTGAATGTGTTGGTATGCTAAATAGCTAGCCTCCGGACCGGTCGGCCCGTTTGCTCGGGTTTGTTGGTGGGTGGGGGAGGACGGACCTGAGCTGATTTCCCACAAGTTTAGGGCTGAAAAGAAAACTCACCCAGCTCTCGGCGGCGTTGCTCAGCTTCTGTTTCTTGTTTGAGTTGCCGTAGGTCTCCATGACTGACAGCAGTCAACGGCTGATTCAACCGGCTAGATGCTTTTTTTATTTTGTTTTTATAAACACGCAAAAACGCTCCGGCCGCTTGGCTCTTTGTTTTGTTTACTAGTACAGGTATTTGTGTGATTTATTTTTTGGCACAGGTATCTCCCGGTCAATGGAGGAGCCCGCCCGAGCCGTGGAGCCGTGGAGCCTGGCTGGCACAACTAACGGGAAGAGATTTCCCCCGACAGCCACGTCACCGGCGGCGACGCGGTGACGTATTTCCTCACTGGAAGGGGGTCGGTTCTGGAAAAACGAACTGATCTGATGTCAGTTTTTGTTTGGTAACCCTCAGCTCAGCACAATCACTGTCCCAATGACTCATCTGATCTGGGTGCAGCTTTCGCAAAGCAGGCACTCCGTAATGTTACAAGTGAAACATCACTTCACCTTTTTCATGCAATGAGATTTGATTACGTGAAATATTGATGTTTAGAAAATGAAACTCGCGTCATTGCACTGACGTCACCAGAAATACACAGCTATTTTTGCGATAACGCAAATAATAGGAATGAGTCATGAATGCTAGCAAAATGCACAGGCCAGAGAATTGATTTTAATAATTTCACATGTTATAAAAATGTAGTATTTGGTATGTCGTGTCTCCGCAATGATATATTCACGATTACCCTACCTACTAATAATAAAACACCGCACTAGGCTACTCCACCTCACTTGGTTAAAACGAAAAAAAAACAAAAAAAAAAAAACATTGCAACACACTTATGGCCTATTTAAAGCGAGCGAAGTTATAGGTTGAAGCTTGTGCTGATTACAGGACGCACTGTGAATTAAAGGGGATACGAGGCGGGAGGCTGGATATAGCTAGAGGATGGATGGATGGATGGAGCGACGGATGGATGAATGGGGCTACGGGGAGGAGCGCTCCCTCAAAAGCCAGCGGCAGTGTCGTGTAATGTAGCAGAGCAGCCTGAGCCAGAGCGGCGATCGAACAGGGCGCAGCATCAAGGAGTCAACGAACTGCAACTACAGGAGGAGGCACCAGGAGGCCCGAGCACAGGCAGGTAAGGATGCTATCTAACCCGAGCAACATGTGGATATAAATAGAGATCCTCTAATGTCTCCTCATCGGTGTTACTGCTGGCTTACCTGCGTTCAATACGGACGATTGATTGTGGCATTAATATGATCATTCATTGGATGGTATAGGACCGAGGTGGGTTTTTAGAGGCTATTCCTGATGACATTCAACTTTTTTCCATTAGTCTTTTCTAGAAATAGACTGTAAATACGAATTAGACATAGCCTACACAGCCGCCTATCGGTGTTTTTTTATTTGTGGTATAGGATTCATGCTTGTCTCAGAAAATCATGAAAAAAAAAAAGTTTTATCGGCTGATCAGTGGGAATGAGCTGGAACAGTGGGCTACGTATTTATGGTGTGATGATGTCAGAAATACACAGCATATTAATCAGTATATAGCTTCAGGTATAGAAATGAAGAGGCAAGTTGTCACAAATCCAAAGCAGTAGCTATTTTATTATATGTAAACAGGCTTGTGGTACAGCTGTTCCTTAATAATTCACTTGTCAGCTTCCAAGTGCAACAGCTTTGACTTGAAAATGAGAAGGTTTAATTACAGGACATGCAATGACCTGTTGCCCCACCCAGTAGCCTTCATATGGAGCATGGTGTTCACTGTGTGTGTGTGTGTGTGTGTGTGTGTGTGTGTGTGTGTGTGTGTGTGTGTGTGTGTGTGTGTGTGTGTGTGTGTGTGTGTGTGTGTGTGTGTGTGTGTGAGACTGTGTGGGGCCACAGTGTTACACCCCAAAAGTAAACTTTAAAACTGGTTCAGCCATGCACATCCCATGTGACAGACTACCACCCTTTAATATATAGGGGACAACACCCAGTGAGAAACCTGACATTACTGCCAGTATCCACCCCTTGTGTGGTTACAGCACCCAGAAAAGCCAGGGCTGCTGGTTTCTTGCACTCTGTGACCATTTTGGCTTGTTAAAGTAGCTGTCCTTTACACAGGAAACAGGAACAGGAGAACATTATTGCGCTAAACCCAAACGTGTCAGACATTTGCTCGCTGTCATTTACTTGCCAAGACAAGCTGGACTAGTGTTACTGCTACTATGAAGTCAATATCAACTTCACACTTCTATTACTACCTCTTCTGCTGCTGATCAGTGATAGAGAGCATATTTTACTGAAGGACTCTGCTTAGGCCAGTCTGACATACAGGACTTGTACTTATTTACATTACATTCTACTTTGTACTAGTACTCCACGACATTTTTCATTACATTTAACTGAAAGTGACAGATGCTTTGAATTAAAAGTTTATATACAGTGATAATAGTGATAGTGATAGTGATGCTGATGTACACAAACTAAAGTACTTAAAATTAGCTCGACATGAATCAGCCATGACAGTGGAAGGCTACTTAGATGTTAATGCATGTTTTATGTGTTATTTTAACAGCCCAGCAATATAACGCTCAAGGGCCACCTTTTCTTAAGTAACATACTTTACTTTTAATGGGTTCTTTTACATGTTGTTACATTGTGGCTTTCTCACGTAAAGGATACACATACCTCTTGTAATTTATCAGATAATCCTTTTTTCACAAAGGTATGTTTATTTATATTTTAGAGCTTTGAAAACACACGTATGCATTGTGCCAAAGTGCTGTACAACTTGTGTCAAATATTTAAATAACATCCTCTTCAGTGAGTCCTCTATTGAAATGAAGCTAAAATAAACCTCAGCTTGATGTAGGCTACTGCTAAACATGCATTTCAGAGCTTAGCCTATACACCAGGTGCCTGTTATAGCGTAAAGTCAGCTCCTCTCTGTAGTGTGAGCAGTTTCTAGAGGGCTGGGCCACTTCAGGCGTGATTTATTTAAAACTCTCTCTTTGATGAAGACAATCCGCATGATGTGAAGAAGAAAATGAGTGGACAGCAATAGTAGCATGTTATTATGAAGGCCCCAAAGTGGAGTCAGAGCCCATGGTTCCCCTGGAGTAAAATACAGCCTTCAAGGCAACTGGGTGGCTTCTCTTGAAATAGCCTGGGTGAGTGGAGGCAGCCAAGTTATCCATTACGGCCTGTGACCATGTGGAATAGGTTTTTCTGCCAGTTTTCCATCACCACCCATCCCTTTAGAGCACTGGGTGCTCCAGCTGGTGGGAAAACACTGTGGACTGTACACTGGGGAGGAGGGGACCGGTGGAAAATTAGTCTAATGGAGACACTCCTCTGACCTCCCATGTACAGTACACATAGCACAGTTTCACAGTGAACACTGCAATAAATATCTCCCAACTTCTGTAGACAGATAGATAGATAGACAGATACTGTACTGACTGACTGACAGACAGATGTCTTTATTGTCATTCAGACAATACATAAAATACATCAAACATGTATTGCACAAGAGATAAAAAACACAGTTAAAAAAATAACCATGTTAAAAGGAAAATGCTAGAAAAAAATATAAATATAACATAAATACAAAATACACATGTGGTGAGATGTGTCGAAATATGTGTAATAAATAAAAATGTAAAAATGTTTTTGTCGTAAACTCATGCAGCCGCAGCCAACATTGGCTCCGCCATCTTTGTATTGGATATATATAATATATAGTCTGCCTCTTCAAAAATATTGGGCAGTAAAGTCAATGTTTGTAAAGCTTGAGGAAATCCAAGAAAATCATCAGCTGAGGAAGACAGTGTGATACATTTGAAATCTCTGTAACAACCTTCTAAGTGGACGTTTAGTTGGGATTATGTAGGTATGTATCTATAAGGCTATATTATGTATGGGTTTCGAACCCAGGTCTCCCGCACTGTGGGCGACGATGCTAATTGTTTTGCCAAGAGGTCAATGACCACTTGGCAAGTGGATTAGCATGTCTTTTATGGGTGAGTGAGTTTAACCTTGGTACTGCTAACCGCCACACGCTGTCACTTCTCCTTACTGGTACCTCGTGACTGTGACTATACCCGCGGACCTCCGTTACATTATGTATAAAACTTGAAGTGTGTTTTACCCATGACCATGGTCTTTCCCTGGCCCTAACACAGTTTTTAGTTGTCTAGAATGAACCAAAAAGTCAGTACAGCTTTCTCCATTCAAGTGAATTGACTTGAGTTGACAAAATGTAGCTTACGTTAAATGGATCATATAGTTAATATATAGCCTACCTGTTATGGAACTTGTGAAAACAGGGTTAACCTATCAATAGTGGTACTAGTGTAAGAAAACACTCGTGTGTTTTATTTTATATTTTTTTATTTTATATTTATTATCATATACGTATATGTAATGATCAACAATTTGTTCTGTCATTAGCACTTGTGTGATATTTTACATTTTACATGACTTGCCAATAAATGAACTGTGCTGAGGGGCTTTGAATCAGACAATGCCCCAATAAACCAGTTAAACGATGGCACTTGAGCAGCAGCATGATGTGTCTTCAGATGTCATTGTCAGCACAGTCTGTCTCCCCTGATGTTCAGCATTTGTACAGACTTGCTCAAACTTTGAAGTTTAAACAAAGCTGCTTAATATTATAAGGGTAAAAGTAAAAAAAAAATAGATACATAAATCATTGTGTTTTACAATAAAACTCTCACGCTCATAATGTAAACACTGTGCTACATATCAACATATTGGACAACAACCTGAAGTATCACTTATCACAGAGATTCAATACAATCTCCATAAAAGCATAAGGGGCGTGGCATTATAATCTGTTTATATTGTTTGCCTGGTCCTGTTGATCTTGTTTGCCATCTTGGTCAGTATTAATACACCTTATGTACCCCAACAGTCAGTCAGAATGTGTGCTCTGTAGCCATCCATTAGAAGAACAACAGGCTGAATCTGCTGAGGGTGAGTCAGAGGGCATTCTCCTGTAAGCCCTGTCTCCACTGTAATAATATTTTCCCAAAAATTTGATCATGAGGAAACTGATGCTTTCAGCAGCTCTCTTGAGTCCAAGCATACTCTATTTCTATCCCTTCTTTCATCCAGGTGCCAGGTTTTCCTCTAAGTAAACATACCATTCTGTATGTATCCCAGATGACAGTTATTGTGATGCATGTCAGGGCTGAAAGCAATATCCTCAAATCCATTAAAGGAGCTGTTAAAGGGACTAGAAGCCTTTTAGATGTGAGAGAATAAAAAAGGGCCATTGCTGTAGTGCTCTCTCAAGTCATTAACTGAAAAGAGCTCAACAACAAACATTGCATTAGCTCATCTCCAACTTTCACAACGAATCAGTTATCAGAAAATCGATCCACACATTACATAATTTTAGTTTAGCTCAATTTTTCTCAGTTTAGTGTAGTTTTATTTGTTGTTTTGGATCTTATTTTATAAATAAAAAACGAAACTAAGTTTCTTATTTTGGTTTTGTTTACTCTAGGTGTTCTTCATGTCATTCAATCCAAGTTATAGAACAACAACACGTGGAGCTTGTGATTTTTCACATGTGAATTTTTCACATGTGAATTCTTCACATGTGAAAAATTTTGCACATGGGAATCATGTTATTTGCACATGAGAAACATGTGGTTTTGTCCTGATTTTATGTGAATTCACATGTGAACCCATTTTCCACATGTGGTAATATGTTTTACCCACGTGCTCTACATGGTAACACGTGGTAACATGTGATCACGTGTTAAAGCACATGTGTAAAACATGTTGCCACATGTGGAAAATGGGTTCACATGGGAATTCACACACATAAAAATGGGCCAAAACCTTCTCATGTGCAAATAACATGATTCCCATGTGCAAAATTTTCCACATGTAAAAAACCACATGTGAATCACATGTGAAGTTCATGTGTTTTTTCTGTCTTGTAAAATTGTAAAAATTTTGTTTTCTTGAGCTATGTTTGCATTCATACAGCCTGAAAGTTTGATGTTGAGCATGTAATGTTTGATCATATAACTTTAGACCATGACAGCTGTAAGTTGAGGACAAAATCAGAAAACTGAAGCTGTTTGGCGCAAAGACTGTGGAAGGCCCAAAATAAGAAAATCTGGATCTGGTGAATGTCTAGGGAAAGGAAAATATAACTCTCAGCTTTAACTCAGACAACCACATCTCAAAAATAACTTCTCTGTCTAAAATGGACATTTTAGCTTGAGGGATCAAGAACTTTGTATCAATAAAAGTTCAATTCTTTGCTTTGCTAATCCCGAGTATAAGAAAGAGAGGGAACAAAAGTAAACTATCCTCCCTGTTTCTCATCATGGTGATGGTGGTGATACTCAAATTGTAACCAGGCAGCTCCTGCTCCTTCACTTTCATGCTTTTCTTTTCTGTCTGATGCAAATGAAAATATGGTGTTTGTACTTTCCAAACTAAAGAGTCTGTCAGTCTTCAACATTTTTATTTGTTTCTTTTATGGTTTTATGGCAGGTAAAAGCCTCAACCCAGTGAAGTAGTGCCTGTGGATGGACAGTGCAGGCACTCATGGCATCACAGGAGCTTGTGGATGCGAGAGACTCTGCCACTGATAACAGGAACCCAGGAATGGAGGGGGGTGCCGTGCCCAACGGCGGGAAAACTTGTCCCGTCCACACCCCAGGTGGGGAGGATTCAAAGAGGGGCTTTCGGAAAGGCATAGGGAGACATAATGACTACGTGAAGATCTCTGTGCCAGAGTCCAAGGTCAACCGTTTGCCCATGGAGTGGTGGAAGACATTTCTTGCCTTCTTTTACGCTGGTTTCAACTTGGTCTTGACCACAGTCGTCATCACCATAGTCCACGAGAGGGTCCCACCCAAAGAAAGCAGCCCACCTCTCCCTGATAAGTTCTTTGACTATATTGACAGGGTAAAGTGGGCATTTACAGTGACAGAGATCAATGGCATGGTGCTGCTGGTCATCTGGTTGATCCAGTTGTTCTTCTTCAGATACAAGTAAGAACTTTTACCTGCTGTCTAATGTATAAACTAAATTGTTCTTTCAGCTTAAAGAATAATTGTAGGTGTTTTCTTTATTTTTTTGGT
This sequence comes from Trachurus japonicus, assembly GCF_045865225.1. Lineage (NCBI taxonomy): Eukaryota > Metazoa > Chordata > Actinopteri > Carangiformes > Carangidae > Trachurus > Trachurus japonicus. The sequence goes on from NC_140907.1 coordinate 22,967,077, forward strand.
CGGGTCACTTTTTCTTCGGCTCATCTAAGTGAGCAATGCTCTACATGTCTCTTGCATCAGTTTAGTCTTTTGAAGAAGCCATCAGTGATTAAATCGTTTTTCTGTCCTTGCCACAGTAGGGGTTTCCTTCTAAACTCTAAACTTTAGAAAACATAGCCAAACTAAATTCATCTTTTAACATTGATTCTTCCATGTAGCCAAAGATACACAAATAAATCTATCAATGAAATGGGCTTAGCAATGCAAGCAAAACCACTAATACCACTTTTATAATAATAATAATAATAATAAACTTTATTTATAGAGCACTTATCAAATGAAAGTACAAAGTTCTTAACAGAGAAAAATGAGGATAACAGTTAAAACAAGAAAATAAAATCACAGGAGAAAAAGCTGCTGAGTTCTGTAATCGATTCAAGGCTTTTTGGTTCATACACGAAAAGAGACTGTCACAATAATCAAGGCGTGAGGATATAAAAGCATGTATAATGGTTTCAGCATCTCTAGAATTTAAAATGGATCGTATTTTAGCGATATTTCTGAGATGGTAAAAACAAGATTGGACAAGCTTAGTAATGTGTGGTTCGAAGATAAAATTGCTGTCAACAAGATTTATCACTGTTACAGTGTATTACAGTTGTTGTCTTTAAGAGCCTGGCTAATGAAACTTGATCGGCTGAGATTTGACCTGTTGATATAACACTGTGCAAGATAGTCTCCAGAGTTATTTAAGTAGATGTTTGCCACTTTATGTGGCATAACCAGAGGACCACAACCACTGCAGTTGCTTGATTACGACTTTTAACTTTCTCTATTTGCAGGTCAATAGCAAGCAGGCGGTTCTTCTTCCTCATCGGCACCTTGTACCTGTACCGTTGTGTCACCATGTACATCACTACCCTGCCTGTACCTGGCGTGCATATGACTTGTGCTCCTAAGGTGAGTAGCATGCAGACATCAGCCATCACAGCTCAGACAGGTGACTCTGCCGGTGCGCCCACAGGCGCTCATTTTGCACAGCAATGCAAGAGGCATTTTCACTTTTCATTGCTTCAAGATACCAATGATATTGAGGTGCATCGGTGTTTGATCAAAAACATGTGCTCCTGGCAGTTGTTTGCTGGGCTGTGTTGTCCAAAAGGATCAAAAGTTGGACAGTTTAATGATTGTTGTTTTTTTCCAAGAATTCAATATATTTCAGACATGATATGAAAGCATTTAGCTCCTTGTAAGAAAGGATACAACAGATTTGCCCATGTGTAGTTGATGATATTCTACAATTCAACTATTCATTTTGATCACTCCTATTAGTTCATCTTGCGTTGTGTTTCCAGAGTTGAAATGACAGAAAACAAGATAGGTATTTCAACATTTTGCTGTCTTGCCGTGTTAAATGAGAAGATCTGTATCTGTATGTTTAAGATGAAGCTTTAGCTTATTGGGAGTGGAAACTGGGGGACACACAGCACCTCCTTTATCTGTTCCCTTCTAGACTTGCTATGGTTTTGTCTATCTTTGACAACTACCCTGATGATCAAACCAATCAGAAAACTGTTATATTAAAAATCTTTATTAACAGAGCCCAAATGCTTTATAAGATGCTTCAAAACAAGTACTAATAATGCTGTAATGTTGCTGGTGACCTTGTGTTTTTGTTGTTGTTGTTGTTTTTCTATATTTCTCCCTCTTCACATCTACTTTCTGTTCTCCACCAGCTCCATGGAGACTCCCAGGCAAAAATCCAGCGAATTCTGCGGCTCATTTCCGGTGGAGGTCTTTCCATTACAAACTCCCATCTCCTGTGTGGAGACTTCCTGTACAGCGGACACACTGTGATGCTCACCCTCACCTACCTGTTCATCAAAGAGTGTGTGTACTCAAAGCAATGCTTGTTTGTTTTTGTGCATGGAAACTCTTATTGGAAGGTGCCATGAATAATGTATGTGAATGATATTGTCTGTTTCCATTCTCATCCTATATGGCCCACAGTAGTTTATTACACAGCTAAACATCCTTCTAGTTTCCACTACTACCTATGCTGTCTCCATGTGCTGCTGGAAATCCTTCTGTTTTGGCATATTTCACTAAAATGTTACAGTCTGTTTTTTTTGACAGTGGATACATGGAAGTTCAGACCACAAACAGATGCTGTCATAAATTCTAAGATCTTTTCTTCTTCCTCTGCCTTCAGACTCGCCACGGTCGTTTTGGTGGTACCATCTGATGTGCTGGCTGCTAAGCGCAGTGGGAGTGGTCTGCATCTTGGTGGCACATGAGCACTACAGTGTGGATGTCGTTGTGGCCTATTTTATCACTTCCCGCCTGTTCTGGTGGTACCACACCATGGCCAATTTACAGGTCTGAACAGAGAGCTTGACATTTGTGTGTGTGTGTGTGTGTGTGTGTGTGTTTGAGTCAAAGAGAGTAAATAAGAGCTTTCAAGGCTTCCCTCTAATTGAACCTTGCTACACATGGTTCATTATGCAAGGCTTTAGTGCCTGTCTGGTGACGTGTGAGCTTACTTCAAACATACCGGCGTAAAGTCACATTCACACAGGAATGAATTACTGTTCATAATCAAAGGAAATGGTCTCTATGTATTACTAATTCTCATAAACATATAGAAGGTTCACATACAGCATTTTCAGACTGTCTAGGTGTCATTCACTGAAACAACTGGGGCACATTCAAAATGCTGAACCACTCCCTCTACTGGCCCAAGTGTAAACACACAGTTGATATAAGGATTTCATGGCAAACATGATGTTGTTTTTCAGCATTTTGACAGTCTATGCAAATTAAATGAACTATTTTTTTTCTTTTGGAAGATAGTACTTCCTCAGGCTCAGGCTATTAAAGGCTCTTATTTAGGCCTACTTATACCAGATAACCCTTGGAATATATTTTTGTGTTGAATGAACAGAGTGGAGAGCTTTAGGCTGGCTACACACTAGACGATTCTCAAATGAAAGTGCAGGAGAACACATACAGTTTCAAGGTTTTGTTTCAGTTTCAGGACAGTTTCAACCAATTCTAAACACTGTAATCTTCCAAAAGCACACTAGACGATCTGACCATACCAAGACCACATACCTGCCATAGAGTGCCGAAGCGGAAGCAGGAAGTAAAATAGTCAAAGTTTTATTTCGTGATCCAGTTGAATTTCTACCTGTTTAAAACATAACGTTTCATGCCGAGAAATCAGCAGTTTGTTGTAAAACTATTGTAAAATAAAATTCTGAAGAATCCGACTACAGGTCGCGTAGGTGACGTTACACACCAAATGCCGCCCTTTCCCGTGTCAGTTGGTGATATAATTTTTGTGGGACACCAGATCTGTAGTCCGTAGAGTGTCGTCACACAAAATACATTCTTCCGTTGCCGTTTTACGATAAACTGCTGATTTTTTTGGCATGAAACGGTTTTTTAAATAGTTAGAGGTCATATTTTTTTTCTCATGACACAATTCAATCAAAAAATAAAATTTTGACTCCCGTTTAATTACATGGAGACTTTTTCTGAATTGAGGACCCATGGCGACGTTACTTCCTGCTTTCGCTTCAGCACTCCATTTGTAGTAAAGATTTCATAGTGGCCACTGTTTACAATAAGCCTCAAATCAGGCAGCAAATCAGGCCCAAAATTGGGCCAATGGACACAGTAATAAGACCTATGAGTCCACATGCTTGTTTCTTGTGATGGGACTACCAGCAATACTGAAGCTGCACATCCATAATTTAAAGTAGCACTATCGCAAATACAGCAGTAATAGCAATAAAAAAAACTGAAATATGCAATAAATAGGTCCAGGGGAGCCATAACTATTTGTACACAAAATATAGCCAACGGTGTAGTGCCTGTGGAGCAAATGCAGAATTCCTTTTTGTTATGACACAAGCCGGCCCGACGCTTAACGCCACCTCCTGAACTGCAGGCTATGTAAAGAGGACGAGGATGTTTATCTGATTCGCTGCACCACCGGCCCCATCTAGTGGCCGAATAAAGTATTGGAATTTGCAATAATGCTACTCTAACATTCAATCACACCTTTCAAATAACATAAATAAGTCAAATTGATAAAAAAAAAAAAAAAAGAAGAGACTGGTATATATAATTTTAAAGGATAACCTTTTTTTCTCCACAGACTCTGAAATGCTCGCCCAACAACTACCTCACCAACACCTGGTGGAACCCGCTGTTCAACTTCCTGGAGAGGAACGTCCAAACTGCAGTGCCATGCTCATACAGCTGGCCCATCACCTGGCCTCCTGCCTGCCTTAAGAACCCCTGCAAGAAGTACGCCATGGTACAGAGCACACGAGAGGAGTGACATGACCCTGATACCCCAGCAGTGTTGCCTGATAATCCACTGAAGTGGTATTTATTCATTCAGTATTGTCTCCTGGACAGGAACATATTGGTACCAAATGTGTAGTTACTGTATGAAAGAAACAAAAATGTGCCTAGTAGGATAATCATATTGTCTGGGTTCTTTGCCACTGTAATTTATTTGTGAGATAAACAAAATTGTTGTTTTGTTTTTGTTTTTTTGGCAAACAATACTTGTATCAGCTCCCAGTGAATTTCAGACACAAAAGGACAGTTTTGTTGCAACTGACTGGCAGGTTTGTTGCAATACTTACAAGACATATTGATTTTGGATCTACTACCATAACTCTTTCATACTGTATTGATGGGGTTTTACCTCAATATGATATCAGTGTGCTCAAATCACAAGGTGCCTTAGTGTGTTAAATGTCAGTAGGTGAACCAAAACTGCCATTATGAGTCTTGGTGTCTTTGTTTTTTTATTATTATTATTATTATTATTATTATTATTAGTAGTAGTAGTAGTAGTAGTATATTAAATCATTTTTGTATTCGTTTTAGCAGCCTTCAGTGTGTATATCCCAGTTGTAGTCTCAACATTGTTCTTCTGTATTAAAATGGGACCATACGAAAGATTCATAGTGTTCTCTGAATTTAATGATATAATCCTGCTATATAGTACAACACAACTGCACGTTTTGGGTTTTTGTTTGTTTGTTTTTACAGTTTTATCTCTTCAAACTGTTAGCAAATGTTTTGTTCACAAGTTACAAGAAACATGTTTTCTAAAATAATTTATATGATACATGAAAATAAAGTCATGCTTATTAAAATGGCATTGTCAACATTAAGCCAAATAAGGCTATATAGTGTTAACTCTAATTTTTTTTATTATCATATTCGTCTACTTTACAAACTATCATGACATCAATCATACAATATTTTTCTACATTTTGATTAAATAGGATAGGATAAACCATTTTAAAGTATATATATATATATATATATATATATATATATATATATATTTTAAATATATATTTTTTGGGCTTTTCATGCCTTTACTGATAGGACAGTCGAGAGAGACAGGAAATGGGAAGGCAGAGAGAGGGGGAACGACCCACAGGAAAGGGCCGCCCGACGCGGGAATCGATCCGGGGCCGCCTGCAGCGAGGACCACAGCCTGAACACACGGGGCAGGTGCTCCACCAACTGAGCCAAACACCGCCCCAGAATAAACCATTTTAAATATGGTAAATAGCCTAATAATATTAAGGTAGCAGCATAGGTAAACCAAACAATACTAAATAGTCACATTCAAATATGTGAGCTTGACTGTATAACAGTTTTGTATCTTTCTGTGCTGTATTTCTGAGTAAGTAAAATATTTTTTTTACAACCTAGAACTGTTCAATAACAATATTTCTAAGTGACTGTGACTTAAGGTTTGTATATTCTTGTGTCCCTCAAATGCCCTTGAAATATCAAAATTCCCCCCCAAATTGATGTTCAATTTGGCTTTTTCACTCACATCGAATAGTACTCTGACAACAACTGGACAGCCATAAGACCTTGTGGTTAGAGATCTCAGCTCCTACTCCCTCTAACAGTCATCACATCCTATCCACTGAACATCATAATAGCATCATGTTATATACCCAAACACAAACAGTGCTTGACAGCTTATGGGCTCTAGAAAGCTCAATTTAAAAAAAAAAAGAAAAAAAGAAGAAGAAGAAAGAAACAGAAAGAAACAGAAACTACAATTCCTGTTATTATGCACTACAACTGAGTCAAAAGGTCCCAAGCCAATTTTTATTCCATGGCCTTAAAGGATAATTAGTGTTTTTTAACAATCTGGACCTTATTTCTACCATAAAATATGATCATTTACTCACCCAGATAACTTTGGTGTCATTACAAGTCGTTCTGATGAAATTTGATCCAGCCGAGAGCCGCGTATCCGTATAATGCGAGAACACGGGGCACGCAATTTTTTTTTATTCATATGCACAATGATAAAACAAGAATTTTATTTAATAATACAAAGACAAATAATTGTGCAGGAGAGGAAAAGAAGCCCAAAGGGCTTATATAAAACCCTCCCCCTCAATACAACATCACTAAAACAAATCAACCAATAGAAAAAGAAAAAGGAAAGAAAAGCAAAAAAGAGAAAGAAACAAAGAAAAAACACAATAAACAAACAAACAGAAAATATCCATAAAATTACAAATTATACTAGACATAGAGTATTATTTTTGCCTGAATAGAAGATACCTCACCAAACTATAGTCCTAAACATTTTGTAGGATGATATAAGCTTAAGAGACCTATCTAAAGACCTATCTAAACCTATCTAAGACCTATCTAAAATGCAGCCTCTAAATAACACATTATCCGCCGCGAAACTCGTTCATTTCGCCAATATTTTGTTATGATAAACTAGTGTTATTAACACCCGGGGTCTGTAGGTTGACCTACTAACCTCTGACCTGGATTATGTCATCTCCGACCACCGCGTGGCTCATTCTGATAATAATCATTCCGCTTTGGCATTCGGGTGTGTAGCAACCAAAAACGTAATAACGGCCAATAACGTAATAATTTTGGCCATTTTAAATGTAATAAAGCCAATAATGTAATAACGTGCCAATAATGTAATAACATTTCTGAGCCAATAACGTTAGTCGATCACAGGGCCTCAAATAAACTTTAAAAAAAATATGATCCATAATGTCCAAAGCAAAACTCATCAAATGTGTGCACTTCTTAGAGAGGGATCGTACTATTATCACAGCTTCAGGCTGAGCTACACTACATGGCATGAAACAATTCAATTCAAGCATCATAGCAGCAAAACATCAGAATGTCGTAGATCAAAAGTAATAAAGCTAGATGTTAAGTCTGCTTTTGCTTTTGCTCTTTTGCTCTGTTCTGGTGCCCAAATAATTCAATTTTAGACTCATCTGTCCAAAGAACATTATTCCAGAAGTCCTGGCCAGACTGGTCTTTGTTGAAATTGATATTAAATATCCATGTGTCCAAATATGTTAAAACTGACTGTATATATACAACACTACAGAATGTACATTGTATTTTCATATTTTCTTTATTTTAATCTTTAGAGAAGAACACATGCAGGTACAGACAAAGCCTTCTTACAGCCATGCAAAAAGTTTTCCCATGAGTAATCAGAAATTATTTTATTTATTTGAAAATCTAGAGAGGATAAACCCCTTGAGATGCAGCATCTCGTAGTTGAAGTAATGCGGTAATACGGTCAACAGATGTTCAGTTGATCTTGCTCCTGATCCAATCAACGAACGAGTAGACGTTGGCGTGGACTGCAGGCTTCTTCTTACCGCAGCCGTCACCCCAGCTCTCCACACCAGCGACGTAGTTTATCTGTTTTTGCTCACACACCAATGGGTTACCTGCATTTCCCTGCAGAATTATAGAGAGTAAAGGTGTGACTATTTCCTCTAAAGAAGAGAGCTGTGGGAGGAATTAAATGTCTTGCACACTTCGTCACAGGCCTGATGTGTGCATGCTTGAATTTAAAGGTAAGAGATAAAATAAGATATTCCTTAATTTGTCCCACACTGGGGAGATTTACATTGTTGTAGCAGCGAAAAGGAAAGAGCACAAAAAATTATAAACACAACACAAATGTAAAAAAAAAAAAAAAAAAATAGAACATTTACATAGTTTATACAGTGCTGTAGTGAGCAGTGACAGAATATACAAGAAATAATATTAAAGGTCCCATATGAGTCAACTTTTAAATGATAAAGCATGTTTAGGTTCCATATCAATATTCAGAAATTAAGGCACTCAAGCTACAGAGAAATGCACACAGCCTGCATTCAGGAACTGTACTTTTAAACAAGCCATAGGACCACTGTAACTTTGTGATCACAACAAAGCAGTCCCTACCATCAGCCATGGTTAAGCCCCACCCCCTGGACCGTTTTGTTACCTGAAGTCTGCTTTAATTTTGTTCAATTACTCAAAAACAAATCAGCCAATCAGATCAAAGCTAAAGCTTAAAATCCTCTCCCCTGATTGGCTGATCCTACTGTTGTTACTTACTGAAGAGATGTAAAACAATATAGAGTTGATTTTTGGCTCTTGACATCACAAATAGCCTATATTCTGTCATTCTTATCAAAACTACATATAAAAGGTCTAAAATATGGGACCATAAATAGCACTGTTAAAGCAGAAGCAAGCCATCCGGTTGTTTTGGCTAACTTCCTGTCAGTCGATGGAGTTAGCACTCCCTGCCCTCGTCCCTACGTCACCACATTCACGCACATCCCTTGGCTGCACACACAGAGAGGACTGTCCCTTTATGCCGTTCTCTCTCCTCATTGGATAAAGGTTGTAGGATACAAGGAAAGTTTTCTCCTCAGCTTACAGCAGAGCAGAGTGACTGACAGACCCATGTTTCGGACCAAACACTCTAGTAATTGCCGGAAGATATAACTATTTAAGACTTATATTAACACAAACATTCCGCTTACTTCTGCTTTAACTACTATGACAGCACATGAATAGATTTTTTGAGATGATGCAGCACATTATGCAATTACATACACACCTGACAGCTGTCAATGCCACCTTCCAAATACCCTGCACAGAGCATGCTTTTGTCCAGTTGATCTCCATGGACTTCAGGAGCTTTGCATTGTTCTTCGGGGATCAGCATCATATTAGTATTCAACATCTTGCTGCTTATCCGTGCTGAAAAGTAGGTGAAAGCAAATCAATACAGATTACATTATAGGATATATCATATAAATACATATAATACCTACATATATATTCATGATATAATTACAATGTTATATGCAATTATTTTAAATTGCTTCTAGAGTGAAAGTATAGGAAAGGATAATAATAGTAAGTGATAACAGAAATGTTCTTTACCGGTACCAGGTTCAGTAATCCACCATCCAGCGATCCCACACTTCTTTCCAGCAGGGAAGTTCTGGTCTGGTAGACACACCGATTTCACATAGCGAGTTTCCTTTGCACAGTAAGGACTGTCTGTCACTTGGAGTTGAAGCAGAGCTACACAGAGAGTTGACACAGAGAGTAAGAGATATGAATCATTTTATGAATAAAGTATATCAAATTACATTTCCCAAAACAAAATATTTTTTGGATTCATGAGTTAAAAGCTCATGAATCAATGACTCAAACTTTTGGATTGAAGTAATCTAAGTTCAGCTATTGTGTACATTGTAATGTATTACTGTACTTTAACACTAGGTTAAATATGACACTATATTCATAAAATGTGACAAACCAATGTCATTGGAAGGTGTTTGCGTCAAAGTGTAGTTCTCATGAACAATTGTTTGTATTACTGGGATGGTCTGGTCCCTCTCCCCCTGTTTGTCTAGGTTTCCTCCTCCCAAAACCACTTGGTATTCATGCGTAGCTTGACTGGAAAAAAATAAAATGTGAAATGTTCAAGGTAGAAAATTGAACAAACTTGAAATTGCGTACAAAAAAAACAGAACCTACAGACAGTTGGCAGCAGTGAGGACCCAGCAGGATGAGAGGAGGGCTCCACCGCATGTGTGGCGAAACTCAGACGACGAGCCTTTGGGTCTCATCTGCACCGACACCTGCCAGGGGTGGGCAGCGACGTAAGCCCTGCTCTGCCCAAAATACCTGTGAGCTGTGAGAATGTCAGTCTTTCCACACTCGGAGAAAGGGGAGGAGGCTGGTTCTGGATCAACAGGCAGGGTTGGCTTGGCTGAAGCTGAGGTACATCAGAAAAGAGTTAAGTTTAGCTTTGGCATTCATGTTTAGTATAAACTGTGTGTGTACTGTGCTGTGTGCAAGAGCGTGATCACCTCCAGGGCATTTCTTGATGTTGCAATAGTCCCAGTCTAGTTTATTTTCCTTTTTAATAAAACACCAAGGTTTTTCATCCCTATCTGGGTTCCTAAGATGTGAGGAAAACAATGAAACAGCTGCATTATTGTTTCTCCCCATTCACAGATTTGTCTATATTCTACATAAAACATTTATGTACATTTGAAATACAAATTTAGAGATTGAAAAATTGCAATAACTCCATATATTGCCATGACTAAACCACACAAATATGTAAGTTCATGTATATATTCTTTCTTTCTCTGTATATCATTTTCAAAAGCTGTCAGTACATCTATACACTGTTGCCCATAAAGTTGGAATAATTTACACTTTGTTTATCAAGAATAAATCACATTGTCACACTTTGTGGGCAACTGTGTATATCCATACACAAGAGTCTAAAAGTCTGAGACAACTTTCCCAGATTTAGAAGATGGATGTTAAAAGTTGATAATAAGTAAAATACCTGCAATAGTTTTCCCCTGGCCCTGGGTATCTACTGAGGGTTGGGTACATGTGGGGAATAAACCCTGCGTTTAACAGGATGAAATTAGATTTCCAGTCCAGACACTCCACCCCTTGTTCCGTCATACTGTATTTACCTCCGTAGTTCTCTCCATTCCCTTCATAACAGTCACTGGCAGCTGTAGAAAAATGTTGCCGTAAAAGATGTGAGTTCGTATTTTAAATGTGAAAGGTGAATAAGTACACAAAGAAGACTTAGCCAAGTGAATGCGGTTATATTAGTAGGACTGATGGTTGGCTGCGTCCTTTATAAAACCTTTACCAGTTGTACAGAGACTCCCAGAATATCCGTCAGGACAAAGGCAGCGGATACCAGCACAAGTGCCTCCGTTCTGGCAACGATTGGGTAGGCAGGGAATTAGTGACACTGATGCACAAGAGAAACACATGATCAGTAGGTTCAACAGCAGGGGGGTAACAAGGACATTTGGGGCTCTCATAGGACACCACCCATCCTGACTCACCAGAAAAATCATATTTGATATCTTTGTCATACTTACAATCCTTACATTCATCGCCTCTGAATGGAAATATGCACTTGCATTCATAATATGGCGGTAAGAAGGGGGACATGAGGCAGTCACCATTACCACAGGTGACATTTTCGCAAATGTTTTTGACTGAGGAGCAAAACACGTTATGAGTTACAAGCAGGTATAAACATAGTATGTATTAGCATTGCAAATAAATATTTTGCAGCAAGTGACATAAGACGATCCTCCTTCTGACCTGGTGTTTGACACCTGTCGCCTGTGAAATATCTGGAGCAGTAACATCTGGTTCCTGTAGTGGGATCAGCACTGCACCCGCCACCGTTGAAACAAGGGCTTGAGGCACAAGCAACTAGAAAAGGTGAGAAAGTGTCAAACAACCTGATGGGAAACACAGTTACACAAAGCCGTCCAGGGCCACTTACCCTCGGTTTGCCTGTATCTCTCCATGAAAGCCAAGCGTTCAGTCTCTTCATCAGCTATATTTGTCAAGAAGAGAGTTGATTCAAAGGTTACACAGAAATACAAGTGGTGACCTAGGTTCTCTGAGTGAAGAGACAGGTGATGAGTCACGAAGAGTAATTGAGAAGAAAGAGAAGAATCTTTATTTAGCATGTTTTGACGACAGGTCTTCTTCTGGTGCTATTTTTGTTTTTTCTTAAAGAGTAATCCACAACACTTACCCCAGTGGGGTCAGTCCCCATACATAAGGCATATACAGTATAGTAGGAGAGATAGTCTTGACACAGTAGAGTACACATTTTACATTAACAATGACAATAATCTACAATTCAATTCACACAGTTTCAAAAGTTTTTTAAAGAAAGATAAATCAGTGCTGCCAAATTGTGTCACCGCATAGATGAAGAGTAGAAAAGAGTCTTACGTTGAATGGTCTGACCATGAATGGTCACTATGCTCAGGCTTATGAGCAGAGCTCCTGCAGACAACATGTTGCTGAATGTCACTCTCTCAATGCATACAGCTGCTGATCCCGTGTTTGACTTAAATACCCAGAACCTGCCCGTTCCTAATCCTGCTTCATTTTTTTTTAAAGGTTGTCCTATTTAGCTTTATACAGACTTTAAACTCTATACGCAAAATTTCTCTTTGCAGAATTGTTTGCTTTTGTTTTGAAATTCTTTCTTTTTTCAAATATCGAAACATGGACTATTGGACTTACCCCCGATCCTGTGCCAACTGTATCAGTATGCAGTCTTTACCTTCCTACAAACCTAACCCTAACATTCATTCAACTTGGCTATCCTGTCAGTGATCCCAAATTGCAACATACTGCAAATACAACAAACCTTTTCTAAAAGATACATAAGAAGAAAAGCTAATGTCACCAGTTGCTTGACCTGAATTAAAATTTGCTCTATAGAAAAATAGGATCAGTAAGGAAAACATCAAATGTGGGCACTTCTTAGAGAGAGGTTGGGACATTAAATCAGTTCATAGAATATGAAATCAGAAAGGTAAGGAAAAGTAAAACTTTAATGTCCCTGGGGGGGCAATTTGGATTATAGCCAGTAGTTCACACGACAAACAATACCACTAACAAAGTCAAGTAAATTTACTCCTAAACCAGATACACAAAATCGGACACATTCAATACGCACAAGACATGACACAACAGATCATACAACATACAAGGTAAAAGCAAAGCAAGGCAATGCAATGACCTGATGTCAGTGGTTGTTAAGAGCCACTACAGTATGGCAGACAGGACAAAGGACAGCCTGTACCTGTTGGTATGACATTCATTTTTAAACCTGCAGCCTGAAGGGCCTAAACGTAACTCGGTGTGCAAAGGATGCAGAGAATCAGAAACAATGGATAGAGCCTTTGAAATCAGTCTCTCCTCTTTTTGTTGAGGTTGACTGAATTATTCCTGTTGTATTTAAATGTTTCTGGTTCTATTGCCATGCATTTAGTCTTTTCAAATAACATATACTGTTGGCCAATGTTTGCAGTGGTGAATGTTGTGTATTAAAATGAATGACAAAGAGACACTGTAAAAAAAAAAAAAAAGTTATTGCAGTACTTCATTCAGTGACTTACTCAGAAATTCCTGAAGAACATTTTTTATTACATTAATTTCATTTCATTAAGTGACTATATTTATTTATTTTAGTGAACACTTATATCTAGTGGCATACATGAGGTTATGGCGATGGAGTGAGAGTCGGAAGTGAGGGGTTTTTTTCTGTTTATTTTTTTTTTTTTTACAGTAGGACATTGGCAGCATGTCTGTGGTCCTCAAGTACGTAGTGATGAGAGTAAATAATAAGCAATCCAGTCATCAAATCTGCGGACGTTGGCGTAGACGCCAGGCTTGTACTTCTTCCTGCAGCCGTCACCCCAACTCACCACACCGACAACATGGTGCGTCCCATTACACTCACACACCAGGGGGCCGCCAGAGTCTCCCTGTGGGAACACACAGGAGGGTCAACCAATACTCACAGTGTCACTGCATAGAAGAAGCAAACACATCTTCATACATGAACAGACCTGGCAGGAGCCCACGCCTCCTTTCATGTTGCCTGCACAGAACACGCTGTCATCCAGAGAGTCTCCGTACACATGGGGGGGCTTTACATTTCTCCTGGGAGATCAGGAGGACACGAGCATCCAGCAGCTGGTTGGAGCCATACTTCTGGAAAAAAAAAAGTTCAAATGCAGAGATTTAAGTCTTAAGCCACGCTTTACAAGATGTTTATAAAAAGAAGCATTAATAAGAATACACATGTACTGGGGCGGTGCATGGCGCGGTGGTTGGAGCGGCCGCCCCATGTGGAGGCTGCGGTCCTCGGCGCGGGCGTCCCCCCGGTTCGGGTCCCGCGTCGGGCGGGCCTTTCCTGCGTGTCATTTCCCCTCTCTCTGCCTCCCCCTTTCCTGTCTGTCTTACTTTACTCAAATAAAGGCAAAAAAGCCAAAAAAATATACTTAAAAAAAAAAAGAATACACATGTACTTTTCAGCCACAGTTTAAAAGTGATTATCCTGGCATGATAGGCAGACTTGACCAGAGTGTGTGTGCATTGTAGATAGCCTACTTACAGTATGAAGATCAGATACAGTCATGTAATCCACTTTTAATCACAGAACAAACTCTGATGCAACGTTATGTCAATATTTAAAGTGCAAAGTAATAGGTTTCTCTTTACATTTGTCTGAATCTCTTGGCTGTTAGCTAATTAATCAATATAACACAGTCCTTGAAATGACAGACTTTGAAATTATCAAGTAAACATTACATTACCCCGTCTTCACAAAGCGTGTTTCTTTGGCACAGTACGGTTTGTCAGTGAATTTCAGCTGAAGCATGGCTGCAGGCAAAGGAGCTGTTCACTGGTAAAGTCTCTGTTATTGTAATTTTACCACACTGCCGGTTTTTTCTATGTGGATGCTTATAATCAATTACACAGAACAGAACCTCACCAATATCATTATGAAGGCCTGTACTCCTCATGCACAACAGCCTTCTCCACAGAACTGACCTGATCATATTCTTCATGCTTCTCTATGTCCACTCCTCCCAGCACCACCTGCATTTCCACCCCATTTTTACTACACAAACAAACAAAATTTATGATAAGAGTGTGTCCACATTTCAAATCTACATCAAACAATCTCTAAACGGTATTGTATTGTGTAAATAACAAAGATGCTGGTGTTTACATGCAGTGGGCAGCAGTGAGAACCCAGCAGGACTCAAGGAGGATGCCTCCACAGATGTGGCTGAAGGACCCGTGGGAGCCTTTAGGTCTGGTCTGCAAGGACACCTGCCAGGGATGGAAGTTGGTATCCATTGACAACCATTATATGGACAAATACTGCTGCGCGGACCCCCCCGTAACTCAGAGAAGGAACGGAGGACTCTGAAAATTCTCACAGCTCTTAGTTGACATGAGGGTGAGTAGATAATGAGTGAAATTGAACTGGGCGGTGGGGGTGACCTCCGGCTTGACTGGGCGGGGATCTGTTACACTTATGGCTGGTGAGGTCAGATGGGAGGGCAAGTAAAAAATATCAAATAAGAGAGGTGGAAGGAAGGAGCTGTGTGTGTGTGTGTGTGTGTGTGTGTGTGTGTGTGTGTGTGTGTGTTTTACCTGCAGAGCATTTCCTGATTTTACAATAGTTCCACTTCAATTGGCCATTTTTGTTAATAAAGCACCAGGGCTGATCATCGCCATCAGGGTTCCTTCAATAAAGAAAGACTTTAAAACTCGGCATCCTGCTTTTTTCTTTTTACACATTTAGTTACAAGACACATAAACACAAATAAGTTATTTGTATTTTTGCACATGAACAGCGTATTACTTATTCTGTAAAGATGTAATGAAGCTGAATTTTTTTTAAAGATAATTGCATCAACACAAACACAAAGCACATACTGTACGGTGAATGTCTGTAATTCAATTAACTAATACATTATATAGATTAATTACACACAGAACGAAACATTTAATGTCTTAATTGTATAATGAATATGGCTTACATTTAATGAAGACCTAGAATTCAGTATCTCAAAAAATGTGAATATTACAAAAGACCAGTTTAAAAAAAAACATATTCTGAAAAATATGTCCTTCTATATGCACTTGGGCTATTTGACTTGAACTACTGGAATTTACTTTTCCATGATATTCTAATTTATTGAGATGCACCTGTATATGAAGTATTAATACTTCAACTGCAGTAATTGTGGGGTCCAATGCCATCAAAGCCAGCATCTAGTCTGTGAAGGGATCTCCTCCTTTCTGCAGGATGAAATAAGAATTCCAGTCCAGACACACTCCTCCCCTTCAAGGGTCACACTCACCATGCCACGGTACGACTCTCCGTCCTCCCGGCAGCAGTCGTTTGGTCCTACAGGCACAACAGGCCACTGAGCATTAATTGTTGTGTTATATCTGTATTCTTAGGTGGATTGGTCTTAAAACGTGATTTTGTTGTGAGTGAGAGAGTTATACTTACCGACTTTGCAGAATGTCCCACTGTGTCCCTCAGGACAGGAGCAACGGAAGGAGGAGCGCTCAGGCAGGAGCCTGAGGGGCCTGAGGGGCCCTAAGACTGCCACTAGGTGTCACCAAAACTGGGATTTTAAAATCATGCAGCTGTATGTTTTAGCCTTATAGTAAAAGCTGGTAAAACTACACTGATGATTCTCATATTTGATCATTTTCCTAAAACATATGTTAAAATGTCAGAATTTGTTTGGTGACCTTTAAAGGGATAGTTCACCCAAAATTCAAATTTCACTCATTATCTACTCACCCTCATGTCGACTAAGAGCTGTGAGAATTTTCAGAGTCCTCCGTCCCTTCTCAGAGTTACAGGGGGGTCCGCTCAGCAGTATTTGTCCATATAATGGTTGTCAATGGATACCAACTTTTGGTGTCAAAAGACACACCAAAAAACATCCAAATACCTCCATACTGCTCGTCGGTAATGTCCCTCTTGTATTGAAGCCCCGACATGAGAAATTGTTCCGCCGGTCACTGACACAGGAAGAGCAGTGAACTGAGACACTGGGAGCTTCCCCTACAAACAAGCTTAAAATATAGACTTATTTAATTTTTTTCTGAACAATTTCTCATGTCGGGGCTTCAATACAAGAGGGACATTACAGACGAGCAGTATGGCAGTTAATGACGAACAGGCCACGTCCACTTTCACCTATCAACATGGCACTCAAGATATTAGTTAATAGTCACCCCTAGAGCATGCATACCAAATTTGTCCAATGGTCTTTGAGATACAGATTTGTGGCATTTATAGCGCCCCCTATAGGCTGAGCTCAAAATGCTTTGGTTGGCAGCTTCCCAGTCCCACTGTGAAGCTACCCACCAAGTTTTGTGATGATAGGTCAAAGGGTGTGGGAGTTATGGCCAATCATTTCTAAGCCCCGCCCATTGCGAAGAGTCATTGGTCCGTGGCGGCCATGTTTTTTGACCAATCTAGCTGTGCCGAAGCGGAAGCAGGAAGTAACGGCGCCATGCGTCCTTAATTTGGAAAAAGTCTCCATAGTAGTACAAGTGAACGGGAGTCCAAGTTTAAGCCTATTTCGCGATCCGTTTGAATTGTGCCATGAGAAAAAAATATGACCTCTATCTGTTTAAAACATCACGTTTCATGCCGAGAAATCAGCAGTTTGTTGTAAACCTATTGTAAAATAAAATTTTGAAGAATCCGTAAGCAGAAAGACTACAGGTCGCGTAGGTGACATCACACACCAAATGCCACCCTTTCCCGTGTCAGTTGGTGACGTATTTTTTGTGGGACACCAGATTTGTAGTCCGTAGAGCGTCGTCACACAAAAGACATTCTTCCATTGCCGTTTTACGATAAACTGCTGATTTCTCTGCATGAAACGTGATGTTTTAAACAGGTAGAGGACTTTTCTTTTTCTCATGGCACAATTCAATCGGATCACAAAATAAAACTTTGACTTCCGTTCACTTGCATGGAGAGTTTTTCCGAATTATGGCGCTGTTACTTCCTGCTTCCGCTTCAGCACTCTATAATAGAAATGTGTCTTTTCATCCCCCGAAGCTGTAGTATACCAAATTTGGTGTTGATAGAGTCAATCTTTCAAAAGTTCTATTCATTTTACTGGTTTTCCACATTATGCAAATTAGCAGAAAAAAAACTAATATGGCGGACCTTTATGGTCTGATTGGCTTTTTTGAAGAGCACATTGAGCTGAACCCATAGGCAGGACCTGTGTATCAAATTTCAAGTCAATCAGACTTAGGGTGTGGTGGGCGTGGGGTGCCTCCCCCAAAAAACTTTTTAAAACGTGAATTACAGCGCCACCATCTGGCCAACTGGGCTCATATTTTAATAAAAGTTGATGCACATCCTTTCCAATCATTGGGCCAAGTTTCAAGTTTCTGGCTCATTCCAGCTCAAGCGGCAGACAACGAATAATAATAAACCGGGACAATCTTAGAATAAGTAAATTACAAAAAAATATATATAATATATAAAACAATGTGATAACATACACGGTGGTGCAGCCTGTAAGACAATGAAGAGGGCTGAAAAACTTGTGATCTCAACGGACCAATCACAGCAGGCCACAGCTCGGTCAGCCAATAGGAAGCCAGTAACGGTACAACGTTGACTGTTTCACAACAACACAGGAAGAGCGCGTTTGTGTGAGTTAAATCCGTGGTTAAATACCAGTTTCGTCGTGTTGGCGCATTAACAGACACTAAAAACTTTTTGGGGATGATTCTGTAAAATGGGATAGCATCGTCAGCTCCCTTCATTCAGTTTATATATCAGCTCTAAAAACGCCATGTTTCCGCTGTCATTGCTGGAGCAAGTGAGCAGCCCGGTGTCGCATGTAAACATTGTAGCTTTGCTCGTGTCCTTGCTGGTGTTTTACATTGTGCGTTTTTATCAGAAACGACGACTCTTTGCAAATATCCCTCCAGGTCCCAAACCGTGGCCTGTCGTCGGTAACTTCGGTGG
Organism: Trachurus japonicus; assembly: GCF_045865225.1. Lineage (NCBI taxonomy): Eukaryota > Metazoa > Chordata > Actinopteri > Carangiformes > Carangidae > Trachurus > Trachurus japonicus. Next base: position 22,985,810 of record NC_140907.1, read on the forward strand.
CTTCCTTGTCCCGTCTTTCATCCACAGGAGGTTTGGACAGCAGCAGCCCGACAGCAACGGGGGGGCTGTGAGGAGCCCCTTGGTTGTTTTAACGGAGCAAGCCACTATTTATGGCAACGTGTACAGCCTGTTTGTAGGGAGCCAGCTGATCGTTGTGCTCAATGGATATGAAGTGGTCAAGGACGCTTTGTCCAACCATCCCGAGGTGTTCTCCGACAGGCCGGATATCCCCACAGTCACTATCATGACTAAACGCAAAGGTAAGACAGCGTTTTGCATTAAAGAGCCCATTGATCTCTATGAGGCGAGCTGATAAAGTCATGTTAGAGACTAGATGTGTTTCTAGTAATGGTCTGTTCTTACTCATAAAAAGGGTGGACACATTGTTAGAAAACCAGAGTCAAGCTGAAGGATGAAGATGCACATTTCTCACTTGTATTTACAATACATATGATGTAGGCCTTTGCTGTACTTAGAGACCAAAAGGAAATGAAGTAATGAGTGACCAATATTGTTTTTTACAATGGCTGATGTCAATATCAAGAGAGCAAGGCAGCCACTGTGTCCATGTAAGCCTATATAGCTGAAATCCCTTCTTTCTTTCTTTTCTTTTTAATGACAGTTGCAAATAAAACACAAAAGTGCTGAAAGTAAATTAACATCAATGGATGCTGCTGTTTGAATTGTGTGTAAACATACATCTGGACTTTATGTGCAAAGCACTCATTCCAAAATAAAAAAATTATAACTTAAATGTACACTGATAAACTTCAGTTTTATTGCACTTAAGGGAGGCAACAAATAGAATAGGATGCCTGTTTCTGGAGTTTAAAAGGCCTTGTGAGCATTGTAATTAACTTGTGCTGATTATGGAAAAATGCCATTATACTGTAGTTGATGTATCATCAAATGAAGGTAATGTGTTGAGTTGACTCTTTCATTAGGATATTTTTGCTTTGGTGTGATGTATAGGAAAAGTGTGGCAGCAAGCAGAACACACTGTATTGCTGACATTTGCAAATTGAAGCTTTTGAGGTGGTCCAATGTGAAGTTGTATAACTGTACTTTATGGTTTGTCATGTGAACATTCTGGTGTCTTATAAACCCACATGGGCTGAGTAGGCACCATTTAAAAGTTTAAAATGCAGAAGCTGTCTTTATCATTTCAGTTTCTGTTGTCCCTGAGCTCATATTCTCAGACTAGTTGGCACACTGTGTACCTTGAGCTATTGTTGGTCTGTTTGTTATTCAGTCTAGACGTATAACCTTATTGGACAGCACCACAAATTAACCATAAAGTTGAATCAACAACTTTCTAAAACACACAACTAAGGAGTTGGAACACATGTTGTACTCTATTGCATTTATAGGTGTTTATAGTTATACTTCAAACTTCAGTCTACACATTTCCACTTCAAATCATAGGCAGATTGTATTTACCCTCCTAATTGCTAAACCTCAGCTATGCAATTAAGACTCGTTGTACCTAGACAAAGATACTGAGAGGAGTAAAGGACAAAATAAGTCTTTTGCATAACCTGCAGCATCAATTACAGAGTTTAGGGTGTAGTTTGATTCAGAAACAATCCAACCAGCTTAATTGTGTTTTTCTTGGTATTTTTCTATGTGACAAATCCACAGAGAAAAGAATGAAAGCTGATCATACTGACCCTGTACCTTGATGTGCTCTTTGTTGAAATTAATGACTTGAGATGTAACCCCTCCTTTCTCTGGTTTAATTGAAGGAATAGTCTTTGCACCTTACGGGCCCATATGGAAAAAGCAACGAAAATTCTGCCACGCCATTCTCCGTAACTTTGGCCTAGGAAAATTGAGCCTTGAACCGTGCATCCTGCAAGGCCTGGCCACCGTCAAAACAGAGCTGCTGCGAAGGAATGAGGCGTCTGGTGGCGCCGGTGTTAACCTGGCCCCGTTGATCAGCAACGCCGTGTCGAACGTCATTTGCTCAATGGTCCTGGGTCAACATTTCCATCACGAAGACCGTGAGTTCCGTACATTACTGGACCTGATGGAGCGTGGGCTGGAGATCTGTGTGAACAGCCCTGCAGTCCTCATCAATGTCTTTCCACTGCTCTACTATTTGCCTTTTGGTGTCTTCAAGGAGTTGAGGCAGGTGGAAGGAGACATCACTGTGTTCCTGAAAAGGATCATTGCAAAACATCGGGAAACACTGGATCCTAAAAACGCAAGGGATCTTGTAGACATGTACTTGATGGAGGTGAAGGAGGAGAAGGACAGCAGCTTCACAGATGATTACCTCTTTTATATAGTCGGAGATCTCTTCATTGCCGGCACTGACACTACTACTAATTCAATTTTGTGGATTCTGCTCTACATGGTGTTATACCCTGATATCCAAGGTAAATCCATCCTGAAATACAATGAATAGGTAAAGACCGCTACAATCTAGCACCTTTTGTAGTTGTCCTATATAACACCGACCTACACCTGCAGTAACTCCAGTCGGATGCTGTCCAAGTTCGTATTATTGGTTCTTAGGAAAATTATCTCTGCTCAGATGCTCAGAATATTCTAGTTCAAACTTTATATTGTAGAACCACATCAAATGTTTTAAGCTTATATGAACCACATACCCTGTTTTCTGCATGAATAGGAGGCTCTCTTGGGAGAAAAAGGGAAGTGGAAATCTCAACTACCAACTAATGTTAGGAGATCCAATGTCTTCATGCTATTTAACTCTTTGTCCAATTGTTTCAGCAGATCAATACATACATATACTGCTGCACTTTAATACTTTAAAGGGGACCTATTATGCTTGTTTCAGGGGCTTTTAATGTGATATTGGACCCCAGTGGGCCACTAATGAAAGTTTTGATCGATAAAAAACTCCATATTTATTGCATACAAGCTGCCTGTGCACTCCTCCACCCTGGCTCTTTCCTGCTTTGCACTGAAATACTCAGTTTCAGCCAAAAAACTCTCCAAACTCAAGCATTTGCAGCGGTTTAGAGCTCCTGAAACTGCCCCCGGGGATTACGCCTACTTCATGATATGGCACGTCCACGTCCTCTAAAGCAAGTATCCAACATTTTAAACATATTTATAAGTCTGAAAAGCTGGAAAAGCATAATAGGTCCCCTTTAAAATTGTCATGATCATCCCAAAAAAGTGTGGAATTACAGTCTGTTTCAGATGAGAAAGAGATTAGGTTAATTAACTTAATGTTGCTTTGCTCCCCCCCCCCCCTTTTGATTGTAGAGAGGGTCCAGGCAGAGATTGATGAAGTCGTGGGGAGACATCGGGAACCGTCTCTGTCCGATAAGGGAAGTTTACCATTTACCGAAGCCACCATCATGGAAGTGCAGAGATTAACTGTAGTGGTTCCTCTGGGTATTCCACACATGGCCTCCAAGACAACAGGTGAAGTCAGACAGCACCAGTGACCGCTCTGTGTTTACTAAATGCTCTGTTAATGCTCACCCTGTCAAATCTCTCAGACAATAATTGTCCCCCAGGGGATAATTAAGATTCCTCGTAATTTCTTGCTTTTACTGAGATGATCGTATTTTAATGGACCATTTCCCTCTTTGCAGTGTTCAGAGGCTACACTATTCCCCAAGGAACTGTTATTTTGCCCAATCTGTGGTCTGTCCATAGAGATCCCACTCTATGGGACAACCCAGACAGTTTCAACCCAGCACGCTTCTTGGATGATGATGGAAAGCTGCTCAGGAAAGAGTGCTTTATACCATTTGGGATCGGTATGCCATGGGCTGCATAATTCAAAAGACACATATAAAATGTATTTTAACTTGATATGCAGAGGATCTAATGATTTATCCCTTGTATCCCTCAGGACGTAGAGTGTGCATGGGTGAACAGCTGGCGAAGATGGAGCTGTTCCTGATGGTCACCAGCTTATTGCAGTCCTTCACATTCAGCCTGCCGGAGGGAACGTCTCCTCCATCCCTGCAAGGACGCTTCGGCTTGACACTGTCACCCTGTCCTTACACTGTGTGTGTGAGCACTCGCAGCTGAGACAGTGGAAGACTTGGTTTGCACATATTTCGCTGTAAACAGGTTGCTCTTATGCCAACACCTTGAAAAGAAGGCCAGAGATGTTGGTGGTAAAGGTCACCTGGGAAGACATGTTGTTTGAAAAGCAATGAGATGTATTTTTCTAACAGAGAGTGGCATTTTTGCATGTGCCATTACTATTTTTATTATGTATAATTTATCTATAATTTCTTTAATTTATTAAGGAAATTAACATACATTTCATTTACGTAAGGTCAAGAACTCATCACAAAGCACCACAATCCAACATAGGTATTATAATTGACTTAAATCAGTGCAAAATCACTGCAGATTATCTCAATGAAGAATTAGGAAGCAGTAAATGTTTTGTATATTTACATTCCTATCAAGTAACAATCAAGTTCAATTAATAATAATTATGTTTATTAATTATTTGTTTAGCAGCTAAGTGATTATAGTGTCAGTGTTACATGCTAGGTATCTTTGATTTTAAAAGATACATGTTGAATATCTGTATTGTTTAGTTTATTTAGTTTATTAAGGGACAGTGTGCAATGGCATTAATCATTTGCAGGAAATGAGAAGACGGTTGCACCAGATTTAGCTCACAGCTAATTTCCATCTGCAGTCCCAACATGTAATACACAGAAGACACAGACCACAAACTAAAATTGAAAGGTTATCTTTATACTGTATTTCAGATTAATGAAAATGACCACGTCTCACCAGGTAATGTCCTTTATTTGGACATAAAGGAAAGATTTATATTTTTGGCCGAGAGTTTAAGCTATGTTTCCTCAAAAACTCAATGGATTATTGGCAGCCAGTCTATAAAGACAGACTTTCTTAAAAACAATTACCTCAATTTATCTTGTGTGCATCTGTTGCTGAGAAATGCTCATGTCATTGGTTAACAATGACAATAAGGCTTTTAAGTTGTGCAGTGGAGCCACTGATCTGTGCATTAGTCCTAACATCACTTAAGTCACTTTCTTCATTCTGAAAAAACAAACTGATACCAAATCATTCATTTGGAAGAAGGAATAGAAGTAAATCCACCAGCAGGGGTCGCTCTGGCACTTTTAATTACTGTAGGTGTTTATTGAATAAGCACCTAGAAATGGAGAAACCACACTCTCTTACTGTAGTAGACTTACAATCGCCTGGTGGAAGGGAATTATCATTTCAACAATAAGGTGAGACTTTGACAGTAGTGACTGAAAGACATTAAGGAACCTCATGCTTATTTTCAACGTTTAATAAATGCATTTGTTTAGGTTCATACTTGATTCATCAATTATTACACACATTCCTGTGTTGACTATGCTGGCTCAAGAACACACTTTGCACCTTGGTTTGCTCATGCTGGGTCAAAGGTGTTTGATGGGATCATTCACAGCTGAGCTGGTCACAATACTTTGAACCAAGCTGCTTGTTGATTCATCTTCCCATGCCATTGTTGAACTGTCTGGATCCATCTTACATTGGGGGATTCACAGAATACTAAGTGGGCAAGATGTTATGTCAATATTAAAAGAATTGCATTGACAGTATAATTGCCAACTAAAAAAGTCAGTATGGTTAAACAGAAAAAAGTTATACATTGTAAATGTATTCTATATTTTAAACCTGATAACCTGATCAAATGTCAGTAACCTTGTCCATTTGTTGTAATGTCTAGATAAATTATATTTTCAATAACATTTGCTGCTAACTTTGGTCACCATAATGTTGAAGACAATAATGAATAATAATGAAATAAATAATAATGACAAGTACATTTGATTTAACTTACCTGGTGACATGTTTTGAGGAGAGGATACCCTCATGATACTTAAGTTGTTAAGTTTGGCCATGATCCATTTCCTGTCACATTGTTTTTAGTATCATTAGCTGCTATGTTTGGCCTTTAACAATCTACACGGTCGCCCATAAAGTTGGAATAAAATATACACACATATATACATATTTCACCCCTTCTCATGAAATGATTGTGACAATGTGATTTATTCTTGATAACGTGTAGCCTATGTCTTCTCAAAACCTTATTGATCAATCTCTCCATATCACTGTGAAAATTAAACCACAGTTAACCTTTATAAATAGGAATAAAAAGAGGACCGTCTGTCTAAAAATAAAATTATTTCACCTTTATGGGCAACCATGCATAAACAAAGGGAGATAGAAGAAGTGTCAATGTCAGAAAAAACAAACAAACATGAAAATTAGCTGATATATGAGCCACTAGCTAACAGAATACAAGACAAGTGCAGAACAAACATCACAAGACAAATGGTGTTTGATATCAGTTACATCAAGCAGTGCCTATTGTACACTGTTGTGTTTGTATTACCAGTTTTTACACAACAATTTTTCATTGGGAATAATAAAAAATATTCAGATTTTTTGACATAAAAAGTCATTAAAAGCACATTTACAGTGGTCTCTTTTTGTGTTTGAATGACTGTGAGAAATTGTTTATATAAAATAGCATTGTTCTTGTTGTTACTAGATATAAAAGTATGAATGTAAGATAGAAAACAACCGGTGTATGGATAATATGTAACCCAACTCACCAGGCTGGGTCAAATGAACAACCAGGTCCCTGGGTCAAATTATAAATGGTCAAATATAATTATGATAAATCTGAATGTGTGTTCAATACAGAATGCCCATGAGACACAATCAGAAGTTTTAAAACTCCCATTATCATTATTAGTTGATTTGTTACAACTCCCCCTGACTGTGAATAAGTGTGTGAAAGGTCACGGAAGTGTCTTCGTGGTCACGTGATCGCCGACCTTCCTCCCACTTTTTCTTTCCGTGTGTCCGGGTCCGGATCTGTCTGTCCCAGTCGGAGCTGCTCTGGTTGTTGTAGCAGGGTCCACGAACGCACCATGGCCTTCTTTACCCACCACGTGTGCAGAGGTCTGTCGTCCTCGGCCGTGAGGGCTGCTGCCATTAAACATGTGACGATCATCGGAGGGGGACAGATGGGCGCAGGGATCGCACAGGTACGCGGACAAACGTCTCAGTCCGTAGAGCCGAGCGGCTTAGCATGTAGCTTCAGAGCAGCTACTGTAGCAGCAGGCTGACAACATGCTGCCTGCAGAGGAGAGCAGACCGTGCGCCTGGCTCCAGCTCTCACTAGGGTGTGTGTTATGTAAACAGTACATAATATTATAAAGCATTGGACCCGTTAAACTTAACAGCTGTGTGCAATTGTATAAATTGATGACGTTGTAACTGACGTACACCTGCATGAAAGTCCTGCCTGTCATAAACTTAGTGCGCAGCTCCCGAGCAGACTGGATTAACCTGCCGATTTAATATGTATTTAAAATAAACTGCACAGAAATTATGTTATAGAAAATACATATACAAACTCGTTTACAAACAGTCAACCACATCTAAGACAAAGTAAACAATAGCAAGCTAGAGGGTCACTGTTACCAATAGGAAAACAGGCGTTTAACTCAGTATTGATAATAAAGAGTAAAAACAATTGAAGTAACCAATACAAGAATAAAACCTCCAGAAAAAAAACAACACTAACACCAGCCATCAAAAAATGCAATGCATAGGCTACACACTGCAGCCATGAGACTGTGTTAAAATGCTTGCAAAACAGGTGAGAACTTCATTAACCAATGACAGACTGCAGTTTTGTAGTAGCCTGCTCAACCAGTTTTTAGTACAAATTTAAGGATTTAAATGCCCAACAGCCAACACCATAACTGTGAATTCACCAGTTTGTGTTTAAGTTTGAATCTCATGAAAGAGCACCTCCATCCATTTTCATCCGCTTATCCGAGTCCGGGTCGCGGGGGCAGCAGTCGGAGCAGGGATCCCCAGACTTCCCTCTCCCCAGACACTTCCTCCAGCTCTTCCGGGGGGACCCCAAAGGCAAATGAAAGAGCACCTCTGAACCTGAATGAAAATTGGGGCAAACCTCCTGATTATTCCCCTGATTGCTTTGTCTATAAAGTGTCATAAAACTATGATAAATCCTGGTGCTGGTTCCTAAAGACCATGTGACAACGTCTTTACATGTTTTCATTTTTGTGGGACTTGTGGTCCAAAAACCAAAAATGTTCAGGTCACGCATCAAATCCTCATGTGGGGTCATTGAGGTCAAACTGCCCGTGTCCCTAACCCTTTCCCCACTACTGTCTACCATGAAAAGATAAATGAAAAAGATTGCATAAAGACACTTTGTTGTCAATGATCCCTTATCATGCAATTTACAAAAAGCCAAAACTAACCAATGGTCTGAAAAAAAGTTTGACATTTCCTTGTTAGTGATTGGTTTTCTTTTCTCTCAGTACAATCACTGATTGTTTGCATCAGGAAGTTGTGGTGTCAAATAATTCAGTTATCCGTATTTAAATGCAGTTGTTTCCTTGTGGTGTAATATAACACAATGAGATGCATGAAGGGTTTCATTCAGACAGATCAATCATTATGAGGTTGTGTTTATTGTGAGAATTTGTGAAGCCGAAGACAAATTTTCACATTGTGGACAATAAATATTCTTCTTCTCATTATTATTATTATTATTATTATTAGTAGTAGTAGTAGTAGTAGTAGTAGTAGTAGTAGTAGTAGTAGTAGTAGTAGTAGTGGGAACAAATGCAGGGAATTTTGAAGGATACACATTTAACCACAAGGTGTCGCCCTCTACTTTTAGTCCTCAGTCACTATTGGAGAGTGAGCTGCTCACACATGTTCACTGCATCCTGACACTATACAAGTTCTTCTACAAAAAACATTCATCATTTTGTATTTGTACTATTAGTTTTCTCTGAACTTTGTCAAGCTGTTTTACAAATACTCAGAATGTGTTTCCCCACGTTTTCCTTTAGGCATTGCACACTACATCAAAAAAAAAACCCTATATCACCCTGTTTGTTGTATTATAAGTCACAGTGAACTTGTTTCTCTCTTGCAGGTTGCTGCATCAACCGGCCACACGGTGACGCTGGTGGACATGGATGACAACATCCTGAAAAAGGCTGTCAAAGGAATCGAAGCGAGTCTGAAAAGAGTGGTCAAGAAGAAGTTTGCTGATAAGCCGGAGGTGAGATACAGGAGATCAACAGAGAAAATAATGAACCACTGGGTCACTAAAATAGACTAAAATGTGTTGACAATATTGTTGTCTGGTTTTGTTGCAGGCAGGTGAAGAGTTCATCCAGAAAGTCATGCAGAACGTTTCAACCTCCACAGACGCTGAATCTGCTGCTCAGGTGTCGGATCTCGTGTTGGAGGCCATTGTGGAGAATCTGAAAATCAAGCAGGATCTCTTCGGTCGGCTTGACAAGATCGCACCAGCGTGAGCACATTTTAATTTCTGTTTATTAGTTATAAGGGCCAAGAAGAGAAAGACAGAATCAACTCTTACACACTTCTGAACACATGGAGGAGCTGAGCAGCTGTTGGACAAGACAGGAGAAAATGCTGAAAGGCTTTTTCTTGCTTTTAGTGGTAACAGCTGCCTGTACTCACTGCTGCTTCCTGCCTGTTCTTCTGCACTTTGCATTTTCAGACACACCATCTTTGCCAGCAACACATCCTCCCTGCCGATCTCTGACATCGCCAGCTCCACCAACAGGCTGGACAGATTCGGAGGCCTTCACTTCTTCAACCCAGTCCCTATGATGAAGCTTGTAGAGGTAGGACCCCGAAAAACGACCACAATGTTAATTTGTATTTATTTGTCTGCGTATTTAAAGCAGAAGTAAGTGGTCCGGTCGTTTTGGCTAATGCTGCGTTCCAGGCAGGCTTTTGAAATCGTAAATTACAGCTTCAAGTCACAACTTACGACTTTGTAGCGTTCCAGGCAACCCACTCGTGTTTTTCCGACCTGTTTTACCGGTGAAAGTCACTATAACGGCCACTCGTAACTTCCGACCGGTGAACTCGTACCAGATCGAACTGGTACCACTTCACGGTCGGAAAAATACGAGTTTCCTTGAACGCACCATAACAGTCCTCGTCCCTACGTCGCCACATTCACGGCGTCCCTTGGCTGCACACACAGCCCTGCATGCCGTTCTCTCTCCTCATTGGATAAAAACTGTAGGATACGATCAATGTTTTCTCCTCAGCTCAGAGCAGAGCAGAGGGACTGACAGACCCGTGTTTCGGTCCAAACACTCTATGTAAGTGATTGCTGTCGGAAGATATAACTATTTAAGACTTATATTAACACAAATATATCACTTACTTCTGCTTTAAATTGGACAATCTAGATGAATATTATGGAATCCTAAGAAGTAATGCATTAGATGTGTTGCGTCTGCGTACGTGTGTTTTGCCATGTTCAGACTTGGTATTAACATCTGTCTCAGTTGATCCCATCACAGGTTGTCAGCTATATGCACAAGTGAGAACACAACCAAGATGCATTGGTGATGCATTTGACACTCAGGTCTGGGCCACATGCCTTTTTACAGTGTGAACACGAACGCATCATGGTTGCATCATTGAAGGACCAACTACTCTGCTGACATCCTTTGACACAGTGTAATTAGTTCTAACACAGTTTCATTATGAACTGAAGATATTTCACTGTTTCAAATGTATAAAACTTTATTTGTAAATCCTGTTCACAGCACATTAATTGGTTTGGCTACAAACAGCAACCCATACCTCTTGACTTGAAAATAAAGTATGGAAGTCATATCCGATCGCAAGTGGTCAATTGAGATGCATTTTAAATCCAGGTGTGAACAGATGTACTGAGAGCTGAGACAAGAGAGTTGAAGTAACTGTTGCTGCACATTTATCTGAGCAGTGGAGCCATTTATATTCAAAGTAAATATCTGTTATAAACTGTTGTTTCAAAATAAGAGCCTTGTTTATATGAACTGAAGGACTTTTGTATAGTGAAATACTGAAGACAGAAGTGCAACACTGACACAGATACATAATAATTTGAAACAAGTCTCTTTCAGTTTGCACTTGAACCTGTTGATTTGGCTCTGACAACACACTAGCATTTATATATATTTGCTCAACAGTAATGCTGAATGCTTGCATAGATGTTATTCAGTCACAATATTCAGAGTGATACTTAAAGAGGAACTATGCAGGATTTGTAGCTTAATTATGCTACATTTTTACCTAAATTCAACAGCTTTTGAGTAATTGTGATGATTTAATAAATATCTTAACTCGTTACGAGGGAGAATAGAGGCTCTCTGCCTTCCACGTGCATGTCACTTACTGCGTCTCTTGGCTGAAAACCAACCTTGCAAGATCAGCGCACCGCAACTCAAACGCATCCCGTAACCCGTAATCTCTTGTTTATGACAGATAAGACTACACAAATATACATGTAGAAACTTCATATATGATATATAACGTTATGTACTGCTCTATTGATTGATTTCTCGCCAGCTGCGTTGTAAACAAATGCACATGGCCAGGAGGAGGGTTAGCAAAATGGCGGAAAAGCGACCAGACTTACATACTTCCTCTTTAAAGGCCTGCTGCAATAGTTAAGCCGACTTTACGTGCTTTTTTTTTTTGGTCATGGACCTGTTTTCTGCAGCGTCTTTACACTCTTACCTGTATAAGACGGGGACATAATCAAGGGGAGGGTAGCGCTGGATTAGCCTGTATTGGCCACTAGAAAATACCTTTTAGTCTTCAACTGTCAATAAATAAAATATTAGTAGCAGACAGCGCTCACATGCTGAGCTCACCACCTCTGTCCAGCAGAGGAGATGAGCAGAATATACTGACTCAGATTAATACTCATTTAATACTGTGATGAAGCGTCAAAGCCCCAGGTGGTAGACAGGGAGATTCTTTAATCATTTGAGGTACTGGTCATCATCCAGGTGTCTAATGGCAGCATCACTGGAGTATTCATTTCATTTCATCCACAGGTCATTGGTACGTCAGCAACGAGCCAAGAGACGTTCGATTCCCTCCTGGACTTCAGCAAAAAGCTTGGAAAAACACCTGTTTCCTGCAAGGTAGGACCCGCCGCCTTATTTCATGACATCTGAGGTTTCTCACAGATTATATCAGAAAGACCCTCTCAACAGAACCCAACCCACTGTCTCTCTGTGCTCAGGATACACCAGGGTTCATTGTAAACCGCCTGCTCGTGCCTTACGTCCTGGAGGCCATCCGGTTGCATGAGAGAGGTGTGGAAAATTATTATTATTATTTTATATTTTTTTGAATGATTTCTGCAGCTTGGTGTTTACATTAACCACTGTTTTCTTCCTCAGGTCATGGATCCAAAGAGGACATTGATATTGCCATGAAACTTGGTGCTGGGTATCCCATGGGACCCTTTGAGCTCTCGGACTATGTAGGACTGGACACGATGAAATTCATTATGGATGGTGAGTTACAGGGAGAAACGGCACTAATTTGAATGAATTCTTTATGAAATGTAAAAACTGATGTCTTTCTGTCGTTAATTTTTAGGTTGGAGTCAAAAGGATCCCGACAATCCGCTTTTCGCCCCCAGTGAGCTGCTGAACAAGATGGTTGCAGAGGGCAAATACGGCAAAAAGACGGGAGAAGGATTCTACAAGTACAAGTAGTGACGGCTTGAAGTGTTTCTGGTTTTGTGTGGAAGACGTCAATCTGACAATGGTCCAAAAAAAAAAGGAAATCGTGAAATTAACCATCCAAGACAGACTTGTAGGAAAAATGGAAATAGAAAAAGTGCCTGTGCCTTCTACATGTAAGGTCAACTTTTGTCTCAGTCTGTTTTCTTATGCACTTAACCACTAAATGACATTTTTTTGTGTGAGAAGATAACATTAAATTAAAGTAGATTTTTTTTGAACACCTTGTTCCTTTGTTGGAGTGACTGTTTTGCCGCTGCACATGAAAATCAGAGAGTCAGTGCCTCTCATATCTACCAGCATCGGTTTTAAAATAGCACAAATTAATATGTATGAAAATAAAACTTTCATTGAAGTCCTTTGAATATGACCTGAGGCGCTTTCACTCAGCTTAAATTGAATGTGCCACACGGGGCAGTGCTATAGGAAGTAACTGAGAGTTTGACCATAGCAATTCAACTGGGTACTTAAAGCAGCTATAATCAATGAGTTTACAATTACAATGTATTAAGTGAGGATGACTGCTCATAGTGATGGACCTACTGTAAGGAAAATAATCATGTGCTCTCAGATAAGACAGAGTGAACATTGGACTGAATTTCACCAGCTGGATTCAGACACGAGTCCAAATAAATTGTATGTCTGTTCCGGATGTTTCACTAGGCAACAAGTTCATCACATCAATGCACAAACGGTACCAGTTTAAGGTTAATACATGATGTTTTCAGTCACTTACAAAACACAAAACAATATGCTTGGGAGAATAATTTGACTGTTATGGTTTCTCCACAAAAAGTTCAACTTATTAGTCAAAAATTCTACCATTCTTCAAAGAAATCAACAAATACATAAATCAATGACGGTCTCAGTGTGTGTGTACTAGAGTCTTAAAGTTTCAACACCACATCTGTGTAAACTGTATCTGACTACAGGTGGCTTCTAGATCAGTTCTACTGTGGCACACTCGATTTTAAACTGAGATTTAGGTGAGCGCAGAGAAACTTTCCCACCTCAGCAGATGAATGTGAAAACAGCTTGTGCAGAGTCGAGTCAAACTCTGCACAGTAAAACATCCAAATGAAGCAACAATACCACACACACAATATTATCATGTGCAGTACATACTAATATATATTAGACCTTTATATCTTTTGTAAGCATAACATTGACCTTGATGCACAGATTGTGTCCTTTTTTTTAGTATTTCAAAATGTAGGAGAATTTGTTTTGATCCTCTTAGTTTCTTCAAAATGTCCCATTACCCCAGCAGGGACACAAGGTGGCGCTGTTTTACTTGATATGGCCACATTCAAGAGGCACAAATCAGATTTGTGTATAAATGAGATGTTCCTTTGATCTTGGCTCTCTCACAAAAAATGTTGTTGACTTTTTGGACTAAAATTTAATTGTTACCTTTAGACATTTTGAGTTTTTCCAGAATTTTTCTTTTTTTTTTTGAACATTGAAATCATCTCAGTTGAACAGTTTAAATCATTATCATTGCAATACTGTACAGATGCAGCCCTGAGCATTGTGTGTTTTTGGACTTTAAATTATTGTTGAAAGTTGTTGTATTGAATGCATTTTACCTGCTTCATCTCACCAATAGGTGACACCACTGTCAGTTTTAATCTCCAAGGATGACACATGCAGGCTGTTACATCTGGCACTTCTAGCTCTGGTCTTTCCACCACACAAGTGATCACATGAGCCAATGGTGCCTTTTTATTTTTCCTTAAAAAAATCAAAACAAAAACAAAAAAACAAAAAACATGTTGAAACAGTTCAAATATGACCACTTGGGAAGCAAAATGCTCTACCAAGATGACAGTGACCCAAAATATGATAATAAAAAAAAGGAATTCATCAAGTAATACTAAAATAGAGCATTAAAATCAAAATGTTACAGAGATGCTTGCATGGAATAAACAACATGGCTAAAGACCACACTATTAGCTACCAGAGAGAAAAGACAAAGGTCCATTGCAATAAAAGAAAGACTGCCAAGTGCTGGGGTAAATATATATATCTGCTTCATTTGTCATGTTTTAGAACAATAAAATATAGGCCTCTGAGCTATCACTCTCGCCTTTGTCCTAATGTTGCCTGCAAAAATACCAAGAAAATTGACATATCCTGACAGTTTTAAAAAGTACACATACTGAGCATTATTTTACATCTGAGCAAGACTCGAGGTCACTATTTGTTACAAATAGTTATCAAAAGAAGCCTTAAGTTTTAATTTTCTGCAAGACGCTTCAACAAGAAAAATGGCTTTCCTGTGTCCAAAGCTTATTTTCATATAGACCACTATATAAAAAAAAAACAATATTAAAAAAAAAAAATCACTAAAATATACACCGAGAAATTGAAACAAGGGTTCAAGATACAAAAAAAGCATTCAAAATAAAATTCAGTCTAAAATGAAAAGCAAATCAAAATTGTTGATCCTTTTTTGCACCAACTGGTCAGCGACGAACTAAAATGGCGTCTTGAGGACGTTTCTTTAGACAAGATGAGATCCCTCCATCTTCCTTAGTGCAGTCTAAAAAGAGGTGTTTGGTCAGTCGGGCGAAACCCCAAATGGTCTCAAAAATCCAGTGAGAGAGCGAGAGAGAGAGAGAAAGGGTAGGGGGATATTCAGGGGGAAGTGAATGTCGGCCTAATAAACTATACAAAGGAACAGAGGTGACAAATAACTTACAATAACTTAGAAACAGGTGTTAGGGGGAGTTTGGGGCGGTGCAGGGAGGGGGGGGGGACAAGAAGTTTGTGCACACATCAAAATTGCTGCTGTTTTTCAGTGCAGTGCCTTGGATTGCAGTAAAGCTGATTCGTAAAGGAAACTGACAAAAAAAACCACAGACGTCAAAATTTGATGCTTTCAGGGGTTTTTCCGTGAGAGGACGTGTTTTTTTCGTGAGGGTGCTCCTACTTAATCATGATTGTCTTGGTTCAGTTCAGTGTCTCTACAGCAGGCGCCTTCAGGAAGGGAGTAGAGTCAAACAGTGAAGTGTTTTTTGGTGGTGGTGATGGTGGTGGTGGTGGTGGCATGTGACTGTGTTGGAGGAAAAGGGAGTAGGGGTTAGGTAGGGGAGGGAAGGGAGGAGAGGAGAGGAAGGTGGGGTGGGGGGTCCTCTGAGAACTGGAGGCTTCAGTTTGGAGATTTAAGGGTCTTCATGGAATCTAACAGGCCTCCATCTCTAGCAGAGGGCCCGTAGCTGCTGCCTTCGCTTTGCATGTGGAGAAATTGTTCCGTTTTCCTCCTGGAGACGAAGAAAAAGAGAAAAAGAAAAGAAAACAAAAAGGAGGGGGAAAAAAAACAAAAACAACACAGATGAGAACAAAAGACAAGACGATCAATCAACTGCACAAACTATGAAGTAACTGCATCTGTACACAAAAAAGGGAAAATCAGACAAGTTTTTCCATGGGAAACACATCAGCAGTCCTTACACTGAAAACACGGGGTCACATTCACGTCACATTAACCAAAACCAGACATATCAAGATGAATCAGAATGAGTCAAAAGTGTCTCAGCGTGCAAGCATGCCTCCCCACATCAGCAAGGGACAAATTACAAGCATTACCGTCTACATAATCAATCATTACTTTTTTTTTCTTTCTTTCTTTCTTTTTTTTTTGTTTGTTCTTAATGTTACAGCTGATTGAATGAAAGCCGCAGTGTCGAGCCAAGCGCTGAACTACAGAGGGGTTATAGGTCAGTGACAGGATGTGGGCTGGTCTGGCTTTGATCTAGTCCAACATGGGGGTTGCCGTGACCCAGCTGGCAATGCTACGCACTTGTGTGCCCTCCCCTGACTTGACTCATTCCTCCTCTCCCTCTCTGAAGGCGAGCACGCCTCGATTGTGTATAGCTTCTGGTTGACATTTAAAGGCTGCCGCTGCAGGTGGGCGATGGGAAAACAAGATGAGGAAATACTCTCGGCGCTGGAGGATCACCACGTTGACCCAGCACGGTTAAAACAAGCGTAGACGTCGTGGAGCAACCGTTGATAATTACACAAACCAAACTGCGAGTCCAGGTGCAGTGCAGGCGGATGCTGCAGCAGCGTACCTTACTGCTCAATCCCACTTCACAAGGACTCTCTCCCTAAAATTGGCCCCCGTTCCCGCCTGACAGGGAAATTGTTTGTCAAAGCTGCAAAAAGTGTTCTTTTCCCTCTCGTGATCCAGGATTGAGCTAACATAACAGAGTTAGCTTCAGTTATTGACAAGCCAAGGAGAGTTATTTTAGACCAGAGCGGCATCAAATAGAATCTGTGATCAAAGTGGGAGAGGCAGAGACAGAGGTGGATGGATGCCTCCTGCGACTAAAAAGATGGATGTTTTGTGAAGGCGAAAAAAGGAAAAGAAACGGTATTAGTTTGCCTCTCCCTTGTGGCAAAGCCAAGAGTGTGTTTTTGTAGGAGAGAAGTCAGCTGAGCCCTGCTGTTCGCTGCATCTTAACACTCCAAAGTCTTAGCGCACGCACACAAACACACACACACACACACACACCATCCTGCAGACTGCTTTACCACATGTGGATAAAAGGGAACAGGACAGAGGCCACCTTTCCCGAGGAGAGCTGACCCTGAGCTGCACGGAGCAGAAACTGAAAGGAACACAGCGCTCGGAGAGAAAGAGAGAGAGAGAGAGCCCCTGTCGCTTTTATTTACCTCCGCCGCCCTCCCTCTTTTCATCCCAGGATCTCAAAGCTGGGCCCGCACGCCCGGTACTGCACCCTGTTTCCTGGGGAGCATTTTTCCTTCCCCCACCACAGACATGAAAAGCGCTGGCCCTTCCTGCCTGGGGAAGAGGCCTGAGGGGCTGCGGGCAAGAAGTGTGTGTGTGTGTGTGTGTGTGTGTGTGTGTGTGTGTGTGTGTGTGTGTGTGTGTGTGTGTTTCAAAAAGAAGGGTTGGTGGTAACAGCAGGGATGTGTGCTTGCGTGGTGGTTGGTTGTAGGGGGCAGCAGGCCAGCGCTTCACAAGGTCCAGCCGACACAAACACTGGGATTCAGGAGCAACTTGACCCCTCCTCTCCTCTCCTCTCCTCTCCTCTCCCCTCACCTCCCTCCCTCCCTCCCTCCCTCCTTCCTCCCTCCCTCCTCCTCCTCCTCCCTCTACATTAGTGCTCAGGAATGCCGGCTGGAGTTTTTTTTTTTTTTTTTGCAGGAAATGAAACGCTCCTCTGTTCAGACGGCTAGCGAAGGTTTAGTCTTCCCCCTTCTCTCTCCCCCAATTCCTTTCCCTCTACGGGACGGAGGGAAGGAGGGAGGGAGAGAGAGAGAGAGAGAGAGAGAGGGAGGGAGAGTGAGGGAGAGGGGCGGGGGGGAAGGAGTCGGACAAGCTCTCGCCCAGCTTTTGAAGTGTGGGAGGTTAAGATAACTGGCACAGCCTCGCGTCTCAATCGCCGCTTTCACCTCCCAGGCCAAATCAAAGCGCCCGCAGCTGGGGCCCACCCGCCTTATAGCCCCTTAACCTCCAAACCCACGACCCACCCACCTCAACTCCCTCCCTCCCTCCCTCCCTCCCTCCCTCCCCTCCACCCTTACACGGAGAGCTCTGGGATTCTTTTGGTGCCATTAAAAAAGGAAAACACCGCCGACAAATTACTCTAAAAATAAGCCAAGTGGAGAGAGGTGTCTCCAGCTCAGGCTGAGGTGCAGACTTTACCATGGCAGAGAGAGGACGGGAGATTTGGAGGAGAGAAAGAGGGAGGGAAAGACTGATGGGAGAGGGAGAGCAACGCAAGTCTAGAAAGATCCGTCTTGAAGGATGACTCCTGTTTATTACAACTCGGGTCTTATTTTCATTGGTTCAGTCTTTATTCAGAAGTGGGAACATGATGACACTTCTAAAAAGGTCGTTTCAGGGTTTGTAAACAACCTGTCTGATTATCACACTGCACATATTTCTTGCCTCACTGGACTTCCTATGAGCAATCCCCGACCGTTATCAGATCGCAGCAAGTAAATTAAAACATCTAGTTACCTCTCCAGTTGAAATCAACTGGAAAGAGTCTCAAAAGTCTCACAAATAATCGAAGTTCCATTAACTGTTTATGTGCTGTTGTTTTTTTTGGAAAACGTTATTAAAATGCATATCACAAGTTCTCAAAGTCCAAAACAAGAAATGCTTTCCTTTTGTAAACAGTAGGAACTCCTCCACCCCTCCCAAAAAAAGAGATATTCAGAAACAAAACCAGTGGATGCTCAACAGTTTGCAACGCACCGACTTGTAATTCATTTTCTCTAGTACAATCGGCACCGAGTAACAAGAACCATGGTTGGGTTAATGTAACACTAAAGTGAAATACAAAGGGGCCGCGGGTTGAAGCTTTCAGTCAACCTGAGATGAAAGACGGTGCCAACCCTTTGTTACGTCAGGCTCTGAGGTCAGCGAACGCACCACGAGCTCTGGTGAAGGAAGTGTCCACACATTTAGATTAGAGTCTGCTGTGGTGACAAGTGTTGGCAGTGACCTTGGCCTGTGTCACACAGCTGGCTACGGTGACACCTTTTCAAAGCCCCCCCCCCCAATAAAACTGTGGCAGTGCTGCTCTTTAAGACAAGAGGAAAATAAAACAGGCAAGGCAATAAAAAAAAAGAAAAGAAAAACACCTGGAAGGCGAAGAAGGCGATGTCTTTTAAACGAAATGCTCTGCACTGTCAGCACTTCCTTCACCTCTGAGACATTCAACATAAAAGAAATCGCCACTTAGGAAATGCTTTGAAATTTTTAACATCCAATCAAAAGTGGGGCTCAGGGGGGCTCGAATCTTTACCACGGGGGCCATCAGCAACTAACAAGTCGGCCAGTAGGGGCTGAAACTAGAAAGGGTGAAGAGAGAGAGAGCAAGAGCAAGGAAAGACTGTTAAATGTTGGAGAGTAAAGGAAGGGTGGAGACTGGTTGTGGTCAAAAAGGGGGAAAGGGGAGGAGAGGGGAGGAGAAGGGAGGATGGGGTGGGGGGGGGCACCAAAAACCCCAAACCTCAGGCATGTGTGGGTGAGACTAGGGGAGCACAGGAGGGTGTGGGTAGGGGTGGGGGTGGGGGTTTGCCCACATCAATGGCGGCATCGCTGGGGGCCCGGGCAGCTGAAGTCTGGCCGTGTGCCCCCGCACAGCTCAGTCTGAGCCGCTGCAGGCTGGGGGGGGGGTGGGGGGGTGTCAGGAGGTGGGGGGGGGGGGTGGAGTGTGGTAGTGGTGGTGGTGGTTGCAGCACATTCAAAGAGCCTACACAATGACTGCTCCCTCTGCTGTGGTCTCACTTCAAAGGCTCCTCCGCCGCCACTCACATTCACCGTCAAGACGGAGGAGAAGGAGCAGGAAAAGGAGGAGCGAGGGAAAAGAGGCAGAAAATGATGAGTGAAAGATTGAAAAAAGAGAGAGAGAGAGAGAGAGAGAGAGAGAGAGAGAGAGAGAGCTGGGGATGAGGTTCTGCCTGCTTCAACAATGGCCAGACTGACTAGAGTAAAAATACAAATAAACACAGCTTCCTCCCTTCAAGCCCCACTGTTCTCTTCCTGTCTGTGCCCCCATGTTACCTGGAGGCCTTTCATTCAGAGATAGGCATCTCACGAGGGGAGGGGGGGGATTGTGTAAGGCCGTATATCTCCGCCTCTCCCAAAAAAAGAAAAAAAAACAGAAAAGGGGGGGATGCAATGCCTAAAGGAGCCACAGGGGTGAGGTGGAGGTGGAGTGGGACAGACGGGGAGAGAAAGGGAGGAAGTGAAGAAGACATGACAAAAAAAAAAAAACTAAGGCACTGGACCCTCATACTGTTACTGCAGCTGGCCAAACCACAACAAAACAGGCAAGTGACTCAATCAAAACAAATTTCAAGCTCCAGTCTAAACAATGGGAGCACTATGGCTGCATTTTCTCCCATGTAAACACAGACACTTAAGAGGGTTTTACCTTGGTATGAATGTTTTGGGTTTTTTTCTCAGGAGTGTGAAATAAGGGTGAGACAACCTTGTCAGGGTAAAAGATTTGTACTTCTGAGCTCAAACCGCAAATGTGTGCTTAAATTACATGGAGTTTGACATACTGCCACCCTCTGGAAGCCCGTATGCTAAGTGCTGAGAGGGTTATTTCTCCCTCACAGAGTGGGCTTTGTGGAGGTCAGGGCAGTGGGAGAACGGGAGGACTGTTGGGGTGAACGTTTCCGATTTTACATCCTCCCCACAGAAACATTAGCCG
Source organism: Trachurus japonicus (assembly GCF_045865225.1). Taxonomy (NCBI): domain Eukaryota; kingdom Metazoa; phylum Chordata; class Actinopteri; order Carangiformes; family Carangidae; genus Trachurus; species Trachurus japonicus. Next base: position 23,006,637 of record NC_140907.1, read on the forward strand.
GGGCGTCGCTCTGATTTTAGCCCAAATTTCTTTCCTCCATGTTCCCACCAATAACTTTTAAAACAAGTACAGTTTTAAAAACATCCTCTCATCTCCTGTTCGCTGCTCAGAGCGAGACCCAGAGTCAGTTTTTGCGTGATCCGGATTCCTTCCCCAATTATCCCAGGTCACTAATAAGGCGGGGTGTGGAGGCACTGGGCTGTGCCGCAAGTGGCCTGGAGGCTCGGTGCCAAATTGAAACGACTCGGGAAATAGAGGCAGGCGCTGAATCTTGCCTAATTGCAGCTGGGGTTCGTGTGTGTGTGTGTGTGTGTGTGTGTGTGTGTGTGGCTGGCTGCTCACGTGTGTGAAATGCACAGAGAGTGATGAGGGTCTGAGAGAGAGCGAGACGATGAGAGGCATCAAATAAAGAGAGAGAAGAGGGGAAAGAAATGAGGGATGGAGACTGAAGGATGAGTGGCAGTCGAGTGAGATCGGGTAAACTCAGAACCTCCCGAGAATGAGGGATTTTCTTCTGGCCCTTTTCTTGCTCTCCCTTTTCCCCCCTCCTCCCTCTCTCTCTCTCTCTCTCTCTCTCTCTCTCTTTCCCTAACATACTCGCTCCCCTCCTCGCTCATCAAAGTCTTTTGACAGCTGACTTCTGGCTGCACACATCAGAGGGAGCAGAGCCGGGGCAAGGCTGAGACAGAGAGAGGAGAGGAGAGAGAGTAGCCACCACCACCAAAGCTCCTGCTTCAACAACACTTTCTTTCATGTTTCTGCATCAGGACATGTGGTTAGAAAATGACCCCCGATGCACCCACCAAGTATCCAGTTTTGTGTTGTTTTTAAATTAAGCCAAGATATTCTAGATCATGTGATAAAAAACAAATAAAAAATGCAACCCCTGGTACAAGCATATGGGCAAACTGACTCGTAAAGACGTCCGTGTTGCATGTCGACAAAAGAGCACCTTCATAAAAAGTCTGGGCAGGGATGACTCACATGCAGTTTTATGGTAGTTTGCCGTTGTTTGCAACTCCGCCAGCAAAAAAAAAAATTAAAAAGCCACCTTTGTTTAGGAGTGTCTCCCCCCTGTGAAAAAAATGCGCAGTGGCTGGAACGGAAGAAAGCCTCGAGGGCATGTATGTGTCTCGGCCAGATAACTATCTCAAAGGCTGTGAATCAGTGGGCTTAGTCAGACAAAAGGCTAACAGTGCAAGAAGAAGCAAGAGAGGGAGAAGCCAAAAAAGAACGAGTGAGGAGAGGAGGAGCAGGAGTGCACATTTCAAGTCAGAGTGAGGAGGGGAAAGGGGGTGAGGACGGTGTGATGAAGGGGAGAGAGAGAAGGAAACCCTAATTTTACAATGTCAGAGTAATGACTTCTCAGAGTGCTGTTCCACTGTGGTGAGAGCCAGCTGTGTGGCGGGCCCAGTGTTTGACATGCTAAAGATAACAAAAGGGAACCAACGTCAAGCCATAAAAAACACTGCTCCACCACTCAACTCCTGGTTTGCCTCACAGGCAGAAAAAACTAAGCAGCAGCCATAAAATATGTTAATATGAAAATGTATTAAGTCAATTTTCCCCTCCATAAAAACCTACCTAGACTGAAGCATTTCATTTTGTTATGCTGAATATTCTTCATTATGACTGTGCAAGAGCTAAAAATAAAAATCTAATGTTCACTGTATGTTTGAACTGCTCGCTCTAAAAAGAAAAGGTGTTCAAATTTGTGTCTCCAGAATTAACTCATTAACAGATTTTCCTTCCAGATTTTTTTTTTCTCCATACAGGGGTTAGAAACAGATGGGGTAGAGGCTGGGGCAGATGAAAAGAAACAGACAAACGAGTTCATTTAAAAGATGTTTTTTGGCGAATACACCAAGCTAACCTCAATCCAGCTCTTTGGGATCTGCATAAATTGAGGGCTTGGGGAGTTGTGGCAGTATCCTTGGTATTATGCATATTAGTTTAAGGCTGTCACTGAGAATCAGCAAGGGTGTCCATCCCACTGCGGCTAGGCGCTGCTAATTATTGGATCAGAGATAAAGTGCTTTTTAGCGCTCGCTCTCTGCGCGCTTTGAAAAACTGGCTGTGGTGAAAAGAAAGAAAAAAAAAAACGAGAAAAGAAAAGCTGCCCAATTTTGGGTTCAGGGAGAGCCACTGGGTCAGGAATCGATCAAGTGAAAACCTTTGTCTGGTTGGGGCGATTTTGACGTAAGACCAGATTTGTCACATCTGCCGGGCTTTTTTCTGCTGCCGAAAGGGAGCGGAATAACAGGATGCTACCAGACTCACTGGGAGGGAGAGGCAGAGAGAGAGAGAGAGAGAGAGAGAGAGAGGGAGAGAGAGAGATCCAGAGAGAGTAAAGAAGATTGAAAGAGGGGGGAAAATAGACTTGCCTTCGCCACACATTGAGGAAAGTTAATCCTTTCAACAGAAATAAATAAATAAATAAAAAAAGGGGGACAGGTGACACTTCGGAGAGGGTTTGACAGGTCACATGAATCAATATGTCTCTACATATCTTTCACATGTTAAGAGAAAAAAAGACGACCACAGGAGTTCCTTTGTTATGAAAGCATTATAGACACCCTGAAACCCCAGATACCATGAAATCGTATTAAGGTATAGCATCTCATTAAGTTCCTGCCAAACAAGCTGCCGCGTCCCGTTCTGCTGCTCAGAGATGCAGAGGGAGACAACACATGTAGTCCATATGGAGCTGGGCTGGGCTGACATCCTAGCCTCCACCAGCAGTAAAAAAAAAAAAAAAAATGTTGTGGGCTTGCTTAACTGCTTTCAGATGTATTATTTAGTAAACACTGAGTGGATGAGCTGTCTGATTTATTAAGCAATGTTTTTCAAAACCACTTTTTTTGGACATCTTTTAATGCATGATGGAATAAAAAAAATTAAAATAAAATTTAAAAAAGCCAGCAAAACTGCTGACACAACATCTGACCATTCATCCAAGCACAAAACATTGAATTGACCAGTTCAGCACACACACACAAATACACACGAACATGCAGAGAATCCAATGCCTATTGTGCTGAGGCCATTGAGCAAACTCCACACACAAAGCACAATCCCTCTTCAAGCCTCAACACCGCTGACACAATGACTGTGGCGAGGTTAGGGTGGACCTTTTTAGGATTAGTCTGTGAGTACATACTCTCAAATCAGTGTTTAGCAGTTTTAAAAAGACTTGACATATACTGAACTGGACCAGACAGGAAGCGGATAGAGGGGTTGTCTTACCATTTTCTCAGATGTACGCCGTTTTCATTCTCTGGCCTGTACCTGCAGAAAATTGCATCTTTTTTTAAAAATAGTTTGTTTTTGTTTTTTTGAGGTACAGTATCTGGACGACACAGATGTTTACCGTCCATTTGGCCTGCACAGTGTACAGACCCAGAAAAAAAAGGAGGAAGAAAAGCTTGACATTTTTACTTAAGGTGTAACTCTCAATGGATTATACTTCCAGTGCTAAGAGGAAGCTCAAAACCGCAGCTAAACAAGGTCAGCAGAAAGACATACTGAAGTGCAGCAAGCAAACAAATAGTGCAAAAAGCCCAGAACCGGTAAGTAGTCGTATAGAATGGACAGACTAATCCCAAAGTAGGTGTAATATATGAGGACAGGGATGAGAGAGAGGCCAGGGACAGATGAATGAAGGGATGTATATGAAGAAAGTCTTTGAGGAAAAAGTGTGCTGAAGCCAGAGTAAGGATAGAAGGTGACATAAGTCTGACATTAGTGTATACCTCGATGTGCCAATGTCTACTGGGAGATTAGTGCTTTTATACAGTGTGTGCATTAGTAAGAAAGATGACGTGTACTCTAGGGGGAAGATGGTGTAAGTCACAACCTCAAGATGCAACAGACAAGAAGAAGGAGAAGAAAAAAAGAAGAGCGAGTAGAAACTGCAGTGGCTGTTTCTTACCTGTGGCCGTTTCCTGCATCTTCTCCCTCTTCCGCTTCTTCTTCTTTCCCTAAAAAATATACAGAGGAACACATAAAGTGTGGCTCCAGCACTCACGCTCACTAGACCACTCTGATATCCTGCTGCTGACTGCCATGTTCACTCATCCCCTGCTGGGCATCTGACCAGCATCCCTCGGACTCCGGACTCGCACCGCAAACTGCCACGCTGAGAGGGACGGATCAACCAGAGAGTTCGGTTTGATAGGAGTCTTAAGTGCTCTACCTGCTCTCGACTGGTTTTAAATGGTTTACTTTATGTCATTTTTAGGCCCTTTTTTGTGTGTGTGTGTGTGTGTGTGACCATCCCTGCGGTAGTTTATTCCACCGATGTGACCAGCCTGTGTCAGATTTCCACTACCTTTGAAGTCCCTCTAATGACAAACATTAACATGAAGTGCAATTAAAAATGCTCAGTGTAATTAGGCTAGTCTAACTCAATGGCTGTGAAGAGCACCACTCGTTTTCCAGCGAGGTGGTGGGAGTTTGTAAGGATTTATAGCTTATGCTAAATCCCCAGGGGGGAGACTATAGGTATAGATAGCAGCGTCGAGTCGTTCCTAGTCAAATATGAGCAGCACTTTGGTTTCCTGCTGCAAAGTCTGCTAATCCACTTATTCATGAGCTAATCTGCCTTCTACTGCTGCGGCAGACAGGGGAGAAGAGAGACTAAGTGAGAGTGGGTGAGAGAAAGGATGAGAGAGGGGGTACACAGCAAAACTGTGAATGCTACACGCTCTCAATGCCAGTGCGTTACCTATTTCGGGTGTCTCCAGGCATGATATGCTGCCTGTATACAGCTGAGGGAGGGGTCACAGAGCGGTGCTCGCAGGGAGACAAAATTCATTTGTGAGAAATGTTTTTGCATTAAACATATAATTTCCCTTTATCTTTCCAGCATGCCAAGTAGAAAAGCAATTCCTCTACTCTTTTTCTCCCCCCCTCTCTTACCCGTCAAATGTGTTTGTACTAACAAAGCTGGGAATGAAACGGGAACTGGGCTAAGTGTCACTGGCTGATGTAGTGTATCTTTAACTGCGCTGTGCTGCACTGGGAGCAGAGCTGCGAAACTGTCTCTCTCTCTCTCTCTCTCTCAGCGAGGCATTTTGGCAGTGGAGGCAGTGGAGGCAGAAAGGGGGAGGGATGCTGCCGGTGTCCGAGGGGAGGCAGATAAACACCACAAAGCACTTTGGTGGTGGAGTGAATGTGAGTGCCGGAGCCACACTTTTTAAATAAAGGCTGGTGCTCTCTCTCTCTCACAAATTCATACACACCACATACTCAAAAGACTGATTTTGACAACTTCCAGCCACACGCACAGACAGACACACATACACATACACATACACATACACACACATATACACAGCGATAGACACCACAAGAAACAAACTGCATCTTAAATCCAGATGAACCTCCCACATTCACAAACAAAAATGGGCAGCTGGAGGAGCAAAGGTTGCTGCTGCTGAACGCTGTATGTGCGATCCAGCCCACACAACTCAGTCTAACTGTTGCTTTCTACATCCAAAGCTCCACGCCCGATATGGAACATCAAAGACTAGCATAACCATTACCAGGCAATTTTCACTCACTGTGGCAATAATAATGTCCATGATACTACAATCCATTTTAGTGTGGATGGTAATATAGCAGTGAATCACAGTGTTATGAATTACACATTAGGCTGAAACAAAGGGGTCTACAAATGGACCCTATTAGCATGGAGCGTACTAGTGTGAATTAGCGTGTGTGTGTGATTACTGTGTGCCATTTAAAGAACATGTCATGCACCACCGACATAAACAAACAACAGGAACCAACAAACACACGCAGGCGCACCTCTGCCAATCTGTTCTGTTGATACTTACATAATTGTCTCGAGCGGACCAGCCTGGGTAGAGCTGCATGTGGAGCTGCCGTTCCTTGCGGGCTAACTCATAATACTTAGCTTGCTCTTCCCGAGATAAAGCATGCCACTGTTTCAGTACAAAGGAGATTAAGGGGGAAAAAAATAGCATACAGTCAATTACTGGCATGCACTTGCATGTTCCCTGCATAGAGATGTGTGCTGGTGTTTTGGTAAAGGCAAAAAAAAAAATCCTTTTTAACTTCCAAAGGTTTGGTTGAAAAAAGAAAAGAAAAAGAAACAGGGGAGGGGGGGATAAAAGAGAGACAAAGAAGAGAGGGAAACATGATGAAGAGATTAACATGCGCAAGAGTCAGAGAGGGAGAGAAGAGAAGGGGAAAAACTTTGATTTCATATCAAAACACTGGTTCCAATTTAGCAGCGCTTTTTATTCAAACTATGTCAGCGAGCAATTACCCTATGCAGGCCACAAACTAGGCTTTGCTGTGGCTGGCTGCCTCAACCGCTAGGCCTATTCGTTAAGGCTTTTAACATGGCTCTGTGGTTCCTCTCTTTTCCCAATCCTCAAAAGGAACAAATTTTGTCATTTACAACCGTGCCATTATCCCGGCATATTTTATTAAAGCCAATTTGATTAAATGTCACTTAGATAAGCAAGAGTTGTATCTGTGTCGCTGAGAGGGAAGTAATTGGCTGGGGCAATCATTACGACAATAATCACAACTAGTTCATAAAACGGCTGTATGTTAATAGTGAGGAATCTTTGTCCTTTTTTTTTTTTTAAACTAATTGGGGTTTGGAAAGTCCGTCCATGCAGCCTCACGGCTTGAACTGTGATCTCTTGGTGATTTAAGCCAATCCGCAAAAGATAAATTAGAGCAAAAAGGGGGAGAAGGGGACCGTTGTGTCAGAGCGCGCTGCCTATGTGACCTACCCTTCGTCCCAGGATCTGATTGATGGCAGCGCTCTCCTTCAGCGTGCACTCGGCGACCACATTCGCACGCATCTCTTTCATGTAGAGCATGAAGGCGTTTAGCGGCTTCTTGATGTGCGGTCTTTTGGGCTCCTGCTCCTTTCTCTGTTCGTGTTGGGGTTTCCTGTGACCAAAAAGAAACAAAAAGAGGGGAAGAAAATGACATGGGTGGGTGGGTGAGTGGGGGGAATATGAGGAAGAAACAAAATAGTTTGAAAATGAGAAAAATGAAAAAAAAAAAAAAAAAGAGAAAAGCTAAAGAAGAGGGAAATTGCGGTGCCGCAGTGGCGACAAAAGCAGCGAGGGTCTGGTTGCTCTTAGCCAATGGTGAGGCAGCGTGAGAGGGGTTGCCACGCCATGGGCCCCTTCCCTCTTTAATCATGTGCAGTTGTACAGTTGCAGCCCTTCATGCGGAGAGATTACTTCACCAGTAATGGCAACCAAACCTCTTCTTGTCCACAGCACATTGCCAATCGCTTAAAACCAAATGCTCAAACTCACACACTCAAAAAAAAAAAAAAAAGACTTGACTCCTCCGCTCCTGACTTACTTTCTAACAATCTTTTTGATTCCAACACAGACTTGGTGCGATGGAGGATGGCCATGAATAATGGAAATATCAGTGATAACCACTTCAGGGCGCTCGCAGCACTTCCCACTGCACACACTGGGGCTGTGAATTCAGTTCATCCGAGCACTAATCTAGGACCTGTATCTGTTGCTGGCTAAGTGTGTTGTGATCCCTGAGGCCAAATGAAGCATAGGCCTGTTATCAGTAGAGCACGGGCCCTCGCTGCCTATCTGCTCACATCAAGGGAAAGAGAACAAGGCTCTGACAGAGGGTTTGTTCAGCTATGGCCTACTGTAGTGGTGGAGTGCACAAATACCTGGAAGTATGTCATCTCAGAAAAAAACTGCTGATAGAGAGGTGAGGGGAGAGTGCTTTAAAAAAAAAAAAGTGTGAGAAGAGAGTGTCTGATGATTTTGTGTTTGCACGACTCACATGTGCATGATGTCTGTTTCATGCGGTGGCTCGTGTTTGACCTGTGGGTTGACGATGGCCGGGTGGGGGATCCCTGTGGCGTGGGGACCTGGGGGGCCAGGCACCATGTGGTGTGAGAACCTGCAAAAACAGCAGACGACATGCACTGTAATTAACCAAGACGGGACAAAGGAAGGTGTAAAGCACGGAGGAGAAGGCTCCGCTAAAGTGTGAAAACAAAGTGACAGCAGGAAGACAAGGACACAAAATCATAATGTTCAATGCTCAATATTTACAAAGACACTTTTTTGGCTGACAGAGAGGCTCATGGGAACAGGGTCACTGACAAGAGCTCTTGTCTGCAGTTCTTCTGGCTCTGGATCTTTTTATAGCAGCGATTTCATCAGCCTCTTCCTTGCAGTATTAAAGCGGGGTAGTGGAGTAAAGCTTTAATGTCCCTCAGGGCCAGTCTGGCTTACAGGCAGCAGTCAATAATAATTATAATAATATTATCCTGGACCAAGTGAAAGTGATCACACACATCCTACATTCCAGATGTTAAGACAGTCATATCAGCAATTACTTAGTTTAGATACAAAACTAAATTCTTGTTTGTATTTTGGACATTTCTTTAATCATTGCTTCTTTCCTGACTGTAAAGTCATTCAAACCTCTAAAATGTTTCAACTGTTTATGACTTACATGAAATACAGGCTGTGATGAGCTGTCAAGAGCCTCGTATATACTGTATATAAAAAAAAAGGTTGGCAAACATTGGTTTATATGATAATATGGGGAATTTCATGAGCGTTGTGCACTCTGCTCTATTGTGAATCTAAAGCTCCAAGGACTGAATACTAACTTAGAAGTCCAGGTACTTCCAAGTTTCCATGAGTTGTGCTCATGTTTGGCCTCTCGCTGCACCTCAAGAACTATGAAGTTCAGGCGAAATAGGTGGAAGTGACAGGGAAACGTACTGTGGTCTTTCTTCCTTTTTTATTAAAATTCGATTTGAAGTCATTCAAGGTTCTTCAAAACTCCTTTTTTTTAAAAAAACATACAGCTCTACAACACATGAGAGAATCTTTGGATGTGCTTTTCAGCCGTTGTCACGTCTTAATCTCATCTTGTCATCAGACCAGAGGGTGCAAGAAGTCAGTATCTCCATTTTCCATTTCGTTCCACTTGTTTCACCACTACTCACTCCATCGCGTTGTGGCCAAGTTTCAATTGCTGGTTGCTGATTTTTGTTTTGTTTTGTTTTGTTATATAAAGAAAAGATGAGAGTACAAACTATGACCAAGACCCCAAATCAGAAGAGTTCCTCATAAAGAAAAGAAGGTAGGAAAGTGGGAAAGTTTAGGATAAGTTCCTAAATCAAAATGGGTTTTAACATATTGTAGGTATTCAGCTGAAGAGGAAAGCAGGAGGAGACCGTCTGGGCCTCAACCATTGCCTGATCTTGCACCTTACATCTGGCTTCACTCAGTGTATGCCTGAAAAGCCCTGTCTTTGCAAACATCACACAGAAATAGACGGTGAGGAAGTAGAAGGAAAGAAGGTAAGACATGTTGGGAAAGGAGAGAAAAAAATGGCACAGGAAATGGAAGTGACAAGGATGCAGTCAGAGAAGGCAGAGAGAACACAAGTAAAAAGATCCCTTAAAAAAATACTTTGCAAACATGAAGTGAAGCTCAGACAGAGAGAGAGAGAGAGAAGTGCTTCCAGAAAACCTTTGATGGGGTGGGGTGGGGTGGGGTGGGGGGGTTAAGCAGCCATATGGTTATGCGGGGGCACGTATGCGGTGATGTGTTTGACATGTGCTGGGCACACAAGAGGAGCGGTGTGGCTGAAGCCGCAGCAGCGCAGCAGGAAACAGCCAGCGGCAGACCTCCCTGTGAAGGCTGCTGCTGCTGCTGCTGCTGCTGCTGCTGCTGCAGGCCGGCTTCCCTCCGCTCAGCACACACACTGCTACTACTAGTGTCAGTGTGCATCTGATGTGAAGAGACAGGACGGTAATTGCTCCCTGTTTACACGAATCAACCATGCATGTTTTTGTTTTTACTTGCTGTCTGCGACTCACCATCCCAGCGGTGGCGTGATCTGCCCGACTCCTCCAGGAGATAAGGAGTAGAAGTTGGTCATGTCTGGTCCGGGGTGATGCCTCTGCATTCCTAAGAAAAAAGACACACACACTGTTAGATACTGCAGGAACAAGTCAAACACAGGGCATGGTAGCATGTTGATACTTTTTCAGCACAAACCAAGACGTGCCCATCATCTTCCTTTCAGAGTTTCCTGGCAAGTTTCAAATGTTGACATCAAACGCTTTATTGGATCATGTTTAATATTCTTTGGTCGGACATGTTCTGATTTAGCTCATAACTTTGTTTTAATTAAATAATGTGGTATTTTATTTCACCCTCATGTGCAGCTGATTGTAATAAGACGACATTTAACATTGCTGCTTTTTTAATGACCAAAAAACTGTTGAGAAAAGTCACGGTCACATTCCTCGGAGCACTGGTACCAGATCTGTGGTCAGTGCTGGTCGACGACGGCCTTTTGTTTTTGCACTGGAGTCTCATCAGCGAGAAAAAAAGCTGGACTGTTGCATGTTTTTCACTGATGAATAGTGTCTGAACATTCATTCCTAACCTGGGAAGTTACAGTTTGACAGAAATAAAATAACTCTTAGCTCACGGTTTACTCGTAAGCTTTTTTTCCAAAACTGCTTGGTCCGTGACCTCTAAGCACTTGTTTGAAAAACTCATCATCACTCATTTCCACCTCCACCTTTTCTCCCCCATCCTGCTCCTGCTCTCCTACAGACACACGTCGGGGCTTGAACATGCGTCTCTTGACCTCATCTTATCAACCGGTAGAGAAAAGGATCATATTTTCTCTGCTTAGCTCGATTCCTTCCAGTGTGTTACAGCGTCTTTAAGCTGGTTAATTGAAGCTTCCTCTTTGTGGCAGAGGCTGCAGCTCTCCCTGTAGACACGGGATTGACTTGGACTAACTGTCGGTGGATCTTCAGGACTAAGCTGCTCCATCTCCAGCTCTCCCCGGCTCCGACTGGGTTTCAAGGTCGAGGGGTCTTCTTTTTTGTAAGGAGACTTAACGAGACTGCAGGATGAAGTGGAAATCTAACTAAAATCTACGTTGGCCCAGGTCTTAATGCGTTACACCTTTTTGTTTTTCATTTTGGTTTAAGTAATAACACGATTTAAAGTCTGCAGATATCAAGTAATATACCGTTCATACACATTCAAGTGGAATGTGCCTACAGTACATGTGTGCTCAAACATACACACACTCGCAAAGAAAAAAAGAGGGCAAATGCCTCCAGATTAGCACCATCTTCTAATCCCTGCTGGAGCCAGCCTTTTCTCCCTCGCCTCTATCCTTTTTCTCCCTCTTTCTCTCTCCAGGCTGTGGTCTGAAGGGGCCTCCCTCCTGAGAGACAGGGCGAACGGGGGGCTTATATCTCCAAAGCCAATGTTGCAACGCTGGATTCACAGCGCGCGCAGCACTACCCCCTGCCCACTAATCCACCACCGAACACTCCTTAGGGCCCTCCTGAGGGCAGGAGGGAAGGATGCATAGGGGTGAGGCAGCGAGGGAGGAGAGGAGAGACCCAGCGTGTTAACCTTGTCACTCACATCCCTAAGGTGCCTAATTACTCACCCCCACCCACACCCCCCACCCCTTCTCTTTCACACGTTCCTGTTGACACCCAAACAGTGCTTCACACTTGCATTTCCTCTTGAAAACAAGCAACACCGACACGATTTTCATTGTAAACCCCTGGAAATAATCTGTATTCAAATTAGCGCTCACATATCATGCTTTTTTTTTTTAAAAAGAGAAAATACAATATAAAAAAGGTTTAACTGTAAAATGTTCAAAGCCACCCCCCCCACCCCTCCCACCCCACACACACACACACACCCTCAACCTTCCATCCTACATTGCGGCCCTGTGCATATTAGAGCTCATAATGAGAAAATCCATGATTGTTTTTCATAATTAACGAGCAGATCAAAGTCTGAGCCCACTAAGGAAGGCAGAGCATCAACTGGTCGATATGATAGAGAGAGAGAGATAGAGAGAGAGAGGGAGAGAGAGAGAGAGAGAGAGACAGCAAGAAAGAGAATAAGAGAGGATTCGTTTTAAGCATTTTCAGCTTAGCTCTGCTGGTATACACACACACATGAATATGCCTGGGGAAATCATTGGCAGCTAATTCTGCAACTGGATCGCTTGGACATGGATTTCTTTTGGGCGTCTGAGTGCAAAGATCAAATATAGTAAGAAGAAAAGTCCTCCAGGGGTCCAAACTGCTCTGCTGTGTTTGTCAGAAACTGAGTGGATCTCTACGGACCGACACAAAGAGTCAAGTGGAAGTAGTAGCAGTATTACCTCATAAATTGTAGTACATGACAACAAGTTTCTGAAATCTAACGCATGCATGTGCGCATGGTGTAGCTACTGCTCAGTTCCATGTCAACACAATTCTTTCTTGCTTCCATTTGAAAAAAAAAAAAAAAAACTCCAAAAAAACGTGTCTGGCGCATGATTCCTCTGACATATGTGGAGCACAATTTCTTTATATGTCTCACTCCCTTCATCTCACTAAGCTGTGTACTCTTGTGCTCAGTTCTATTTTGTTATTTATAGCTGATCCCTTAGAACCTCCCAGCGTCATCATCATCTTCATCATCGCCTACATCCTGTCTGATTCCTCCCCTCCTTTTCAACTTGCAGCCGCAGGAGCAGAAAAAGCTGCGAAAGGAGGGAGGAAAAGGAAAAGAGAGAGAGAAAAAAAAAAAAAGGTGCGGGACCAAAACTATGGAGGGCCCACGTCTGTTCGCATTCGTGAGAAGCTGCCAAAGTCTCCAGCTGCGCGGGGCTGAGGAGCTCGTCCAAATTGCTGAGGAGCTCCTCTGCAGCTGTCAGAGCTGTAGCTTGATGTTGTTACTGAGAGGCAACGGGTGCAGAGGGAGAGGGCAGCAGAGCTCAGCGCGCCATCCCACAGGCCGCATCAAATGAGTTCACGCTTAGAGCCGATAGGAGGGATGACTTTTTGCTAGCGACACGTTTTGGTTTGTGTGTGTCCATTGATTCCTGACGGTGTTGACAGGACGAGGATGTAAAACAGATACACAGTGATAAAAACAGAAAACAGGTTCTGGTTCAGTTTAGTGCAAACTGAGGTTGCTGATCAGCATCGCTGCAATATCTTGAGTCTGTTTAGCCTTGTTTATTTGAGGTTGATGTAAAACATTGGTTCCCCACACTTTTTTCCTTGAAGCTCCGCTTGCTTGTGTCCAAGACAAGCCAGCCTGCACAGACGCATCAGAAAAATAAACTAATCTGTTACAAACATTTATTTACGAAAATAAACTGCAGTTGTAAGTTTTTGTTCCTATTCTCTTTGTTTATACATAATTTTGATTATCCAACTGGGTGTGTTATTGGGATTTTAAATTCTAATATGCACAAATATCGTTTTGATAACCTCACAACCTCAGGTTGGGAACCAATGATGTAAAACACAAAAACGTTTTGAACACTAGTTCAACAAAGCACAGCGGCAAATTATATTGTGTAAAATTTCCCGTTTAAACCCCGACTGTGGAGTAGCACAGACTCCAGCACATTGTATTATCAATATGAGATTATCACTTTTAAAAGCAACCAGCAGGGACACTTCCTGGGTCTGGGTCTTTTCTGACTTTCAGTTGAGTTTCTAATCAATTTGAGCCGTTAACTAATGTTCCTACTGGTTGTAAATACAAGATGGAGGAGGGAACACAGCAGCTATATCCTGGATTTAAATAGTAGAGGTGCACCGATCCGACTCAATTGATCGATATCAGCATTTAGTAGATCAGGTATCACTTCAACTCAACATGAACTACAGCTCTTTCATCAGACTTGTCATAAAATTCAATGACTCCTCAATCAGCTGTATTTATTCAGTCGTGGCAGGGCAGGCTGCCAACTGAAGGTTTCAGTCCCACAGCAAAGCCTGGCCTCATGTTACCCTCAATAAAAAAACTCCTTCCAGGCAGTAACGTTTACGAATTTGAAATCTGGCGAAAAGAGAGAGCCCTGTTGTCAGAGAGGTAGAGCTATGAAGGAGCAAAGAAGTTTGTCAAACTGAGTAAGTTGTCCTTCTCTTGCTTACTAAAGCAGCTCGGATGTGTTTTGAAAATATTGCCACCGCGTATTGAACTTGTTAAGCGGGAGGACGCCAAGCGCATCCGGAATATTTTGGAACGCGGACCAGTCACAGAGATTTTGTCAAAGCATGAAGAAGAAAACCCTCTCTGAGTGAGTAATAAGCAGAGGCATGTTTTGTTTGTATTGCACCCAGCTGCCACGCAGTCGGTGTACAGGCCGTCAGTGTTGTGTCATGCTCTGGTTTCTACCTTGCTTGTTGCTGCCATCCTGGGGGTGATGGCCAGAGTGAGATCCGGGGGCGAAGTGCTCGTCGCTGTACGTGATCAGCGGGGTGAGTGGGTGGACGGCATGGGACGGCTGCACCACGGGGACTTTGTTGGACTGTTGAGGAAAAACACAAAGACATTTAACACATGAGGCAAGAGGGATGAGGTTGTACGTGAGCGTCAACTGCGTGACTCCATGAGCAATATGGTTGTGTTGCTTGTCACATGATGCTGGGACTGGTAAAGGCACAGAGTGCGGGTGGTCTACTGAGCAGCACAGAGACTCCTTATAGATGTGGGTGACGCTTATTAGGATGGTCAAGGGAAAAAAAAGAAACTTAAAAAACATTCTTCCAATTTCTTTTCTTTTTACTACTGCATGAGCCCAGCACCTAAAAACTTTGTTTAGCCTAGGTCAGCGGGATGGCAAACCCTATTCCCTCGAGGAAGGAGGCAAAAAACAAGTCAAAAGAGGTGCACGAGCGTGTTTGAGACAGCAAAAGAGAGAAAGATGCAAGCAGAGCTGGAGCGAACAGGAGCAAGCGAGCGATAGACCAAAGAGAAGGGGAGAGAAAAGAGACTCGCAGGGTAGAGTTAGAGCAGAGGTCTTAGGCGGGAGATCAAAGGCAGTCATTAGCTGGTGAATAAGGGGAGTTCATTACAGAGAAAGAGCCGGGGGAAGGAGAGATGAGGGATGGAGGAGGAGGAGGAGGAGAAGGGGGGGGGGGGTTGGCTACGGAGAGAGAGCACGAGTGAGACAGATGTCTGTAGCGGTACTTAATGCAGGGGTAATCACGTCAACAGTGGCCTGGCCACAAGCCCCCCCCCCACCTCCCCATCCCCTTCCCCATCCCCGGCTGACTCACAGAGACCTGCCTCCTGACAACGAAAATAGGCCGAGCCAGGCCCAAAAAACCCCGGCCCCCCCAACCCCCAGCCAACAGCGCTTACATGCTTCAGCAGCACTGAACACATGGTAATGCTTAGCCATGCTAAATCTACTATTTACAATCTGAGCCCAGAGCTGAGCTGGAGTCAAAATATCACCTCCACAGGATATATGGCTAATCGCAGAGACATCGGTTCACTGTTGGGCGAGACGTGTCTCTCGCGCTGAACGGGCACCCACAACAAGCCTTTAAATCAAAAGAGATGGAACTTCGTGAAATGGTAATCAGCGACTCCCGCAGGAACAGTCACCTGATTAATGATGTTGTTGAAGATACTCCACTAAATTTAGCACCAGCATAAAATTCTTACAGACGAGATATAATCAAGGGATTGTTCTTCGCTCGCTTTCACTTCGTTGTCCTAGTGAGGTGTGTGCCAAGGTGACATTCCTGTGGTGCTAATTGGTGATTGGCGCCCCCCCCACACACACACACACACACACACACACACACACACACGAAATGCTGTGGACACGGGTGGCTGGAATGTCTGAGTTTCCCCGAACCACTCGCAGACTGGCACCACTCTCAACTTAAGACACCCCTCCCCTCCCACCCCCAACTTCTGGGAACGTCCTAACAAGGAACACAAAGGCCAGTATGTGGTGTGGTGTGTGTGTGTGTGTGTGTGTGTGTCTGTCTATGTCTGAGTGTGTGTCTGTGTCCAAAAAACAAAACAAAAAAAGCGCTATGTTTCCCCAACCATGCCAAGCATCATCCACATCAGGCTCCATAACAAAGTCGCCTCCCAGAGTCTAGTTCCATATTTGATATAGACAGCAGTGTAACAGTCAGTGTAACACCTGTTTCAGCGAGACAATTCCTGCCTGAAACTAATGAAGCCTTGATGCAGCAGCTTATCACATGAACCAGTGCAGGTGAGCTGGGCTCTTTGACCCCGGTCAGCAAGAGTCAAAGGTGACGGGATAATCTGCAGGTGTGGGAGTGTCAGACCTCATCCTACAGAGGGGAGGGAGGGGGGGCTTATTAGTGAGGGCGGCTAACCCTAAAGGGGCACTAACCGGGACCGGGGTGGCCGGGACATGCCTACGCCAGGGGCTAAATGATAGCATTCTCACCCATATTATTTTACGCCTCTCCACTCCCATTTGTTATTCTTTGGGAATGAGATAAGAACCTGGGGATTATCATTTTTAGCTGGAAGTCTTCTCCAACTTGTAGCAAAGGAGACAGAAAGGGAAGGGAAGGGGGGGTTGGAACAAAAGTTACTCGCTTTTACTCAGTCACACACATATGAACTGTGGCATTAAAAAAAAAAAGAAAATAAATAAATTATATTGGGTGATTTGACACTTTATCGCTCACTAAAGCCAGAGCCCGCTACCAAAGAAGAGAAGCCATCTTTTGTGCTTTCCCCAGTTACAGCTGTCAAATCTTATTTTTCTCCACTTCTTAATAAACTGCCTGCATTGTGGCAAAATCCACCAGGGAAAAACCAGCAGTCCTCTGTGACTGATACAGAATTTATGGCTATTTGGGTGCACATTTACACAAACTGCATGCTCCAACTAGTCATGGTTTTACCTGAGGAGGAATGAATTGTAATTTAGGCTTCATACAGTACACCTTCACATCTCTTACAGCAGATCTAATACGAGAAGTGTATTAGGGTTAAATAAAATGTTACGACTGTGCCTCTTTGGAGTTGGAATGATGATGAGCCAACAGCCGTCATGGAGCCACCATTTTAATACTTCCAGGTGGAGACTTGTTGGCTTGCTGCGCCCACTTTGCAGAGCTCTTGGCGAGCTCACAGACAAAAAAGAAAAAAAAGAAAACGCACGACACCCTTTTACCAATATCCTGCAGGAAGTAGTTGGAGACACTCAACTGACCACAACCGTGAGGGTCACGTCACATCACAGCGATTTGATCACCTCTCATCCCTGGTGCTGACTCTGAAAGCCCTCAGCAGCAGCAGCAGCAGCAGCAGCGGTCTTGCAATGGAGGGCAGCCATATTGGAGGTCCCTTTTATTATATAGGAGAAATAATAGGCTTAGGATCTTTCTATTCATATTTTTCAGGGAGAGCGAAAGAGGAGAGGCGGCAAGGATTGAAAAGAAAACGTTCCATTTGGAATTTCATATCCAGGCTTGGCCGGCCCTTTTAAAGAACCCCTCAGATGTGGTTTTAAGAGAAATTCATTGTGCGGAACTGGAGCTGGCAGGGAGCCCTCCATGGAGGAGACACTCCAGTGTGTTTCAGCACGGGGAGCCAGTGACTTGGCGTGCCGTCTGAAGTTGGGGGTGGGGAAGAGAAATGGGACGGTTCATTTTTGTTTCTTTCTTCTTCTTCTTTTTTTGTGAGGGAGGATTTTTTGATGACGGCACGCCGGTGTCTCTGAGCTTGTATTCTGTCAAATTCCACCAACATCCTGCCACGGTTTCTAAGTGCCGAGTGTGTGTTTGAATGTGTGTCTATGAGGTATATGGAATAACTATCCCTGCAATATTGCCTTTTTAGCATCTCTCTCCCTCTCTCCCCTCGCAGCACAGCTTTTGTACTCCACTCAATTATACCACTTCTGCAGAGTGGAGTGGAAAAAAGGGAAAGCGGGAATTTTATAATAATCACTTCCCACTTCTGTAATTTATATGCAATGAGGACTCTTCGCGCCTGCAGCTACAATCAAGTGTGTAGAAACCATGTGAGGTGTTTCACAAACAGCTGGGGAGATGGCAGCTCAAGTGGTGGTGGCTGTGGGTTCCCATGCTGCTAAAATCTTTTCACTAAGATGCCCTTCTCACCCCAAAACCCAACCTCACCTACTCAGGGGATTTTCTGCACACTGGAGGAAAAGTATGCACCAAAAAAAAGAAAGAAAAAAAAAGGCCCAGGATATTAACAGGAAAAAAAAAGACAAGACAGGAAACAGGGCAAATAGTGTTGGCAATAATTTGCTGTGAATTTCCAATAAAATAACACCATTCCCACCTGAGGAAATCTTTTAAGACAACAGTGAATCACTGGCCGAGAGCACACACCCTCGTGTGATTGTTTAAATATAGTCTTTGGCTACTGTTTCCACTGACAATGGTTCATAAAGACGCCAAGATTACAGACAGAAAGACTCTGTAAATGCTGAAAGTCTGAGTATGAAGCGAGGGTGTGTCCGTATAGCTGAAATCATACAGAGTCGCCCTCAGACCAGGTGTTCACTCTCAGGTGCGTTTCTGTGCAAGTTGTCCAACCTTTTCCCAACAAAAGTGAGCAAACATTCTCTCACTGTCTCCCATTTACAGCCCAGGAAAAGAAAAAAAGGGACCATACCTCACTCCCTCCCCTCCCTCTCTTTACCAAAACCAGTGGAGACCAACCTGAGGAAGCTTAAATAAATAACCAATTACCATTCGTAGCACTGGTTGAACCCCACCAGCTTCGAGTGGAGTGCTAAAAATGGAATGTTTTATTGGCAGGATGGCCCCTTAGCCAGGGGGCTTAATGTAACGAAACCCAATTAATGGAGAAGAAAGCCAGGCCGCCAGCGAGCGATGGAGCACCACGCGCCCGGGGTAATGAGACGAACAAGCGAAGCCAACCACAGGGACAGAAGAGGAGGAGGCTACGAATAACAGGAAAAGCCTGCCCTGGAGAGAAATTAACATCAGTGAAGTCCCCCCCCCCCAAAAAAAAAAAAAAAAAAAAAAAAATCTCTTCTTCTCCCTCCTCTTTTCATTGGAATCAGAAATCCTGCATGCTACTCAAGAGTCCAAAAGTTGAATAGAGGCGATGACACTGAAGGCTGAAGCCAGCTGGTTAAAAAGGTACAAGGGACAAACGCAAACTTGAGGCCGAGTGGTGCAAATGGCTCACACAGCCCCCCCCCAAAAAATAAGAAGCATGAAGCACATACACAGTGTTATGGTTTTAGTGGCTAAGTCGCAGCGCCAATTTATCGTTGTGAGGAAACTTGTGACGCCAGCCCTCTAAATACAACCGTTACACCCACATGGACGCACAAGCCATACGCCAAACACTTCACATTAACACATATGACCGACACATGTCACTGTATAAACATGGAATCCACACACACACACGCACACACACACAAAAACATTGACTCAAAAGGGCACATAGACACGCTGTAAAATGTGGTTATGGTACATGGTGAAAGGATCAGGCTGCAATAACCACGCGTTTAATGAATTTAACACATACATGCTACATATGAACACAAAGGAGCTATTAACAGCCAAGTTCCCCCCTCTCCCCGCTACCACCAAGCACAAGTGAATAGGCGACGGGGTGGATTACCCATCATCCTTCAGTTGGCATGAAGAGCGTGTGCTCCGAGCAAACCAATCACGCTAGCTCTTACACTGACATTCTCAACGTGCAAAGAAGATAATTTGTGTGAAATGTGCCTGCCCCAGATGAAAAGACTTGATCCGCTTTTTAAACTGTTCAACTCTTAATTTCTATATGTCGTGGAGCTATTAAAAACCCAGGGAAGAGCAACAGAACATGAGGAGCGATCCAGTTATTTTTCCCCTTTTCAGCCAAGCCACAGCGAGTTAAGTGAAGGAAGACAACAATCGGTCTCATTTCAAAAAGGTCATCCAAGAGGTCAGGGTGAATTTAGGCTCGCTGCCTTCCACCTTGGGTCTCTTGGCCGAAAACCAACCTTACAAGATCAGCATCTCCGACCCGGTGTCCAACATCTCGTCTCGCGAGAAACATAGACTGCTTTACGGCACTACGACACAAACACGCCCAGTAATTCGTAATCTTTCGTAACGTAATCCACCTCGGTAGACATCGCTCCACAGATTGCCTTCTTGCCGCCTTTGTTGGAAACAAATGCACATGGCCGGGGGATGGTTAGCGGTGAGTTTTTACGACAGTAAAAATATGCAGTCTGAAACTGTAGGGGGAGCTCCTTAGAGAGAAAAAAGTGATCAAAACGGTGAAAAAGCGACCGCACAGCTCCCCTTTAGGGCTAATTAATTTCCAAAAACTGCTGGGCATTGTAGTTTTTGGGTATGGGACCTTGGGTACTTTTGACTATTTTAGGCAGATGCAACATACAACGTCCTGGTGGATTCCCTAAAGATAAACAAAATGATAATGAAGGGACATGCCAACCTGTGCAACAGTGTGTTTAAGGCAACAATGGGGCTCAGTTCAAGTGATTAATTAATGGTTTTGCTTAAGGCTGCACAATTAATCGCAATGTAATCAAAATTGCAATATGGCCAAGCACAACATCCAAATAACAGGAGCTAATATCCTTTTCTTTCTTTCTTTCTTTTTTTTAATCAAGGCAAAATATGTCACAACATTGTTTGACGATGTTAGCACCATTTGTGTTGAGGTGAGGTGTTGCTACAGAGATGCCCTGGCCAACCATTTATAATCTCAAGAAGTAAAGAACAAGGCCAAACAAAAATATATTTTTCAAGTGAAAATGAAAAGCAAAAATTACCATTCCAGGCACAGGATGACTTTGGTGATTCAATTTGATCTGTTGACACAAATAGAAAATAAAGCATATCATCAAATTTATACTGTAAATGCATGCAAGATAGTAAGATGCAAAGTTTGTGTACAGCTTCCCTATTATTGTATTACATTTCCCTTCCTGACCATATTGCCATGTGGTGTGTACTGTATACTGTCTCGGCTGAAGGTTTTGGCAGTGAAATGTTTCCATGCCACATGAACAATTGCCACCGTGCTCACACACAATCCAAGCGCTGTGTGGGAGTTGATCATCTCTGAGTGGAGGTCGGCTCCTCCGCAATCGTGTTTGCAGAGAGTGTGTGTGTGGTGGAGGTGTGGTGGGGGGTTGGGCCTCTGCTCTGGCAGCGCCCTGGGCGAACTGCAGGATGTTCACCTTGCGGCGGGGCACAAGGCTCATTATCACAGCAGGACCTGGTCACATCAAAGGACTGAGGAAAGGGCAAACATTCTGCTGAAGTGCCACTGTCAGCAGGCCTGCGAGCGGCACATGCGCACACATACACACAAAAGACGGACCGCACACACACTAGAGTACCCACTAGGCAACTATACCCCCACAAAGAACATGGCTGCTCTCTGTAGCATCACCACCATCATCATTTATCAGCACTAGTAGCTGATATATAGATATAAACACAGCTACCTTGAATCCAAATAGTCAAAAGCCTGTCGCTGTATGTGTCGCTGCCTCATCAATCTGATCAGCCGTGTGTCCCACATCATGGGAAATGTCCTACTTGGGGCCTTGTGTTTGAAATCAGCCGTTAAAACTGACCACGAGCAGGAAATGTTGGAGCACACTTGTCTTTTTTCTTTTTTTTTTCTTCCTGAATCAATCGGCATCCCTCTCCAGCAGCTATTTATAGCAACCCCGCTGCTGCATTAACACACTGCATGATTTATCATTAGAAGCCAGCTCTGGTCTGCTGAGTAGCTACATTCATGCCAGGCTGCACAGTGGTGCCAACATCCACATTCAACAACAACAACACACGAAGGGCCCCCGAGTGTCGGACACAAATAAAATCGCAGCACAGGCTAACTATGTGCAGCTAGCACGCTAAAACCTTAGCAGCCCGTACAATACCAGAGACAGAGAGAAAGAGGGGCGAGAAAATGCAGTGCAGAATGGGGGGAAAAAGTGCTGATGAGTTGCCTTATGCAGGAGCTTCATAGAGCCGTCGAACAAGAGCGGATTTGCCTGCTACACCTAGATAGTGCCCCCCCTTCTCCCTTCCTCAGCTTTCGCCCAGGTATTCTGGGTATGAATGGCTGTCAGTTTGGATTTGGAAGCTCAGCGTTGAGGGGGGGAAAATAAGAGTCTGGTGGGGGTCTTTGTGTGTCTCTACCTGTGGAGACGAGAGCTAGAGACAGTACTCTTCTCTCTAAGCCCGAGCTAGCCCCAACGCAACGCAACGCTCCGCACCACCGCTGTCTGTCGAGGGGAAGGTGGTAAATGTTAGCACTGTGCGAGCTAGCCGGGGCAGACAGCAGCAGCACAGGCTGTGGAGGCGCTGCCGTGTTTGCAGGGAAGGTTTTTCAATGGCACACACCAGGAAAATGTGGATGGGGAGGTGATTTGAATGAGAGCTGCTTCTGCCTGAGCTGTAGAGAGTATTGACCTAGTTTTCCGTCTGTATTTCACTCAGACAGATGCGCTCCCACCCACATAATGTTTAAGAATAGAAAGAATAAAAATATTGATGGGTTAGTGAGCCTCTACCATTGATGACTTAATGGAATAAAAAATAGAGAATGGGTGAATTGGATTCAATTTCTTGTGATTGGGTTCAGTATGTAGGTTATGTAATGTTTTGGCAAACTGGAAGGTCCTGAAAATCCCCCTTTGCCTCAGGTGTTATATCACCACCTGTGTCCTGGCTGTGGTCTGAACTTTGACCCCACAGTCACATGACTAGTGCTCTTTCACCTCAGTGCACCATTCCTCTTGAAGATAAACCCATTCTGTCGTGTTTGTTTTTTTGTTTGTTTTTTACTTTAAAAAATGATCTTTTTACATTATTAGACAAAACCCTGTTTTTGTATTAGGTTACAAATTATATCATGGGTTTTGGTCCTGGTTGTAATCAGACGAGGCTCATGTCACAGTGCTGACACGCATTCATGGTTGTGGATCACTCTGGAAACCTTTCGGCTCATTCACATTATGGACCGTGCAACAATAGCAGCAGCCCACTGTTTGGGTGTGATTCCACGTTTTAAGGGATTAACTGGTAAAGACTACCAACAACTGCCTTTCAGCCTGGAATTAGTCATTAATCAAACCACACATTTTAGGGTTTCTTTCTAGCTAGGCGCACACGCCCCTGCTAAGATCTGAATGAAAAGCACAAAGCTATTCAAATCTGATCCCCTCCGAACAAATGGCTTTTCTCCATCTCCACAGAAAAAGGGAACACTTCAAGAACCTCTCCAAGGATCTGAACGGTCACATGAAAACTCCGCCCCGTCAATTAGCTTTGTGGCAGGGTTTTATGGGCTTTAATACAAACAAAACAATGACCATGTACAACATGGCAACGGACAACGTCTGCTTATCCCCTGATACCGCTAAAGAAATGCTAATAGTAAATTTCTGGAGCACAAAGGGACCTCCTTAGGTTCAGAGCATATGGTTATAGTGACATTATAGGGTACACTCATGCACCTGATGCCACACATCTGAATGATAAGCGACCCAATGAATACACCGTGGCTGTAATTCAGCTCTTAGCTAGATTTATTCATGGTGAACTACCCCATGTTTGAATACAGTCTAATCTGTCGATTACACATGGAGGGGCGGTTGGATTGAATGAGCTGCAACACATGATGTAACTGTTTTAAGTTATCTTGACGATGTTTGTTCTTTTGTTCAGTTTCAAGAGCTGTAAAAGGGACTCTATCCGTCATTCAACAGACAATCAACTGGCAACTACATAAATGCATCATTTTTTGTTCTTCCAGAGCGCAAATTACAAAAAATACTAAACATAGCGAAGCATAAAGCTTCATCTTAAATGCCCTTACTTGTGGCTTGAAACTGTAACTCCCCAAATCTGTGTAGCTCCTCTACTATTAAGTTGATGTTAAGTTATTTTCTGTGCAATCATGTTTACATTTATGTTTATGTTTCTCTATGAGCACAGGCACAGCAGAGTTTATGGCCAAGATGGTTGGTAAGCGCCATCAGCTCTCATTGTGGGGTAGCTATGGTAATCCACAACCTGTTTTTAATGACAAGTTGGGCAAGGCAGACCCACATAAAACTGAGCAGCTCTGTGGATCCAGGTCAGATACCAACTGTTTGGTCAAACAAGTAAGGAAGTCAAAAGTTTGTTGGTGTGTGTGTGTAGTGTGGAAGGTTTGTTGGTGTTTGCAATCACGGGACGGGGGTAAAAAAAAAAATGCAGTTTTGAGGTCAAGGGGGCACTGTGGGCACTTACATTTCCCCCGTCCGTCATATCAAAAGATCGGGGTACAGTGGGGGTGGACTGATTTGATGTTTTGATGCATTGTTTGATGACGGGCAGCTCAAAGTCGAGGATGCCTCTGTGATGTCTCTCCATTGGAGGACATGAAAAGCGTCACCTGGCCCCTGAGCTGAGGGTTACGGCTGCTAGTGGATTTAAGGGCTCCTGCTGAGCTGGACGGTGGCTCCATTGATGCCACATAATCCATTCAGCGTGACCTTTATTTTCTGTTTTTTTTTTTTTTTTTTTTTTTTTTATAGACTGTTCCACTTCCCCGTCAGCCTGCCTTGTTAAAACTATCACACACATCACGGTGCTGATGAGCTACATTGTATTATAACAGGACGGTATATCTAATTTATTTAATGTGTACATCCCACAAGGAGAATAAGTGCCTCCCATTACCAACCAAGTCGTCCGATGATCAAAAGAAACAAGGAGCACAAGGCAAGCTCATCAGATGAACAAACACATTCTTGCTAGATATCTTTGTGGGTTTCATCATCCTGCATCAAGTGACTGCTGAGGAAAAAAAAAAACAAAGCCTTGTTCTCATCCCTGTGACATCAGCGCTTACAGACAGAGCGCAGGGGAAGAATCAAAGCCAGGGCGATCATATATTTCCAATTAACTAGTGAATGTGCAATTTTTCATCTGCACTCCACCCAACCTTCAACTAATTGTTTTTAAAATCCCACACCAAAATATCATAGGCTTAAAAAAAGAAAAAGGCATACAAATAAATAATCTCATAACATACGCTAGGCGGTATTAGTCATGAGCATCAAACTCCTACCACGTTCTAGATTTGCCTAAACTAGGAGCAAACATAATTGGGATAAATCTCCTCAGTAAGCCACATAAAAAAAAGCAGAAGGGTGTAAATTGTTACACTGCTGTGTGTTAAGACACTGAAACAGTTGCACAGATCAGACGAAACTGCAGCAGCAGGGAAAGAGCAGCATTCAGCTCTGCTGTTTTCCTCTGTGACTTGGGGCCACTGAGTTTTTCTCCAGCCATAGTAAATTGGGCGCCTGGGGCAGGAGCCTTGGCCAAGCTTGCATTTCGGAGCCGGCTGTGGAGGGCATGAGGGATAGAGATATGGCACTGGAGGGGGGGACAGGGCTGTGGATGTGTGGTGGTGGTGGTGGTGGTGGTGGTGGGGGGAGTGGAAGCGCAGTGGAGGTGACATTACGCACATGTTTTAACACAAAAGAGAGACCTGGCTCGTTAGCACACTAACTAGCGAGTTCCATGGCAATCAGCGCTCTTCATTCTTTCTGTTCTCTCTATCCACTCCGTCATAAATATGGCTACATCTGCAAGTGTAATCACTCCATTGTACTCTGATTTTTTGCTCTGCTGGACAGCAGCATGGCAGCCTTGCTTTTCAGCACCCCCCCACCCCCCACCACCACCACCACCACCACCTCAATCCCCTCCTTTCCCTCAAGTGCCCTCGCCTGTTACTGGCTACTCCTTTCCTGGTGAGGCCGGTGTGTCTCACAGATTACAGAGCTCCGGTCGCTCAGGTAACAAGAGTCACTAATCTGGCTGGGGTTGAATTACGCATAATTGCCTCGGCACCGTGATTGATTTCAGCCCTGGAAAGGAAAAGACGACGGCTCACCCACCCCCCCACCACCACCACCACCACCACCACCACCACCAAAAACACCCCCCACCACCACCTCCCTCCCTGCCTCTCTCCAGCGCTCACAAGCGGCAGCCAAGACTCTCCATCTAGTAGGAGGCAGGAGGCTTTGAAGAGATCAAAGCCAAGGCCGGGAGCAGTTGCGCGCCCTGGGAATACGGGAGAGAGGCTTTCTGCTCCTCAGCCCTATTTTCTAGCGTCATGTCGGATTGCAGCTGTATTGCATTTCGCCAGTTTTCTTAATGCTCTTGGTTTTGACTTTGACATCAGTGATCCCCTTCGGTTTCTTCAAAAACAAGGGGGGAGGAGGGAAAAAAAAAGAAAGTGAATGAGGAAGAAAGAGAGAGAGAGAGAAAGAGAGAGAAGGAGGGGGGAGAGAAGGAAGGAAAGAAAAGAGCGAGGGTAAAGAGATCTACAGACTGATTTTTATTTTCACAACTCCATAATTGGCCAGTTCAAAGGAGAGGAGGGGAGAATGTAGCATTTGTTTTCAATTCTGCAGCCGATATGAAAGGAGCGACAAACTTTTATGGGTTTCCCAAAAATTAAAGACAGGCAGCTTTTTTTTCACAGTCAAAGAACAGGGTGTTTTTTATGGCCAAGACCACACAAAACGAACTGATAGCAAAGCCCTCCTCTTTGTCCTCCCACAGAAAAACTCAACAGAGCAGCGTAGCTCTTACGTACAACCATGTGTCTGTGCATGTGTGTGTGTCGGCGCGCAAGACCAAAACGTGAGAGTCTGAGTCTTACTTGGTAGGATGTAGAGAAAGTAGTTTGATGTTTTGCGCAAAAAAAAAAAACACCAAAAGGACGGCATGAAGAAAGAGCGCAAGTTATATATCCATCTATTCATTTAACAGCTTGGCTAATAAAGCCTGGTGGCGAGAAGGCACCCTTTGTACTGTAACTATGCAGGCCCTATACCAACCTCCTACACTGGGGACCATTAATATTTCAGCGCTGTCAGATACACATTGCATGTGAGCCTCTTTAGCACTCACACCCACAGCAGAAAGAAATAATGAGCTTCTGAAAAATATGAAACAGCAACGGGGAGGAGGGAGGGAGGAGGGAGGGCGGGCGCGAGCGCACCAGAGACTGACCAACTTCATACAACAGAGCAGCTATTGATCATAGCTCTATTTCTTGGTTGGACAAAGTGAGGGCTGTTTGAGCTTCTCTGAAGTCTGGACACAGCCGGCAGGATTTGCACCCATGTTTCACTCCTGTGGTCCTATTGTTCCCCTTGCTGCAGTTTACTAGCTGGAACACTGCTCGTCTCTATATAGACCTACAAGCTGTCAGGATGGAGTCAATAAAGCTATTCATGTTTTTACTCATTTTACAGCTGTATCAGGGAACAGTGAGGTGCTGTTCAGGCTTTTTAGGGACTACTGTCCAAGCTTCAATCATGGATCAAGGCTCCATAAGTCAGACGTGAGAAGTAGGGGCATATCAAGCTGATTTTTTCACTACAAACAATGAGAACGATGGTAAAAATAGATTTGTTTCAATCAAGTTTCATCGTTAATGCTGCAGCATCAGGCTAAGGAAACCGCCACTTCACCCACAGTCTCTTCCAGCTACGCACAGTCATAACAACGCCAAGAGTGACGACAGTTACACAACTAATTGACAAAAAAACACTGCGCTCATGAAACACTCTGCCCTCTCGTCTCCATTTCTGATCCACCCTTACAGGAAGTCCACACCCAGGCCGTTCAAACAGATCTGGGCATGAGGGACAACCTTGGTGAGGCCTTCTCGCTGACCCCTGGAGATCAGTGGCAGGCTGCTGGTGCAGAGTGAAGCCCTCTGAGCAGGTGTTGTGGGGCCTCAGCAAACCGTCTGTCCGCGGAAGCCTGACTCACTGGCTCCAGGCAGCACCGCTTGATTGGTTAAGCTTCATCCAATTCAGTGGGAGGATGGGGAGCGAAGAAAGTGTCATCATCTATGAGCGCTGCGCTTTGAGCGGTAACGTGCCCAAAATAAACATCAACAGGGGTTAAGTGTGCCTGTGTGACATGCTCACAACCATGACACTCCTGACTGCTTTCCTCCTCGACGCATTAAAACACACATTTTCTCAATGTGTTACACACTAAATGTTAATGATTTTCACTTCATAAATAGCCATCCTTTCATCTGCATCACTCATTTCTACAATGGTTTTCTGATTATATCTAACGCTTGTTTTGTTCAGTTTTTTTCGTATCGCCATCATGACGCTGCCTAAAACCTGCCACTTTAGTTTTAATGCGTTAGAAAAAGATACAATAAACTCCAAAGACAAATGTGTTCATCATCTAAACAAAGAAATACATAAACACACATATTTTCTCTCTCAAAATCTAAATCGTAAATCAATCAGCACGCACTTGCACTACCAAGAAAAATAAATCATCCCGAAAGTTAAGCTGCGATTGTCTTTTCTTTTCTTTTTTTTCTCCTTCCAGCTCTCATCTTACACAACAACGCATATCTCTCCGTCCTGGTGGAGAATCACTCTGCTCGGCTCCATTAAACGAGATGAAACGCACTGATAAGGTGATTGCAACCACATGGCGTCATTAGCGCCATGCATATGGAGCAAATGTGTCAACCAGCATCACCGTACACAGCGGAGGACGAGGAGGAACCTTGGCGTTAATGGCGCTGTTTATAAAACAACGAGACCCCGGCGGTACTACAAAGAGCCGAGAGACGGCAAGTGTTTCTTCTGTGTGAGGTCTCTGGGTGCTGTCCTTCATGTGTACACACACACATATTTCAGCGTTTGATAGAGCTGCACAGCAGATGACATCAATGTCAGTGCGGCTCTTTGAAAACACACGCTGGCCCGACAGAAGAAAACTACTAATTTGGTATATGTGTGGCATAAAAATGAGGCAATTACGCTTCTACGTTTTGACAGTTGCTACATATCATAAGGAGGTATTTTTAAGACAAAACTATACATAGACACGGTACTATACTACATAAAGGAGATGAAATGAGCTGACAGTGATCAGTGATCATATGGAGTTCAGCTGCTTTAAGGCAAAATTGCTACATTGAAGTCTAATAAACTTCACACGGCATGTCCACCCTGTAGAGAGACATTGAGAAGAGGAACTACACATGGTGCCATAAGCAGCCATCTAGAACATTATGTGTGTACATGGAAGGCTGCTGGTAAATGTAGTGTTCTCTTTAACAGGGATCTTCCACGGTAGTGCTGGGGGCATGAGCTCAGGACAAACATGGCACTGAGGGACACCAGAGCGGTCCTACCAAATCCCGTTAGGTAAGCCTGGGTTAGTGATTCCACGCTGCGAGACACTGGCTAGCAGATCCGTCACGTTCCCACTACATCAAAGGAAAATGCAGCACTACACCCCTCCTCCACACACGCATACACACACACACCCTCTTCCTCGCCATGAGGATCTGCAATTGAGGGTCCAAAGGGAAAAAGAGTGCACAGCAAAAGGAGAGGGAGCTCTCTAAACTCAACCCCCCCGACCACAGTAGCAAAAATCGGCTTTAAAAAAATAAATATATATATCAGCGGCTCTATCCGTTTCTCCCTTCAAGCCTGTGACCGTAAGACTGTTCTTACATAGCTGAAGATCACCGATCACACATCTTCACACCCAGGTGAAAAACCCTCAACTGTATCTCTGCATCATCATCAACATTTCAGCACCGAGAGCACACAGCTGGGTTTTTATCTTGTCAACGATGCATTTATGAGTTTATTCAAAAGGGTTTTGGTCGGATGTCTGGAGCTCAGGGGTTGTAGGATTGGTTTTAAAACCCATGGAGGAGCGTGTAAGACGGGAGTTTTGTGGTTTTAACTAAAAGGAGGAGGAGGAGGGGGTGTTTATGTGACAACAGGGACGTGCTTTGAGAATGGATTTCAGGTCATTTAAAAATATGTCCTGTCCATCAAGCGCGTGTTGATCTTTATTTGGAAACTGTCATTTCCAAAATCCTGAGCGGAGTTCAGGAGGCGGGAGGATCACTTATTGAAGAGAAAAGACAAAGCCCATCAAAGCAGCCAACTCCTATTTTTCAACACATCAAACCTGGAGTGATGACATCCTAAATGCTTTGAAGATCATACTTCACAACCAGTGTGAGATGCATTAGGATAATTCTCACTGATATCTATTTTTAACAACAGGAAGTGTGAATCACTGCCATGTAGACAAGGCTCCACATCCACTGCATCTCAAAACCCTTTGATACACTGACACACTGACCCTGATCAAGAAGATGCTGCAATTACAGTTCATTGACCAGGTCGTTGTTTTCTGCAGTAAACTTGTTTCCTTTGTTTCTTTTTCTTCTTCCTTCATCATTTATACTAAAAGAAACTTAACACAGCTTGATTTCTTCTTTGGAGATATTTGCGGTGGTGTTTTTTACCATGCATATGCTTAACATGGTTTCTTGGCTTGGACATCATTTCACAAAGCCACACCCATCCTGAAGCTGAACTCCAAGTCGGACAAAAAATTTAAAACAGACATGTTTCCTTGATTTTCACAGCCAAACATTGGGTTGTTGTTTTTTTTTGTGCACAAGAAAAATCAGGAACAGGTCTGTCCTGTGAGTGTGTCATCAACCTAAAATAAACCTTCACAAGCTGAGGTGGTCGCTTTTCACTAACCACTAATGAACTTAGAGATATATAAATATGATTCCCTGATGTTTTCTGTGCACAGTAAATGTAGACAGGCCGATGAGTAATGCAAGTGTAGAATAACATACATGTTAATCTCTTTAAATTATATACAACTAGGAGCCAGTTCCAACAAACACAATGCCCCCGGAGGCACATCACATCACAAAATGATTAAATGGTCCTCACTGAACTTTTAGCCTGTGGACTCTCCATCCTAAAACAGCTATAGGTTTACATAAACATCAGTGTATTTATACCACACCAGTGACTCTTTGATGTGGTCAGCGTTGTTTGAAATCCTCATTAACCATACAGTAAATGAAACTGAGCACCATCAGGCATCTCGACACCAAAAATCTCAGCTCTTGTGGCGGAGGCGACCCATCAGGCTAGAAGCACTAAAATCTGCTGACAATCAGCAACTCCCCAACAGCTCCATCATGACTGGACGGCATGTGCAGGAATGTCATGGTCAATGGAAATCAATCTAAACTACTGGGATTGGGGGCGGCGGTGGGGCTAGGGATGGAAGAGAATGAAAGAGAGAATGTGCCTTTGATCTCAGTGAAAACCGATCCCAGGCCTGCAGATACTGTGGCTGCGATGGCCAGCAGCAGAGGCAGCAATCTGACATCAGTGAGAAAGCCAGAGGACTCATGTTCCGTGATCCTTCCACCAAGCCTTGGCTCTTTTTTATTGGATAAGTGAGAGAAACGTATATAAAATGACTACCGTTTTATTGAAGACAGGGCGAGGGGGGAAAATTGGGTGAAAAAAAAAATAAAGCAGCCATGGTAAATGAAATGAAAGCGGGGCTTTAAAAGTTTTTGGCAGCGAGTACGCTGCCTAACTGCCTGGTCTAATTCATCTGCAGTGAGGGGTAATTTCCTCTCGTACAGTCAGCTGGTCTCCATACAGACCTCTACGGGTTTTTCAGTGCATACGATGGGAATAAAATGATAAAATTGACCAGAAAACAAGCCATAAAAAGAATTTGGAAAGCATCATACTCCCATAAACTATTGAACTGAAGAGGGTGAATCATGAGGTAATCAGGATCACGTTTTCTCCACAATGTCACTTACTTTCACCCTCTGCAACTTTGGCAGAGGGGAAGCAATGCAATTTTAACATCATTCCATGATAGAGTTGCGTATGAATGAAGATCCTTTACGCGCAGCATGTGGCATCTGCCCCCGACAATCACATCTGCCTCCGAAAGTCGATTCTTATAGCAACACAGAAGTCGCGTTTCAAAACTTTACCCTGATGAAACTGACTCATATGCACAGCAAAAGGCACAACAACCCAGGGCTTTTGCTTCCACCGCACCATGTGTGAACGTTTCCTGTATGGAGGCACCAAACCATAGCCAGACTGGGCCTGGTTGTCTTCCCAAGTGTGATACAGAGACGTGGACAAAACAGGATTAGAGTGGACAGCTGCTGGTGTGCCCTGCGTTTTATGTCTGTCTTGAGAGGAGAAATTTGCAAACGGGACAGACACAGGAAGCCGCCAGTGAGAGACCTGCAGCTGGCCTGAAATTAATACCGTTACAGGGACATTTTCTCCAACAATACACGCCACCCCTGGTCAGTGCTATAAACT
Organism: Trachurus japonicus; assembly: GCF_045865225.1. Taxonomy (NCBI): domain Eukaryota; kingdom Metazoa; phylum Chordata; class Actinopteri; order Carangiformes; family Carangidae; genus Trachurus; species Trachurus japonicus. The sequence goes on from NC_140907.1 coordinate 23,038,737, forward strand.
CCTCTGCAGAGGCAGCCCCACAGACGTGATGCTGCCTTCAGGCCTCTCTCAGTCATGCTGGGCTAATTAGAGGGCTTACATGGGTCATGTAGACATGCATCACCTAAGATTTTAACAAGATGAGAAATACTTTATATCTCATGCTAATCTGCTGGAAAATATGGCAAGCATTCGATTCACATAGGGTTGTCAAGGGGACGGGTGTCAACGTCAACAATGCTGGTACAAGAGGGTAAATATTGCACAGATACAACACAAACATTAAATGCTACAGGCATATAGGGATTGCTAATTCTCTAACTTGTTTTAATTTACAATTTATAAATTCAGGTCAGAGTTCTTAGGATATACAATTTGAATGATTTATGAGTTTTATAGGGATGGTTTTCTCTTTCAATCTTAATATTAGTAACTAAATGTGCTGCTGTGCTTGTGAAATCAAAGCAGCTAATTAGAGGATTAATTGTCTGGTTGCTTGAATCTCTCAAAGAAAATAAAAATAAAAAAAACAAGTGCATATCACAAGGTTTTACAGCCCACTGAGGCATCGAAGATTGTTTATTTTCTCTAACCAGCGATCCAAACCACAAACTATTCCATTTACAGTGACTGGAAATCAAGAAAAGCAAACAAATGTTCACATTTGAGAAGCTCACAAAAGCAAATGTTTGCAATTTTTACTGAACTGGTCAGAAAATCAACGATGAAAACTCTGAGCTGGATATAAGTAACACATTTATCACATCTTGAAGTGCTGAACTGAGTATTGTTAATTCTTTCAAAGGACCATGATTCTTATTAAAAAAATCAGTTTTGTTTTTTTTACATTAACTATGGGCTGCGAAAACAGCTGAAACCACCACTGTCAAACAATATCACTGGTAATGATTTTTGAAGTTTGCGTAAGTTCAGCGTAACTCACAGTCTGTGGGGCAGGTGGATCAACAGGTTTCTGTGCACTAGTTTGTTTGCTTTTTAATAGTGGAAAACGTGGCATCAATATGAGAGTTCATAACCAACTTCTGTCTGACTGTAGTTTCTCTGTAATTGTGAATTTAACCCGAGCAGGTGCAACATGGAAGCTCAGTCTCCGTGGTGAATCACCACACGCCATGTTTGTCTGGGCTTTCCACCCATCAAGCACTTGTTAATAAACAAAGCGTACTTGTTGTTTCAGACCAGCAATTTCGACATCACTTCGCAACCTTTTACCACAATCATAGAAGCCCCCTTAGCTTTAACCCCGCCTCTAAAGAAAATAACTAATATCTTAATTATTTATTTTCTATCAAAATATGATTTCACTAAATGTAATATCCTTGCCTTGATAAATTATGGACAGGTTATACTTTTCACAAACTGAGAGGCAGAGATCCTTTCCCAATTTTGTTTTGTACGTTTAAAAAAGAAAAAAGGTTATTCTCAGCTCTGAGTTCATGGCAGCGATGGCGTGACATGGAAAAACAGGAGCAGGTACTGACCGTTCTGGGCATGGGTGGCGAGAGGGAGCCATTGTTCATGTAGGAGTCATTGTTCATGTTACTCATCATGATGTAACCTGGGTAGCCCGGGTACGGATGGCCTTTGCTGTACATGTCTTGATGTTTTCCTAATAAAAAAAATCAAAAAAAAAAAAAAAAAAGGTTGGGAAAAATAACAGAGGTCAGTTTATTAACATAAAGCACATCAACAAACAAGATTTAAAACAACTAGCATCAAAACTGTCCCCCATGCGCGGTTTTAAAACACAAAACAAATATTTCAGATGCCAAATTCCTAATGTGTTTTACAGTCAACCAAGCACATAAAGCTGGACACAAACTTCTGCCTCTGTTTTGATGCTGTAATGGTATCGCTGTCCATCGCTTTAACCCGTGCCCTATTTTGCCTCAGCCTTTTGTTTGTGCCCTTTCTTCCCGTCTTGCAGAGGAGGGTCGCATTATACAGAGGAACAATGGAGCCCCTCTGTGCCAATTAGCACCAATTAGAAGAACATACAGACTGTGTCAAAACAGGAGACGCCCCAACTGTTCCTCTATGCCTTTGACCTGAGAGGGGGAGATTTATACAAGAGGCCTCAATACAACGCCACTCGCCACTCAACTGCGTGCTGCAGTAATAAGGCCAGGGGTGGAGGGAGGTGGGTGAGGGAGGGAGGGAGAGAGGGAGGGAGGGGGTGCTCTTTTCGTATACAAGCCTGATGGCAACATGGATCTTGTTGTGAAGAAAGCCAGTGTTTGGTTTGAAGGGGGATCCTGTTCTGGAGTGAAAGGGGGAACAAAGAGGAGACACACTCCTCCTAAAAGCCCTATAATGATGACCTGCAGCAGCGGGGTCAGACTACAATAGCCAGAGTGCAATGAGCCCCGAGCGGCAGCAACGTGTTGCATGTGACAGTGCAGCCGCAGAGCTGATGTATGTGGGGGGGGGGGGGTAAATGCATAATAAGAAGCACAGGAAATATGATTTTGAACCAACTGTGCTACATTGGGCCTAATGATCATCCCCAATGTCAAACACGAGGGAATAAAAAAGGAGCATAATTATCCTGCTTTCACTTCAAGTATTCATTGTTTTCCCCTTTCTGCAGGAACCCTCATCTGTGAGGTAGGTAACAGGTAGCTGTGTCCATGAAGGTATAGCATGACTAGACCTGAGCGGGCTTGGATCAGAGATTATCTGTCTGAGGGCAGCAGAAACAGGGGAACTGATAAGAACAAGGGGCCAACAGTGCAACAGTGTGACTGATCACTTCTGTGTAGGGAAAAAAACGAGGTGGTGCTTTCTCACACTCAGCTCAACATCTCATGCTACAGCACATTTTATTCTGAAAATCCAGAGTTTTCTAGCAGTTAAATAGCACAGGGACTGCAATAAAAAAAATTAAAAAAGTCGACTTAACAAGCTCTCGCTGAAGGCTGTGTCACTTACCATCTTCCGGATGGTCTCTGTGTTTTTCATGATATGAATCTTGCGGTATTTGGGACTGTCTAGCTGCCTGTAAAAAAAAAATACAAAATAAAAAAAGAAATGAAATGATGCTGAATCAATTAGGAGGGCCTTCAAAGGCGGTTACACAGACAGACATGGTGATACGGTCAGACACTCACAAACAGTGCTGGGACAAATGTTGTCCCTTTGCTTGTCACCAAAGCAGAACAAGCTCACCACACAGACACACACTTACACACACACACAGACACCACTATCTATAGAGGGGTGATGGAGCAGCCTGCATCAAAGCTTCAAAAGAACCACTTAATTAAGCTTCATGTCCTTAAGGAGCTTACAAATTAACTTGTTTTCAATACCATAGGTCCACTCTCATTTTCATCTCTCAGTTTAAGCCTCCTTCTAAATTCAAATAAATACGAGTGTATTTGTGTTATAAATTAAAAAACCCTCTGTGGTAAGTGAAAAAACGAAAATGGTGCATAGAGTTTTTGCAAGAAAAAAAGAAGAGAAAAATCCCTGCACTTCGCACATCCATTTCCTTTCTCTTTTTGAGTCAGAATTGGGAAGAGGACCTCTTTTTTGGAGTTCAGACCCCTCAGGATGGCTTCAAGCTGAGCGAGGGAACTTTGCTGGATTCCTAATTAACATTCAGCCTCTGTCTTGTGCGTCTCTAGGACATTTGGTGGTGAATGTGTACAGTCTTGTTCAGGATTTGCCCGAAATTTCATTAACACTGCGGTTAATGACAAAAACAGCCGACTAACTTTGTAGTGGGGAAGCTGCAGCCTGCATCCCGAGGTCAGTGCACGGGGTAGACGAGATGCAGGAAAAAAAAAGAAAAAAAAAAAAGATTAAGTCGAAAATTTTCAACCGTGATGTTTTATACCTACTCTGTGCCTTTGTGTGCTAATAAAAATGCAAGTACCGAGTGTAAAGCAGGAGAGCAATAATTTTAGAAACATTAAAAATTCATCATTAATAATTCCCCCATTGAGATTCTACATGCATTTACATACACAATGAATTCAACGCATTTATACATTGAAGAATTTCTTCTGATAGACACATCTTGCCTCCTAATATTCTCCATTTATATCTGATCAGTGACGACAGGCCAAAACAAATGCAACTGTGAATGTGTTTAATATATGTACACCTCATACCCCAAAATATGCACACAAAAAAATATTTATAGGCACCACAAAATAGAACCACCATAATAATAATAATATTAATAATAATGATAATAATTTCAACATTTAGAATTGGCAGGAAAATGCTGCATCCTGATAACCAGATAACTGGATAGTGTCCTTTTGTTTAGGTAGAATTTTATAAGCTTTGATCTCTGAAGCAAATTAATAATCTTGTTTGTCAATAGCTTTTGCTAAACAGATTCATGTGCTGGTGTTTACAGCTGCTGAGGGTTACAGTGTACCACAGCTAGTAGCCTACTTCTCACAGGCAGCACACAAGGCCCCAGTTCTTGCATCCAAAAATATATTTTTTTGAAAATTTCACAATGAATTCATAAAATGTAACTGATACAGAGGGTCAACACATTTAGGCCTCGAGCATCTCCTGTGAGGGGATTATTGAGAATATATGATGGGGTGTTTTTGGAGGAGCATCTGGATGGTTTCCTGGCATCATTTTCAATTGAAATAAAAACACACAGCAGTATAAGTCGTAGTAAAACATAGGACCATATAAATACAACTGAACACAACTTGTAGGTTACATATTCAATCAGACAGAAATCCTGATGATAAAAATGAATAATATACAATATAAATCTCTGTATATGTCAGGAGACAGAAACACATTAATGGGCTTTTAGCTGATTTTCTTTTTGGTGCAGATTATCCATCTTTCTGACTGAGAAGGTCACTGACATCAGAGTGCTAACAGCTCAATGAAACCTAGGTCTATTCATGATTAAAAAGGCTGATTAAAACAACTTTGTTAACAGGCTGCTACAGGCCGTTTCCTCTCCTCTGTGTGTGATGGGAGTTCAGAGTTGATACCCACCTTTTCTCCCTCTCTCTCTCTCCTTCTCTCCCTCTCTCTCTCTTCCTCATCATTCACCACATCAAGTGAAAACACGCATTACACATTACTCACATCGTGACTGTTGCTGTTGGGGCTGCTCTCTGACTCGTTGACCAGAGATGACTTGATGTCCGCCAGGTCTCCCTCTTCCTCCGAGTGGCTGAGCTCGGCGAAGATCTGCTCCTTGTGCGGGTCCCCTTCGTCTTTGAACGGGATCATTTCGTCCGTGGCGCACAGCTCCGGGTCTCCGCCGCCGCCGCCTGATAACTGTGGCATTTTGACTTGTCTTGTCTTTTTCTGTCTTTCTTTCAAATGCTTTTACTGTATCTGTTTCACCAAGGACACTGAAGGCAACACACACACGCCACAACTGTCCGTAACTACGGAGTGTGTGTCTGTGTGTGTGTGTGGAGAGAGAGAGGGGGGGGACAACTCCCACCAAAATCCCCCAATGTAACCGACTGACTGGGTAAAACCGTCCTCCTCTCCCGTTTCACCGGAGCGTCGACCGGGGAGTCAGTTGAAGAGGAAGCGGCGTGCGAACACGCTGCCGGTGTGTTTTTACTGAAGCAACAGGAGGAGTGTGTGTCTCGCTGTCGGCGTCCTCCCTTTCAACACGAGTGTTTCAAACTAAAACTCAGACCCGGAAAACTTGGGATGTAAGGGGTCGGAATGAGAGTCCTGTGCACGCCTCAATGTCATGAGGAAAAAATAGAAAAGAAAAAAAAAGGGAGACAAACCACGAGTTAAAATCTCATCACTAGTTTTTCAGTCAACACACGCACAGCTGGCGACGGATACGGTCCAGTAACAAAAAGTAATAATATGACTCAACGCTACAAAAGTGCATTTAGCCTACATAAAAGTGTGGAGAAAATATTTCCTCGGTGGTCCTGTGAAGAAGCGGAGTCGTCCTTGAACGCCACAGTCGGCTATAACAAAAACTCAATCACCGTCTAGAGGTGAAAAGGTAACTGATGGATGTGCAACTGGAGGAAAACACACAACAGTTTTAACGCTCAGACGAATCAACACGCCTCGCTGTGAGTCGCATTCATGCTTCAAAATACATCCTCGCAGCCGGCCGGGTCATGAGGAGGGATGAAAGCAAAAAAAAAAAGAAAGAGAAAAGTCATAAAACAATCACAGAAAAAAGAAGATACAGCGGAAAGACGCCGTGGACCGACTTCCCACTGCTCCCTGCACTGCTTCCACAGTGTAATGTAACCAGTGTGTGTATGTGTGTGTTGGTAATGTAGCTGTGCTCCCTCCTCCTCTTTCTCTCTCTCCCTCTCCCTCTCTCTCTCTCTCTTCAGTCACTGGAAGGAAGGAGAGATGAAAGGGAAGCCGAGGCTCTGATTGACACCGCACCGATTGACACTCCTCCTGAGAGAGAGATTTATACACAGCTCACAACAAATGGGCAGACAGGAGGGGAAGAAGAAGGAGAAGAAGCGACGAGGCAGACACGCGCTCTGTGTGTGATGGGTGAAAACAATCATTATAAATAAAAATTGATAATAAACAGAGAAGAACAAGAGCTTGAGCCTGTTCAGGCAGAAGAAGTGGAATTTCATCAAAACGCAAGAAATGGCAATAATGTTATTTTAAGTAGAAACACCGAGCTGAGGCCACAGAAAAAAGATGAAGAAAAAAAAAACACTCTTCATTTTTTACATTTTCACCAACCTATAGGCTAACAAGGTCGTTCAGCTTTATCTTCTATTAATTTGAGTATTTATTTAGGAACATTTGGGAGCAAAAGGGGGCTGTCTTTTTCACCCTTTAAACTGCTTTTTTCTAATTGTTTTGGTTTACAACAGAATGAGTTATTGACATAAAAATTACAGTCATTCAATAAAATGATATATTTAAGTCTCCATTGGCATCGTGACGAGATAACTCAATGTGATATCAAGGTCTAACGAAATAATAGACAGGGCTCCCTAAACTTCTGCATGTCAGCGACCACTAGAAATACAAATAGGCTAAAACATTTCAGACACCCATCTGATCTATTATCCTCTATATCAATACATTTGATCATAGATAATATTAATTCATTATTAGCACATGGGCTACACACAGAGAGAGAAACAACAACAGAATGTTTTCTACAGTTTCTTGCGGGGGGAGGGGGGGTGCACACACACACACACACACACATAGATACACTGAATAAATAAATTAACTAATAAATTAAGAATGAATTAGTGCTAATGTGCAAGAACAGGCCTCAAACATAGGGAAAGGCGGCTTAAAAGAAAAGAACTGGAGGCATTGAAGTGTGTAATATTTCATGAGAAAATACAGGAAAAAGAAAAGGAAAATAAACAAAAAAAAACACAGTGGAAGTGGCGTGCTTTCTGCGTCTGTCTGAGCACTGAGAGATTGCGTGAGAATCAAAGTTGGGATGGGGAGGCAGATCTTTATAAAGCGCGGAGGTGGGGTTAGCGGGGCGGAGCCGCGGCTCCCTTTGATCTTGCGGCGGCTGGCTCTTTCATCCCCGACTCCCCCCGCCCGGTTCCTCCCCCCCCTTCCCTTCCCTTCCCTTCCCCTCACCGCCCCGCAGCAGCACCACCACCACCACCTCCCTCCCTCCCTCCCTCCTCGCTCTCCCTCGCCTTTGTATGACTAAATTTGGTCCGAGTGTGGAGCCGGGCCAACATTTCCACGTGTGCGTTCATCCCAGCTGAGAGAGAGGAGAGAGGACAGAGAGAGAGGGAGAGAGGGAGCGAGAGAGAGGGGGTTCTCTTCCGGGTAAGGAGACAGCGAGAGAGACAGCGAGAGAGAGAGAGAGAGAGAGAGAGAGAGAAAAAAAAGATCAAAAGCTTTGGGGTTTTGGAAGCGGAGTGTGGATTCAAAAGAGCCGAGACTGGCTGCATTCCAGAGTATAGCGGAAAGCGCGCGCACTCTCACGCGCTCTCATACACGTGTACGCACGAGCACGCACGTACGCACGCGAGATACAGGCAACAACACGCGCGTTAAGTTAACAGCGCCGAAAGAGAGCGAGTTAATTAAAAAGATTTCACACAGGCAGACCTGAACAACCAAACCTTTCATTTCTAAAAAACCTTTTAACATTATATTTCATGTTTCCAGCCAAAAAAAAAAAAAAATGAGAAGAAGAAAAAAAATGTGACACAAGGTATAAACTCTGGCTGTTTTCCTTCCCACTCTGTAGAAAGTGTCGGTTCTACTTCATTACAGCGCTTCTTTAATTTAATTAGCCGCCACTTTTTTTCTGGCACCATTTGAAATGATGCTACCTACATCCGCTACCACCCTAAAACCTCGCTAATAGGAACAACCTCGTTTTCTGTAAATATGTTTTTCTTCCGTGGCTTTTCCAGCATTCACCTTGGATATGGTTTAAATCATAAAATCGGGAGAGAGGGGTTGGGGTTGGGGGGCTTTATAAGGCCTGTTAAGATGGGCTACTAAAAAGAGACAGTGCAGGCCTGCAGGGCCTGAGGTAAGAGGTGAGGTGATTCAAACTGTGAAAAAAGATTAAATAAAGCACAGGAGTAAATGATTCATGTTCAGTTTTGGTTTATTGGCATTGTAATATTTTATATAGGAAACATAGACTGTTAGCTTTACCAGTCTTAATCCCAGTGTTCTGTTTGGATACCTCAGGCCCTCTTTAACCACTAAAAACACTGACATATCACACCGAACATTCAAAAGTCTCAATTTAATGAGAGTTGATTTTAACATGATGTTTAACTGATTAAGTCTCAAACAGTGATGCATAAAGCCTTTTTTGTGTGCGTTACATTGGCAGGTGTTGACTTCCCAAATAAAATTATTTAAATAGCCGATCTATTATTGCAGTTTGATTATAATTTCTAATTTAGTAAATATCTGACAGGGAGTTAGACTTCTGTGAAATATAAATGACCTCAAACACGAAGAACCTCGCAACGTACGATAACAATCTTTTTTTTTGTCTGAAACGAGGACACATTTTAGTTATGCATCAGTTGTGTAGCATTTAAAATAGCCTATGAAAAAGGTCATATTTTAGTGTGATAATCCTGCTATTCTGTTATCTTATTTTCATTTAATGTTTAAACCCACTTTGTGGCAAAGGGTTATGTTGGTTTAAAAAAGCAGTATATAAACGGTGCTAACAATTGAAAAATCAACCCATATTTAAGAGGAAAATTTTGATTTTGCAGTTACTTTTATTACTTTTACACATACAACAGCTGGATCTATGATCAGATAGAGGAAGTAAAGCCAAAGTCCACAAATCAGCCATTTTATGTCTGACCAATGTCTGAAATATTGAAACGAATAACTAAACTACTGGAAAATTGAATCAGAAAAAAACAGACAATATATTTTTCAAAGAAGCAGACAAGGGAGACAGTATCCAAAGCACCCCCAAAAATCACAAGACAGTTGAATGACCCTATTCACAATGCAAATACCAAGGAATTAGAAAATGAAGCCACAGAATGTAGCATATTATTGCTGCTGTTGCACATGTTAAATAAAGCCATTTGGCACGCCACTGGTTAGTCCAAAAGGAAACAAAAACAGCTGCAGTGTCAATCTAATTTAGTGTCATGCATTGCAATTTTCCAATATAACCTTAAAGGGATAGTTCAACATTTTGGCAAATTGGCCCATTGCCATAATCGCTATAGTCATAGCAGTAGGTTTGTTACCTTTAATTGTCGGTGTAAGCTATTTCTAGAACGGTGGAGCAGAGCAGCAGGCTGCTCAGGGCTACGCTATGGAGGCTAAGGGAATTTCTTGGTTTTCCTCATCAAACTCATCAAATACACAACCCAACAACTCCAAAAGGCTGTCGTGGACAAGTTGTGAGCTGCACAATCACCACGCTATGAGATAATAACGGAACGTTACGAGACGGAGCTGTTTTAGAGGTAAATTCATGCAAAACCGCTGATGCGCGTTGCGTTCAGGGACAGTTTTTCAGCAAGCAGACTCTGTATTTACCTCGAAAACGGCTCAGTTTCGTAACGTTCCATTATTATCTCATAGCGTGGTGATTGTGCAGGTCACAACTTGTCCACGAAAGCGTTTTGGAGTTTTGGGATTTTGTATTTGATGAGTTTGATGAGGGAAACCAAGAAATTCCTTTAGCCTCCATAGCACAGCCCTGAGCAGCCTGCCGCCCCGCTCCTCCGTTCTAAAAATAGCTTACACCGACAATTAATGGTAACGAACCTACTGCTATGACTATAGCGATTATGGCAATGGGCCAATTTGCCAAAATGTTGAACTATCCCTTTAAAGTTTTCTTGAATTTCATATTCTGGTCTTTTAAGTGGAAGTGTAGTTTGTGGGAGTCTGTGGCGAATGGGAGATTCATTATTTAATGCTCTCTGCTGCATGGTGAGAGACCGCTGCGGCGAAGCCTATCTTCCTGATTAGAAGGCCTGTGAGAAGGGGTCATTTGTTCACTGGGATGCTACACAGATGTACATATTTCACTCAGCGATATGGATTTTCTTTTTCATCGTCTTTCTCGTCTTTTAATGAATATGGTCTGCTGCAGCCAAAGCAGTGCATCAGTAATAAGCCAGTAGAGATAAAGATGAAGCTTTTGTTTGCTGTGTAATGATTCTAGTTTAGCGACTTGATGACAAGGCAACAAACGACAGCCTTTCTAATGAAGCCGCTGTCAGAACCACCTTACGCACTTTCCCTTGACATCAAAATACATAATATTCTCCAGCGAGGCTCTGTGTATCGCAGCCCTGGTTGTTAAAATAACCAGGAAAGTTGGTGTGGAGGGAAAAGAGAGAGAGAGAGGGAAGGAGGGGAGGAAAAAAAAGAAACAGAGCTACATTAGCATTTCTCTCCTAATGAGTTCATAAGAGTGACCCCTCTGGATCTCACATGAAAAGGAAGATTTCCTGCTGCGCTGTGACCTGAATTCAGTTGTCTCTCACTTTAGATACTACATTTTGCATGTTGTATAAGGAAGGAATATAACTATACACAGGGCATAATTTATCACCAGCAGATTTCAGTTCCTTATCTGCCTGCTTAAAGACCAGAGTAGTCAATCTGCAGCAGGAAATAAATATATGAATGCTCTACTCTACACATCGTGGTGACACACAACATGTTGATGAACATAATGCATATTTAGCATATTTTGTTTTATCTGTTGTTGTTGTTTTTTTTCCCGATCTCTCATAAAGTTGGGAGAGGATATCAGTTTAGCAGACAATATGAATTGTGTCAAACAAAATGCTCTTTGTTGGAACAACATTCAGTCAAGGTCCTCTTTAGATCTATTATTGTCTCATCTTTTATCTGTTCTATTTTCATTGCAATGCATAATACTTCAAACAGAAATTACCCTAATTATCTCCAGTTCGCTTATTGTGCTGTGTATTTGTGTGTGTGTGGTGTGTGTGTGTGTGTGTGTGTGTGTGTGTGTGTGTGCGCATTTCAGCGTCTGCGTTTTGTGATATCAGTCTGTTCATTGTGTGTGATGATTCGTCAATATCGGTTCGTAAATTCACTCGCCAGGTGAGTTCAGTGGTGAAATCCCTACTCGGCTGTCTATTCCACCTGCTAGTCATTCATAACGACTTCCTTGATGTAGAAATTATAGCCCTTAGCACTCGCAGCCATCTCCAAGAAAACGACAGGAAACAAACATCAAATTATGATGAAAAGAGCTTGCAATTAAAGCCAAGAAAAGACACCATCTATCAAAAGTGCAAATCAAAAAACGGGGGAGGTCCAAAGTGAGTGATTATTTGTGCTGCTCTTTGATTGGTAGAAGATGAGTCACCGTTTTGAAGAGGGGGCGGGAGGGGGGCTATGTCTTGAGGGTAAGGTGAAGGTAGAGAGTTGCAGACGTGTGATCTGTTGATTTATGGCAACACTGTCAGAAGACTGTCTCAGACAGACTGTCATTAAAATGAAATTATCTCAGTGATGGAAAAGGAGGGGAATTTGTCATGATACTTAAATATTCTGGATGTGTTCAATTTGGCAAGGACAGCTTTGAGGATAGAAGAAGAAAGCAATAAATCCAACAACTCAGGCAAGGTGACTGACCTCATTGTGAAGAGCGCAGCAGCATTTTGAGCTAAATGCTAACGCACTTGCACTATGATGTTATCATGTTGTCCATTCAAGTTTAGCATGATTTGATTTGCACTCAACACAGATTACACCTGAAGCTGAAAGGAATGCCATAAGTTTTAAAGGTATTAACACGTAAACATTTTGACCTGTAGTCAATAAAAAGTTCATAGATCACAAGTTGTGACATGGGGGGAACTGATTGTGCGACATTTAATGGCAGTGTGTTTCTCATAACCCCATTTAATCAACTACACAGAAGGGGTGGGGGGAAAATTGATACAGTCAAGTATTGTGATATTTTGCATGGCAATACTGTATCGATATGCGGACGCCAAGTATCGATCTGAACAGACAAAGAAGTTTATCTTATTACAAAAAACTGATGCTAAAGTTTTCATTTGAAGACAAAAAAACTAATAAATCGCAATATATCGCAGCACATTGCATCATTTGCAATATTGCAAAATCGAGACACAAGTATTGTGATAATATCGTATCGCAGGGCCTTTGGTGATTCCCACCCCTACTACACAGTGGCATTGGAGGAGTCGTTATGATTCATCATCTGGGAACCATGAACATGTGCACAAATTTCATTAATAAAATGTTGTAACATTTTACTTGATGATTGAATGTTTTGACCTGTGGGTGGTGTTAGAGGAAGCAAAGTCCTAGGGATTCACCTCCTGTGCACCATTAATTTACAAGCAAACTTGCATGGCAATCCATTTTGAGATATTTGAAATAGCGGACTTAACAACTAACTTAACATTGCCTCCCACAGAGACTCACCACTAGGATGGGTAAAAATGAAACAGTGCAGCATTTCAACATTTTGAGAGAAAAAAAAATTGAATTTGAAAAACAAGTTCCCTCTGGAGGATCCACTCCTTCACTCAGTGTACAGATTACCAAATCAGATCAGGAGACTCCTCTATTGTTTTATTCACGGAGAGATAAAGAGTGCTTCATGCCAAATGGCACCTGACTCCGCCCTTCTATCCTCGCCGGTGAGCCATGCTGACAGAAGAGAGAGGAGCCCACAGAAAGCTCCTCAGAGAAAGAGAGTGAGTCAGGGATCACTTTCCCTCTGAGACTTGGCTCGCACACACAGGCGAGACGGTATTAACTTACATTCTCCGAGCTTCAAAAACCAGAGGGCTTGCATGCCGCCATCATCATCGCTGCACAACATTGAAGCAACATGCACAGACACAGTCTCCATCTCTCTGCTGGCCTCCCTCGCTATCTCCACACACACAGTGCAAGTCAACATCACGTACTGATACGCAGGTGCTGTCTCACTGCAGCCAAAGGAAAAATGCTCCTGAGCATATAATATCATGACAGGCACTCTTTCTCCTCAGTGTGTGTGTGTGTGTGTGTGTGTGTGCGTGTACATGCAGCCCTGTCCTGCTGTCACTCCTGAAGACTAATGGGCAGATTAACACTTGGCTGACTTAGGTGCCTCGAGGGAAACTGATGGTGAGGGTGTTTACATACAAACTTCACCCAGCTGGGACGGCCACCTTCTCTGCAGCGGACAGGAATTTATGGAAATATGCTGAGCTTGGCTATTGGCACCATGGGTTTCTATTGTTGACAGGGACAGCTCTGCCGTTACACCATGGTTACTGAAATATTTTGTCCTGTCTTCTGAGTGAAAGTTTAGAGGAACTTCCTTCAGTTGCTCTGTGGGAAAGGGCAAGGTCTCCGCTGGAGTTAATTGATCAGATTAGAGAGGCATGACAAGGCTCCTTCTTATTGCACGGGGGCTACATATGTCCAAGGGCTGGGCAAGCGTCCTCCACTGTGTGCTGCTGTGTTGTGTGCTACATTCTTCAGGTCCAAAGGGGAAGTGGTCCGGTCCTCTCGGTGCACAGAGCTACTCCTTTCATCCCACTGTGTTGCTGGAGAAAGCATTGAACACTGCGTCAGGCCCTGCTGTGTCGGGGTCAGAGGTCGGAGCTGACCTGCTAAGAGGTCGCGGGGCCCCCATCCAGTCTGTAATCAAGCACACAGCACACCTCGCTGACCCCGCTCCTCCGTCTGTGCCCGTTGCCCAGCCTCGGCCCGCCTCAGCTGCCTGAGATCAAACACGAAGCGGCGGTACCTCTGGCCCTGTGTTATCAGCCTGGGTGTCTCATCACATCAACACGCAGGGCTAAACAGTAAACACAGCCAGCCTGGTTTTCCTCACTGTGTGTGTGTGTGTATGTGTGTGCATGACTGCACACAGTCCCATGAAGGTTGACGTTAGCTATTTGTGTTTTACATTTTCATCAACTTTTGATTCTGTTTCAGTCAGTCATGAGTTCTGCTTCGAAACAACAAAAATATGTTTGCAAATTGAACGTGCAATATTTACTACTGATGTGTCCCATCTCTGTCTCCTATAGCTGTCGCTTGCGTTGTCTAAAATTGCGCACTTCAATGCAGTTGTTGCCGTTTTGAGTGCATTCACACTAACAAATATGGCAACATGTGTGATGATACATGACGGACTCATTCTCATTCTCAAAGAACGCAGTCTTGTCAACATAGCAGAAGTGGAAGGACAATATCATTGAAACTAATGGTGGTCTAATGTTATAGTGCATTAATCCAGGGCCTATCACTTCTTTTTTTTAAGTCAAGTGAACAAAGCAGCCAGAATTTTTTTTTTCCCCAGTTCAGTTCAATTCAGTTCAATTTCACATACTCCACCGGTGTATACAGTGGCATGCAAAGGTTTGGGCATTTTATTAAACATTTTCAAAATGACAAAAGGGAAAAAGGCCCGCAGCAAAGGTTAGGGCACCCTGCATAGTTAGTACCTAGATGCACCCACTTTAGGAACTATCACAGCATGTAAATAGTAAATAGCTTGTCTGATACCTTGGTCAAAGTTAACTGAGCTCAAGTCTCCTGGGTTTCCCGTTCTTTTGCAGATTGCTGCTTTTCCTTTTTCATTCTAAAGTTGTAGAAAACAAAAATAATACACTGATATTGCTTAAAATGCTGCAAATTATTGTTTAACTCGATGCCTTTTGTAGATCATGTAATCTTCCACTTGCTTAACTGTTCACATTAATAGAAATTGTGACCAGGGGTGCCCAAACTTTTGCATGCCACTATACTAAATGTGACTGTATCTGACTTTCCCTCTTGCTTAAGATCCCATTTGCTGCCCTCATGTATTTCCCACTGCGGTGGATGTCTGCCCCACCCTACACCTGTCTCATTGTCTTCCTTCTCCATTGAAACTCTCTGTGATTGAGTTGACACTGAATATATGAGTAAAGACAAATGATTTGTCCACTTGTGAAGAAGACAACATTGCCAACTTTTGGTTAAGGTTAAAGGAAAACTCCTGGTCTGGTTTAATACAGGAAAGGTTTCGCAGTGAGTTCAGACTCAACATGTTTATTTACATTCAAGAAATACCACAGTTCATAATCATAACCAGTGGGTTTGTTTTTGTTGACCAGACATAACCACCGGAGGGATTGTGGAAACAAACACTGTGCTCAGGTGTGTACTTTGTGTTCCAGCCCCTCCTTAGGTGACTCTGCTGTCACTGTGCAAGACTATGCAGTGCTTCATTCATTCAATAAAATGCCAGCAATTATGGTTCTTATAAAATGTATTTGTTGTTGTAGTTGTGTTAAACTTAATTCAGGAGAAAGTGTTGAGTGATTTGAAATCATGTTCCAATCGACCTGATGGCTGCAACTGTGATATTTGTTTTAGCTTTATCTTTGGTCTACCCCAACTTGCTGTTATTTCTGACTGGTTACCCCTTTGGTGGTGATAGCAGAGTGTGATTTAAGTGTTTTACTGTTTGCTGTGGATGACACTGGTGCAAATCAATCAATCAATCAATCAATCAATCAATCAATCAATCAATCAATCAATCAATCAATCAATCAATCAATCAAACTTCATTTGAAGAGCACTTTTCATACGAAAAAGCAGCCCAAAATGCTTTAAATGATAAAATACTGTAATAAACAAAAAACGACACTAATGAGAGTGAATCACAACAAAGTCACCAAAACATTACGCCAAAGCATTGCACCGTCAGATCTAATAGAGGCTTTGTCTCTATGAGCAACTCTGTTCACATGAACACACAAGGCCCAATTATTGATTAGAGCAGCTTTAGGTTGCCACAGATGGTCATTTGTTTAAAAAAAGGGTGAGATGTATTGCCTTTATTTTGTTGGGGGGTAAAATAATAGATAAAACAGCATACACAAGTTTAAGTTCTTTCTGTTTTACACCTGTTTCCTCTCAGCTGGAGAAAGCTGCATGAGTGAAAAACCTGATGAGGGCCTATATGTACAAAGAGCCCGAGCAAGCAATGCTTAACCAGGTTGGTGGCTGATTTCCTGTGTGTGCAAGCCTCCACCATCAGGATATTAACTGTTAAAACCACTGGAGTGTGATACTTACTCGTGCTGATTGATTTCTTCTAGTCTCACAGAGGAAACGTCTACAATTCCCGGGAGTTGTTACTAGAGAGGAAAGCATTTCCAGACACAGGCACATGCTGCCAATTTGACAGGTTTAGTTAGGCACCTTGGCTCCACTCCTTTGTTGTATTTAAAAAGCATCAGATGAGGGTTTTTTTTTTTTTTGTGAGGCAGGCTGTGTTTGACTCTGTTTCGTAGTGGGGAAATAACTCATTTCTTTCCTTTGTCTGAGGGTTTTCCCCCCACGTCTCCCAACATGAAGAAATTGTTGCAAATGAGTCATTTCTTCTTGGCAGGCCTCAGGCGAAAGAAAGAAAGAAAGAAAGAAAAAAGAATGGACGTTTTCTTCTGTAGACAAAAGTGATTTACTTATCCTGTCCTTGCTTGAATTATTTTTGATAAGAATGGTTATTACTGATATTTATTGTCTATAACATCTTTAGTTGTATTTTTGAAAATTGCATTGTCTTCAACAGGGTGAAGAGTGATCAAACAACATTTTAAATGCTCTGTGTGGCATTGTGCGTGAGTGATTGTGAAGACAATATTTTTGTGCATGCATGACTTGCATGCACACAAATATTGTCGGTAAACGACTAATATTGTTCTTGCTGGACTGGGTGGGGATATCAAAGGCAGACCATGTCTCCTAGTAACTGGCCTTTATTTCTAAGCTGACTCCTAACTGAAAATGTCATATTTTCCCCTCCCTGTTCCTTCGAGCTCCAACATGTGCTTGCAGGTAATATTTTTGGAGTGCAGTGCATGCAGTATGGGGGGCCCGAGACATGGTGTCTAACTCTAAAGCCAAAGCCTGTTTTGTCTTGTCGCTAAAAAAAATGTGGCCAGGAGAACATTTGAACTCTCGGCCTCAGTAGCCCAAGTCGCAGCCCAATTTGAGCCAAATTTGAAACAGTAAAATCCCAGAGGATGTATAGTAAAGTAGCTGTGCCAAAATCCTTGTTGCCCAGCCTCGCCCTGCCATCTGCTTCATAAAGTGTTGTCACGAAAGGCCTGAGTGAGATTCAGTGCCACCACACCTTCAAGAAATTTCACAAAGTGCAGCCTGGCCAAAGGGCCACACTCTGTAAACATTCATACTATTTTTCCAAGTTTCCTCGCGTGCAATTAAAATAGATATGGGGAAGGAATTTCATTCAGGGTGTGGTGACCTTCTGGCCTTGCTGATGTTTCCAGTGTTTGTGCCTTCCTACCACTGTTAATGTCATTTGCCCTCTTCTGATTTACTTGTCCTGGCTTTGTCTGAAGAGTAATGTACATAAACAAGCTTCACTTGAGCATTTCTCTGTTTTCATTCATCTCCATCCAGGTTTGTTGCGTCCTAAATGTTTAATATGTATGAAAAATGCCAGGTCTTTCAGAGTCACCAGGCACTGCGCTGTCACATCCAAAAACAAAGACGCAAGTTGGTGGTGAGCGAGAAAGCCCTGATAATGATTTAAGAGAGGCCAGTCCTCCAGAGATTACATTTAAAATGTTCACACGTTTCCACGGACAGAAATCCCTCCCACCACACATGAAACATGTGAATGTTTCCTCTCTTTGCAGACTGCCACTGGTCCAGGTTCAGACTTAAAAGACATTCCCAACCTCTTTATCGCGCCTTTGAGCCTCATTCTTATATTATTCCTCACTCTAATCCAACAAATTCAAAGACTGTTCTTGTGTTATGAGAATTCCCGGGGTCAATGATAAAATAATTGGCATGGAAAGTCTAGCTCCTCAATGAGACCACGAAATGGAAAGATGTTCAACATCCAACATAAGAGATTTTATAATTATGTTAAAGTCATTCCAGCGGTGTTTCTATAATGCCTCTACTTTATTTCTACCACAAGTGATTAAAAATTAAACAGTGTTCATCCTGCTGTTTAAAGGGATAGTGTAACATTTTACTTTGAGTCAAGAGTTAGATGTAAGGGATAATGCCCAATGAGGTGTCCATTATCAATGATTAATGGACGACCTGGAGGCGTGAACCGTCCGATGCGAAGATAATCACCTCGAAGGGCATCATCCCGCTTATACCATGGTAACTTACAAAAGAAATAAATATTAAATCAATTATTAATACTTTAATGTTGTTTTACCGTTAAAATCAGTCAAATCATCAAGTTTTTCACAAGAAGCGGCTGAGTGGACTATTTAATATCTCTCGTCGGCGATTTTAAAAAAAAAAGGAGACCCGCTGTGGCTGCTGCGTAGAGCCACAGTAACTCTGCCACAGCCTGACAGTTGATCAATGAAAGGAGGTGAGATGATGGCTTAAATGTTACGTGACACAAAGTATTCTTTCATAAGGCAAGTGCTTCGAGTCTATGTTGCCATGGTTATCAACTAGCTTTTGAGCCAGCGCAGGAATATTTAGAGCTGTAATCCGGCAATTTGACCAGAACGTCTTCATGAGTGTCCACTATCACTTTTTAACGGACACCCTGCAGCCAATCAGAATCGAGTATTCACCCAGACCATGGTATAAAAGACGGTTGTTCCTGTGGTGTAACTGTGATATTCAGAACTACGGAGTCCATTAGTGGTGACGTCAGAGGTGCGATCGTAGCCAAGGGGACAAGGTAGCCAGGGAGACGAGAGTTGAAGAGAGAGGTTACAGACGTTAGGTAAATAAAAATATACGTTATACTTACAGTTGGACTCACGCAAGTGTTTTAATAACACTACATGGTGTCAGAAGTACTATAGTTAGTGTGGAGAGAAGAAGCCCGTCGAAAAGGATCGTTGTACACCTGCAAAGGAAAGAAAGAAAGAGAAGGACAGGATGAGCCACGGAGGAGACGCTAGCGGCTGTAGCCAGCAGCTAACGGCAGCAGCAACACAGAGAGTCACCGCGGGGCCAGGGCCATGCGTTACGTTTAATATCGCAAGCCGCAAGAGTTGGACAAATGGATCTGGAGATTCGAAAGATTTCGCCTGGCAAGTAACCTGAATGTAAGCTCTGAGTTGTAGAGAGAAGTTACAGACGTTAGGTAAATAAAGATACATGTTATACTTACAGTTGGACTCACACAAGTGTTTTAATAACACAACAGTACATGCATTTCTGTCTATTATACTGTACGGAAAAAGTTTTCTTCTGTGTGCAGTGTGCACACTTTCGGTTGTGACATCTACTTTCATATTTTGTGTGTTTTTATGGATGATACAAACTTGTTAATACAGAGAACTTCAAGTGTGGTGATATTATGCTACCTTTAGACAGAGTATATTTGCAAAGATAAATAACTATTGGCTGTAGGTTTAATGGACAGAAATGGTTTAGTGCCCCCCTCATCTAACTCTCTGCCAGAAAGCATAAACATGTTTTCTAAAAATGTGGGTGTGTTCCTTTAAAGGGGAACTTTGCAAGTCTGGTAGCTTTTTCGCTGTTTTGCTTGGTTGGTTTTCGGCCAAGAGAAGCTAGGTTGAAGGCAGAGAGCCTCTATTTTCCTCATAACAAGTGATTTAACTATAACAATTACTCTGAAGCTGTTTAATAAATTAATAATCTAAACTTAATACAGGTAAAAATCTTGCATAGTTCCTTTTTAAGATCAAGTAAACATTTGGATGAACTGTATTATTCAGTCATGGACCTTTTGTCAAGGCTATTTTGAGATTATGAACATGAGCACCACTGCTATTGACCCCTTGACCCCCAACATGCAGTGTGGATGCAGTGCATCAGTGCAGTAACATGACACGTGAGAAGAAGAGAAGCAGAACATTTTCATGCTCTTTAGAAAAAGAGACATTTCCTACCATGTTGCTGTTGTCACTGGTCAAACTGAATGGAGATGTTATCGGCTGTAGTCTACAGCCATCACTATAACCATCCTGGACAGTGTGTTAGCGACCCAGCATGTGAGTTGGAGCAGTGAATATGCGTTTTAGGCACCCTGAGTGCCGCTTGGCTTCGGTGCATTAGCAAATCCGGCCAGATGCTCCGCTTGTTCTGTCAGAGGAGATTGGGCTGGATGATGGGTGAAAATGAATTTAATCTTGGTCCGAAATGATATTGCACGACTGGTCCTTTCTCGATGATATGAGAAATGATTAAATAAGAAGAACAAACAAAGGGAAACTATTTGTTTTGGGGCTGTTAGATGATGATGATGATGATGATGATGATGATGAGGTTGATGAGTGGGGAATTCTTTGTTCTTGCAATTAAAAGTGATGTAACGACTTTTCTGATAAAAGAGAGAAGATGCAGTAATCAAGAGGAATGAAATTCTTCTACAATGTGCAATCAAAACACACCTTTTTTGATGTATAATTAAAATTAGTTAATATATGATATAACCTTTCAATTGAGCATTATAGTTTAATGAAACCAAAGTTGAATCCTCTGGCACTGAAATTATTCAAGATTTTTCTAAAGGAAAGGAAAAATAGAAACATAAACATAAAGCTTCTGTATTTCTTGATTATAAATTTCCATATTGTAATTTGTGCTGATGCCTTAAAATGTATGATTGGTTTCAAACTCACCCAAGGAAACGTGAGCGAGTGCTCACAGATGCACTGTGCAAGAAGAAAAAGACAGAACCCATCTTGCAAAAGTGAGACAACAACTAGGAATACATCCAATTATAAGCACGCATGATACAAAAAAACTGTGTGAAAGATGCTCCTTAAAAACAAAGCCCCTCAACCTAGCCTTCCTATTTTGAGCAGATGACACTGCCTTAGCATACATTACACATGCATATTATCTTCGCTAATCATGCTATTTGTGGGCCTTATTGCAGCGTTGCTTAAGACGGGGTGAGCAGGGGGCTCCTTTGTGCCAGAGCTAATGATGTCCCTTTGTGATAGGGCTGGGTGTGAGGGTTGAGGACACTGGTATAGACTCCGAAGAGCTGCTGTGTGGGTCTTAGTGTGACTGGCAGCTGCAGTAATCCGCCCTTTGTGTCTTCAACAGGGCCCCACTGAGCTCCCCTGACAGGGACCGATGTTCCCAACTCCACCAGGCAGCCCAGATGGGCTGAATGACATGGAGGGAGAGAAGGAGGGGAGGGAGATAGGGAGCATCCAGATAGAGAAGGAATAAGAAAGTCAAAAAAGAGAAGAGGGAAGTGAAAGGGAAAGGAAGGATAGGATCAAATATTGGGGGGGAAGAGGGAAATCCTGGGAGGAAAATCTAAAAGAGAACGCGTGGAGGAATGGGTGTCTGTTTCTGAAAGCCTCATGACAGCTCTGTTGTTACTAAGACAGGATGGGCTCAGTGGCTTCGGATCAGGGCTGGTTTGTTTGCCCAGCGTTTGTTTTTTGTTCCTTTGCGGTCACCCTGAAGCGTGCCTGAGTAAGTCCTCTGATTGGTGGAGGCATTCTGGGTGCAGCACAATTAAAATCCATGGTCGAATGCGACACACACACACACACACACATCCACAATGTCTCATTTGCCTCCTTTCTGTCACACATTCTTTCTGTGTTTATTTACATTGAGCGGTCTTGTCATGGCGTCTGACATGACTGGAACTTTTGCTGTGGTTCGGGTTGATCTCATCACATTACTCTCGGTGATGTGGCGTGTGGGTTTCCTCCATGGCTTAACTGCGTAATCTATAAGCGAAGGATTGCACAACAAGCTCCTGTAACACTTTTTGCGTCTGCCACGACCACATCCTGCTCCACAACATCACAAGAGATCATTGAGAGAATCATGCGTCTCTCTTGTCACATGGGAAAATGTAGCATGTGAAAACATGAGTATTTTGTGTCATATCCTGCAAGTCTATTGTATATTAACACGCAATCAGTTTTCAGCACAGAATAAAAATGTCATCTCATCAAGTCCAGCAAAAAAGTGAGTGTGAAGGTTCATATACATGGAAATTACTATTCAACCATGACTTTTCTAACTTAAACCTCTTACACGACATGAGTACATTGTACAGTACAATTATTAAAATCTGTGGAGACTGATACACACCTTAAAAAGTCTAGTCTAGAGAGTTTTTTCTTCCTTACAGTACAAATATTGCCAGAAAACAATATCTCGTCGGACAACACGAAAATACAAAATAATATTGTGAAATAAGGCAATATTGTTGCAAATGAAAGTTATTTATGACATAACAAATAAATAACCCTTATACAACAAAAAAAGTTGTCTGAATCCTCCTATTATTTTCTTGATTCATTGATCAATTGTCAATTGTTTATCTACAAGATTCAAATGGTGAAAATGTAATGTCTTAGTAGTTTCCCAAATCCCATGGTTATGTCTTTTGTCTTTTGTCTTTCTCTTTTTTTTTTTTTTGTCCGGACATTCGTTCACAACGGAAGTTTCATCTCATGAAATGGGGAAATAAAAAGAGTTATATTGTCACATCCACTGTATGATTGTATCTGTTAACAAGGGGAGTAGAGAACAGGGGCTTCATGAACAATGCTACTGCAATATTGACCATTTATGGAGGTTAGTGATAAGACTCACTGGTGCCAACATCAACTTGTCAGTTTCTCTATGTTACATCAGTGTGAGCAACATCAGATTTTAGTTGACAAGTTCGAGTTCTCCCTTAAGAGAAGCCCAGTGAGTCATCCAGCCAAGTGCCTTACAACAGATGCAATTATTCTAACAATAAAAAGAATTTATTTGAGAATATCAAAAGCTTTACAAAACAGTCTGAGATGACTCACTTTCCCTTGTAGGTGCAGTCAGAACATCTAGTCAAAGAAAGAAAGAATGATATGTTTTTGTGAACATGTAATGTACATGTAACAAAGATATTTTAGGTAGTAATATATCAAAATTAGCGATGATTTAAGGAACTAAAGGGAGCTGACTTGTCTAAACCACTGCTTCGATTCAGTGATTGGTAAGAACTGAGAAGTGTCCTTGTTGTATATAAATTAAATTTCAGTTTGACTTTTTTATTTGTATTTTGTGTTAATTGGTATAAAAACACAGGTAGCAGTCAATCACTGTCTTGCTTACAGCTTCTGTTTGGTTAAGAGACTCTTCACTGGTCCTGACTGACAATCGGTAAGTGGTGTGAAGATGTTGGTCAGCAGGTAGCGAGTCAAAGTCAAGCCCAAATAAACCTCCCAGTGGAAACAACAGTTTCCTAAAGGCTTAAAAACTAACCCACACCCAAAGTCCCGCACCATGATTTTATCTGCTCTTACTGCAACCGAGATGACAGGTCTTTGATTTTAGTGTGAATGAGCTCTTCACTTGAGACATCAAACAGAACATAAAGCAATGGGGATTTGAGAGTGATAGAAACCCCATTGATCTTCTGCTTTCTTCTTAATTTATATTTATCCATTGGCTTGGCACCAAAAAAAGATTGTGTTTATGGCCTTCTAAAATCCATCATTAATTTCTTATTGCTAAACCGAGGGCAAACAATGTTAATCGCAGATGAAACTGCGTGATTTCACTGTCAACATTTCCTCAAACGGCACCGTATTTACCCCGGCTCCCACAACAAGCTGTTGAGCCCTAAAGTCTTGGTACTACACTGCGAGTAGAAGTAATTGTCTGCATTGAATTGCATGAGCTCAAAATGGAACTTGCTCAGATGTGTTTGGAAACTAATTGGGAGACGGAAACAGCAAACAGCTTTGGTGAAGGGAGCGGGGTCAATGTAAATTCAAACAACACAAATTCAGTTTAAATAATATGGAACGCGATCAATTTAGACGAGATGGTATGTGTGCGTATGATGGCAGCGGTAAATAAATTCATCAATTAAACAATCCATCCAGTCAAACTTAATTTTCCGTTGGACAGGAGGAACAACATGCTTTTAAAACTCATCACAAGATTTTGCTTCTTTAATGTCATGTTTTATTCAAAAACGAAATACTGGGGTAGAACATAATTTAATTGTGTCAATTCTGGGATGGTTTTAAATAAAAGTTTTGGTGGAAGAAAACTTTACCCTTGTGGTTCAGGCTCATCACACTCATCAGTGCTGATTTCACTTGCAACAGGCAGGTGCTTTGGGCAAAAAAAAGCTCCTAAACCTGAGTGTACACTACAGCTCTGTACACACTGCTCAGCATCAGACAGCAGGCTGACTAAGTGAGGGACCAGCTGGTGAACATAGTGGAGCATTTAGCAAATTAAAGAGCCAGATAGTCTTTTTCAGGAATTGGTAATAGACCAGATACTACCACAATACTACACAATTCAAGGTAATGACCTCCAGAAATGACCCCAAATGAACACTGATGTTACTCCACCTGCCGGATGAGTAAATAAACAATTTGCTAAGAATTGAATTATGCAAAGTATCATTTGAGCAGATTGTGACGGACGGGGGAAAAAAGCACATTTTAGTGAAGCTCTGAAGGGCTTTATAGTAAAAAAAAACAAACAATGTTAAGGAACTTGTGCCAAACTATTTCTCAGATTTTCTGATCAGTATTTGCCATTCTTATTTACTTAATGCAGTGATTGATACTCCAGCATTCACAACAGGTGTAAACACTTTTGCCTTCAGATGTGGTCAGATGCGGTATGAATGAGTTCTTTATGAGCACACTGCCGCCTTGAGACTCCTGCCCTCGTGCTCCCTCGTATCATTGTCTGTCTGCATGTGTTCGGCACCACGCATACGTGCGTTTGTGCATGTGCGTGATGACGGATGTGTTAGATTGAGTGGACCAGATCTAATGCATTAGGTCTGTAGAATTCCCAGTTTGGGAGCGGATTACAAACTGGAGAGCTGCAAATCCATCTTTCTATCTCTGTCTAATTGGCATGTCATAATTGCCACTCCACAAAGCCCAGTGAAGTCTGGACAATGAATGTCTAAAAGTAGGTGTCTTTGCACCCCACGCTCTCTGGTCTGCAATTTTGGTGAGGCAAGGCGGTGTTTGAGGCCTGCAATTCGATAGTTCTGGAAAATGAAAAGCTTAGAACTGGGTTACAATTCAACATAATTAATGCCCATCAGCATCCAGTAACTCACTTTTCCTTTTCCTTGAACTAGAAACATTATGTACATGCATGAAGATCTTAAGCTTACCAGCTGTAAGACTATAAACAAGTAGAAGGAGCGCACATCCACAGTGCAGAAAAGTGGTATATATATATATAACAGTAAAGGATGCAACAAAACTTTCCAGGGAGTTTATACTAGTTTCACATAAGTCATATTTGAGCTTGGTCTCAAGTGCTGCTTCATGAACATGATGAAATGGCCTTTTAAAGTACTCTCAGAGGAGCCAACACTTCAAGGGCTTCTTAGAACCCGCACCACTGCCTTGTATCACCCCGGGAGAAGCAGAGAAAAGCGGGCCAAAGAGAAATAGAAAAAGAACGCAAGAGACAGCGAGCAAGAGGGAGAACACTCTAAAACCAAAATGCAAAAGAGTCATAGGGGCCAATATGAGCAGAGAAACCCTCACAGAGAAAAAGAAACTCAAAATGAAAGAGCGCAGAGCCCGAAAAACTTTTATTCTGAGCTGATCCTCAGATCAGATGAGATAAGAGCACAGTAAGTTCAGTCTCTGCTTGCAGCTGAGTTCGGGCATTTCTTTTTCCAACTTACTGAATGTAGGACTAAAAGGAGGACCAGAGGAAGAAGAAGGCAAGAGCAGCATGAGCGTGCCCACTAGCTTTTAGTCAGGAAGCCTAATGAGTTCCTGTGGGATGGCGGCTGGCTGTCAATCACCCTCATTCTTCTCCAACACTATGCCGTGTCATCCTGTACACGCAGAACCAAGGGGCATGAAATAATTAGAGATGGCCAACCAGCCACAGTGTGACTTGGTTTGTCTGGCAGAGGAAGGAAGTCACAGCGTGTCTCTCTCTCGTGCGAGGGGACATTTGAATTTGTTGGATTACGGTGTTGGAAGACAGTGTACCCGCCTTCGCGGCGACTTTAAAATGTGACAATGAGGTAATAGCGTTACAGCATATTGCGTAATGTCACAATGATTCCTGACTTATTGTGAGGGCGATGAAAGAAAAAAAAAAAAAAAAACGGTGAGCAATGGATTCAGCATATGATGAAAGGCAGCCCCTGCTGGTAGAGCAGCTGTGAGACTCTTTTTTAAAGACGGGATGGCAGAGAATGAGAAGCAAAGGAAAAAAGAGAGAAACGAGTGAGCGGGGAGGAAAATATCAGGCCTATTGTTCAATTGATTTAAGAAAAAAACAATGGACAGTAGGGATGCTGGACATGAAGCTGCAATGAAATATTTATCGGTCATCATCTATACAGTCAGCCGGAGCGTGCAGGGGTTGATTATATAGACCAAGAAACCAATTAACATTTCTGTACCATCTATATTTGGACCGAACTTTTTTATTTTTTGGGCTATAAATGTAAATAAGAAGACACAAACACAGAAGGAGAGAGAGGTGTGGGAAGGGGAGGGGGTGTGCAAGGGAGGGAGGCAAAACAAAATGAGCCATCCCCGAAACAAAACAAGAAGAGGATTTAGTAACATCTGCATGTGAATAGACGCTGCCTAACATCGGCAGCGGCTGTAAGGGCTTTATGTAATTGCTGATGAACAATGTCACAGAACTGGCAGATTGGGGGAGGGATGGCTTAGAGGGTCATGTGATGATGAGAACTATCTTTATACTGGAAGCAGCGTTTGAGCCTTATGACTGTGCAAATCTAAAATTAACTGTAATACCTTCTCAGACAACTCACGCTGCCTCGAGGTACGTAAAGGTAAGGGCACGCATGAGTGTGTTTTTATTCTGACATGCAGCATTGTTAACTTAACGAAAGGCTACTGCCATTATTGATAAGTCATCTGATAATTCTCTTGATTAGTGGCTTTGGCTAATAAATGTTAAAAAGTACTGACACATAAAAAAGAGAACAAGTCCTCTATAGTTTGAAAAAAAAACAAAAAACAAGGTTGACTGTAGATAGGAAACAGGGAGCAAACACTGCTCATCCTGCCACCAAACCTCCTCTGTCTATGGACTCTATAACAATGTCATGCTACTTCCTATTTTTCTAAGGCTTTGTCACTACAATATAAGCCAATGTCATTTTGGGCACTTGCAGGAATGACTGATGTTCCTATGCTTCCTGGAAGACCAACTTCAAAGATACCTAAGGTGACACATTTTTTACATTGTCCAAAAGCCAAAGAAATTCACATGTACAATCATACATGACAAGAGGAACAGAGCAAAACTCAAAAAGTGAGACTAGAACTGGGAATGTTTTAAACTTTTGCTTGAGAAATGGCTCGTATAATGAACTATAAATCAAAAACAACTGCATTTTAAATGTTCTGTAAATCATCAAATATAAATGCATAATTTCATGGGTGCTTTCTGGAGTTTACATTGCAGTGATCCACATCCAGAGTGTGCAGGTTGAGTGAGCAGCCAGCAGGCCACACAGCTTAATGGATGTCCTTTTCATTCATTTAGCCTCCCTCATGCACTGTTAACATTCCTGACTGTTAGCTAACCTGCCTTCCGTACCTCTCCACGAGTCTTGACACGGAGTAAAAACACCCATGATCCGAGGTTAATTACATGTCCATCTCTTAACCAAAACACTGCATTGTATCCTCTACGGTTTGTGTAAAAAGCTGGCAGGGAAAAGCCGGCGCGCGACTGTGCCAGCGTTGGTGGGATGGGCATCGACTCAGGGACCGGAGTGTGAGGGTGTAGAGAGCAGCCAAGGTTGACCTACGAGGCGGGGCAGGAGAATTGGCCCGGGATCTGAGGCAGCGGTGTGAGGACGCTGGGGAGCCGCTCTATCAGTGGGCATGGAGCCAGCTGTGATGTACTGTATTTCCCTGTCCGACAGGCCAGTAATGCACCGATGCCAAGGGGAGACGAGAGCAGAGGAGACGACGAGAGAAGGCCAAAACTATTTGAAAATGAATATTTATTTTGAGTTGCATTCAGGATTTACGATGGATGATATACACATGTAAAATCTAGATCTGCCTAGAAAAAAAATAGGTGTGAATGATTTTTTTATCACAATTCTGAAGTTGTCTGGTGTGATCCCTCATTGCAGAGCAGTAACACAACTAAACAGTGACATCTGTGAGTGTTTTGGTGAAACTGACAGACACTGTGGACTTGGACAAAAAAAAAAAAGAAACAAAAAAACAAGCTTTAGTCAAACTCGTAACTTTTAATAAGGCTTTAGCTCAAATCAAACCACATCATTAATCTCACCGACTTCATGCGGGTCAATGATCGACTCCTAGAATGTGAATCATTTACAAAAGCATCACAACCAATAAATAACACAAGTACTCGGTGAACTCTTCACGGACTCAGCAAAATCCAGTATCAGTATGTAGTGGTGGGAGTAAGAGGCTATTTTATTAAGCTTATCCCCATGATTTTTTCAAGTTCATAGCTGTTGTGTGCATAGGAAAGGACTTGAGCACCGCAGTATAGGTGCTCATTGTGCTCTCTACCAACAGCTTGTGTGCATTTTGCATTTCAGTTCAGAATAAATAGTTTTTTAATTAATATGTTCTGGTTTGAATGTTGTTGTTTTTAGTTTGTTGGTTTCCTCAGAAACATTAACACTTTGAACTTTAGGCTTGATTTAAGCTGATCATTCTTTAGAGTGGGCAAAGGGAGTCATCATCAGTGCATATTACAGTATGTCCAGGCTCCCTCAGCTGGGAAGTTGCAGTATCTCCTACACTTTGTCTTCATCACCCAGAGGAACAGCTCTTAAATGCTCTTGAACTTACCGCAGCTTACATTATCTCTTCCCCTCAACCACCAACTCTCTTCTATTTTTTTTCCTCCATTTTTCCCTCCCTTTCCAATTTCCCCTCTCGGCTCTCTTCCCCTTCTCTTCTCCTGTCATTTTACCCATTTCTCTACTTCTCAACCCTTTCTCCTCAGCCTCTGCTGTCCCCAGGGGGTATGAGACAGGCTAGGAGACTTGCTGTATGTGCCGCTGTCATGGCCTGAGCTCCCTAGTTGGGGATCCTTTGATGGTGGTGTTGGGGATTATTCATCCTGTTCGTTGGGCCGTATACCACTGTCACACAGCACCAGCTGCAGCATCACATGCAGACATGCACATACAGGCACAGTCGCACTTGGAAAAATAACTACACCAATATTTCCTACTCAAGAATTTTGACTTTTTCCATCGCCACACTTTGATGTTGGAACAGCTGTTATTAGAAGATAAGATAAGATGAACTTTATTAATCCTTTGGGGGCAAAATTGCATCTTTACAGCAACAGCAGGATATGGACGACAGTTAGGTGTCCTTATAGTTCAGAGAGGAAAAAAAAAATTACATCATCATTCAATTTAGATGAGGTGTAATATCGCATCGAATTTACATAAAGTACAATAACGCAATGGTGAGTGTGCTACAAAGCAACAGTGTAAAGTTTTCATATCAATGTTTTTTAGACACTGAGCGAGTAAAAAAACAGCCACAGTTTAATGAAAGTGAGAATCTTTTTGAAATAGACTGGCAGCTGTGAACTGCACATACCGTATCATATCAAACATGTTTGATACATAAATCAACTCACTGATTATTGTGAATTTATTGTGACACGTGTTCCGGTGAAAAGAATAATACAAGAATACTTTATGGGAAAAAGACCATATAGGGTAGTCCGTTATCATTTCCATATTAAGCTAGTTGTGCATCAATAAGTCTTAACGTGTTTTACGGGGAATGTATAAAAGACTACATTATCCATAATGCAATGGGCCAGGAAGCAGAAACGATAGGGGATAAGGTTAGAGTTAATGTTTGAACTTTTGTTCTAGTAAGGTTTCAGAAATGGAAGTATTTTTGAAATACACTGACATTTGATGGATTTATGTCAGTGAGAAGTGAATGAACTGGGCAGGAAAATCTTATTTATCATTCTGTATGTGATCCTCTACTAATCATTAAGGTCTTGAAGGAAAGAAAGAGCCAAAATCCTGATGCAATATCGTTTCAAAATAAAGGCTCTGAATGTGTCTGCATTGAAAGATTTTTTAAAGTAGATATAATTCATCATGAAGCATGCTTACTGATTTACAGAGGCAAAGTTTGGATCTGTTTGATCTGATTTGTATACATTACCTGTTATCATTGTCTTTGCACATGCATGTGAAGCCTGCGCTCAAAAGCAGGAAAATATCATTTCAGGGAAAAAAGAATTTCTTACAGCAAAGTCTTTCTACATTACATAGCATTTCCCACATTGTTTTTGAGCTAACCTGATCACATGAATAACAAAAAAATGATTTGCAGTTATGGTTTAAGTCATTCAACATCCCCCTTTCTCAAGTTCAGTTCTGTGATGATCATACGTTAAAACTTTCACTTTTGTGAACACACTTTGACTGAACTCTGAAGTTGTGGTGGGAATGTTTCACATTTTTTTGATCAAATGACAGTCAGATCAATCAATAATGAAAAACATTGGTAGTCCCAGACCCTCATAGTCATAATGGTTCAGAACTAGCTAACGTTATGCAGATGTTCAGGCAGAAAATATTTGTCCTCTATTTGTTTGCTCCTTAACCAGAAGAATCACCAAAGTATCTGGACATTTAAGGACATGGTGCTCTTGTCTGGCTTCTCAGATCTGCCACATTTTCCTGCTTAACTAAAAACCCAGGAGTCACAATTGACTACAATCAAAAAAGTGGATATGGATGCAGATTCAGAAATGATCATATTTAATTGATGCCCAGCACTGCTGCTGTTAAACCAAATGTCTAGGAGGGGAACCAGTCTCTGTTTACTTAGACAGATGCTGGAGCTGGTCAAGGATGCGCGTGCTTTGTGTGAGTGTGTTGGCTGCAGGGTGTGGCTGCTGGCAGATGGAGCATCACTTCTCACCCAAACTCCTGTGTGCCAATCTTGAGGGCTGTCATTTTCTCATTTTTCCCCCCCTTTTTTTTGTTCTTTTTTTTTTTTTTTATCCAGGGTCCCTTGAGGAATTTGGGAGCATCTCCTTAATGATCCTGAATGGTGCAGCAGTGGCAGTATGTGGGCTGCTGGTGTGTAGGCGATGGGAGATGGAGCAGCAGAGCTCCACAGCACCTCATTAGGCCCAGGACTCCCGAGCTGGAGCCACATTAAAGAGCAGCCATGCCTTTCAACATGTGCCGGCTGGTCTCCCCTTCCGCTTTCCCCACTGCTGGAGCAGTCGCTCACATTTCAAATGCATTCACACATACACAAAATGTACGGTGGGGGGTGATGGGGGTGGAAATGGAGGGATATAGTGCAGTTTGGTGAAGATCAGAACAAGGAAGATAGCATAAGAAAAAGGCGGGGGCGGGGGGGAATCTAATCTTGGCTGTTGTGTTGTTTGGTGTGATGTTTGCTTTTGTAATGCGAGTTATTTGGCGACATCAGGACACCGGGAAAACAAATGATGGCAGTGACGGATCTTCCTTATATCCTGAGTTTCGGAGCAGACGCTCCCTTCCATGTGCCAGCCAGGCAGGGATCACAATAATCCACTAAAGCTCTCCACCTCTTCACACACTTAACAGAAGTGGAGGGAGCACCTCCTTCCCCTGTGAAGTTCTTGCTTGGGAGGCTTCGCGAGGTCAGCCCCGTTGTTAACGTTGTCATATTGATGAAACACTCAGCTTGCAATCGGTTCGCAGCCCGCCCATATTTCAGTTGACAACCCGGCTCGCCTCTAAGAGCAGAGAGATTAAGTTGCTCCCTCTGCAAGTGCATGGAAGGAGTAAAAAAAAAAAAAAAAAAGGGTGTTTGCTGAGGATTGGTTTTGAAATTGCTGTGGGAATTTTTTCATGCACATGTTTGTTATCTGTTTTTATGATTTAGACCAGTCTCGCTGTAAACAAGAAACCATGAGAGAGCTGTTTGGATGATATGATAAAACGCTCTTTTAAGTGCTGAAATCAATAGCCCATATAATCATAAACATGAGGGCATTAGAGAGTGATGTTCTTCTTTGGTTGGAAGGACATACAGTATGTCATATTAATGCAGTTTAATTCAATTAGCTCTTCGCTGGGCGTGCCACGGAAGCCCAGAGGGATATTTTGTTGATGGGTATGCAGCAAGCAAAAAGTAAGTCAAGAGAGGATTGTGAGTTACTATGATGATATGATAAGAACATTCGGTGTCATAACAAGCAACAAACTGAAAAGTTTTAACTACGGGCAAAACAAGCCCGTGATCTCTCTCGCACAAAGTTGGCTCCAGTGACGAGTGAGCAACCCTTAGGTTTCATAAAGGGCTGAAAGAGGTTTTTAGATGGAAGTAATAATTAAAATAAGACTCTCAGTCTGCCTGGCTGTTTCTCTGACTGTCAAACACAGAACTCAGTTTAAAGATGAAACTCACTTAAAGAAAAAAAAAAAACAGCAATTGTCACCACACTGAACAATGTCATAAAAAAAAACATGCACGCACACACAAAAACACAACACAAAGGAGAGCCCAAAGGTTCTTCCTCTTGAGCGAGTCCCTGTCACGAGTGACACAAGCAGTTATTTTCCTATTTTCACTGTATTTCATTTAAATTTCCATTCTGTGTCTTAGAAATGAATATTTGATCTTTTCCCCCTGAACCTGTCACCGATGGGCCTTTGAAGCTGCGAGACACTGCATTGTGTTTGTGACACTGCGGGATATACAGGAGAAAAAGATCAAACTCCTCTGCGGAGAGAGAACATGAAAAGGTAAACACTGTGTCCTGGCGGTTTACCTGTTTAGAAGCCCTCTTTGTTTCAGATGTTCTGACCACAAATGTTTGGGGGCTACAGTCTTGTACAGTGTTTGCTTTTCTGGAAATGATTGTCTACTTTAATGTTTTTTTTTTTTACTTACTTGGACTGTGTTTGTTCTGGGAATGTTGCTTCAGTTTGCAGAAAAACTTTCTCTCTGAGATCTTCTCTGTTCTTTTGTATTTTGCTGACTTCTCCTAAGTCTGTTTTTTTTGTGTGTGTGTGTCTTGCATGCATGTGCATGTGCTCGCCTGCGTGTGTGTGTGTGTGAGTGTAATGGCACTAACAGCAGCACTGGAGGTCTGTGCAGTAGCAACTTGTGGAATCCCCCCTTCCTGAGATCAAATGGAAAAAAGATATATGGGTTCTCACTGCTTTCCAATTAATACTTCACCTGCATCTACCATGAGATGAAAAGTGATAACAGCGGAGACGGGGACAGCCAGAGGTGTACACGGAGTGTGAAACACAAACGGAATGAGCTTTTTAAGTGTTTTTGAAATCTTGGATTCGCGCTCATGTTGATCAACACACTCCAACATAACAAGTGTGGAGCAAATATACTTGAAGGTGTGTAACAAAAATGTTGATTCTATGCTCCAGATTATGGGCCTATGTAAAAATAGAGGAAAAACATGATAAGCACGGTCTCATAAAAAAGTGGAAATTGAGCACCCTAGTTAGTCATAATTGGCTAATTTTGTTTGTAAGGTCATGATAGCACTTAAAGCCTCTCTGGATCCCTTCCCGCAAAAATGCAACATGCAACACAGGCAGCCCTTTTGTGTGCCAGTGAGCACTGATGTGCTTTCTGTTTCCATGCCAACTCACTTTCATCTTTCATCTTTCTTACCAGCTCATCCTACGCTTCAGATGAATTAGGTTTGTTACAAATTCTTTTGAAGTGCACACACAACCCCCCTATACCACCCCACTTCAGCGAAACAAAACAAAAACACTGAGGAGCTACAAATGTAAGCCAGTAATCTTGCTCGTTTCGGCTCCTTGGCTAACCAATGGCACCACGGACAGGATATTTCCACTTCATTTCAATTTGGAATACGTCCCTCGCTCCTTCTACCTCTTGGCTTCCATTTTCTGCTGTTGTGAGCTGCTCTGCGCCACACAATTCATTTCCATTATGGAGACGGTCGCTGAGAGGGTTGCATTGTGGGTTGGTAATGATCTTCAATTACACTGATGCCAGTAGCTAAGGGGTAAAAGGAAGGTGGAGGTCTCTTAAGGATCAAAGGTTTAGACCTGAAGAGGACGTCTGTGTCCTCGCAGATGCATTTTCTCAAGATGCTCCAGTGAATTCTGCCTCTGGACACAGAAAGCCCATTTCTAGGCCCTGGGCTGTGTCTGTCGGTAATAGAGGTGCTGGAGAGTCTGGTATCGGCAGGAGTCCTGGCCTTTGAGATATCAGCGATAAAAACATCAATTTTACTTTCCTCAACTCTTCCACTTTTCACTTTGCATTTTAAACTGAAATTTAATTATAACAAGTCTGCAAGAATCAATATATTTGTAAAAAAAAACCCTGAACAATTAGGACTATGTCACTAACGACTATTCATGATGTCAAAGGGGTCACACACCATTAGCACTATGATGATTTAATGACTTTGAGCTTATTGTTTTGGTTCCACACCATGGAGGAACAAGGGATTACTAGTAATGTAATTGTGGCTGCGGTAGGTTCATTTGAATATTAAGTTATTATTGGGATTGTATGCTCTCCTCAATCATGCAGTAAGACAAACATTTTGTTTTTTGCAAGTTTAGCTGACAGTACATGCGCCATGCTAATGGCTATAAGCACTAAATAGTCTGGATGGAATTGTGTGGTGGAAACTAAATCCTTTAACAAAAGGATGGAAGGATGGGCTCCATTACACATCAGCAAATCTGAGATGCAAATGTCATGCGGAGGTGAAACTGGGTTCCCCTCAACAGCAATGATCCAAAGCCCACTTCAAAATGCACCATGAGGTACTTAAAGCAACTCTTACCTTTCTAGCATTTCACACAGTAGAAAAGATTTTAACCTCAACAACTCCACCTCCCTCCAAGTCCCACCCACCTCTTCCTCCTGCCTTACCTCCAACACATCTCTCCTGCATGCGTTGGCAAGGTAACGGTAAACAATAGGAAAGTGAACAACCAACGCAGTCAAACGCAAACCCGGAGTTTTAAAACTTAAACAGGGTCAGTGATGAGTTTTATAATACAGTGTAAGTTAGTAACCTAAACTGGTAAATAAAAATGCAAACGGAAGACAATGTTAAAGAGTAGAGTGCTCAACAGGCCAGGCTGACCAACTCAACCGGATGCGCTGGTTCATATGACAACACTGTCCAGCTGAAACTCTGCAACCATCTCATCCTTTTCTAGCTCAGGATGGAGCTGCATCAGTCTCCGCCATCGCTCCAAAGCAGTGGAAGCAGTGGCCCGCATTTGTTGGGCCACCAACAGTTTATTTCCTGGTGGAGGGTAGAGAGGAGTGTGGGGGCTGTTACGTACGTACATTCAGGACGGTCGGCCAATCCAATGAAAAGATTGGTCAGACTTTTCTCAGAACCATATGAGAATGAAATAATGATGAGTTTCTGCGGTGGAGTTCTCTTACATTTTAGTGTGTCATCAGCTTATTAGCATTTAAACAATTTCCCAGAAAGCTTAGTGTTGCTTTAAGAAACAAAATCTGAAGCTCAGACAGGGACTAAACATGAGGCATCTGCAAGACATCAGTCCCTGAAAAATCTGACCTCAGATTAACGTTAATGTCACTTCAGGCCTGCTGGATATGGAGTTACGCAGCTGTTGTTCACCATAACAACTTTCTAACATTGATGTTGTGTTTACAGCTTGCAACACCACAAAGAGGTTAGAAATAAAAAATAACGGATTAGTTTCATGTTGTAATAACAAATTATGAGATCACTTAATTTCTTGAGTGATGTCATTCAGGTCTTGCAGAGGAGTAATTAAGCTGTTCTACCCATGTTGTACAAAGATTACAACAAGATTGTTGCAGATAATAAACACAGATAAATCAGTTCAAGAACTGAAATATGAAACTCCAGAGGCAGATAAAATATGCCTTTGAACCAGAGGCATAGTCCTGGAAAACAATTAGAACAGAAATTAAAAGCCACACATCCACCAATCCTATTTTATGACAGTTTAAACACACAAACTATCACTCACCGTCTTTCAGTGACAACATGTCAACACTGTGCCGCAAATATCAAATCAGAGATATTATAAATAGAATCCAAACTCATTTCAAAACACAAAAGACACAATTTTGCTTTATATGACATATGGTGAGCCTTTTTTTAGTCTCTCTCGTATTGAGCTTTTCACCTCGCCTTCTCCAAACTTTACACCAGTCTCAGCTGCAGTATTTGTCCCTGGTGACATCAAACGTGCTTTACACTATCTGGGTGTTCTTTTGAAGTTCTCTCAACTCAAGAGAAAGATGGAAAAATAAATAACATGCTGTCTGGAGTTTCACATCCAGTGTATCTGGGCATGAAGGGTCAGATTTCTTTTCTTGGAGAAGAACAGGGAGGATGCCAGCTTTGAGCAACTGGAGTTTAGAAGACGAGCGGAGTGAAGGAATGAAGAAAAGTTTTCAGGTTATCTCAGAGGTGCATCTCGTGGTGAGCAAAAACAAGCGCTCGAGGAAAAAAAAAAAACAGACTGTAAGAGACATGGAGTTTGTTTGTCTGCTTGCAAATGAAGACTCATGCAGGTCAGTGCATATTAGAGAACAAATCCCAGCCAGAGAGACTTCAATTTGTCCGTCGACGTGACTCACCGACACTGGCACAGCAGTTTGCATCTAGGTTGTTGGTTATTGAACCTGTCTTCCTCTCTGCTATTTATTCTCCTTTAGCTCTTAATTATTTCTCCTCAGAGCTTTGAACCACTGATCGCGTAAACAACTAAAAAGGGCAGATAAAAACTGTCACAGTGATGCCACGGCCAAAGCACGTCAAGACACACACAAAGAAGACGCATGTAAACCAGCAAAATGCATGTAGACCACGTTGTCAAAAGATCGGCTTATTTAACGCTCGATTATGCCTGGTAGTTTGTGACGAAAATTAGAGACACTAAAATTCCTTGGTCAGCCTTTCAAAACTGGGATGCTGTGGTAATTTACTTGATTGGAATACAATTTTGAGGTTCAATTAATTCCAAGCTGATTTGGAATACATTACAGGAAGACTGATTTATTTAGGTTAAGCTTCCATTGGTGCTTGCGCGGAAAAGTAAGGAGGCTTTAACAGAATGATATTTCATAGTACAGAAGTGAAAAATATTCAAGCCCCCTGAAAAGGCGTTAAAGGAGCATGAAAGGAGCCAAGGGTGATACTATACCCCTACAACATTTGGTTAATTGGAGATTGGTCACGGGCTGTAATATTTGACTGTAATCTGAAAGGCCTGTGAAAGCAGGAGTGTGCAGTGAGGGAGAGAGAGAGAGAGAGAGAGAGATCAGCACAAGCTGTGAGGAGCAGCCAGTGATAAGATTAAACCCATTCACATCCCATAATGAAAAATGAGCAGCAGTAGCTCCTTTTTTTTTCAGGCTCATTTCTTACATGGCCGCTCCTCTAGGTTGTTTTCATGTAAACAACTAAATAGAAGACTCCGCAACAAAAGCGACAATGCTCGTTCCCCGGTATAATGCGTGGTAACATACATTCAATATGGTGTCGAATACAAGGAGTAATAATGAGAGGTGGAGAAATAACAGCATAAATATCAGCCCTGGCCTTATTTTCTCCCTGTTCCTCCGCGTAACCAAACTGACTCATTATGAACTTCAAAGACACAGATAGGAGTTTTAATTAAGAGAAATGCTGCCGAGCAGTGAAGATAAGTAACATCCCCCCTCCCCCATTTTCCCCTGCACCCCCCCCTCCCACCACCACCACCACCACCACCTCCACACCCCCTACATCCCCACCCCTCAGTGCTCAGACAACATCATTAGGACAGTGCAGAGGGTGGTGGTGGTGGTGCGCAGCAGCCAACCGTCGTCCCCACCGCATGAAACCAAAATCACCGCATAGCTTCTATGTGGTAATCCTCACATCACAGGTTCTTTGTGCTGATGTGGAGTGACACTGTGCATGTTTCAGTATACACATGCAAACATAAACACGGGATTATCTGGCACCAGCAGAAGCGGCGAGCGCCACCGGTTTCCATCGGTGCTATCAGTCAGCTGTGCCGCGCGTGGAACAGAACCAAGAGGCTTGGAAGGCAGGAAGGCGCATTGTTTCCCAGACAGCATCATCCTTTTTTCCTTGCTTTTGTTCAGATTATGTAATACTGAAAAGGTCATATTTTTTTTGCTCCTACAAAGCTCATCCGTTATGCCTGAGCAGCCATTAACCAGACAGGGGTGATAAGACCGGATTGCTATTGATCAGCTATGTTATAACATATAGTAACAAAGGTAGAGCTGAAAGAACCGCCCAGTTAAACAACTGATAATCAATTTATCATTACACTCATATTTAAATCAGAAGATGTTTAAAATTCGTCTCTTCCATTGGTTGGTATTTATTGTCGCCTATGAGAATAAACACACGTCAAGGTTTAGAACAGGTGATTAAAGCCAACTAATCACCTATTATTGATTAAGCTACTGATTAGTATCTCACGTGAGGTACCCCCAATAATATTCAATGTGTGAGACCAACAACAGCAGCAAAATCGAAATCGAAAACCTGGAACTGTCATTTCTGCATGAAATTATTAATCAATCAATCAACTGAGGATTAATCAATTGAATCTAGTAATTGTTGCATCTGAAAAGTAATATAAAGAAGCCAATTTGGGCTCTAGGGGCTAATTTTCAACATTTTCAGTAAAATTGCATCAAGGAAATGCATATACTGCAAATAACCATTTGCTACAGATGAGATCAAGAGCATAAACTTTTCTTTTAGTCTTTTTTTAGAGATTCAATCTTAAAGAAAGTGACAATTTGCTAAAAATACAAACATTTTTTTCAATATGTAGGCTATGTGTACAAATATACAGCCATGTACATGTCTTTCTAAACTTTTCCCCTTCAATCCTGCTGGGACTGAG
The DNA here is from genome assembly GCF_045865225.1 of Trachurus japonicus. Taxonomy (NCBI): domain Eukaryota; kingdom Metazoa; phylum Chordata; class Actinopteri; order Carangiformes; family Carangidae; genus Trachurus; species Trachurus japonicus. The sequence continues at coordinate 23,078,095 of NC_140907.1, forward strand.
TTTTTTTTTATCATTTGAGGAAGAAGCAAAGAGTTGAGAAACTATCAGACTCTGGAGGGGCTCATGAAAGCCTTTTTTAAGCCCACTGGATAATGTCAAAATGTATTGTCATCAAAGTAAAATCGGAGCCAGATCCTTAAAAAAGAAATGGCATTATGAAGTGACAGACTTTTAAAGAACGCCGATTTCTGTCTGCACTTCACACATAAAACTTTTATTCAACAAAGTGGGTCAGTTCCATCGACAAACATCCTTATCAGGAGAAGATGGTGAGAAGGAAAATAAACACGTTAACATTACTTGAAGTGATTTCTTATACTTAATGAGCCGCCAATCAAAACTAATCTCACACCACACCGTCTGCCCTGCCGAGGCAGGTGAGTTGCGCCTTTGCTCGTGTCTCTGCTGGTGTTCAGGTGGATCCCCTCCTGCCTGAGTAGACTGGGTGAGCTCTCAGACCGCCCACAAGCCCGCGGGCCTGCTGCGCGGCGGAGATCAGTAGCAGCAGAGAGAAATCTGCCCCCCCTGGGGGAAGGCCTGATGTCGGAGAGATTAATTGCAGACTACGGAGCTGCAGCACGCTGGGAGCACACATTGCTCGCAGGCTCGAATATATTCATCTGTGCACAGACACACACAAACACACAAGCCCAATCTCCCTCTCCCCCTCACAGGCAGGATCCATCAGCATGTTGAATCCCAGATGAACATTAACCCCCCCCCCCTCCTTTCCCCCCCAGAGGTGCTGCTCCTTTGTCTCCAGGTAGCGCTGCCTGGCGCTCTGCCCACCGCCTCCTGCTTTCATGTGGCCAAGGGAATTATCCTCCCTTTTGTGTGTGTGTGTGTGTGCGCAAGTGTTGGTGTGTATGGCTTTGCGCTGGAGTGTGACGCCTTCACAGGTACTAGCTTTCATATCTGTTTTCTGTTCTGGCGTGGGGCCAGCCAGCCTACCTCACAGGTGGCTGGCTGGCCTGTTTTTCCCGGAGGCTCCTGAGCAAGGCAGCGCTGTGGCTGAGGCTGCATGAGGCTGAGGCAGCAGCCAGCCCATTATTACGAGAAGAGCAGCGAGAGGAGGGACATAACTCTCAGGCTGCCACACTCTAGTTAGCGGTAAAGGGTTAGGAAGCGGTTTGCCATGCATGTGTACTGTGTGTATGTGTGTGTGTACGAGTACAGTAAATCACTGAGGCTTTTTCACGTATACAGCTAAGCATGCCCCCTGAATCTGAAAGACTTTTCCTGTGTGCTGATGCGTGGCTGTGTGTGTTTGCGTTTCCCCCCATGTTTAGTTTTATTTGTACAAGGAGAAAAATTGAAGGTACAAACCCACAGTGTGCCGCACTGCTTATTTTGGGGAAACATAACAACTGGTATTTCCCACTCTTCAAAGAAGGCTGTATAATACTTGGTTTTGCTGTCTTCTGAGTGTGCTTTGTGGAGATCCCCACTGTGAATCCAGCTTAAATGCTTTTCCATCCCGCAAACTCTTCTCTGAGCGCAGCGGCTGACTGAACCTTGAAGATGGCTCTAGAGTCTCAGCTAACTTTTCACAACAAAAGATCATCTGGAGCTTTGGCGGTGCCATTAGATGTGTGCGCTCATGTTTGCGTGTGTGTGTGTGTGTGTGCGTCAATAAATTCTCGTCATCTGGAGGCTGCGGTGTTATCTTTGGTCCTCTGCGAGCCCGCGTTTGCGCGTTATGTGTCGGCGTGCTTGTGTGTTGTGGCAGCGGTGGCGGTGATGTGGAGGCGGCTCCACACTAACCTCTTCTTTTAATGAAGTCTATAAACCGGTTCAGGTGATTCATCGGAGAAGTCAGACAAAAATAAAGAAGAGGGGGAAAAAAAGGCTTTACTGCAAAGAAAGTTGTTCTTGGAAAAACCGTCGCATGTTAATTGTTGTTTAATTGTTGACTTATATTTCATGACGGTGACTTAGACTTAAAAAATGAAGTGCTGGCTAACTGCATATTAAAAGGACGTAAACGAGTGGGCTGCTAGTTCAGCGTTTCCTGGCAGTGTGTGTGACTCACCACAGCTCCTCTAACCCAAGTCTTTACTGGAATCCAGCAAAGCCAATCCTTATTCTGACCTAAGCTATCACTAAAATCAGCACCTGTAGGCCTCAAGAACTGGCTCTGGTGCTCTGTGTGTGTGTGTGTTTGTGTATGTGCATGCACCTTTGCCCAAATACCAAAGCAGTGCAGGTATGTTTATGCTGCAGCAGAATGGGCCTGCAGGGGAAGCAGCAGGTGGCCTCTGTCTTTAGTGACTGCAGCTGGGTGCCGTTTGTTGACACTGGGATGAAGAACGAGGGGAAGCCTGATCAATGTTCCTCCACTCTCAGTCCAGCCACTCACACTGCAATAGTGTGTATTTAAGAAGGAGAAGCCTCTCTGTGTGTGTGTGAGTGTGTGTGTGTGTGTGTTTTTATAGGATGTCTCACGCTGCTGTTTTCTAGAGTCGGTGCCTCAGAAACTGGTTTTAGTTTCTATTCGCAATGTGTCATGTAAGCAAGTGGTGAAGTTAGTTGATTAATGTATTTCAAGTTGAAAACTTCATTTACTGAATGGAGATGACCAATAGTTGCTATATTTGGGTTCAACTTCTCAAATGGCCACCTGTGCTTTACTGCGAAAAATGTAGTTTTTTATGCTTTGGAACATTTTTCTGAAGTTAAAATATCATTTGCATATTGATAGTGTACATACTGTTACTCATCTTAAGAAATACAAAAGGTTAAACTGCCTGTAAAACAAACAGCTACCACATTACAATGCTATTTACATATTAATGCATAAGTAATAATAACATTATTTATATCAATGCATCATATATTTTAATATATTCAAAAATATCATAACAACCACAAAATCAGGACACGTTCTGCTTAACGAGTAGGCTACCATTAATTCTAGTAAACGTACATTTTGTTGATAATTCTGTATCTGAATGGTTGACTTGTATTAAACTAAAGGATGCAAATATTTCTCCCACTGCTGTTTGAATGTGCTTCTGTTTGTTGTGCTACTCTGTTGAAGATGTCATCTTGTGCTCTGGGAAACAGAGAAAGATATTTTTTTCACAATTTTCAGTTTTTAAATGATTTTTTGGATCTTTAAAAACCAACACATTAACCTAAAAATAATTATAGTTGCATAGTTGAGGCCCTGATGTAACCTTAAACAAATTGCACTTGGTGATAGTCAGAGGACAAACCTTTGAGAAAGATTGCCAAATAATGCAAAACTGATCCAATTTATTTCTTGGCACCCGACACCACAGCGCCTACGCCTATGATAGTTTATGATAGTTTAATTTAAAGAAAAAATCAATTTTTAGATTCTGTAATATCACATAGGATACAAAAAGCTGGATGCCTCATCACTTCAGCGCCTAAAGTCAATATTTCTTCCAAAATAAAAATCCATTCTCCCACCCCCCCAGTTCTCTTTGATGTGTGGGTGTCTTGGTCTTACATCAGACATCAGGGTCAAAGCCTGAAAAGGCAAGTCAATTTACAGACAGACATCAGAAGGAGAGGCTTCTCCTGCTCAGGTAGGGCCGAGAGAGCCGCGGCTGCAGCTCCGCAACCTCCTCATCTGTCAGATTTGAATGGAACAGACAGCTCGGACAGCTCAGCTAAAGCAGGTTCATTGTTGGCTTCGTTACACACATCGATTTACGAGCGAGAGCGCAAACAGTTCAGCGGCGAGTCCTGAAGTGTGGGTTGACTAAGGTGGTGTGTCCACCGGCAGCCATAAAGGTTTGTATGTCGGTACATCAAAGCCGTGAGAGAGCACGGACCAACAGCCAGTAAACCGCTTCATGGTATTAGCAATTTTCCCATGTGCCCTTATCGTCATGGATATGACTGAGTTCATTCAGAGAGACATGAGAGGGATGACAGGAAACGCGAACTCACTATGGCAACAGCGGTTGGTCCAGAGTGGCTACAACTTGATGTAGCGGTGGGGTACGTGGCACAAATAAAGCAAATCTTGTTTACATGCCTGTGGGTGTATTGGAATTTCAGTTTGACCAAAGTTAAGATTTAACTTTTCTGTTTTGATCTGCATGAGAAATATTCAGACCACTGTAAGCGAATGGATAAAAAAAACACATTTTACTTTGAACTGCATTGAAGTCAAATATATGTCTTTGTATGAGGAGTTGTCAGACATCAAATAAATGCAGGAGCTAGTAAGAATACATGCTCTTTTTTCTTTCTTTTTTTTTTTTTCAAATCAGCCTCTGAAGAATGTTTTAATCTGAACCCCCACAGGACTGGAGCCTGTTTCATAGAATTAATTGCTTCGACTGTTAAAAAATATTTAATATTTTGACCAGCGCTTGTTGAAAAATATGAAATGTGCATGCACAAAATCTCTGAAATGTTTGGCTAGATTTAATTTCTGTACACAAGGAAACTCAATTACACACCACCAGTTAAACGTGCGGCATTTTTCATTGCTGCATTCATTCATCATTTCGATTTGTTGATGCACCCAAAATGAGATTGCATTAAACTAGATTGTGCGCATACATGTCTCTTCAAAGCAGCAATTCCACACCATCTCCATCCTTGCGGGGTCAAAAGGACATTGTTAATGTTCTCTTGTAGTTGATTAAAAAATATATAGATATACATTATTACTGGCCATGGCCTTCACATAATCTAATCTATTCATTATAATTAAAGTTGTCTTTGGTGTGTTTTATTTTGAAAATCTTCCCTCTATGTGATGCAGATTAGGATGAAGGAAGAGAGCAGCACATCCACCACCAAAAGGCAGAACCTCAAAGCCATAAACAACTCTCCCTCCGATATAATGATCTAGCAGGCTCACATCAAATACAAACATGGATGAAAGACCGAGGCAAAGCACCTCCAACACAGCTCCTGTATGTGCCATTACATGCAGCAGAGTTCATTAAGCTGAGTATGTGAGGAGAGATAAAGGCCCCTGTATTGGGGGATTTCCCCTGCTAGCATAACTGTCTGAACATGACTGCCAGTGTCTTTGAATACTGTACAAATGCATGGCTGAGGGCGCTTTTTCATCAGGCCTCAGATCCCAGATCCTGTCTTCTTTCCACACACATGTGGAAGTTCCTCTTCTTTTCTAACTTTTTTTTTTTACTAGCATGCTAGTTAAACGGTACATACAGTGATTGAAATATGCCTTTGATAAGGATGAAGAATTGATTTATGGCCGTACTTTTATCATCGCTCACTCATAACCCACTGCCCCCGAGCACTCTATCCTGTGGAGAGGTTTTTGGGGAGGAAACCACCTGCTTTGATTTATAACCCCCATGGATTGGAAGTTGTAGTCAGGACTGCAGTGTGTTAAATCCTTGACATCTCTTCTAGGTCCAGTCCTACTGCTGGGCTCTGGGCAGTCCAGACTTTGAGCCTGATGGTCTATATTATCAGTTAGACTTGAACAGCTTTCTTGGCTTATAAAAAAAACTACAGAAGGGGCAAATGGCATGAATTAAAGACTATGTGCAATCCACACAGACGTGGGAAATGGTCGTGAATATTAGAACTAATTTTAAAAAACTTAATACCATAGGACAGGAGAAGATGAAATGTGTCACACAGGGATAGAAAAAGCATATTATTTTCTACATATCAGGGCAAAGGGAAGCCATCTAAGGCCACAAGGTTTGGTTATAAAACATGCATGTTTGAAAAATTACAGCCAAAGAACACCCATTAGAGGAATTCCTGCTGTTTGGTTCAAACACATGCAGGCCGACTGGAAGTGACTTCCAGATTTCTGAATAAAAACAATATTTAGAAAAGGCGACAACTTGAATGTTGATTTGAGAAGAATAGTTGTCAGCATTTCTTTTAACTTGCACTATATTTTTGCATATTTTTTTTTACAAGTGCAGAATGCAAACGATGGTCGAAAAGTAAATCTGTCTTTAGTTGCAAGAGGAGTTTTTTATTGTTGCTCAGGATACTTATAGACATCTATATGGTACTTACTGCATTTATATGCACTGACTTTACAGCAATCTCAATGTATACAGAGGTGCATGCATGTATATAAATAAGAACCTATAGATGCTGCATATCTGGATACATATCCATTCTTTGCTGTTAAACTGTTTACGTAGTTTACAGATTAGAAATGCAGGAACTAAGAGAAGGTGCATGACGTACAACACTGGCCAACAGCCAGACTCAAACGGGAGATGCTGTGATAATGGTCAACATTTAAAATTCAAACATTACAAAATTGTTATTGTAGCTCTCATTACAAAGACTACTGTTGTTATTATAGTTGTTTGTATTACCTATTAATTCTTGTGTTTAAAGTTTTACTGCTCATTGTGCTCATTGCGACCTCCCCTTTTAACATAATACTCCCATTCATCATGTAATATAAACAAAGTGGCTTTATGCTTTGTTTTGTCTTCACTGCGTCAACAGTTGTTTGTAACACCAAGCTACAGATGGGACTTCCTTCAGTAAAACACACTGGCAATAACCCGACAGGGGCTTCCGATACACTGTGATCTGCATTGGAAATGCAGTTCGTCTCCTTGGGCTACAGGCCCTCCTCCATTGTTTCACGGCTATCTTGACACCCACTCACCAGAATGGAGGCATGCCGCAATGAACCCTGGGATCTGTGATCCTGCCACCGATAGGCACAGCAGTGCCACAGATTCCATTAAGCTCCAAATTAAAGCAGGCACATCAAAGGGCCTGTGAGGAGGCAGCATGGAGATGTGACAGGGAGAGGGGGAACGAAAATGAGTGAGGGGAGAATAAAGAAAAAAAAGAAGCCTCATTTATGCAATCCCCGAACGTGACAGAGCCTAATCCAAATCAATATCTCTGAGTGGTAGAGTGTTGTTACAATGCTAGTGTGGAACATATTAGCGGAAGATGAAAGCATCAAAGTGGTTAGCTAGATGAAATTATGTCTTTTATAGCACAAGAAATAATTGGAAAAATCTGGGAGAGCTGGCATACGTTTTTGCTAACATGACCACATGTGAACTGGGAGCAGTAGCTTTCATGAGACCGAAAGACATTTTTGAAACCAAAGTTTCACTGATACCTGACAGCTCAAAGCCGACTGTTTTCTCACTTTAACAGCCAACACAAACACACATAATGTGTATTAACATCAAGATGGAGGAGTTGGAGACACTCCCACATTTCAGCACAGTTTTTGGCAGCAGACCAAGACATTACTACATTCTTATTAATGTACTATTTATTTATTTTAATACAGTTAATCCAGTATATTTATTGTGCATGTTGTCCATCTCAGTGGCCCAGATTTTTTTTTTTTTTCAGTCGATATCTTTAGGCTTCATCTGTGTCCTCTACGCAGAAGGTAGAGTACAGGGGGGAACCACTGGGATCACATTGTCTCTATAGATAATCTCTATTTATTTTTCTGTCCAGGGTGGAAAATTTGCAACGAATCCCTCGGGTTCCTGTAAGTGTTTTATCACTTAGAGATGCTCCTGGAGATGCTGCTTGTGATTGGGGAATGGGAAGGACTTTACGTGATGCTCGCCGCATGATTCCCAAGGCCTGTCCAGAAGCTTCTGCTGCTCAAACAACACCCACAGAGCCTCAGAGGGATGCTCCATAGCATCCCTCCATGGTGGTGAGGGGGCAAAGAGGGGTATCTGACAGGAGGGGGAGGGAGGGAGGGAGGGAGGGAGTGTGGGGGGTGTTTTTTTGCGGCCCTACAGCAGTCTGCCTGATTGCATCGCCACACAAGCGTGCCTTCAAAGCCTTCCCCTCCCCACCGCCAAGTTTGACCAGATAAGGGCCCCCTCATGCTGTGGTTCAGCTAGGGGACAGGAAGACACACGGAGGGGTCAACGGTAGTGCCATCTGCTCCCCATGTACAACAAACACTGTGCATCTATATCAACAAAATGCTTCACATATCCTGTCCTGCATATGGACCGGCTCCTCAGACCGTAGCTTTGATCACTCTATAGGCTTTATATTGAGGCATATACTGTGTAATACATCCAGGATGTTTATTTCTCTGCTCATACAAGTTTCATGAGGACAATGTTGATTGAGTCAATATGTTTGTTCCTTTATTTGGTGCCTCAGACAAATACTGGAGCACTGTTGTAGCGCAACAGAGAAGACAGGCTGCTGCCAGCAGGCTGCCTGGTGTATACAGTGTTAACGATCTGCATTAAGGGGCAATGCTGATGTAGGTCAGCTCCACATGACATCACATTCCTGTTTGTCGCTAACTGCGAGAGGCGCGACAGTGATTGACAGCGGGCACAACACACAAGACGTCTCATTCTTGGAGGGAAGGGCACGTTGGAATGCAATTTAATCTGCAACTAACAATTCTAAAAATGGAGGATGGTGTATCATTTGGCTTGCGGCATTTTCTTTTTCTTTTTCTTTTTTTTGGATGAGCATGCCAACATCAACCCCATACCGCCACAATACAGACACATGCTCCCATAGTGCCGGACTGGTTCCACAGTCCCAGAGTCTACACATGAAGCGGTGTCAGCAGCTGTCACAGAGGCCGTATCATGTTGCACAGAGGCAGCGAGGCCAGTGCCTCCAGGTTTACTGCTCACTGAGGTAGCTTTTACAGCAGCTTTTCATCTTTTTTCTTTCCATTTCTTTCTTTAATACGCCTTGTTTATCTGTCCTCAGCTTCGACTCCCACTTGCATTTTTTTTTTGCGTCAAGAGGAGGACGCTATAGTTTCCCGGTGGTAACACATTATCAAGCCAATCAGGAGATAATGACTATCATCTGGGCTTATGTTTAATTAAGTAGTTTCCAGTACCTTCTAACAGCACACCTCTTGTTTCCCCTTCCCTCATCCTTCCACCGCAAGAGTGCTCTCTCATGACTTCACCTGAAAAGGTGCTTTCCACTTCTCAGTAGGTAAGACCTGAGGGAGTTTGCCTCTCAACAGCCAGGGCCCCCCAGAATCCGTAATCATGCTGAAAACTTCAATTACATCTGTGGTTCTTACCATTTGATGAATGAATGGTTTACTTGCCAAGACAACAAAGGAGGTTGCTGGATACAGTCACCACGCCGGGTAATAAAACCCAGGAATATCAAAGTGTTTAGTCAGTTTAAAGACAAGCATGAACTCTCCTCTAACCCTATAGTATGAGTTGTTCTCCAAGCACGAATCTCTGCAGTGAGTGAAACTGTCATGCAGGGCCTTGTAAAGAAGCCAAAGAAAACAGAATTAGCTTTGCATAAAGGAGAAAGGTTGCACAATAGAGCTTGTAATACCTGGTCAAACAAACTTGTGATTGATGCATATCAGACAATGGAATGGTTAAAGAGTGAAAAGGATCATGAGACTGTGACCCAGTCGTCTTTAGATCATTTTTCTGGGAGAGGCCTAGATGCGGTGAGTACTTCACCCAGTGGTAATCATGTTTTGTTTGGAAAACCCTGCTTTATATTACAACTAATGGGAAACAAATTGTCTGAGCATGTACTCCCCTCAAACTGAGGGATTCCCTAATCCAAATCCACAACCGATAGAGACAGACAGCTTTAAAACCTCATACCTTCTTCTGTTTGCTTTGGAAGGGAGAGATGTGTCAGGGAAGACTGAGAGCACTGGGCTCATCTTCTGGCATGGGCATGGGAACACCCCGAAAATAAATAAGTCAGCATTATAATCCACGACACCACAAAGAGACGAGATGAAGAAGCACTCGAGAGAGCCAAACATATGGCAGCGAAAGAAATGGAGGGAACTAAAGGGAGAAAGTCTGAGAGAAAACACTGAGCGACCACTAACAGACTAGTAGAACAATGATGCTCTTTCATTGGGGTTTGATGATGGAGGGGAGATGAGGACAGATGAGGGTGAAGTGTTAGTGCAGCTTCCAATGTGCAAAACGACCAAGACGCAGCCCGAGGACGGCTAAATCAACGTCAGGCACGTTATGGCACACTTACAGTTCTTGTGAACATGTGGCAGCTATCGAGGACAATGTGCGGGGATTGATGACAAAATGACACAACTCCGTTTGAGCGCGTATGTGCGTACACATACACGCGTGCAAGTGTGTGTCAGATGGAGTGCATGCGAGCGTGCGTACGGTGAAAGGGTGGGGCCTAGAACAGAGGCCCCTCTAGCCCAGACTTGAAAAGGCATTCTTTCATCATTGCTAATCTCCCAAACATAAACATGAGAGCATCCACACAGTCTCTCTCTCAGGGCCAAAGGGGTGACCCTCCCATGACTGGAGATGAGGAACTGCACGAGTGCAGCGCAGTGCGTGCTTCTGGCTGTCCCACTGTTTGTATTAGGGAGAGTTTCGCCGACTGTTATCAATCAACATATCAGTTTTATAACGGTTGTTTGTGAAGACATTATGAGATTTTGTTGTACTGTAGGTGTGCGAGTGTGTGCGTGTGTGTCTGTTTATGATAGCGAAGGATGTGTGTGTGTGTGTGTGTGTGTGTGTGTGTGTGTGTGTGTGTGTGTGTGTGTTCCTGCGCTGCTGGGTAAATCAGGCTCCAAACAAGGGCGCGACTCGACATGTGAGACGGTTTCATCCGCAACAACCGACAATTAGCTATTTTTCCACAATCACCGTGTAAACCATAATTGCGTGTGGTTTGAACAGGAAAAAACTGTGTCATGAGCACATAATTTGCAGATATAGGGACAAAGAGCGATTTGATATGTTTGTGGAAATCGAGTGACTGTACTTGCTGAGGGACAGAATCGGCCAGACGGCCATTGTGCCCGGAAAAACAGGGAGGAAGGCTAAAAATGCACCACCTGACCTGGGAATGGCTACCAGGCTTTGAGGCAGCTAGTGAGGCTGAGATGTGAACAGGCACAAGGTGGCGCTGGGCACTGCTCTAGTGCTCTATTACGGTGACACTTATTTCTCAGGCCTGTATGGCTGGCATGAAATAAGCTCAGCTCGCATGACACACACATACACACGAGCATACATCCGAGCTTGTACAGTACACTGCACCATTCCCTGTGTACAAGGCAAAGCTGTTTTTGCAAAGCGTTTAAGAGATAAGGCCAGCGAGTTAATGCAGACGTACTGCCATAATCCAGCCCCCCCATCCCTCCGCTCTCCTCTAACAGCTTCTCTGCACTTCAGCTGCGTATCTGTGACAGATTAGGGCAGATCACCAAGGATTACCTCCACCAGACACAGGCTCTTCACGCTGACCATAGACACCCCCTCAACGTGAAAAAGGGAGGGGGCTGGATTTAAATGTAAGAATGAATAGCTGTATTTATTGATCATGTGTTGAAGGGTGTTTATTCTTTTTTATCAGTCCATGGCACAAGCATATTTGTTTTAGTCACGTGCACTCTTCACATCCTGTAAGGATGCGTGATGCCCCGGTACCTGTCGTTCCTCTGGGATGCTGCTGCAGAGTGAATATAGGTCAGACCTTGTTTTTGTTGCTATTTGCCTTTGATTGCTGGATAAAAGGTGTCTACAGTCTGGTACTTGCTAATGATCAACCTTTTACTAAGAACAAGAGTAGCACTCCGTACCCAAAGCCAAATATCTGACAGAGAAATCATTACTTTATTTTCTTTGTTCCAGACTCAACAACTTCATCTTCCTGCAGTGTATATCTCAGCATCCTCCAGTGGTCTGTTTGTGTACTGCACGCTGGGGGAGTGGGGGTGGGGAAGGGAAAGGAGGGGAGGGCATGCAGTGAAGGGTTTATCTTGTGGATTTGATGTGAGTGTGAGATAAAATGAAACTGATATCTTACCACTTTTAAATGTGTTGCTTATGGGCATTTTAAAGGCAACTTTTTACATATGAAATGCATTTGAAGTGTGTGTGTGTGTGTGTGTGTGGGGGGGGGGGATTCTGCCCAACTTTCGGGAGCTGTTCACTGTTACAGTCCAGAGAGAATATTTTACTCATTTCCATTAGAAGAGAGCCTGAATAAATTAGCAACATCCTTTATCCTTCTTCATCTGACTACAGCACTTGACAGCAGCGATCTTGTTTATGATCAATAATATATGGATCTAATTAATATGCATATATAATATGTATACAGCTGGGTTTTTATACAATCTAAAGTTTTTATTCATATTCTTTGTAAAGAGACTTTTCTATCCTCAAAATACCCTCTCATATGTCACTGAGTTGAACCAAACAGATCAAAGGGAATATTTCACAGTGTTATAACATTATGGAGGGGTAAATTATTTTATGGGCAGAGTCAGATTTGGGTTACAGGCACCAGTCCTGATCCAAGACTGAAATATAACAACTCATTTTAAAAACATGCTTTAAATGCAAAATTGTAAATAACAATAATTCATCAGCAAATCAGCCCCTTACTCAGTCTTTAATCTGTGCTTAGATGGCTGGAAACAAAAAAAAAGGTGTGTGTGTGTGTGTTTGTGTGTTTGTGTGTGTCTGTGTGTGAGTAAATGATGGAGCAGGTGTGTGCGAGATAGGCAAATTGGGGGGAAGTGGGTGGTGGAGGAGGGGGACCGAGACCCCACCTGGACTCAGAACAAGCGGGAGGCCGACTGGGGATGGGGACACACACTACAAAGGGCTGGCGGGGCGAGGTGCACTAACGCCATAACACAGCCAAAGTCCCATTGTTCTATCCCTGTTTCATCTCTCCTCCTTCTCTCCAAATATTTGGAGGAACGCTCTGAATAACATACTGGTACTGAGAATATTGCACTCTGTATATTGTTGAAAGGAACTTAGGCAGTCTGAGTTTTTCACTCTTCAAAGACGGTTGCTTTGTTTTGTTTGGGTTTTGTTTGCTCCTGTATTTGAATTGTGTACCGTGATTTCGTGGATATCTCATTGTTCCAGGATTTGAGATTGTTGGACAGAGAAGCACCCACTGGCTCATTTATTTTCATTGCATCATGTGACTCATTGTGATTGCAACACACTGGGAAAAGCAAGCTGAAATGATGCAAAAAATAACAACTGGCTGCCTGTTTCCCACTGCCACTAGTGGGGTGAGCTGTTTGTGAGAGAAGTTTCATTCTCCTTCATCATTAGAGTTTCAGTCAGACTTGCTCCTATATAGGCTTCCAGGGTGCACATTTCCATACCAGAGCCAATGGGAAGTCAGTGATTAAAAATACAAGAACGCAGCTTTGCATCAGAGTTCAAATAGAGAGCTGAAAGTGTGGAGCCGAGCTATTAATCATGTGATCAATGGGGGGATGAGCATGGAGCTCAACAATGCGGGGTGACAGCATCATCTTATAGGGCCGTTTGATGGCTCTTTCCTGGGGACCCCAACATTGATTGGGCCCTGAGGGTGCCCTGTGGCGCTGCCCCGTCACCAGGGCCTGACTGACAGCTCTAATGAAGCTTGCCATCGTTGGGGCAAGGGACCGCTCCAGAGCAGGCACCGAACTTCAATCGGCCTCTGTGACGTCCAAAGAGTTTTGATTTCTCACCAGTGGCGAAGGGGGTAAAAAAAAAAAGGAGACCCCCTGTGGGAGACAAGTAGCCCCGGCCTGCCTTTGAATATTTCTTCGTTTATCGCGTGTCAGTTCTCGGTGTTGGAGATGCACAGAGGACACACGTTGGTAGGGGAGGAGGGGTGGCTGATGTGAATTTTTCATGGGCGAAAAGAGAAAAAAAAAGAAGAAGAGGCCCGCAGTCCCATGAGATTAGGTTTTGATGCCGTCATATCAATGCAGACTTTTTTTTCTCCCGTTCTGTGTCGCTGTCATTGTGCCAGTCGACAATTACAATTGTTTTCTTTAAGCAAAGTTTGGTTGCTTCGTTGATGGGTGTTGCTTGCGAAGAGGAAAACATTCTTCATAGTTTAGTTAAGATGGATGGAGAAGTTGCAACTATCAGTGCTCTGTCTCTCTCTCTCTTCCTCTCACTCTCTCACACACACACACACACACACATCCGCTCTCCATGCAGGGAGGGATATTGAAGAGCAGTGGAACCTCAGAAGACTCATCCTCACTTTGTTCTATTATTCACCATCTCTGGCTTCAGAACTCTCTAGGATCTCCATGGGGTTACACTCTCTATCCTGATGGAAAGACTTCTGTGCCGCTGAGAGCCTGTTTACTCCCTGGCCCCGGCCCTGCGGTCCGCTGGAATATACAACCAGTCCCTTCACTTCCATGCTCACATCAGAGCCATCAAAAATAAATCAAAAACAGACTGGTACAAGCCATTTGTTAATCTTACGTTCGCTGGCACTTTTTGAAACCACTTGCTGAATCAAAAAGCGTTTGGTTTTTTTTTTTTTTTCTTCCCACAGATTGGCATCCCACTTCAATCTAGCAGCAATGATGACATTCTGGCAAACGTCACCGAAACAATTAACCCTGTTGCGATGCCGCCTTCCCTTTATTCTTTTAAGTCTGCGCAAATCTTTACATCTTCACCCACTACGATACAATATGATCCCCTCTCAGAATGCTCATTTGTACCAGCATAAATAGTTATTTGAAAGATAAAAGCAAACATGTTTGTTTTTTGTTTGTGTTTTTTCCTCTTCTCAACTCCCCAAAGGCATTTATGAGCACTTTGGTAATAAGGACCACAGAAGGATTTAACTGAAGAAGAGGAGCAGAGGATGCTTTGATGTACTCTTAGATTAAGTGAAGTGTACGACGATGTCTACAAAAATACATGCAGTGTATACACTGAGCGCGGGTAGACAGATTTCTCTCTGCTGGCCCTTCCTCTCTGGTCCCAAACCACCGCAGCATGAAAGACAGTCTGTATGCTCCGTGGTAGCAGGAGACTTGTATGGACCTTGTCGACAGCTTCAGATGAACCGTTCCCCAAAGAAACACAAACTGGGGAGTGTTTTTTTCTCTTTTCACAAACTTGTTTTTTTTCCCCAACCCAGAAATTTCCCCCAACAAAGAAAATCTAAACTTTTAAAAGCCTGGGTTCAGAGTTGCTTTGATTTTTGATATATTGCTCTGCTTAAAAGAGATTTAGCAACTAGGCAATGCTCAGAAGACGAGCATTGCCCAAGCGACTCGACACAGTGCCAGTGTTTGAGTCAGAGGAAGACTCAGAGAAATGTAGGATAGGAAAAAAAAAATCGACAGAGGGAATGATTTTGTAACTTGTTATGAAACAGTCAGCGTTTTCAATTTTCAGTTTTGAGTTAAATTTTAAACATTGGCTTCAGTGTGATGAGCTATTCAGCCAGAGGCAACAAAAAGTCTCAAATCTAACCTTTTTAAATTTGATGTATTCTTGGATATTGGTAAGGGGAAAGCAGCCCCAGCTGGCCAGTGGTTTAGGAGCAGGATGCAGGCTTCTCAGTGCTAATGCACAGTGAGCAGGTTGAGAAACCACCAAGCAGGGGCCTTCTTGAGAAAACATTCCCTGGCACAGTGTGACTGCTATGATTCCCCTCTATGCTGTGCTATTTGTATTTGTTTAGAGTGTTAATGAAAGGTTGCATGAATAATTTAACATAAACAAAGCATGTCGTTTCAAATTAACAGCAGCGTGGCAGTAAGCACGAAGCAGCCTCGGTGCGTGTGGCGCTGCAGATTCTGGTGATCTGATACTGACCTCTACTGGACTGCTCTGCTGCTGACTGCAGGAGTGGTACCAAACCACATCACTGCTCAGACTCAAGCACATGCCAGTCCTTCAGCTACTGATTCATTAACAGTAATGAAAAAAAACTGTACTTTTTATTTCATTACATGGTGATTTTATAAGAGTTAAGGATGCTTTTATAACTATTTTACATGTAAACATGTCCACAATCATCTTTATTTTACACCTAACTACAAGTGGACTTTTAAATAAAGCCAATGCCAATATTTGAGAATTAAAAAAAAATCATAATAATTTAGTGCCTAATATTCATATTGTTTCACAATAAGAGCATAACATCAAGAACTATTTTTAAGGACCCTGCTTATTATTCTCTGTTATATTGTTTACAGTCAATTCAACGACAAAAGATTCATGTAAGAGTTGATGAACACTCAGTAGCTTTTTTTTTTTTTAAAGTATATTTTTGGGGCATTTATACCTTTATAGATAGCACAGTTGAGACAGACAGGAAACGGGGAGGCAGAGAAAGGGGGGACAACACACAGCAAATGGCGCCCGCCGCGGGACCCGAACCGGGGCCGACCGCAGCGAGGACTGTGCCTCCATACATGGGGCGCCCGCTCCAACCACTACGCCACGCGACGCCCCAACACTCAGTAGCTATAGAGCTTTTTTCAATTTAATCCAATATCATTTGAATATTAAAATGCATGTATTTACCTTATAGTTTACATGTAAAACAAGCCAAGAGTGAGAATGTTAATGTTTTAAGTCTGCTGTGTGAGAATTAAAGCCTTACTTCTAAATATTATGAACTGTATTGATTTCCGCTTGCTTTCAGACACACACACACACACACACACACACACACACACACACACAGCTGTGCTGTCCAGTTGCCCTAAAGCCTCATCCTCATCCACAACAACACAAACCTTTTTCCCTTTTTTGTTCACCCACAAGTTGAGGAAGGCCCACTTCCCACTTCATCCCTACTTTTTAAGCCCCCTTGCTCCCCTCCTTTTCTACCCCCACATACACAAGCACATATATACACACCCCGCAGCACTGCCACCCCACTCGGCTCAATTAACACAGCGGGTCCACGGGTGTGAATTATTTAGAGATGAATTATTAATAAATAATAACAAAGGGGCTCGGGGGAGACGCGGCCCGGTCAATTAGGAGAGAAGGGAAAAGTGAAGGCAAGCAGTGGGGGGTTGGAGGCAGGGGAACTGCAGCTGATCTGATCTGCGCCTCATCATTATCGCCGCCCGTCAGACACAATTACCTCGACTGCACGCTCCCCGGCACTTCAAACAACAGCCCGTCCCTCTGCCTCTGACAGCCCTCCACTTTCTACTACCTTTGCTCAGCCAACACACAAACACATTCCACACACAAATACACACTAGGTTGAATGTTAATCATATATTATAACGTGCCAAAGAGAAACACTTGCTTATGATTAACATGTAAAATCAGGACACATATGGGTAGCTAAACTACTGTTCTAGGGTCAGCAAGATAGTTATGGTGCCCACAGCCACTGTTTATCCTTGCCTTGAAGTTTGACGACATTGAATCAAAGAGGATTTGACTGACACTGATCAACACAAAAAGACCTTTTAATTCAAAGTGAAAACAGGTCTGCACAAAGCCATCTGATGAATTACAAATAGAGAGTGATTGTGTATGCACCTTCAATAAGAAAAACCTAAATCATCATTAGTGCAGCCGACGGCTTCAAAAGTCACATAATTAGTGTGTGTAGTTGGGTTTCAGGTGATTGCAGTACGTGAATGTAAAACAAAGGAATAAAACATGAGTAGCTCCAAGGAGGTGGGTGATTCCCTTTACAAGCTCTGTACATTAAACTGCAGCTAAGGTAACTACCAGCCAAACAAACCAAACCTTACAAAGAGTTAACAAAAACAACAATAAGTAGATGGCAGTATTCAAACACCAAAGAGCAAGTATCTGCAATATCACAGGGGCGTCTGGTAACTCTGAATCCACAACCCACTGAGTGACAGACTACAGGTTCTATATATTACAAGTGACAGATCGTATAGCCGTTAAAATACCAATTTTGTCTTCTTCCTCTGTCTAATTGACTCAAAAGGATCTGATGTGTCGTGGTGGCTCATCTATAATTTTCAACAGTCCTTTGATATTCAGTCTACAGATATTAAAAATTCAGGCTTAACTTGTCTGTGAGCCTTGGCGCCTCTCTGTGTAGGTCAGTCTCTCAACACACCAATTTAGATTTGATGTGATATACAGACATCTGCGTGTTTCATACCACCAGATGGAGCCAAATATCCAAGAGCTGTTTCACTCTTTCTGTTAATCTATGAATTCAATTAGGTATGCAGTGTTTGTGCAGATGTTATTTGAATAAAAAAAGATAAATACTGGTTGTTGGTGCTTTTCTCTTCTTTTTATGAATAACACGTTTTTTGGGGGGTGGGGGGTTTCTGGTGGTATTGATTGTGCATTATGATTTTGTAATACTAATCCTAGAGCTCCAGGGGGAAGCCTTATCACAAGTTCATAATGTTTTATGAGGACAACATTAAACAGTTGTTTTACTGACCTGACAGTGTGAGAATTGGGTATCAAATTATTTAGGCCTCTTGAAATAAACTGAAGCAAATCAAAATTTACAGATTGTGTCCTCTTACTCTGCTGTTTTTCCTGTTGAGTTGGAGTTGGTTCTCTAGGTCCATATTACTTGCGTAATACCTGCAATAGAGACCAGCAGAATAGATAGTATATGAGAACTGGTGAAAATCCCTGACGACAAGTCCATCCTTTAGTGTGGTACACTAATATAATCTTCAAGTATGAAAGAATGTATTTAAGTGTTGGGTTTTAATTCCAGATATTAATTATTTTTGAGAATCAAAAACTTAATAAGAAAACAAAAGCACAGTGTTGAGATGTTTGTCACCATAAGTATAGAATTCCTGCAGTGACGTTATCACTTTGCTATTCAATAATTAACAGGCAGACAAAACCCTGCGCAATCAGATTTCATTACGAAAGTGCAGCTTCTCTCGATGGCCTGAAGCACACTCGCCAACTCATTAGAGAAGGAAACCTGGCACATACTTCCCATAAAGAACTGCATTCAGCAGTCTTAATCACTAAGCTTGTGGCCAATATGAAAGGATAAATCTAGCAGGGCGATGGGTAATCACTGATAAGGAAAAAAAAAAGCGTATCTGGGCAGAAGATTTTCTCTGTGTTACTCTCAAATAAAGTATGTGATGACTGACACTCATAGTACTATTTGTACTAATGAACAGAATTAGACCAATGAGGCAGCATTTTCTTTCTACACTTTCTATGTGAATGTTCAATGAGTGTAAACTTAAAAAATAGACTTTTTGAAAAAGGGTGAAGTCCGCACACTGTTGTAGCTCCTCTAATGTTTATTGTAGGCTATAAGATCAACGTTTCGATCACATAGATATTCGTCAGGATAAAAGGAAACTTAAAAAATAAACACAAAAAAGGGGTACTGGTACTGTAGTTTTAAAGGGAAAGCAGGAGAAAACTTCTTACCACAAAAACATTGATTGCATCTAGCCTTTCTGTCATCTCTCTTTTCTCCTCTCTGGGAGTATTGATGACTCTCACCAAGCTCGCAGGTTTTTATTGCACTGGTCCACAGGATACATGAGTAAACGAGGTCAGACAGATGAACAAATGCTTTTATGAATGGGGGTCTGACTCCACTACAGTATATCTAACAGATTTTAGTCCAACAATGGTGTATGGAAGGATCAGAGCTGCTACATATCAAATGTCAGAGAGAGAAATAATGTCTCTTTTATGGATCCACTGCTGAGATCAACATTGTTACAGTTTTCCCCATACTGTATGCAGCATACATTATTAACAATTGATCTTATTGCACTATATTGTTTGTTTGATGAAAACTAAACAAATGTTCTCTAAAGCAGAATAGAGATTTGTTTTCTTCCTGTTTGTTTAGCTGTATTGGGCTTGAAGGTCAGTAGGTAACAAAAAATGGTTGATACAACATACACACACTATACTTACTGTACTTATACTGATCACATAAACCAGGCCGAGCTTTCCAAGTGTATTTGTTTATCTATTATATTAATATTAATGAACAGATTCCAGTTTTCACAATCAGTAGTATTTGCTATGTGATTCTCCAGACTGGCATTGGGGCTTGTGTTTCTTTAGAATAGGTAAAGCACTCATTTTTACTGACCACAAAGCTGAGGGTTCATTGATTTGTTTGTGAGGAACTAATAAACCCATCACAATGAATCAGGGGAAGACTGTCTAGTAAAAACTTATGTGATCAATTCGAATGATTAAACATAATGATGCATACACAGATGCTTTGTGTCAATAAATAGAGTACACGTATTTCAATTAAAACTAATTGTGTGCTCTGTCATTATCAAAGAAAGGTGTCGAAAATGCTCCATTCGTTCTCCATCTGTCACACCAGCACTAAACAGAGCACAAATAGACACAGGTTTTTACATATTTCTCTGGCAGATACGTATTTAGCTGTGCCAAAACCGCCAAAAAATCGCTTACAAAAGTAAACTGACATACTCAGCATTTTCCCTCACATGCTGAACTCTACAAAATGAAATCATTATTAAATATATAAATCAAATACCGGTAGGCTCAGTCTAGTTCTTCCCAAATCCAGATCCAAGGTCTAGTGACCAGCGAGAGTTTAGAGGGGGGAAAATTATTCTGCTTTATTCTAATAAAGAAAGTAAGGCTTACGTTATTACTTCAGTCCCACTTTCCTCGGTTTTCTGATGTTGGATGGCATCAAAAAAGCCTTTTAGATTTGAGTAATACAGTCAAACACCTAAAGATGTTTTACATCATGATCTACATCAGCACTATAGAGATTTTTATTTCAAGAGCTCCAAACACTTAACAGTAAACAGAGCTGTAAACAGAGCTGCTGACATAAGGTAAAGAGTTAAAAGATTGTAATTTGACCAGAAAATACATTATTTTATTTCATATTGTCATTCTAAAATGAAAAATAATCTTGAATAAACTTGTCTAGCAACAAAACTGAGCTTTCACATAGTTTTATGAAACCAACGCCGTCATACTCACCGTGATTATCTGTCAACAAAGCATGACTGCCCAACTATACTAGAGGATTGGGCAGCTATGCATTATTAAACAGAAGTACTGAGTTATAGTCCATGATTACTTTTTCAGTCAAAGACAGTCCAAGAGATGATAATTAAAATGCATGTAATTACAATTAGTTTTTTGGGAGAGTTAGCATGTTGGATGTCTTACCAGGCGTTGGATTGGAGGGTTGATATAAGTTTCTTCTTCCATCTCGATCCTCACACTCAGTGGGTCCGGTCCGTATCAGCTTGGCACCAGGGCTGAAGTGAGCACAGTGCAAGAGGAAATGTCACTAAATGCATCTGCATACTCAACAAATGTAAAGTATAAAAAACAATCAATGCTTGTAAGAGATCAACATTACATTCCAATAAAAACGCTTACAGAGCAAATACAAGCCAACAGACTGTAAGACAGACTAAGTTCCCACCACTTGGGGGCAGCGGAAACAACATTACATAAAAACATAGACTCCCTGTGCACTTATAGGAGTGCATTCATGTTTATGTTCACGTTAAACATAAGAATAAGGAAAATGTATGATCTCAGTGACTTTGTTTGTTAGTTCCAGACAAGCTGGTTTGAGTATTTCTGAAACTGCTGATCTCCTGAGATTTTCACATTCAGTTGTCTCTCTTTAACATGAAACGGTGCAAAAAGAAAAGAAAAGAAAAAAAAGGATCCAATTAGTTTTGTTGATGAAAATGTCTTGTTGGTCAAAAGGTCAGCCAGAAATGACCAGACTTGTTGGAACTGACAAAAAAGCCACAGGAAGTTGTTTAACCACTCTTTACAACTGCGTTAAACTTGGAATGTACAACGCCTGAAACTGTGAGACAAATGGACGACAATAGCAGAAGACGACATCCAGTTTCAGTCCTGACAGCCAAGAAATGAAAACTGCAGTGAACAGAGGCTCCCCAAAACTGGACAGCTAGCAAGTCTGGTGTGATTTGTGCTGAGGTTAGAGGATGGCAGGGTCAGACCTTGGTGTCAGCATGAATCCATGGACCCAACCGGCCTCATGTTAAACTGTGGTGGTGTAAAGCTGTGAGGAATACTTTCTTGGCACACGCACACACACACACACACTATACCCTACCTATCATTAATCATTTGAATGCCACAGCCACAGAATATAGTAGCTGTCCATGAGCATCTCGTTATGGCCACAAGTTACCATCTTCTAATGGCTGATTCCAGCGCACTAATGCACCATGTCAAAAAACCACAAGTCATCTCAAACTGGTTCCCTTAACAAACACTTTGTGTTACACCAAGAGATTAACAGCATGGATGTGCATCCAAGTGTTTCATCATATTTAAAGGGATAGTTCAACATTTTGGCAAATTCGCCATAATCTATATCAGGGTAGGTTACCTTCAATTGCATCGGCGCATATTGTTTTGAGATGTTGTTTGCTGAGCAGCTTGGCAAACACAATGGAGGTGAACGGTATTGATCCCCAGTCCCTCATCAAACTCATCAAATAGCTACACAATCCAACAACTCCAAAACACTCGTGTGGACAAGTTGTGACCTGCACAACATGCAACCGATAATTAAAGGTAATGAACCTAGCCCTATGACTATATGGATTATTAGGCAATAGGCGAATTAGCCAAAATGTTGAACTACCCCTTTAACATTGATGACACAAACATGTTAGCAACATAGGTTAGCAAACAGTTTTTGTTTCAGTTATGGAGTAGTGTTAGTTTTTATTTGAGGTCATCACGACACCTTTAAACTCTAGTCCAATATTCAGTCTTTCCTTCTGCTCTCTACTCAGTTGTCGTCTCCACTGTGTCTTGCACAAGCTTCATAGGAATATATTTGTGTTTTTAGCTGTTAAATAGTCCATTATTTTTTAACCAGCTGATTGCTTATTGTGTCTATCTGCTGTCTGTTGCTAAGGCTGAAGTGTGCTGTGTGTATGAAAGTGGTGAGAGTGAACCACAACAATAAAGCCACATGAATCCAAATGACCCCCTTTCACACTGACACATTAGTTTCACACTGTCCTTTGATAGCCGCATTATATATATTTTTAAATATACTACTTACTTATAGCTTCTTAACAAGAAATCCAAGATTGTGGACATAATTTCCTACTCACTGGAAAGCTGCTCAGTGCATCCACCAAGGCTATGCTAACTATGCTAACTCCTAACTACATAATTCTCATCCATTAAAGGGTTTATACATTTTTATTGTAATAAAAATTGACTTAGTCTTTTTACCTAGCCTACATGCAATCCAAGATGGTAGTTATACTTTCCTAACTCATTAGAAAGCTAATATAAACGGCAGGGAGATGTAGAAGATGCTAACTGCTAAGAGCTTATTTTTACAAAGTTCTTTGACATTTTTCTTTTCAGCTTCCAGCCTACAACTCTGCAAACTTTACTTTAGGTACACTTACCTATCTGCGAGGCTAAAATTAGATGAGCTAACGTGCTAATTAACAAGCTTATAGGGCACCTAGCCAAGTAAAACACACTGATCTGCTCCTTTACCAACAGTAGCACACCTTTAGCTAACTACTCACTGTGTGGTGAAGGTGTGGTAGATAGGCTGTGTTGGATGGGTTGTGATGATAGCATGTAGCCTACACTCAACTACAGTTCCACAGGCTTCCACATCTTCTTGCTGGTTGCACTGTGGCATCAACCCAACCCCGGCGCAGGTTTTAACACTTTGTACCGTCTCTACTGTTGTGAAGCATGCGCACATGCATGGTTAACTCCAGTTTTAGTCAGATTAAAGCGAAAACGTGCAGACGAAAATCGGTTTCCAATCACATTATCTGGGTATTCGGATTTGGAGAAGTCCGGCATTAGTCGGACTAAGCGTTTACATGCACATCAGTGGTCCAGTTATAGTCCAATTAGGGCCATATTTTATTTTTATTTTTTTCAAATGTGCTTTTGGTATAGAACGAGGGTGTTTTTTTATGAGTCAATGAGAAAAAATAATTAATTTGTTGTTCATTGTTCGTCCCACTTTTCACTTCCCTGCTGGCGGTTCATGCAAATCGGACCAACGAGAGATAGAGAGAGGAGGAGGAGGAGGAGGAGGAACTGGGGTGTAGTGTAAAGGAAGCGGAGTCGGATGTTGTTAGGAGGGATTGGTATGCGGCTCGGGCTGGGTCGAGGCTCCCACTGTCCCGTAGCGAACACCGCATCTGTTTTTATTTACACATCAACAACAGAAAGCCGTTTTCAGGCTGAAGTCCGGACACTACTGGCACCGTCAGTCGCGTTGTTTGTGGAAGTATAATAGCCTACCAACCAACTCGGCATGTCCGACACACAACACAGCTAAAGACTGTGTGTGTGTGTGTGTTTTGAGGGCTGACGATGGCTTCGGTGCGGATGGTCGGCAAAGTTACGGCGAGACTTTTGGGAAGTCTTCAACCACTTCACTGCGGTCTCAAAAGTATTCGTCCGGCTACATTTCTGCAACAGGTAAATGAATAATGCAGTTAAGTAATTTAATTCGGCTTTGATTTGCTACACCACCCAACAACTGTGCATAGCTAAGTCTGCGGAGCTTTCTGAAAACCTGCAGCTTCCTGCTTCTTGAACCTAAGCGATCTAAACTACAGTGGGTGCATGTGAGGTGGATTATTGTTTTATCTAACAGCAACCCATGTTTTTTTCACTTTACTGTAGGCTATTGTGTCAGATGGAAACTTAACAGAAAATAGATCCAGTTGTTCATAACAGGACAATGGCATCTCTCTGCTCCTGCCTCTGTCACTCACTCACTCTGCTCTCCACCTCTGTGTCCTGTAATTTTCTTCCACTACCACCACCATCACCAACAACAATGAATAAATTATGAAATTACATTACACTATCTACCGTCTGCATGGGGTTTATGTATTCTGCAGACGTCTGCGTGGCTGCTATGGCCAATCAGGCTTGAAAAGTGTTCATTACTGAACATTACCTTATCACAAAGGCAGTGCTCATTCAATTATACCCTTTGAGTGAGCTCCTCCGTCAGCCATTTGGAGGAAAGACACCATGAATAGACTGTTAATATACTTTAAATAGTAACATACCTCACCCAACACAATCCTAGAGACATCACTGTCTCTATACTCTGCAGCCCCACAGTAGTTGCAGCAGGAAGGTCAGTATCTTGTTGTATCATATTGTGCATTTTGCAGGTGCTGGCTATACATATTAATCATCAAGTGCACAAGGGAACAATACAAGGCACATGTCTGCACTAATCATCAAATGCAATCATCTGTCAAAGCCCAGGAGAGCAATTTAGCATAATGTGAAGACCCGCACATTGCGCTCATTTTTATCACACAGCGCCATAAATTGCAGAGATCAGCTAAGTCGTGGGCATGCAGATCCCAACTGGGCACCTCAAGTTTCTGACAGAGCAGGGCAAAAGGGAATGAAATGCAATGGAAGTCTCCACACTGAATGAAAATTTATGTGCAGTGTCTGAGATTGAAAAAAAAAAAAATCTAACATTGTGTCGGTTGGACAAGCTGTCATGACTCACCTCTGCATGCAAGAATGACTAAGATGTCTTCTATTTTTAGAGTGAACCCTATATAACGGGAGCTGCACTTTTCTTCCTTTCAAATGTCATACTGTGAGTAAAGTATCTATACCAGCAGACCCAATTAAGGCCTCTTAAGTTAAAGACACATCAAATCTATAGGCTAATGCCTTAGTCTGAAACAAGTGTGTCTGACTAGTGCTGGAGGAGCCCTTATGGTTTGGATAATGGATCATGGTATGGACAATAATGATGTTTTTCTGCAGTGAAAATTTAGCACCGTTGGATTACATTGAGGCTGGTCACAGATTTAATTTTGTGTGATTAAGCAAACTTTTTCAAAGCAATATTATTTGGGTATCTTTCACTCTTTTATTGCACACAGAATAGTATAGAGGTAATATTTGAGGTTTCTGCAAGTACAGTACATGGCATGCACTTTTGACCTCTGGGTTTCCACAACCTACAGGCTGACTGGGATACATCCAAGTTGTTGTAGACTCAGCTCTGTACAGGCTGGGAGAGCATTCATAATTACTCCTGAAAATGTGAGATTAAGATATTGAACAACATACAACTCCCCAGGTCAAAGGTATTCTATATTTTACACAACAGTTTGTTTAAAATAGGCTAGCACCCATAAGACTGACAAGATAAGAGTCATATCAGAATACAGCTGCATGGAAAATTTTCCTGCAGTTTTCACAATCGGGGCTCAGTTGTCAGTTTTCTATTAGACTATTTCTGATAAGTAATAGAAATAAACTGATTTCATGTTATCTACATGGTAGCTGGTGAAATAGACAGGGGTCAATCCAGAGGTTGTAGATGAGAAATGCATTGTGATCATAAAATGTGGTTGACTTGCAAATCATTGCTAAACCCCTATAGTTCAATACTCATAGCAGATGCTATAGTGCATTGTCAGCAGACTTGAGTAGTAGTAGACTGCTTAAGCAGAATTGAGATGCAATCTGTTGTGGGTAGCCTGAGTGATTGTTATATCTATGTCATATTTTCAATATAGTGAGATTGAACCAAGAGGGAGTTTGACTTTTATGCCAGTAAGCGAAGATGATGTCAGATAATATGTTTCTCTTGAACAGACAGTACTGTAATACTATCCAGGTAAACATATGAGAGAGCCTGAGCCTTTGAGCAAATGAGCAAAGTTGTCTGGCCTGCGGTGTTCTCAGTGTAGATGACTGATACTTTGTTTGCTCTGCAGTGGCTGTCTATTGTTCACATCTGTTTTAACACTTACACAGAAAGGGGACTGTTTGACATTATAGAAATTGGATTTGTCTGCAGTGTCTTTTCTGAGGGAGACAAGAAGATCAATATCAGTTTCATATTTGACCATGCAGCATTGAAAAGGCTCTGGAAGCCTAACAAGTTCATCAGAGGCGACAGTTCTGTCTTATTTTCACAGCAGTCTAGGTGAGATTAAAAGCCCTACTGTAGTTGGGCTGCCAGGTTTGTGCACTTTTGTAACTCTACTCTGATTCTTGGATTTGTTGGCCAACTGCCTTCGCACTGCACAATGATGATTGATGTAGATTACTTCATTTGACCACGGGTTTCACCGGGTTCATTGTGATAAACACAACAGGCAGGGTTTCAGCACAGGAAGAAAAGGAGGAAACTGTTTTTTCTTTATTGCCAATCGCTACACAATTAGAGTTTGTGTTCTTAGTGTGCAGACATGATATAATTTTCTGCTTTAAATAGCTCTATTCCACAGAAAATTGAAATCCCAAAACATTAGCGCAGCTGCGAAAGGCATCGCTTTGTCACCCAACGGCTTGACATTTTTATCTGACTACAAGCTCCATCTGCTGCCTTGCATCTTTCATCGTGTGGACTGACTGGCATGGCGCTGTTAAAATAGAGGAGGTTTCATTCCAACAGACCAAGACCGCTTGTTTTTCAGCGTCAAGACGGGTCATGCCAGCCGTAGGCTGTTCCTTGTTATGAGGGCAGCATTCACAGAAATAGAATGGGACTGAAATCCTGGTTGAAGCACGGGGACGTCACCCTCAGGGAATCTCTCTCAGACTTTTGTTGCAGTAGGTCTATTTCAGCTGTCGACCAGTGAGGCTTAACAGAGCTATAGCGAGATAAAGACAGTAACTGAATTTTAAACCCCATTGATACCTGGCATTAAGTGGCACAACTGGTGGTTTAAACGAAGAAAAATACATCTGATTCACATGCATGTGAAGTATCAATGCATTGAGAATACACTGCAATCAGATGGGTGTTGCAAAACCTTCACACATTGAACTGTAAGTTGGCCTAACATGGCCTTTTCATGCCATATCAAACAAGCCTGGCAAAATGTGTGAGAAAAATTCCTCCAGCTACTGTATAGAGAAAGAGGATAAGCTGGCACACGTTCGGTCATCTGTCCCCATTTCTAATTTACATATTGTGATGTGAGCCGCAATGAGGCCAAAGGTTGGATAAATTAAAATTTTTTAACATAAATATCCATTGTCTGTACCTGCTGCCTGCTTGATAGATGAGGACATGGATAACTGAAAGTGTTCAGATAAGTAAATAATATGGTGGTCTATACTCTGTCTTGTCAATATGATGGACACACTGTACATTGCATTGCTGTGTACTTTGTGAATCTCTCAACTTAATTAACATGGCTGTATCATATTACACAACAGCTGAGGCCTTTTGCAAGGGAAAACAGTGTACTGTATTGTGCAGTAAAACTGAGTAGTGAAAAAAAGACAGAAGGAAACTAGTGAATCTAACAGTGAGCAAGTGAAAAGTCTTTCAGCCTTTTTTTTTATCTGAGTGTGTTCAAGTTCTTGGTAGTTCTCAATCCAACAAAACCAGTTACCATGTGTGCGCCTTGTCCCGATATGCCCTTGTGTTGAAGCATTTCCTGGTGTTGTGTAAGCTAAAGGCCAAACATGATTCACTAAAGCTGGCAGAGGAAAAGTTTTTGTGGCAGCGTTGCGTTTAAGTTCAGCATGGAAACTTGTTTTTAGTGTCTGTTTGGTGGAGTTGTTTGTGCTCCTCTAAATCTGGCTCCTGCAAACACATGTGAATTCCTAAATCAATGCCCCCCGTTCAGCTCCTGCATTGTGTTGTGCTGGGATGCAGGGTAAAGCACTGCAGTTGGAATGATCGGTAATACAAAAAAGGTCCTACTCGCATGCAGGGTATAAATAAATAAAAAGTTACTTCTCTGCTTGTCACCCTGCACCGCCCACTCTGGCTGAGGTAAAGACACGGAGGAAAAGTTCTGTCAAACAGATGGTCTCCCACTCTCCCCCCTTCATATGGCAGAAGAGCTACTTGGAAAGCTATCTGCTCTGCTTGTTGGACCTTCTTGACTAAAATTCAGCTTCACATTCTCATGGTGCATTAAGTAATAGATTAAATCATTGTTTCTTTATACCTGTGTGAATTATTATTTTTTCATTTTGACAGTTTTTTTTTTAATAGTTAGATTTTCAGTGTTGCCAAACGCGTTATCTGTCGTCCCGTTGTCTTCAGTATCTGACTGAGCATTAACTGGATAACAGAAAACAAATGCTTCAATGCAAATCGTTTTCATGATAGAGTGCTGGCTGTTCTCGCTCAGTCAATTCCACTCCTTGGCAGCCTTTCGATATTCCCCCCCTAGCTTTCAGGCCGTTTATCACTCGCATTCATTTTCCTTTCCTTATGTTTCAAGTCACCACTCCGAGAAACTGCCATCCTGTTATGATTACATGTGTGCACGCAGTGTGGGAGAAAGAAAAAGCCACTTTTTCTTTTGCTTAGTGATATCCAACCTGTGGTGAGTGGGACGAAATGCCCGTTGGAAGTGGAGCAACATGTGATGGCAAGCCTGCAACAGGCCATAGCTCAGTTGTGACAGGATTGGTAATGGAGTGACCTGCTGGGAGACTGCAGGGGAAAATGAGGCCGCTTTTCACCGTGATGACCCTGATCATTGCAAGGGTAGACTTTACTGCAGAAGGGGGGAGGTGGTGGTTTGTCACCCCTCAGCTTTCACACCCCATCTCATCTCCCTGAGTCCCTCTGCTCTCTCCCCGTTGCTTGTTGGTGTGGCATGAATAAGGTGGTAAATACACCTTCAGCTGATTGCTTCGAGAAAGAACAGTTGGAGGAAAATGATTTGGTGCTGAGGAGCAGGTGTGCAGCGGTGCTCCCCCGCAGCTCCAGACTGACTTCCAAAATGTGTGAAGGACAATGGATAGACGGTGACAACCCTGCGCTCTGGATAGTGATTAGCTGTGTAATTGGGGAAGTGTGTTTTGTTTTGATAAGCGGAAGAACATTCGGCAGAGTAGCCGGCGGTGACGTCCATTATCACGTAGAGCAGAGCAGCCCGCTCCTCTCTGCAGGCTGTACGTCATGTGACATGACGCAGATGTGATTACTCATTATGTGTGCAGTGCAGGCTTGTTCAGGCAGCGCAGAGCATATGGGTGTGTTCATCTTTTTTTCCATGGGAAAAGCCCAAGTGAAAAAATTAGATTATTCATGAACACTGAGATTGGAAATTTTCTCTTCCGCTATAATGGATAGCCGTCCAAGGGTGACTGAGCTGACCTTTGTTGCATTTGTAAGAAAGGTCTAAATATGTCAAAAGAAAAGAAAGGGAAAAAATACAAATCAATGGCCAATTAACAAGGAAATTGAAAAATCACAACTTGTAATGTCATCTTTTTCCCCTCACCATCTTCCGTATTGCATCATCCATAATCTTGGCCAGTGTGTTTACAGGAAACAAAGATTTTTAACAGCATCACTCCTTACTTAATTTCCAGCCATGTGAGCAACAGGTTGGTCCACCACATTACAACATTGAAGTTCCTCAGAGGATAAAGCCCAATGACTTTTGTGTTTTGTCTCCCGATAGCGCCACCATGAGGTTGACATTTTTGGCTTTCATATCGAGTGAAATAACTTGAGATGCTTTAAAATTTGGTACATGGTCTGTACAGGATGAAGTAAAACAATGTTGGTGATTGAAAATGTAGGTCAGACATTTTACGTACCAATACTTGAATATTTGAAAGCTTAGCTGGATAAATTAGCAAATGCTAGCTTGCTAAACAGACAGTGTTGGTAATGGAAAATTAGGTCAAAACTTTTCATCCATTTTGAGTACGCATCGCTGTACGAATGCTAAGGATGGTTATCACTAGACATTATCTACTAACAATGATACATTGACTGTAATTGTGAGCATGTAGCCTAAGCATGTTTAATTTTTAGCTAGAAGAACTGCTGTATCTCAATAAGTAGGCTACAGCCTCACAGAGCTGCTAATGGCTCTGACCCTATTATTAATTCCAGAGGTTTGTCTGCACTGTTTGCCAGTGAGTTCAAGGCAAGCAGCAATCCTCATTGTTCCCACAAGGCACGTAAAACCCATTATTACACTTGCTCCTTATGTGTCTGTCAGTGTGATGAGGCTGGCAAATATGTCCCCCGTGTTTCAATAGTCTCTTTCAAAGGAGAATTGGCGATGTCCGTTTTTAGCCTCAACCCTCGAGATCATCTCTCAAATGACACTCCCACCCCCCACCCAAATGTATATAAATTGTTTTTACTGTGAATGTGTAAGAGCATTTATACCTGTCACATGCAGGTGAGAGAAATAAAAGTGTGAGTATTTATGGTGTGGTGTCCTACAGACAGTAATAACACAGGGCCAGGAGCATGGCTTCGGAAATTGACTATTAATCATCACACAGCTCTCAAGCTACATAGCCTGCCACAGTGGCCACGTTCTGTTGATTTAGAATTGGGCTTGGTATATGTGCACATAGCATATAAACTGCCTGGAGTCAGTCAGCTGTTGAGCTGACTGCGGTCACTAATCTTACTCTCACACACACACACACACACACACACACACCCTCCCAGTCAGTGAAGAGACAAATAGTCTGGCATTGCCCTTGGATGTGTAGCTCCATATCTGCCGTTTCCCCATTAGCAGGGCACTGTGAATGCAAATGTTGCGATAATACATGCTACCTTGACATGAAGTGTTAATGAGAGTGACACAGTATGCACATTCAATTTCCATGTGTTGTCATATGTGTTGGCGTCTGTCAGTGCCTGCACCACTCAGTCTGAGGGAGCTGTGGCTGTGGCAGTAAGGGGTGGACCTAAAATGTGGTTCCAGGCTGTTTAACGTCCTGCTAATGTGCTTGTTGTCAGGGGTTAATTATGAGCAGTCACAGAATAATATACCATTTATACTGTGACAGTTTTCCCTTTTAATTTCTGAAACTGTAATAGGCTGGTGGTTTCCAGCCTTTTTGGCTTGTGACATCTAAAAACGGGAGACATGACTGATCAGTCTAGATGTGATTTGCAAGCACTTAAAGCAAAGGTTGTTTTTTTTGTCTTTTTTTAAAAACTTTGCATTAGAAGTTTCAAAAATATCTTATTTAAAGATAATATATGGGTCACTCCTAACTGAGACGGAAATCACAGTATTAGGCCATTGCAGTTGCAAGTGAAGAGATGCAGATAAATGGTAGTATGAATTATTTTGCATGATGTGTGCACTATTACTATTACTGTATCATTTCAAAATCTACAGTTGCATATATCAATGTCATCCACTTCGTATGGTGCCGCTTATCACTACTTAGAACTTTTAAAAAAGAATGGTAATATTTCTTTTAAATTTGGTGGTTCTCGGATGGGTTTCATCGCTATTTCTATTTCATGAGGTTCTTAATAGATTTAGTATTGCGCTGCCATAAAGTTTGGATTTTCACAAGACTTATCAGATGGGAATTTTCAAAACTAGTAACTTGACTGTTGAGTCAAGCTCCATGAACACTGGTCTTTCCAGTTTCACTCTTGCAGGTTCGTGGCATCTTTTATCAGCCCTTGCCTGCTTCCTTAACACTATTCTTTCAAAACCTGCAACGTCCGTTTGTACCACACCAGCTTTCTGCTGGAAATTTTAAGCCTCAAGCACAAACTGAAGTGTGAACACAAGGTTTTTTTTTCAGACTTTTTAAAGATCCCTGGAGCCACAGAGGGGAAAAAAATAACTCTCACTGTGAGAAGATGATAGGTACTTCATGGGAAGTACTCGTGATGAATAAACAGCACTTCACATGTAAAAGCTATGACATGTCCCTTCAAATATCAGTGAACATTCACATGGATCCCCCCAAAAAAAACAATCCTCTTCCCCACTCTCCATTGAGAGCTGGTGTGTAGGTGGTGAAGCTGCACTGTAACCCTTTTCTGTAAATTTACAGTAAAATCTGAGCAGTATTTTACTGTAAAACTGTTATACAGTATCATACTGTAAACTGCAATGCAATCTGGGAGAAAAAAATGTGATTACAGCACTTTAAGAGAAGGCCCTTTTTTTTTACAGGATTACTGTAAACAGCAGAGCATTGTGGGAAGGTGAAAAGTGTGGGAAAAATAAATTTGAAAAGTTGACAGTTTTTTTGCAGCTTGTGTGTGAGCAGTCACAGGAAGGCTACCTGCTCACCTCTGATGTCTGGAGCTGTCCACTGAGTAAGTTCACATAAATTTATCTTTTTTTCCGGACTTAGGAGAAGGTTTGGATTTTTTTTCCAGTTGAATTTTCTGTCATTTAGAACCGTGTTTGGACAAAGTTGTTGAATCTTTTCATTTTCAGTTAGCTAGCTCAATTTTCATTCAAGCTTAGCTGAAATTATAGAGCATAGCATTGTGTAACCCTGTTTAAACAACACGATTTTACTGGCAGAACTGGTCTAACTTATGCCTGGAGTAGCTAACGTTAGCACGAATAGCCTGCAGGTATTTTTCGTACTCGTTTAAAAAATAGAAAAAATCTCCACAGAAAAATCTCTGTGAAGAGGCAAAACTAACTGAAAAAAGATCGCCTCCGGAGCATGCATTTCATGCAGGCGCGCTGTCCGCTGTGTCAGTGCTGAAATTTGAATGACAGCACTGCTCGTGAGAGAGACAGTGACATTTTTTTTATTTAGTCCTTGACTTTGACTTTTTTTTCCTCCACCGGTTTCTGCACGTGGGTCCTCTGGCTTCTGCCACAAGTTGCAGCTGACCTAACAATAGAACGGTGCTACACTGAACAGGATTTTTCTTTTTAATTATTACGGTATTATTATTACTCCACTTTTTTAGCCGTTTAAAAATATATCTGTTTATGTTGGTGAAATCGCCGTGATGAGAAAAAACGTTGTTAAGAGTAACGGATAATCCATGTACTGATGCAACATTTTTCTCATTCTAGAACCTGTGTCCATTCTGCAAGGCAGACGTCCGCTTTCAAGCAGTTCCTCGTCATCTCCTCGCCGTGTCCGTGAGTTCGAGTGGCCAGAAAAATGTACGTTTAGTCCAGGCATTTGTCCTGGCTGTTTTCTGCATTTCCTATATTACGGGATTATTAAAACAATTTGATGTTCCTGCCTCACAAATACAAATTGTCAGTGAGTTACCAAATGTCATTATGCACTGTAACTGAAATACATTTTTATTGCAATAAATATTTGAATTGAAAAATGAATACTGTCTTGCTGTCATTTCTTTATTATTATTATTATTATTATTATTATTATTATTATTATTATTATTATTATTATTATCATCATTAGTAGTAGTAGTAGTAGTAGTAGTAGCCTATTACAGTAATATTCTGTAATCATCATTAAATACAGGATATCACTGTATATTCAAATACTGTAAATTTACAGTATTATACTGGCAGCAGCTTCGCCAGTATAATACTGTAAATTTACAGTATTTGAATTACAGTATTTTGCTGTAATTATAAGATACAGCAAATTGCTGTAATTTTACAGTATTATGCTGGTGAAGCTGCTGCCAGTATAATACTGTAAATTTACAGTGAAAAGTCTAACAGTGTGAGTGAGTGCTTTCAACTGCATAATAACATCTGGAGATCTCACACAGACTGAGCAGCTCAAATATGTCTCACTGGGACGGCTTTGTTTGTCTGTTTTAGGGTTATACAGTATTTATAAAATACTGTTAACAAGGGCTTTTGGTCCAAATATGCTTCTAATCCTCAGGTAGAAAAACCTTTATTTTTTCTGTGGTGCATATGCCCTTATCATGTTTAACCTTCCAGCTCTAGTCACTGAATTACTGTCACATAATTGGAGTCCAGGTTCCCACTGAGACTAAACCCTCTAGTCACAGTGTATGTGCATGTTGGTTTTCATGTTAAACCCCCTACTCCTAGCCATCGGACTGTGAAGGGCTGAATATCTGGCATCTGCTCCACCACTGTGCCTTCAAGCGTGTCTGCTGTCTCGGCCCATAAAAAAAACGGGCAGCTCCCTTGTCCCTCTTTAATGTGATATTGATCAAACGGACTCTCAGCTGGGGGATGAAGGGGTGGGATGGAGTGGCTGCCACATCCTTGATTGTCATTTGGACAAAGATGTATGTAAGTGGGACCCCCTCTGGCTCTCGGCAAAATGAGAAATGCTGTGGAGGAATCTGAGCTCCAACACAGGGGAGTGGCTAGTGTTGAGAGCTTTTAGGGAAGAAACTGGAGGATGTAATATTGTGAGTCATTACTCTGGTATGACTGGGTCAAACACGTCTACAGTGAAAATCATGGCCTTTATGTAAAAATGGATGTATATTGAGTAGAAATGTGAATTTGCATGTACCGTAAACTAAAAAAAACACTAGGTCTAAGTAATGCCAAGAACAGAACAGAGTCCTGCTGACTGGAATGATGAAGTCTTACCTACGGATGAATCCTTCATTATCAGGAGTGGGGGGAGATACTTGAGGTCTGAGGTCTTGGGGTAGAGAGGCATGTGCATTATCATAATCAGCTGATCGAGTCTCACACTGTTTACAAAGGCAGTGGGAAGCGTCTCAGCGGGCAGAGACTGTAGTAGAAGACATATTAGTGTAAAAGCACTGTCAGAGCAGAGCCAAAACACACAGCTCAATTGATGCGACCTCTTGGCAGCCCGTTTTGAAGTGGGTGTCTTTCTTCAGATCCTCCCATTCAGGAGGCTCTGGATCTATTTACTCAGCATTGTCTGCTGACACAAGTGTTTACAGATGGTGTAGCTTTGCAAACAAAGAACAAGCTGAGTTAAAGCTTTTGGCCCACGACATGTCACCATCTCTTTCTGATGTTCTTTGTTTTCTTATCTTATCTCTTTTTTTTAGGTTCAACACAGGCGGCCTCTGCTTGGAAATTGTCAGCGTCTTTTCTGCAGTACTCTCGCACCCTCCAGTGGTAAAATACTGTTACTACCTCCCCATGAAAGTAAACTATTCTGTGTAACATGGCTACACTGTCTTTTTTTTTTATCTTTATGCATTCCTTCTGGGTAAAGACCCAACCCTATATCATCTGAATATAGATGTAATATTTCTGTTTTTTGTGTTGCAGATGTGTCTTTGAAGTACAAATATGGCCGTTTGGTTCTGGAGGTCCCGCTGCCATCAAGGAATGAGAACTGTCTGTTCTACCTCAGACCCATGCTGATGAGTGTAGGAGACCTGATCACAGATCTGCGGAGAGAGGACCCCGGCCTTACCGCCTCTGTATTATCCAAGGGTATGACACAGTATGCGTTAACTATGCATGTAACTAGGTCAGCGACATTCTTCAGGTGTTGTCAGTCTGGTCTGGCAGGTTGCACCTGAGCGGTAAAAACAGCGTTCAGTATCTGGCAGGAAACCTACGCAATATCATTTCATTAAGTCATTATCTCATTTCACCCAGTTGCAACATTCATGCAGTGATGTACACGTTAATGTGTCACTAATTATAAAGTAAAATCATAATTACCCATCTTCAATCCACACTACATAATGAATACTTTGATTTTTAATATATATTTGAATGTGTTTTTTTAACATCCAAACTGTTATTGGAGAAGTTTCTTCCATTGCCAGTAAATTTGTAGCCCAATGGATTGGTGCTTCCCAACAATGGATTATAGTGCCTTAAAAAAAGGAATCTGTTTACTTGCCACTGTCAACCCACAAGTTATGTCCCTAACAGGAAACATTTAACTCTAAAGTGCTGGGTAATACTGCTGCGTATGAGAAAAACACAGGAATAAGCCTTTTGAAATTGGAAATGTGAAATTATGAACGGTTGCTGCAGATCTTGAGTCAGCATTAGTCAGCACTGGGGACTACATGTTGGAAAAAATAGGTTTTTGTCAGGCAACTTTATAGGAGTATTAAATTATTTTCTCTTTTAATAGAGAAAACCATGCTTTTCTTTTTCTACAGCAGTATCAGAATTGAAAGTAGATCGGTAAATTGATAAGTAGGATTTTATTATTCACAAAATATGACGTGTTAGAACTACACAGCATAGATTTAGAGTTACTCAGCAGTGCTCTGTTTTCCCCAAGTGTCTCATTTTGTGGTCTTGCAGTGATGAGTAACTTTGTTCCAACCGTAAATTAGACTCCCTGTCTGGTTATTTTCTGTCTGAGGTTTATGTAGTATATGGAGGATCGATCTGTTTAGCTTTTTTTTTTTACACACAATTTTTTTTCTCTGTTTTGTGTTTTTATTGTGTTTATCTGGCCCATTTGTCAGAAAAGTCTTTTGCTAGGTGTTGGATAAAGTTATTTTATTGCAAAAAAAAGGTGAAAAGTTGGACACTTGTCTCCTTCCGACAGATGGAGAGCGTGTTGCCAGCACCACGCTGATCGATGCTCTGCTGGACAAGGACTTTCAGCTTGTCATCAACGACTCAGTTTATGACGTCCAGGCACCTGAGAGGGGTATAAACACATTTCTCTCCAGCCATAAACGATCCACCTTTTACCTTCCTCTCAGTTACACTCAGTCCCGCTGATAAATAGTAGGTATTATCTCTCCAGGTGTGACTCTTCTCACTTTCTCAACCTCATCCACCTTGTTATGTCCTCCATCGCAGAGTGTACGTCCAGCGAGCACGCCATGGAGCTGGAGGACATGAAGCACGTCGTGCATCTGCTTCACACGGCTCTCCATCAGCCCGAACACCACCTGCTGAAAGAGAGGGAGCTTCTGGAGAAACTGGACAACCTCAAACAAGAACTGTCACCTCTAGAAAAGGTAGGTAGATGCGTGCCGATATGCGCTGGGTCTTGCGCTGCAGTATTGATAGTGACAGATGGCATCGCTGTCCTGTTAGATTTGCTGGACAGGCTTCTGTGAATTATCCAGCAACCTGTCGTCCTTGTGTGTTGTTTCCTGACAGATGAAGGCACAGCTGTCCCATACGGCGGAGTTCCACTCATCCAGAGTTGTTTGGACCGGCATGGCCCTGTTATCTGTGCAGGGTGGTGCTCTGGCATGGCTCACGTGGTGGGTCTACTCATGGGATGTAATGGAGCCCGTCACTTACTTCATCACCTACGGCACCAGCATGGGAATCTTTGCCTATTACATCCTGACCAAAATGGCAAGTCTGTTCTTTTCCAGTTGTAGAACTTAACTCAATTTTTCTATTCCTATTTCAAGGAATAGTTAGGGACATATATTTCTTGCCAAGAGTTGGATGAAAAGATTGATGCCAGTCTCATCCATACCCGTACTGTTATATATGAAACTACAACCAGAGGATAATACCATGAGATGGTGGTGAGGTATCAATCATCTCATCTATACGGTGGCCATGACAGCTCAACACACTGAAGCACATACAAAGACACTTCAAAACATCATCCATCTGACAATACATGTGCTGTTGTGAGGTTTTTCAGTGTTCACCTGTTAAAGTTATTTATACATGTTTATAGGTGAAGTTTTTCCTCTGTGCATTAACAGCAAGCTGTAATTTCTTCTTTCCTTCAGGAGTACGTGTATCCAGATGCTAAAGACAGACAGTTCCTGCGTTACTTTTATAAGGGGGCCAGCAAGAAGAAATTCAATGTGCAAAAATACAACGAACTGAGAGATGAACTGGCTCAGGTTGGTTGATTTATTTTTTTTATAAACTCACACTGGTTAAACCCTCGGCTTTGAGCGGAGACTTCGCTCATATGTTCTGAACACAAATGTTCTACCACTTTAATCAATATTTCCGGCATTTAAATCAAATATGTTCTGTTAATACATGTTACTGTTCTGTGCATGACTGTGTTCCCTGTGTGTCAGGTGGAGGACGACCTGAAACGTCTGAAATATCCAACTCAACTTCAGTTGCCACTTGAACAGATCCAGCCAAAGCCATGAGCGAAGCCAAGCCATGACAAGTCGTCACTCACACTTATCATAACACTTATTTTGATAATGGCCCCTTTTTAAAACGAGGACTCCATAATCACTCTGTGTTTTTGTTTACAATCTTGATAATGATGCCAATAATATCTTTGAGAAAGATACAAACACTTAGGTGTATTGAAATAAAAAGTATTTCCCCAACACTGGGAGCATCTCCTGTCTGTGTGATGTCTTTAAAAAAATATGTAAATTTCAAAGATGGTTTAATGTAGATGTAGACGGATAAGACCAAAACAAAATCATTAAAATCTCACACTGAATTTATTGTAAAAAGTCACAACAGTAAGACCACAAAAATGTGTGCTGGTAAGCTTTGTGTTTCCTGAGTTTATAGATCATGTGACACAGCTGAAAGTGTTTTAGGTCCACATTACATGTGTAAAAGGACACCCCTTCTCCCTGAGGTACTTTCCACACTGGTGTTTTGTTGCCGTTTTGGGTGCAAATTACGCATTATTAAATTTAGTACTGCTACGACACAAAGAAGAGCACAAACATGAATTCCCTTTTTGACGGAGCGAGCTTGAACAAACAGCATGTTTTTTGTCGCGCCTGAATGATCGTATGACAGATTTTGTTGCTTATAGAAACAGGTTAAGAAATTAACCCCTGATATGAACAAATAGTACTGTTTCCTGGTTATCATGATGTTATGTACCTCACTGGATACAGACATACCTGTAACTGACTGTACAGCAAAAAAAAAAAGAAAACCTCACCTGACATTTTCAGCTTCCCTAAGAGACTTTGTTTCAGTCTGAGGAAGGCTTGCCTGAGCAAGGAGACCAGTCATTTAGTAGTGTTTTTGTCTTGTTTTTGTGTTAAGAAGAAAAGACAGTAAGCCAGAGAATAAGACCATCTCTGTGGTACCACAATTATTAAAAACTGCATTAAACAAACAAGCTAAAATACCACAAAAGGCTATGAAAAGTATCTCACACAGAATGTGGTCCATGATTATCCTGCAGTTTAAAAGCAATTTGAAAGTGCAACACGTGTATTGCCCCGCAGTGGTTGGATAAAATAACAGGAACATCTCACATATTGTGATCCAATAATTGAGGACCATGAATTATGGCGTCAGGTAGGTAATTGGTTAAGATGAATTTGTAAAACATCCAGATCCTAATGCCTCTCATTTAATGATCACCTTAGTATATGGCAGCCTAAAGAATATGCTGCTCCTCTTCCCTGAAGGTTTACATTTTACTTTATAGAGGCTTAATTGTTATAGAGGAGGTATTCGGTCTCTTTTTTTATGAAGTACTTAGACTATCTTCTAATAGTAGTGACACATCGAGTAAAATATTTCACAGTCAATGAATACATAGGGCTGTGATTAATCCATATTGCTCCTCCAATGCACTTTGAATTACTACAAGGCTGTTGTACTGGATTGCACTATTGCTTCTTAACTTTAAAAGTTACAAGACAGGACAGATGAGCGTGAGAGAACAGGTTGAGACAGGTTGGCTAAACCTGCACATATGATAATGACACGTTAACTTGTAGCTGCTCAGCAATCCGATTTCTGGTTACACAAGAAACAGGACGTAGAAAAACAGTATCAGATGATCTGCATCAGAGTGAGCGCCTGAGGCCAGGTACATACATGTCTCTTCAGAACATGTCAATACATGTTCCTGTTATTTATAACCACTGATTTGATCGGAAAAACTAAACCTGTAAATAGCTGATGATTCAGTGCATATGTAAATCATAGTGTTCACAAGAAACATACAGTTAGATGACTAGAAAAAAAAACAGTAATTGGAAGAAAAAAAAATCCCCATTTCCACAGACCCTGTATTCTAGGCATTAATGGAAAACCAGCTAATTTGATGACTTTGACCTGAAATAGTTACTTTTTTGGTCGGAAGTAGAGTTTCTTGGTGAGCATTGAAGCAAAGCAAGGTACTTGCTTCTTCCCAATTGCAGTTCGGTCATTACAGTTCCCAACGCTCCTCATCGACACTGCTCTGTTCACCAGTGTGAGCAACTCTGTGAATTCAAGGGAATCCCCGTACTTCTGGAGCAGCGCGCACAGATCCTGGATATACCAGGTTCCATTGACGGTCTCCCGGTGGGAATAGTAGCCTTATAAAAAATAACACAGGACAGGACAGTTAAATAATGAACTACACTATTATCTGAATCAAATAAAGCGTGAATCTTGGCATAAAGAGCAGGTGATTGGCTCCATCCTCGGTTGCTCACCTTCAGCCACAGAGTAGCACATGATGAAATCAGCTCCAGCAGGGAGGGTGTATACAGCACTGGCGTCCACCACCACCTCATTCACCTTTATCTCATTGTCCACGGCATCACAGGGGGTCACTGGGTCATCGTGCTTGTCTCCACGACATGCCTAGTGACAGGCACGGCATTGAAAAAAACAAGTCACATTGTCATATAATGTCATATGCTGATGGGTTTCAATGAGTTTTGCTTTTCGTTTGCATGCACCTGTAGTATAAAGATCTTCGGCTTCCCGACAAGACTCTTGCACTTGTCTCCTTTGAACATGGATGTGATGTCCTGAATGTTGATCTTGCCATTATAGGTATAAACATGGTCGTTCTCGCCATGGCTCAGGAAGACGAGCAGGAAGCAGTCGGCATCTGAATGGTTGCCCTCAGCAGCTGGAAGGACATCAGGCACTTGTTAAAGTCGCAGTCGAAGGTTAAGTGGACTGGATCGTAGCATGTAGCATCACAGTAATAATGAGTAATGATGGTCTTATGAGTGAATGATATACACACCTTCACTGATTTTTTCTAGTACCTCTTCCTGTTTTAAGTTGTCATACGCGTTGACTTCAAAGTTGAGCTCTGCCAGTCTAAAGGACAAGTTAACATTAGAAAGCAAGCAAAGCAATGCAAGTTCTCACTAGATGTTACTGTCGAGAAAAACACTCCGTCCCTCAACATGTGTAGACAAACACAGTTCCCCCTCCAAAGTGATACCTTCGCTCCAAGTTGTAGCGGTCAGCGTTGGTACCGTGCCTTTCGTTCAACCTCAGGTGCCAGAAGAAGCGCTCCTGGTTAAAGATGAGCGCAAGGCCTCGTCGTTTGTTGGTCATCTTGTACTCCTCTGCAGGATCCAAAGCTAAAGAGCTGTTTCAAAAGTGAATACAGATGTTAGGTAACTAGACCAGAGTTATGGGAGAATTACATGCTGGTAACTACACAGATAAAAAAGGGACAGTTTACCTTCTGATGAAGGCATCGGTCTCTGTCAGGTTCTCTGTGCATGCTGTAAAAACACAAAGACATGAAGAATAGAAATAACCTACAATTGTAAAATAACAACACTTGGACAAGTCTGGTTTTACAGCTTTTTCTAAATATCACAAACAGTATTTTTGCCAAAAAATAATAAATGAATAAAAAGCATGATTGGGCTATTCAGGCTGTTGCGTCTTTGTATAGCAGCATACAGCTACAGCTCCAGGTGCATGGATTGCTCCGCTGCTGCTGGGATGGGGTCAAGCAGCCATTGTTCTTTCAGCTTTAGAGTCCTCATAGCCTTCAATAGCTGCATGACAGGTGGAGAAAGATGGCAAAGAACAGAGGCCAAAAGTGACACCTCCATGCCCCACCCTACAGATATATAGGTTAGAGTCTATGTGTAAAAGGCAGCGGCTCAGGGGTGTTTGACAACTAACCAATCAGTAGTGTTTCCAGGCCTCACCTCGCTTGACGCCTTGACAGAGGCGATGCCCAAAATAGTTTGTTTTGTAACTTTAAGATCAGAATCTACACACATTTTTGAATAGTAAAATCAAGCTAATGGTTTTTGTTTTTTACACTCTCTTTATCAGGTACACTTTGCTAAAACTAATCCAGTCTCATATTGTTTGATTTTGACAACCTTCATGTAATCAGTATTTGTTCTGAGGCTGTTATATTAAACTACAGATTTAGCTCATTTACATATAGTTCACATATTATTGGATCAAGACAAGAACGATATAAATCATGAGGCTTTGCGCTGCTCTTTGATGTTTAATATCTTTCCGTTTCAGTGCACCTTGTTTATGACAAGATGACAGAAAAGTTTGAGGAAATTAAATCATGCTCGCAGGACACAGCAATAATTAAAGGGGTTTGAGTTGATGATTCACCTCAGTGCCTTTGATTTGACTGCACTTTGCCTCCTGGGGCATTTATACTGTTTCACTTTTGCTTTGATGACCATTCACATTTCAACAATGGCACCTTTCTCAACAGCATCTGCCAAATTTAAACTGACATAAAAGATCTCAGGTGTTTGACTGTCACAACAGATTCAACACTCCTTGGCACAAGTCTTGGGACTCTATTGGAGAAATCAACACCTACATATTCCCTGGTGTGATGTAGCCTATTGTAGATGGTGATGGACAGCATTGTCCAACACATCAATTCACCCTATGTGATATTGGCACAGAATATGATTCACATCATTTTCATACTCAACAAACCATTCAGTGACCCTCAGAGGATGGCGGATACTATTATCCTGAACTGTTCAAACATCATAGCACAAAGAGAACAACTTAAGGGTGCTTTGTATTGACCCTTTTCTTTAGGGACACAGCTGTATCCGTGTAAATGTCTGTGTGTGTTTGTGTTTGTGTGTGTGTTAATGGCAAGGACTCACCCGCCCTGTCTGTTGCTGTTTTGCTGTCTTTGGCAACACTTCCTGAAACAAAGAGTAAATAGCCTAAGTCCATGTTACCCTAGTGTAGTGAAACTGCTACACATGTTACACTAGCTTGCTGAGTAACTTAAGCGAAATGAGACATTGAGCACAGGACAAGAGTAACACTTAACAGTCGGTTACAAAAAAAAAAACGACTTAATAACTTAAAGGGAAAAAAACGGCGTACAGAGGCGTCCACAGCGGACATGTCTAGCCTACTTTTAATAGAGACATGATGTAAAGAGGTTACCTGCACAGCTGTCTTCCGTAGTGTTAGACATGTTCACGGGCGGCTGGCTCCCCTCCGATTGACACCGCTGGAAAATGAATTTGCTTCGTCAAGACAACACCAATGAGTCTGAGTTTAGCCCCTCCCCCGCGTCCTCATTGGTCCACTGAGACACACGGGGAATTTGATTGGCTCTGAGTTCTGCTGCTCAAAGGTTTACAGCCCGGTACTTCCGCCTTGACCACATTATTTTTTCGCCTTTGTCACGTCTCAACAGTCACTCATAAAACAGTAATAATAACTAACCCTAACCCATAATACAGTGATTTATTAGCTTATATAGCTCAAGGGAGGTTATGTTTGCTGCCGAAGTTTAGGGAAGAGGAAATTACACCCAAAAAAGTCACATGTTTGTATGAGTTTTTGTATTGTATCAGTGTGATGCCGCCCAAACTGTTGAAGATATAGCCTAATAATAATAACCAGACAGGATAATAGGCTATGACCTAGATTCAACGTATTTTATCCGATTTTTTGCTATGTCCTGATATGGTTTATAGCAGTTAGGCTATTTCTAATTAATGATTAATCTGCCGATTTATTTCTGACATGTAATAGGCCTAGCCTAATTAGGACACATCAAGAAGAGAAAAATCTCAATGACAGAGCTGTGAAATTGATGTTTTATCAGATGTACTGTGAAAAAAAATTGAAATTGAAATGACCGAAACAATTTGGTGGTTATCACAAGAGCTGTTTATGATTTTCCCCCTTATCAACTAATCAGTGAATCATCAGAAAATGGATTGTTGATAGCTGGACAGACCAACCAGTTAAAATATAACTAATTAGCCTACTGTAATCATACAGTGTGGAGGCCAACAGACCAGCAGATAAGATCAGATAATGAACTTTATTTGCTTCAAATATAGGACTATCAGGTCATTTTGGGAAACCCTAAATCCCACTTTAAGAGCTTTATAGGCAGGACAAATGACACAATTAAAGACACAGAAGCCTATATTTCTTTATTTCACAACTTTTATATGAAGAAAAACAGAATTGTTTTGATTATCAGTCACATGTTCATATTTGATGCATAGGCTACTAAGGGGCAAACTTCTGAATCTTCAAGAAGAAAAGTATTTGTTAATAAGTGACATAACATTGGGCGTCAGTTTTCATATGTCCAAATAAAAGTTCAATATAACACTATCCCTCAGAAAGTCTACAAGTCTGAGAGAAAAATGTATGAGTTCAATTGATCCTTCTTGTTTTTTTCTGTTGCAGTGTCATAAATCCCTCTTCTTTTCATACTGACACATACAGGCCTCTCTCTGGCTCTCCTGGTACGGCCTGCATCCTAAGCACTTCACCCCGTCGTGCAGCAGAGTCACCACCCACTCACACACTGCCATGATGAATACAAAAAAAGTGGAAGAACATGAGCAAACACAAAGCAATAACACCGGGCAAAAAATATATAGCCTACGTATATAAATACATAGAGATATGGTCTATGTCTCTA
Source organism: Trachurus japonicus (assembly GCF_045865225.1). Taxonomy (NCBI): domain Eukaryota; kingdom Metazoa; phylum Chordata; class Actinopteri; order Carangiformes; family Carangidae; genus Trachurus; species Trachurus japonicus. Next base: position 23,123,049 of record NC_140907.1, read on the forward strand.
GATGACATTACAAGGCTGTGTCCATTTACAGTTTATCATTGTCTCACATCCGATAAATTCATACACAACTACAAAACTTTAGAAAGTATCTTAATTCCATGCTAAAAGGAATTTGGTAATGATTCTTATTTTCCCTGAAAAAGGGTTATATGCTACAGGCAGACACAACTCCTGTATTAAATTCATTAACCTTGATTTTTACACACTTTAGTACAATGAATAAATAATAACAATGTAATAATAATAATACATTTATTTGGTATAGCACCTTTCACAGAAATTCACAAGGTGTTTCACAAGAAAGCACCTTGTGCTTGAAATGAGACACAACACAGCCTTAGAACAAAAAAGCAAAATTAACTTGAGACATTATTCTTTCATAGTGCAATGCACATATACTCATACCTCTGAAAAATGTAAAGCTCTCATGAAAGCTTTTAAGTAGTTTAACTAAAGCATTGTTAAGTGTTGTAAGTATCTATTGCAAAAAAAACAAAAACATAACCTTTATTATATAGTGAGGAATTAGAGCCTCTCACCTTTGACACTCTGGCCCAGTCCCAGAGGTTTTAGCTCATTACACATGGTCACAAGACAGTGATGGAGCTCCTTATCGCAGCTGCGCTTCTCGCGGCCACAGGTGCCATAGCAGTGATCATGAAGGTCACAGCATTTGGTCATGGAAGGGACGCCTATGTCAAACTGGAAACAACACCTCAGTTACTCTTCTACTGCTTGAAATAGTGTGCTTATAGTTTGGCTCAGTGATAAAAAAATAAATAAAAAAAACAACAACCTGTTTTAGAGATGACAAAATGTATAGTGTACTGAGTTACTACTTTATGGTGATGATATTGTTGTCATGAAACTTCTTGGCCACAAGTATAGTGAAAATCTGATATTGTGACAGCCCAGACTCTTGCAAAGTCATATCAACATTGTATTTTTGAGGTTTGAGTCACTTTAGATGTTTAGATTTTTTATTTGTCATATACGTAATTGCATTTAAGATGTGTCTCTTTTGTCTCAAGTTCATCCTGCATTCAATCTGGTTGACCTATATGGACCAACCTACCTACTAAGCTTAAAAAACTGTCATGTGGTTTAGGGTTTGTTTTCTTGTTTAATGCACTTTTTTATATAGGCTATATTATGTTTAAGCGTTATTTTTGATAGTAGGCCTGATCTCACTTCAAGTATAGAATTCCTTTGCATAGTATTGTATGTTATGGGCCTATCTACAGCTGAAATACCCTACACTGCTGGACGGTTTACAAACTATGAAATATACTGATGCCTCCTGGCTAACAGACATAACCTGACAAATATGAAGCTAATATACGTATATCAGTAATGTCATCGTAGCAGACTCACCTACATTGCATCTTGTTTTCGGGACTATATGTGTTGTGTAGTGTGGACAAATGATTTTACATGCAGCCTCAGTACCTGGAATCCAAACATTGGGGAGCCACATCCGTTTGGTGGGGGCTGCTTGTACCCAGGACGAGGCACCGGGAGGTTACCTGTGAGACAGGAGCACGGTAATCCTGTTGATGTTGACTGATGATCTAACTTGCACATTTTTTTTAAAGGTCAATTGTTCACTTAGAGAAAAGTGTTGATTTTTTTTTTTAAAGAGACTGATATAGGCTACCATCAATACACTTATAATGACACACTCTGTCATCGCCTTCAACAAGGACCCATGTTGCATCCTTTAATGGTTCAGCCTTGGATATGATGTAACAGAGAGCTTTCACTGTCATCCGCCAGTCGGGACTCCATTTCTCTTATGGATGTGGGAAACATCCACAGGACAACAAACCCAACAGAAAGAGACAAGAGCACAGATTAGAACAACATCTGAAATACAACACAGCCACAGTTGTGTTCTTCGTTACACTTAGCCTAATAATTGTTGACAGAGAGGGAAGACAGAAATCAGTTTACCTGCACCACTTAACACTTTGTACGCTTTCCGCAGTATAGTCACACTTGTGTGAAAGTCATTTATTCCATGGAGGATAGTTTTCAGAGTCTTCTTTATGTCTGGAAGGAGGCAGATAACACATAAATAACAAAGCAAAACATAACAAGGCTGGATCCTGAAACCTTAACATTAAAATAAGTCATTCAGAGAAAAAACAGCACCATACAGCACCATCATAATAAGTGTGTTGTTTTTTACCATCAATATCCTTATGTCCATAATACCGGGTCCACAATGCTTCCAGGTACGGTCCAGTCTTGTATATTTTGTCAAAAACAATTTTGGTCCAGTCTTTATTCGCGGAGCCTTATGGGGGCAGACATATGAGGAAGAGAACAAAGTAACATATCAGTTAATATCATGTTTAGAAGTTCCAATAAACTGATCAAATAATCATTTAAAGAAAATATTCACAAGAAGATGCTACTTGTTACTTTACCATCATTTTGCCTGTAGCCAGTGGCCCAGTCCAGCGCAGCATCGACTAACGGTGCACTGTTGTGTATGACTTCACAAACACTTTCCAGAGTCTTCGTCCAGTTTTTAAACTCTTGTTCTTGGAAGGAGGCAGCAACGTGAGGAAAACATCCAGAGGAGCATAAAAACAGAGCAATAACGGCGTAGGTGTGATACAGCACCATCATAAAACATCAGCACATCTCCCAGTAAGAACAGACAGACGCGTCTCCCTGCAAGTAGCCTACCGTAAGTTTCGTTTTCGTTTCATCTGTTCTCCGCTGTCAGTTTCAACACTACACACTGACTATTGTGTCCCATATATGGTAATGAGGGGAGGTTAAAGAAGACAAATGGTATAAACCTCAGCAACACCACAACTTAATCACACAGATAATTCATTCAGTCGCATAACAACTCAATGAATCAATAATGAAGTAGCTAATGTAAGAATATCAAAAGTGCATGACTGTGAATGAATGAAGCCTGCAAGCTGCACTGCTTTACTCATGTGACATGCTTCACTCAGTCATGCACAGCCTCCCAATATGGCGAGCAGCTATCTGGGCTGCAAAAGGTTTCCTTCTTCCCCTTTGACCTGTCAGTGATACTGCTGCTGCCGTACCACACCACCTCCCATCTATAGCCTTTAATGAAATCCTGTTCAGGGAGTGATGAGCTCGGAGCTTAGATGCCAAAAAACTCTAAATGTATACTAAAACCGCAATAAATATGGGAATCCTGAGTTGGCTGACTGAAATATGCATAGGCCATAATATTTATATAACTAATAATATATAAGAGATTTTTTGGGAAAAAAAAATAAAAAAATCATACTGATTTATTTCTGATTGTAGTGTTTTTGTGACATGTCCTAAACTCTGCATTAGATGTTCTCTGATCTTGTGCTGCTTTTTTTTTTTTGCTGTGCCAACCAATACCCCAATTAACCCACTTGACAGGGCCAATGTATTAAGTTCAACAATTCAAATTATTGTACACCACAGTAGAGCACAGTAAACCTGGAACATGAAGTTTTACATTTTATTTTGCTTAAAATAACAAACAAAATTTTTCATGTAGACCAATGTACCCACAGAGAACACACAATTAGGCTAACAATAAAGACATTTCTTTCTTTCTTTTTTGATGACATTTTGAATCAGTTTTTCTCCATGTATGCAAGGTGAGCTCACCAGTGCAGTGTTTGAAGAAAAGCATTTATTTACCATTATACTGGGTGAATTTTCACATGTGCTCAAATACAAGTCCAACACCACTAACACCCTAAAAGAAAATCATAAGATTGAAAAAAACAAACAAACATGCACTTCATTTTAAGAACACAGGATTCTCCTTGGCTCTCCCGGACCATCATAGATCTGACACCCTGTTGTGGTGAGAAGAAAGAACAACAACATGAGCAACAGATATAGGTGTATCATTGATTTTTACATATTTTTGTTAAAGTAATCAATAATAATGGTAGCCTGAATTCGGATATGTTTTTTGAAAAGTTAAACACACACACACACACACACACACACACACACACACACACACACACACACACACACACACACACACACACACACACACACACACACACACACACACACACAGAAATCTAAGGCACCTAACTGTAAAAAGTAGAAGAGCTGCTCACACCTCTGAAAGATGTAAATGGTTGACAGGTTCGGGAGGTCTGTGACAGCCTTAGTACAGACCCTAACAAAATCATAGTCATTTTTATTTTTGAGTTAAATTGAAATACAAAAATTACAGTTACCAGCTGCAGCAGGACCAATATGAATCTGTTTCTTAATTTGTCATCATCAGCTATCTTGTTGACTGATGTTCTAAGTTACATGTGTTTCAAAGATCAATTGTATACTTGGAGTTTTAGAATAAAATCAAAAAAATCTTGTTTACCGTGACTGTGCCATTTATAAGGAGTCTCAACCTCGGATATGATGTCACAGGCAGCTTCCAAAGTCTGCCAGTATAGATCCCATTGGCCTTGTTGTGGGGAACAACCACAGGACAACAAACCCAAAACAAAAAGCACAGATTAGAGGAGTATTAATGATGTTTGAATGTGTGAGTTAACAACCAACATGCATGATACCTGGATACTGACACTACTCCAGTTTTCTTAGTTATACCTTTATCTCACAGTTCAATTGTTCCATTTGATTAAGGTTTTGGTGGAAGCATGAAAGAAAACCACTTTGGATGTTTCCAACAATATATCCACACTTGGCTGAAAGCCCTTAATTCCGTGCAGGACACTTTCCATTATCTTCTTTATGTCTACCAATTAGAAAATAACAAGACCGGATCCTAAAATTGAAAACATTACACTAATCCACTTCGAGAAAGGTTGTGAAACAGAAGTTAGTTTACCATCTCCATGATACCAGGTGAATATGTCCAGGAGTGTTTTGGTCTTCTTGATTAATTTGTCAAGTACACTTGCGTAGTTTACAACATCACAAATGCTTTCCACAGTCTTCATCCATTTTCGACTCTCTTGCTCCTGGTTGGCGGCAGCAACATGTGGGAAAAAAACGGAAGAGCACAGAAACAGAACAATTAAAATGTAAGTATGACAAGCCATGATCCAGCGTCCAGCTGACACAAGCGTTTCCCTGCAAGTTAGCTTAGGTTTCATTTCACCTGATTTAATGTTTGCATAACGTTCAGGTTCCTTGTCCTATTTATAGCAATAAAGGTATAGGCTTAAGAGCAGACATACCTGTTAGACCGCTCAGCAGCACCATATTGTCCAGAGTGGTCATACAAATGAACAACTCAGCAACAACTGACTATTTTAAGAAAACACATAACTACCACGAAATACATTTATTTATTTAATGACATTTTAGTTTAGTTTTTCTCCATATACAAAAGTTGAGCTCACCATAGTCTAATCCCCATGTAGTGTTTTACAAAGTCTAAATAAGGAAGACAGTTGCTCAGATGTTCCTAGTAGTTGCATGGGAGACGGAAGTGGGCAATAATGTTTTTTTTGTTTGTTTGTTGAGCTTTTTTAAATACAGACAGTGATTACCAGGTCAATTAAACCTAAAAAAATGTTTTTATCAGTGATATATAACTAGAAAACTAGAAAATAACTAGAAAAGTATATTTCCATATTAGTTGTATTCTTGTTTCCTGTAGACAAAAAAGCACATTGCACATGTTCAGCAGACCTGCTGTATCTTGAATAAAACACATGGGCTACCGGAGCATTCAAAACCCAGGGAAACCCTGAACACCGGGTCCCAGTCCATCACAGTCCATTACACAGTATTGAAAAAATATAAATAATTAACTGCCGCACACAAACTTTATTATCTGTCCACTCTAAAAACTAAGGTCATTTCACATTCACTTGTCTGACAGAAGTGCGACACGTATCGACCCTCTGCTCTATCCCTGAGAAAACCTTTGAGCCTGAAGGAAGTTTATTGCCAACGTTGTGCTTCTGTTTCGTAGTCTTGATTTTGTTGCAGTGTCACAGCTCCTTCTTGATCTCATACTGACACACACAGGAATCTCTCTGGCTGTCCAGGTACGGCTTACATCCCATGTGCATAACAGCGTCAAACAGCAGGGTCACTGCCGTCTCACAAGCTGCAGAGGTGGAGGAGAGAGGGAACAAGAGGAAGAAGAACATGAGAAAACACACAACAGTGCACAGGCAAGTTTGTTCAAAAACATACACGGTATTATCTAAATCAAGATTTTATTGTAGTTTACTACTACCAATTAAAAAATAACCAGCAACACTCAGTGTCCTTCTGATATCTTTAATGCCTCACTGGTACAGGCTACTAACACAAACCGGTTTTGACGGTCAGTCTTCGTCAGTGTGTGGCCGAGCACCTCCAGACCTTTTTTCTTCTTTTGAGTGTGTGCGCTCTTCCTTCTTCTTTGATTTACTACTACCAATTAAACTGACTGTGATCCACATAGCACAGATTGAGGTGATCCAGATAACACAGATTGCAGTGCAGTGTGCAAATAAGGCTCTCTTTTGCCCTCTGCTGGACAAACTTTGTGCTACAATTACACATGATCAAATAGAGGAGGCGCTCACCTGCAAAAAGAGAAATGTGATGTGTATATGTATAGTATGTATTGTATGTGAAGAAAACTCCAGCAAAGTAATGTAGTAGTTTGATGTATACCATTCTATATGATTTACTGATATCATAAAACCTGGACACTCACTGCAAAAACAACACACCTTAAACATCAGTATGCTGTATGGTATTGATAGCAAGCTACTCAGCATCTCACCTTGGACACTGTGGGCCAATCCCAGAGTTTTTTGCACGTTCCTGCAGATGGTCTCGAGACAGTCCTGGAACTCGTCATCACAGTCGTGCTTCTCTCGGCCACAGGTGTCGTAGCAGCGATCGTGTTGGTTACAGCATTTGGTCATGGAGGGGATGCCTATGTCGAACTGGAGACATGAATCAGTGGTAAAACAGGACAAAAGGCAAAGTGTTGTGTGAATGTTCCAGTAGGTTAGGTTTATTGCCGTTTATGAAATGTAGCTCCACGGCAAAAAAAAAATCTTACAACTCTTTCCAAGAGAGCCACATCTACATCTGTCTATTTCACGTTATAATTAATACGAAAAGTAGCCATTTGTTACAAGCATCTGACTGATACTGCACTGAAAGTGTGCAGAAATATATTGAGGTGAACTGGTGCCATTTTAGAGTTGAAGGGTTGTCACATCAAATATTGAATTCATTCTTTGTTTTTTTTAAGGGCTGCACAATTAATCACTAATGCAATCAAAATAATACAATAATAACAATACGGCCAATACGGTAAAATGTGTCACAACATTGTTGTGTGCAATTTTTTATGCTACGGAGACATTCTGGCTTACAGTGACAAGTTTGTTTGGTGCAAGAAAATAAATTCAGATAATCAATTTTATTTTATTTTTATGTGAAAATTAAACACAACTAGAAAAAGCATTTCCAAGAATGGAAATGGTGTGACTGCTGATAGCAACTGAACGCTGTTGCAGAATTAGCAAATAGTGCAAGCAGTGATCACCATACAAATGTTTGACCAAGGTCGGAATTGAACCCACAACCTCATGGTCATTAGACTTCCACTCTGCCTCTAGGCCACGGTGCACACACAGTTGCAGAGACTGTTGTCTGTTAATGATCTGCACACTGTCAACATCAAGAAAGCTTGAGAGTCAAGCTTGAATGACTTAGAATGAAAATTTCTGTGAATTTCAGGCTGAGAGCAGCAGTTTCAACATGAAGCAAGTTATCAGAAGTCAACAGAGGACAACTGGGAAAATAATTCACTATAATTGTTGTTGAGGCAAGAATTGAACCAGCAACCTTCAGGTCTCCAGACCAGCAAGCTAACCACTAGGCTACAGACAGAGACAGTATGTGAGGGGTAAAGAAAACCTTTGATAAGAGGATCACTGGCTTCTGCTTAAAAAAAAAAGTAAGGAATCGAACCCATGACCTCATGATCAATAAACCTTTACTCTGCCACTTCGCCACAGAGAGCACAGACATAAGCATGTTTCAGACAGAGTTGTGGAGAATTCTCAGCATTGGGCTGAATGAGAGCAGAGAGCTCCCTGGCTACATTTAAAAAATATTTAAAATTATTATCTAAGTCTCTTTGCATTTTTGACCAGAATTTTAGCCAGAAGACAAGTGTGGCTACAAAACTGGAGAAAATAATTTGTCTAGAGTTTAATTTGCAGAAAAAGTTAAATATTTTAAAAAGTATAAATAGTTAAAAAGAGAAAAGTAACGCCGATAAAGTTCAAAAAAAGCTGCACGTTTTGATATATGAATTGTTGAAATAGCACAACACCTAACACACTAACCATATGGCCACAGAGAACCTGAGTTACAATGAGCTTTATACTATGAGGAATCAAAGACTGTCCAATGACAGCTGAATAATTGGAATCAAAAGTCAAGCAATGATGTGCAATGACTGAGGCAGGAATCGAACCTGTGACCATATGATCACTAAACCTTTACTCTGCCACTCGGCTACAGAGAGCACACTGCTTTCAAGACTGTTGTCATTCATTGTAATGTGATGATGTGCTGCAAACTGGTACGAGTAATCAAGGAGATAACAAACACCTGTAACCAATTGAAGGCGGGGGAGGAGAGCAGAATTCAACATAACATAACAAGAATTCTTCCCTTGGATTCGAACCAGTGACCTTAGGGTTGGCAGGCAGTTACCCTAACCCCTACACTACAGAGGAGTTATCAAGAAGAGAGGTTGAGACTTTGATGAATGTGAGATTTTTCAATGATGCTTAAAACAAAAATAAATTAATATAAATTAGCCACACCAAGTGAGAAGAGGACTTTTTTGTGACCTGTGACTATTTTTTGGTGAATTCAAATGAATTAAAAAGCACTTAACAGCAAGTTACAAAGTTGAGCTCCTTCTCCTGCTGATGTGAAAAAAATGCATTGAGCTTAATGAGAGCAGAGAGCTCCCTGGCTGCATTTAAAAAATATTTAAAATTATTATCTAAGTCTCTTTGCATTTTTGACCAGAATTTTAGCCAGAAGACAAGTGTGGCTACAAAACTGGAGAAAATAATTTGTCTAGAGTTTAATTTGTGGCCGTGCTGACAGTTTAGCCAGAAAAACTCTGGAATGTTTTTTTGCCTCTCTCCACTCTGACACCACTCTGGCTCTGCTCGTTAGACGCAATACACACACATTATAAAGCTGAAAAAAATCAGAAAAAGTTAAATATTTGAAAAAGTATAAATAGTTAAAAAGAGAAAAGTAATGCCGATAAAGTTCAAAAGAAGCTGCACGTTTTGATATATGAATTGTTGAAATAGCACAAAGTATGAAGGACTAGAAGAAGACCGTAAAAAGGCGGAAGAAAATGGCCAAACAGAAGAACAATAGTGTGACTGCTTCAGCAGTCACACTAAAAATCGCCATTCCAAATTAAATTGCATAAAGCCATTGCAATATCTGCCCATATGATCATTATATGATGTTCTTTTGGCATATTTTGCAGCCCTTGTTCTCATTTTTATCACACTGTATACATTTGTTATATAATAATTAGTGTGACTGCTGAAGCAGTCACACTATTGTTCTTCTGTTTGGCCATTTTCTTCCGCCTTTTTACGGTCTTCTTCTAGTCCTTCATACTTTGTGCTATTTCAACAATTCATATATCAAAACGTGCAGCTTCTTTTGAACTTTATCGGCATTACTTTTCTCTTTTTAACTATTTATACTTTTTCAAATATTTAACTTTTTCTGATTTTTTTCAGCTTTATAATGTGTGTGTATTGCGTCTAACGAGCAGAGCCAGAGTGGTGTCAGAGTGGAGAGAGGCAAAAAAACATTCTAGAGTTTTTCTGGCTAAACTGTCAGCATGGCCACAAATTAAACTCTAGACAAATTATTTTCTCCAGTTTTGTAGCCACACTTGTCTTCTGGCTAAAATTCTGGTCAAAAATGCAAAGAGACTTAGATAATAATTTTAAATATTTTTTAAATGCAGCCAGGGAGCTCTCTGCTCTCATTAAGCTCAATGCATTTTTTTCACATCAGCAGGAGAAGGAGCTCAACTTTGTAACTTGCTGTTAAGTGCTTTTTAATTCATTTGAATTCACCAAAAAATAGTCACAGGTCACAAAAAAGTCCTCTTCTCACTTGGTGTGGCTAATTTATATTAATTTATTTTTGTTTTAAGCATCATTGAAAAATCTCACATTCATCAGAGTCTCAACCTCTCTTCCTCACAACTCTTCTGTAGTGTAGGGGTTAGGGTAACTGCCTGCCAACCCTAAGGTCACTGGTTCGAATCCAAGGGAAGAATTCTTGTTATGTTATGTTGAATTCTGCTCTCCTCCCCCGCCTTCAATTGGTTACAGGTGTTTGTTATCTCCTTGATTACTCGTACCAGTTTGCAGCACATCATCACATTACAATGAATGACAACAGTCTTGAAAGCAGTGTGCTCTCTGTAGCCGAGTGGCAGAGTAAAGGTTTAGTGATCATATGGTCACGGGTTCGATTCCTGCCTCAGTCATTTCACATCATTGCTTGACTTTTGATTCCAATTATTCAGCTGTCATTGGACAGTCTTTGATTCCTCATAGTATAAAGCTCATTGTAACTCAGGTTCTCTGTGGCCATATGGTTAGTGTGTTAGGTGTTGTGCTATTTCAACAATTCATATATCAAAACGTGCAGCTTTTTTTGAACTTTATCGGCGTTACTTTTCTCTTTTAAACTATTTATACTTTTTAAAATATTTAACTTTTTCTGCAAATTAAACTCTAGACAAATTATTTTCTCCAGTTTTGTAGCCACACTTGTCTTCTGGCTAAAATTCTGGTCAAAAATGCAAAGAGACTTAGATAATAATTTTAAATATTTTTTAAATGCAGCCAGGGAGCTCTCTGCTCTCATTCAGCCCAATGCTGAGAATTCTCCACAACTCTGTTTGAAACATGCTTATGTCTGTGCTCTCTGTGGCGAAGTGGCAGAGTAAAGGTTTATTGATCATGAGGTCATGGGTTCGATTCCTTACTTTTTTTTTTAAGCAGAAGCCAGTGATCCTCTTATCAAAGGTTTTCTTTACCCCTTACATACTGTCTCTGTCTGTAGCCTAGTAGTTAGCTTGCTGGTCTGGAGACCTGAAGGTTGCTGGTTCAATTCTTGCCTCAACAACAATTATAGTGAATTATTTTCCCAGTTGTCCTCTGTTGACTTCTGATAACTTGCTTCATGTTGAAACTGCTGCTCTCAGCCTGAAATTCACAGAAATTTTCATTCTAAGTCATTCAAGCTTGACTCTCAAGCTTTCTTGATGTTGACAGTGTGCAGATCATTAACAGACAACAGTCTCTGCAACTGTGTGTGCACTGTGGCCTAGAGGCAGAGTGGAAGTCTAATGACCATGAGGTTGTGGGTTCGATTCCTACCTTGGTCAAACATTTGTATGGTGATCACTGCTTGCACTATTTGCTAATTCTGCAACAGCTTTCAGTTGCTATCAGCAGTCACACCATTTCCATTTTTGGAAATGCTTTTTCTAGTTACTATTCAAAATAGAACTATTCCTCACTTGCTTTTGTTCTGTGTTGTCCTGAGCTAAATCAAAAGATGAAAAATTTGTCTCTGCTGATTGGTGGAAAAAGTATGAAACATACCAATGGCGTTCAGTTAACAGACACACATGTTTGACTGATATCTTTTGTCTTTTTTTTTTCAAAGATATCAGCTAAAGGTGCACTTTGGCAGCAGGCGTATGATGCAACCTCACTACTATACCTGGAATCCAAACAGTGGGGAGCCACATCCATTGGGTGGTGGCTGCTTGTACTCAGGACGAGGCACCGGCTTGTAACCTGTGAGACAGGAGCAAAGGTGAAGATGTCTCTTGTTCTGCCACCGACGTTATCTTGTTTTGTTAGAGATAAACACATCAGCACAGATGGTTTAATGGCTTACTGTGCCACTCAGGGCTGATACTCTAACTTCCAACTGATGCATAAACTCAACATATAATAAGGCTGACTCTTCATTATGATCAAAGATGATTTAAGATGAATTATTAAAGCACAGGTGTGAATATTGTCAGTGATGTTTGGATGTATGCACTGGCACTAAAATGAAACAGCCGCTGTTTGTGTTCTCTGTTAAACCTGTGTTTCATAGGTCACTCGATCACTTTGAATCAGGTTTTCTTAGTAGAAACAAGACGCCGGTTTACCATCACTGCACCTATAGTGACACAGCCCGTCATCGCCACCAAACAAGTCCAGTGCTGCGTTCAGGTACGTGTCAATCTTGTGTATTCCGTTACGAATAGTTTTCAGAGTCATCCTCCAGTCTGGAGTCTCCGGCTCTTGGTTGGAGGCAGATACATGTGGGAAACATCCGCAGGAGAGTGAAGCCAAGAGAAAAACACAGGTGTAGCTGTGGTAGAGCATAGTCCACCTCTCGTCAAGGGGCCAGGAAACCTGCGTTTCCCGGCACGTCGATAATCTTTGGCTGGTTTTATTCCTCAGGACATTCGTTTCGATCGCATCTCAAGTTTCACTTCTGCTTGTTTTCAACTTCATTTCCAAGGTGCGAACCTACCAGCTGTAACTATAGTCGACGTTTCCGGGTTTGACGATATCACGTGACCGCTGATAAACCAACCGAGACGAAGCTACGTCAGCAGAAGAATTACTACAACCGACGTTATGTCAAAATATAAAATTATAAATTCAGTCTCTCCAACAACGTTTCTAAAGAACATAATGTTTATTTTTAGAAATACGTTTTTAATATGGGCGTTTTTCTCTCTCTCTCTCTCTCTTTACATTAGCAGGGGTACGTCTATCGTCATGGCAACCCCTCAATTTGCCGTGGCAACCTCTGAACCTCAGGCCAGAGCCACAGCTGAGACTCTGCTGATACTTCAGACGCTTTTCCCCACATGTTCATGAAGTCACACACGTAACTTTTATGATAATTAAGTTGTAAGTCTGAGGTTCTTCGAGGAAATTTGATAGTTATTATACTTTTATAAATGAAACGGAGAACTAACAATATAAAAATAATGTCAATCAATAAATATTTTTCATGCTGGCCTATGTCTTTTGCTTTTTTGAACATGCATCTGATATGATATATGGGACTAATTTATTAATATGAGAGATATTATGGATAGAAATCATGTCTTTAACAATCTCATTTTTATAGTTCATTTTGCATTTCCAAAAATGGTCTAAAAGGAATCTCACATGGTGAAAAAGTAACCAGCAAAATAATTATTAGATCAGAACAGATTCATTTTCTATAGGTCGACTAATTGATTAGCGGATCGTTGCTGCTGTTTTGTACAAAATAAGTATCCTCAAGTCAGTGGACAGCACTGACCTGAGCAGCAGCAGAAACCTTGAAACACGTAATAAAACATGAGCAAATAACTCCAAAACGTTTTCCATGGATTCATACCACTTAATATAAGTGAAAGAAAATGGTTTATTTTTTGATTGAATCAAGTCTTCTGAACAACATCTGAATCAGAAAAACAAATACATCCAGTCTATGGTAATAATTTCACTTTATTTAAATGATTAGGCGAGCATTGAAGAAAAATCCTTTTCTTCTATAGTTACTTAAATAAATTTCAAACATTCCAAAATGAAAATGTACAACCATTAATGAATGACAGTTTTGGTGTCCTTCCATGTTGAGTCCCAAACACCTTCACATTCTGAAGTGGACAATGTAAAAAATGTTCACTATTGGCAAAACTATGATCCACTGGTCTTCATCCGCACTTGGAGTTGAGTAGGAAGCTAAAAGAAGCGTTCTGTGTTCTTCATTTCCCTCTTTTGTTTCTGTGTTCTTCAAAAAAAAAATGGTTTGGCTGGAGGACAGCTTATATTCATGTCAAGCAGATGGTAACAAAATCTGTTGGTCGACCTTAAGAGAGTGTTTTTTTTTTGTTTGTTTTTTTAAGCAAGAATGCCTCTCACTACTCGAAGCACATGCCTTTACACAATCAAGTGTCCTTGTCCTTGTTTCCGGGATAAAACACGAGAGGAGCAGAGTAAACAAAAGAAAACGTCTGGGGCTTTTCTACAGTGTGTAGACTGGTTCATTAGGTTGTAACAAGGCGATTCCTGGGGTCAGGCTGGAGCAAGGAGGTTGGTGGGGGGATATGAGGAGAGGGGCAGTTTAAAACTTCAACAATAGACCTATATTATTTCTTTAAGTTTTTGCTCCTAGTGTAAAGACTTCCTTTAAAAAAAACATGAACATACACATCTATTAATTTACATCTACAGGATCTAAAAGCGTCCAACTCATCCGCCTCTGAAGAGGTTATTTAGTCTGTCCAGCTCCCGGCAGTTATCCATGGTCATGAGCTCCGCCTTTTTGCGCATTCGGTCATCCCTGTATACTTTAGCAGCATACAGCAGGTCTGTTTCTGAAAGAGACGAGCAAGAAAACAATACGAGTGAGAAACAGAGAGTGCTGTGGGAAACAAAAGTAAACAGCGGATATGATTATTGAACTCAGTGAGCCAGTTCTGAGGGTGTATTTAAAAAAAACACTCACTTGTCTGTCGCTCCTTCCAGCAATTATTTCTGACATTCGCTACATAGTCCTCCTCCACATTTTTCTCAATCTGCTGCAGCGCCGAGCCCTTGAACTCAGTCCTGAAGTCTTTAGTGACATAGAAGTCGACGCGCAGGTTTTCTGTCTGCCGTTTTACAGTCTGACCCGTGGACCTGGAGGAGATGGATCGGATAAAAAGTGAAAATGTTGACGACTGTAGTTACCCTCCACATGTTGAATGAAGGGTATCTTATTGTATGTAAAGAGAGAGAAGAGTTACATAAAGATGAGATGACATAGTGTTGTCTATGACAAAGTTTCCTCAGGCGTCAGGTGACTCTTTATACAAAAGACCGACTGTGCAAGGTAAACTAATCATGTAATAAGTGTAATCTTTACTAGAGATCTGACAGGTGAATGAACTAATTTGATTTGCTCTTTATTGTTGTCACCAGAGTGTGCGTGTGCAAACTTACGGTCTAGAGTAGAGGCTGTAAGGCGGAGGGGACACCATCATCTGGCTCAGTATTGACACTAAAATCAGGACCACGATGGGCATCAGCTGGATAAACATTGAGAAACCTCCCTGGAGACAAACACAGTACAACAACTCAAGTCACATGTTTGTGGTCGAATGAACAGCGTAGATGTGCATCAACTAAAACTGTAATAGTACATGTGCAAATAGCAATGTTAAATTCTGGACTTATCCACATACATCTCCTCTTTCTTCTGTTCTCTCTTGGCGGTAATCATTCTGATGGCTGTAACTCGTCCTGCCGTTGGTGAAGGTGTGTGCACTCGCTGCAAAAAGAAATAGCATGAGTGTCAATGACATAATTATTCTGCTCTACATTATTTGATACGTCAGGCGAGATGTGCAGTGATCGTTTCTAATAGTGCATCAATCATCCAAACAAAGCAAGATTTATAGCTGTGATTTCAAAACCTAATAATTTTTTTTAGAATTTTTGCATATTGCTAAAAATGACTGGATCTACTAAGTGCATTTGTCATGTGTGGATTTCATCACATCACATGAAGGAGTGAATAAATGAGTTTTATTTTTCCTTCCATGTTCCATGACACTACATGATGATGATGTAAATGCATCAGTACCAGTTGTGAGTGCTCACTTACAGGAGGGGAAGCCACCTCCAAAGAACATGTTGAAGAGGTCTTCAGGAGTGATATCGGCCTCAAAGCCTCTGTGGAAGTCAAAGCCTCCTCCGTGCGAGTGACCTGGGCTGCTGCTGCTTAGCTCCTCTGATCCCGTTAAGTCATACTGCCGTCTTTTGTCTGCGTTGCTCAGCACTGCATATGCGTTACCAATCTCTGGAAAATGACAAAGTCAGGACATTGGTGCTTGGTTAGTGAACTGTTTGGGTCTGGACTCGTAAATCACTATGGCAAACTTTTCCACCAAGCTTTCCAGAAACAACAGGTGTCAATCAGGGGTCAAATCTGTACGTCACTAAATTCACAGTCAATTATATTTTCAATATGACATGTTTTGAGTACAGCAACACCCAATTATAGAAGGGCATACTTACTTTTAAAGGCCTCTGTTGCTCCCGGTGCATGATTTTTGTCTGGATGGAACTTGAGTGCGAGTTTCCTGTAGGCTTTCTTGAGCTCATCCTCACTGGCTTCTTTACTGACACCCAGAACTTCATAATAGTCCTTACACCGCTTTATTCTGAAGGAGAGGGCCAGCAGGTGAACAAAATGTAGTGCAACATACTTGAAATGCAGAAATGAAATGTCTGTTTATCTTTCACTTTTTTAGCAACAGCAGACAAGTGGTTAGATTGGAACTCAAAATGACATGTTGATGGTTTTGGGTTTGTCACACGGACAAGTGACACTCAAAATGCATTTCCTGGAAATAATAGTCAAGACTAAGCTCTTCATACCACAGCCGTTACCATTATATTACCTCACCTATTACTACCTTACTCACGCAGACAATATTAAACATTTAGAAAAGCCATTTACCATGTATACATTCTGCTAAACAGTTGTCAGTGAGAGACATATTTGCTACTCATGTTTTATTTCCACCACCTTACATACCAAAGAAAACAGAAGTCCCTATAGATGGGAGTCCTATTCCAAATTAATTGAGGATACACATTCAGACAGAAACTACACATTTGTCATCTCTAGCTGACTAACAGGACACACCCCAATGTTTCAGAGTAATTTCCCAACTGGTAGATGCATTCGGTATTACAAAATGCGTTATTTTTTAGTTATCGATATGCATCACAAAATAGCAACTGTGTGAAAAAGTTAATATAGAATTAACAAATGTATGTCCATTTTGTCACATTTTGATGACAATTTGCTGGGAATCATTTGGACAATTGAATCATTATATAACGCTAATGAGTAGAACTGTGATATGAACACGTGTATATGAACACAATACACAGCCAATCTGACTTAGATGACATGATGTAATTTTTAACTCACTGATGGTTTCTCTAAGGATTTAGTAGAAAAAACATCAGGGGAAAGGGTGACTAGGTTTCTCTGCAATACATTGCTGGGATTGCGTTACACCCAGCAGCAGTTTTTTTTATCTGAGGAGTACAACTCAAGTAGCCTATAGCATCTTTCTAATGATCTGGTAGGTGGGTGTATGTGGGTAATATGTACTGACTCTCTTGCTTCCTTTCTTGCCGTAGCCCTGCTGCATGGTCTAAAATTAGAGCATGTAGTGGTTACCTGGTATCTAGTTCACACTGTTGTACGTCTCTCACTCTCTGCCCTCATGGGCAACACAATCAACCTCAAGAGGTTCCCATAGCAATAGCTGTGTGCACAACACTGCGGGGACTACTACACAGTGTCGTCCTCCAGCCACAGATGAAGAGTCAGATTAAGTGAGACAGAAAGAGTCAAAGCACCAAACTGGTCGACCGAGGACGGACAAAGAACAGCACAGCAATTAAAGGGGAGACCTAGTGAACACTACAACTCTCACCTTTGCACACCTTCAAGCTGGTCTTTGGTGAAGCCCTTTGCTACATCCCCTCCACCAGACTCTTGGCTTTCCCTTTCTGGTTTGGCACCAGAGCTGTCTGAGCTTTCTGCTGGTCTCCTTCTGTATGCGCCATTTCCTGTCGAGCTCCCATTCTTCGTTAATGCATCCAACAAAGCTGAAGAGGGAGGAGTTAAGAGGTCAAAGCAAGCTAAAGGTAAATTACATAGAAAATCATTATCTTCTGTGTCTTGTGTGGTGTTTTAATGACTCCCTGAAGTTAAACCGGACACATACATTTCTACATAAGAAAAGCTTTAAAACTTCTTTAACACAAGGCTTGAAGAACAAATGATCTGATTACTGATTTCAGACAATGTAAAACTGTCACACACATACACACACACAGACTTAACAATGAACAGCGATGTCCCTGGCATGGCAGGAAATGAACACAAGCCAAACGCAGGCATGGATTTACAGTCCTTTGTTGCCATGGGCCAATTTGGTGGGGGGAACTTCATAATCTAACAATGGTATTGATAGGTTCACTTCCAGTTAAAAGAATTTCAAGCATTTTCTCCACATTATAATGTGTCCTAATACAATTCAGCTGGACCATTAAGACTTTTAAATCTCTTCATTTAAAGCCTGGAAAATACAAGAAAAAAGGCCACAGACTACAAAGAAAAAGTTTTCACCACAGGCCAGGAAACCAGCAGACATAACCTAATGTGGCACATTTTCAAAGCACAAAGTTAACAATGATAAATGTTAAAGTCTAAACCCAACATCAGCCATCACTTCCAGTTGACTGTATTGCACTGAAAAGTGCATCAGAAATGTAGTAAGGGTTCACATTCCTTCAAACCAGCTCTAAAAAAATAACACAACCTAACGCAGACAAAAGTACAGCTTTTCAAGTTTTACTTGAAACAAACGGTTTTCTGCATGAATGTAAGGTGTTGTACACCTTTCTCAGATTGAACCCCAACACCCGACATTACAGATCAAGTGTAAAAACTATTTTGTTTTCACTGGCAGTTTTTCCTTCAATCACCATCCGAGTCCAGTTGCCGACTCCCACCCAGGAGGTGACCAGTTGTCCATTACCAAACTGTCAATGATTCACAAAATGCCTGTTGCATATTAACACCACAATTCACAGACAGTTAGTTAGCATAATATAGTAGGCCTACTATTAAATCACTATCACACATCAAAGACACAATGACACACAATCATTGAGCTGACGACTGTGTCAGGACAAAAAATGTCGACCGTGCCGTCATGACAGCAAGACAATTTCAAATTCACATTTCACTTAAAGTCCTCTCTTAGTTACACAATATGTCACAACATGTATGAGTGTTTACATCTTATTTACTTTTCTAGCCGATTTCCACTATTTGAGCTGTTCTTCCAGCAATTCAAATACAACTCTATGGGAGAATATGCTGTCTGGTGTAAAGACAGTGAAGCAACAGTAACGACTTATTTTGGGCTTAGCAGCATAAATGCCTTTCACTGATACATTGTTCTGAATAGTTTACCAATGCATTATTCATTATTATACACTTTGTTCTCGTGAAATGCAAGCGCACTCTTCCTCTTGCACAACTATAATCCTCCTATCCCCGGCAGCTTCCTGACTTAACATGTTGAAAAACACAACAGTGTAATGTTTATAGTATATTTTATCTATTATGTCTATTACGCTGCGTACTGTTTACATCCTACAGCTCTAGCTCTCCTACGCTGGACCTTATACTTCTGCCACAAAGCCAGTTGGTAACGATCTCACTGATGAAAGAAAGGGCTTTATGTTATGGCCACAAGCTCCATGTGACTGCTGTGTTCTTAAGTGGCTTGAGGAATGCCGATGTACAGGTGCCTGCTTCTCCGGTCAACCCGTCAACCCGCCATGTGGGCTTGCAACAACCATGTCGCCCACAGCGGCACAGCCAGACATATACACACATTACACCAGTTACAGGAGTCACCAGCAAGCTTGTCAAGCCAATGGGAAAACGCAAAAGGGGGTTAAGAAGCAGCAGTGTAAGGCAATAATTTTGTTTTTCTATTAATGTTTTCACTGCTCCTTTTCTTCTTCTTCTTACTACTACTACTACTACTACTACTACTACTACTAAATAAGAAGCTAATTATATTTTTACCTGTTAGTGTTAGTAGCAAATTATTTCTTCTTCCAACAAGGTTAGTTTTCTGTTATGCCAGTCTGTCTATTGGCAAGTTATGCAGCAACAAACTCCCTCCACTCCTCTACTCCTTTAAAAAACAGCAAACCAACCCATCAAGATTTCAAACTCTTATCTTGAAAAGGCGCCAAGCTGGAGAACCAACACGCTCCATAACTCATGTGCTCCCTTCAATACACAGAGTAGCTTTGTTTGTTCGTAACACCTTTTTTGTTTACCACCTCTTTTGCATAACACTATTTTATAATGTCTATGTTTATTGCACTGCCTTATAATGTACACATGTTACATTTCAGCCTATGTGAACTGAAGTTGCTTATATTGGTGTTGACCAGTCAAAACCACAGCTGCAGTGACATCTTTTGTTTTCTTTTTTTTTTACTGCAAATGTCTCTCTCTGTCACTTGCTCACTTTGCTTTATGTAATGTAATTCAATAACTTGAAGATAATTAAAATTGTTCAACCAAAGTATATAGGGTACACTTGTGTAACCATCTGAAAACTTGGTTGCACCAGTGTCAAACACTTAAGCAGGTTCTGTGCTGCGTTATTCTGTTCAATCCAAACTTTGTTTCAATTAAATATGGTATAGATTTTATATAAAATTAGATCCTTCTTTTAAATATGAATTAAATTGTCAAGCCACATGATTGTGCGTACTGGTACTGATACTGAATGCAGTAATGGTCTCTGGAAAATGGTCTGGCATTGGTTTGGTCTCATTCTTTGATCCCCATTGGTCATGACTACAACACTATCTTATACAGTACATTTGATTATCTGAAAGCTGATCCATCTGAATTACACATTGGTGTGTGTGTGTGTGTCCGTCTGTGTGTGCTCTTGTATGACACTCCGCAGGTAGCTAACTAGCTTTAGCAATATTTCCCATGGCAACCGGCAGGTTACAATGCAACACCTAAGGAGACAGGAGTCAGTGAACATGTCTACACATTTAAGAGCCTTTCGGATGTACAATCCACAACACCTGTGTGTCTGTCTGTCTGTCAGGCCCATCCTCGCTCCAACAGTACAGTGCACTCAGGCAGCTGTGTCCTGGATTAGCCCATAACTTGGAGGCTCTCTCTGGGTCAATCATTCAATTAAAGGATTGGCACTGGGCTCTGTGGCCTGGACAACACGAGCCGCTCGCCCTACATCCATCCATCCATCCATCCTACACTACACTACACTACACTACAATACAGCCGGTTTGTTTGCCTTGTCCTGACTGAAATCCCGAAAAATAACACGACCTTTTATTCTTTCTTTTTTTATATCATCACATGCTGTTAGGTAAATGGAGGTCAAAGCATAATAATAGCAGCTCAACTAAATCTTTAAGAGGCTACAACCAGGAAAAGGCTAGCGTCAACGCTGCTCAAATGCGGCTGGATGTTTGGTGTTAACAGCTAGTGTAGTTCGTTTGTACTAGCTGCTGATAACACAAGGCTTCAATATTGATAATCTGTATCAATTTATTAGCGTAATTTAACATCTTAAACCCCCCAGATTGACAGCAAGCGAAACGCAGGCTAGGTTAGCCAACAGGCCTTACGTTACACTGAGCGACGTCAACTCGGATGTTGCTTCATAATTTCCTGTCTCTAAAAAAACCGTAGCTTCTTCTTCCATTTACACCTAAATATGAAACACACCTGTTCGTGCCCACCGTGTAACAGTCAACCGGTGGGTTCATGTGAGCTTCAAGTCGTCAGGTATGTTAACACACGTACATGCTAACACCTGGTCAGTTTAAAGTCCGAGCCGAGCTAACGTTAGCTGTGTGTGCGGCCACAAACGACGTTACCTTTGGCTCTGTCAGTCGGGTACAACTTCTCCGCTTTGTTGAGAAACTTCACCGCTTTCTCCTTGTCTCCGGCCTCGATGGCTTTCCTCGCTATATGTATACATTTTTCAGCTTCGTCTCTGTTCCCTTCCATCTTCTCTTCTTTTCCTCTTCCTTCCTTCCTCTCTCTCTCTCTCTCTCTGTCTCTCCCCGGCGGAGTCAGCTGATCCGCTGCTGCCGCACCACGTGCTCAGCAGCACTGACAGCGGTCTGAGGGAAACAGCAGCAAAGTGCTCTCCCAACCACTGTGGATCTATCCAACACTGTTTCATTTTTATCAATCACAGCCTGACTTATTGCGTATGTCTGTTTCCAATAAGAAAAAAAAAAAGTTTAATGGGCAGAAGTGGAAGATTCAATTACACTCAATAGACCTACTTAGCCTATATATAAAACTCGATTACAAGTAAAACTCCTAAATACAAGTGCAGACTGAGGTAACAAGAGTTAATTGTAGCCTGTCCATGCTTTATCTTAATTTTCTTTCTCTCCTTTCTTTTTATTTTTATAAATGATTGACAATGTTCTCCCTTTGGATGCCACAGTTTTAGAGGGGGAGGGAAATATACATTTTAAATATTTAAAATAGAATAAATTCGTCCAAATGTGTTTCACTACAAAGAGACATGCCTCTTTGGACAGACCCCTCATATCCTAATATAGGGTATGCTCGCAGTAGACACAGGGCATACTGTATGGTATATTCATGTTATGAAATTTTGAATGGAGCAAGACAACTTTAAAATAAATAAAATTCTGTTATGGCACTATGCCATCTACATTCAACCTGAGCTGAAGCACTAAACCAGTAACACTGTAGCTACTGTATGCAGTGCACATCCAAATGTTTTTTGTAGCTAGCTGGTACAGTCATGCATGCAAGTCAAATGAAATGTCACACAAACACCTAGAAAATATATATAATTAATTATATTTTATGTTTATTTAGTACAGGACATAATTTGATTCCATTCATAATATTGATTCAGTTATTAATATTTACCCACAGCAATTCATACAGAAGATAAAGAAAATGAACAACTATTTACAAGAAGTACTGAGGCAGGACACAGCTTAAAAAAAACATAGGCCTACTTAAAAATAATGAAATAAATGTAATCCATTGAATAAAATACAATGATACAAGAAAAATAAACATCAAAAAATAATATTATAATATAATAAAATCTAATAATCTCAAACTTTATATAATCGTCTACAAACCTTTTCAATTTTGTTGTTCTGGTGTTGGTAAACTCTGGTATAATTCACTGGAAATAGTCATCTTAAGGCAGGTCATACAGCTTCACCACTCAAGGCTGTGTGTCTGCTCTACATTAAAGCAGAAGTAAGCGATATATTTGTGCTAATATAAGACTTAAATAGTTATATCTTCCGACAGCAATCACTTACATAGAGTGTTTGGACCGAAACACGGGTCTGTCAGTCACTCTGCTCTGCTCTGAGCCGAGGAGAAAACTTTTCTCGTATCCTACAAGTTTT
Organism: Trachurus japonicus; assembly: GCF_045865225.1. Lineage (NCBI taxonomy): Eukaryota > Metazoa > Chordata > Actinopteri > Carangiformes > Carangidae > Trachurus > Trachurus japonicus. Next base: position 23,146,193 of record NC_140907.1, read on the forward strand.
ATCCAATGAGGAGAGAGAATGGCATAAAGGGGCGGTCCTCTCTGTGTGTGCAGCCAAGGGATGCGCCTGAATGTGGTGACGTAGGGACGAGGACCAATAGATCCATGACGAGGGCGGGGGCTGCTCACTCCATCGGCTGACAAGAAGTTATGGTGTGTTCAAGGCAGCCCGTAACTCGTGTTTTTCCGACCTGTGAAGTCGTACCAGTTCGATCTGGTACGAGTTGACGGGTCAGAAGTTACGAGTGGCCGTTATAGTGACTTTCACAGGTAAAACAGGTCGGAAAAACACGAGTGGGTTGCCTGGAACGTTACAAAGTCGTAAGTCGTGACTTGAAGTTGTAATTTACGGTTTCAAAAGCCTGCCTGGAACGCAGAATTAGCCAAAACGACCGAATCGCTTACTTCTGCTTTAAATTTTAGACCATTTTTGTTCATTTAGAAATCTGATTACGGTATACTACTGTAGTTGCCCTCCCATGTTACCAAAATAAGAGTGGCTGACTGCTAGACGCCCAACTGTAGGATCGCAAGTGCAATCAATCATAAAACTGAAAGCAGTGAACAGAGTTGAGGACACTTTTTGGTTTCAGGTTTTTTGTTTTACCCTCTTCTTTGTTGAGTTTCCTTCCATGACTTCCTTTAGGCCGGTGTGCGAGAAGGCGGAAGTTTGGCTGCAAAGGATCCCATAGTGTTCAGTGCTGCATGGATCCGGAAGTGTAGCCTGGACTCCATGCTGTAGTCTTTGTAGTTCATTCTATAGATGAGATCACATTTTAACACATTTTTGTAATAGGTTAGATAGACAGATAATGGATACTTCCAGAAATAGTTAGGCCCATTTGCAATTTGTGGGTGCATTTCCATGTTAGCACATTATTTTCCTTTCAGAGGACACACTGGCAATAAAACACATTTCCAATAGTGCTCAGTAAAAGATGAAATCTAAACACCCATAACCAATTAAAGGATTATAAAACAATCCAGTGCAAACAATTAGGGATTTTTCAGCTTTGAAAGCAACTGTGCAGAGTAGAGTTGTACATAAATATCAATTTATACACCGGTCACAGCTATAAAATGATTGTGTAACATGAATACACTAAATATCGGAAGCAAACACTTGCGAAGCAGAAACAAAAATTGGACTTACTTGGCATTTTCAATCACTGTGATGGCTGTGTTGATGTCGCCTTTCTGCTTGTGCAATAGGCCCAGCTCATACATGGTAAATGGCACCAGATAGTCTTCATGCTTGAGATCATTTTCACTGCATAATGAAGAAAAAAATGTCACTGAGTTCATTTGATGACGAAATTCATCTTCAAAACTTTAGAAAAAAAATAACTCAACAAGCTCTTGGAAAATAAATAGTTTAACTATACGTTGCACCTCCCCTCCTGTTATTACTCTACCAAAGCATTATTCAACCCATCCTTCTGTACTGCTCCACGTGCTTCTTCACCATGCTTTCTGTCACAAATCGAGCCAAACTCACACGCATCACAAACACAGCTGCTAAAATCATTGATCTCCCCACACCCAACCTCACAGAACTAAATGAAAAATCCATCAACCGCCTAGCAAACTCCATAGTCCAAGACACCACTCACCCACTGCACAAATACATCACCCCACTACCCTCGGGACGAAGATACAGAACCCTCAAATTCAGGAGGGCTCGCCTGGGAAAAAGCCTGATCCCTGCAGCTATAACGGCCCTGAACAGCAGGCCCCGCTGATCTGTCTGTCCAATATTGATCTGTCTGTCTGCTGTTTCACTGTGTCGTCATGTACTGTATGTTGTCACTGTTGCTGTGGATGTTGTTGTGTATACCATTGTCTGTCTTGTGATGTATTGTCTCTCATTGTGCAGTCTGTGAAAACAAATTTCCCCATGGGGACAAATAAACTTAAACTAACTAAACTAAACTTAAGTTCCCTTCATGATAACACTATGAACACTATTATAAAAAGTGAATTTTCCAATGCAAACGCAGTAGTTGGATCAAATTCGCTCCAGTGTTGTGCTCTGGGATGAGCTCACCTGGAAATGACATTGTTGAAGCAGAGCTCAGCCTGGACCAGACGGCCTAACTCTCTTAGACACAAGCCCTTCAGCAGCAGGACAACACACTGGTCATCCAGGTGATACTCGGATGGGTCTACACATTTAAAAAAAATATTGTTAGTTTCATTTTTGTAATAGAGATACTTTACTTTTTTTTTGTTTGTTTGTTTTGTGTTTCTCAAGCTCTGTTGGATATCTTACTTGGATCATTTCTGAGCTGCTCTTCTGCTTTTTCCAAGGTGGTCAAAATGTTTTGAGTCAGCTCAGGTCGTTTGCCAACTACTGTGAAGCCGTTCCACACGTACATCATTTCCTGTGACAACAACATGAGTTATGTTCTCATGATTTGTCAAATCAATGTAAAAAAAAAAAAAAAAAGCCTGTACATCATGCTCTCACCAAAGCAGGGACGACTAATTTCACCGGGTTGGCAGAAGAGTATCGTTGCGCCTTCCTTGCTGCAAACTTCTCTGTTGGAATCGATTTCCCTGCGATTCTGAGTCTGAGGCCGTCCACCTGCCTGCAAACCAACACGTTTCACCATTAATGCATTGCATTGGTTAATACACTACCCAATTGTAGGGATAATTTATTGTCCTTCTCACTAGCACACCTGAATAGTTCCACCACATTTTCTCCCATTTTAGTCACTTCTTCCTCTGGGAGCATGCTCAAGATGGCAGCTTTCTGGAACACATAGGTGGCCTGAAAGAAAGGAGCAAACACTCTGTTTTTAAGAAGGAAACGCAAAGATGATGAGAAGACATTAGATAATTTGATCACAAGGCATACGTGTAGAAGGATATATTAGGTACAGTAGCCTACCTGGGACCACTTGCTCTCCTTACAGAGATGGTCAGCGTATCGATAAGCCTCCTTCCAGTTTTGTTCAAAGGAATACGCCCACATCAGCTCCCAGTAACACAGGTGGTGAATCTGACGCCACTCTTGCTGAGCTGCGATACATGCCAAGTACTTGTCCTGGGCCTGCACAGAAACACACACTTAACTCTCTCTCTCTCTCTGGTTGCAACAACAAAAAGACTGAGACAGCACACATTCAGTTAAATTTGTTTTGAAGTATTAGATGTTACCAGTACTCACAAATGTGAAGTTTCCTTTAAGCAAAGCAATTCTTGCATTGTAGAAGAGCATGAGGGCACCCTATGAACAAAATACACATACTTTAATACAACATAATGCCATTTCACTGAGTGAGGCATTAAAATACAATATATGCAGTAGATCAGAATCAGCTAAACAAAAGACCCACGTTAGGGAACTTTTCAGTGTAGGGTTTCAGCAGAGCTTCAGCTTCAGCAAGGTTTCCATCACCAGTACCTTGGGAAAGAAACATTAAAACAATTAAAATCTCCCAATTAATAAATTAGGCATCAAACTCTGTAAGAAACTGCAGCCCACAGTACAGCGTGCTCACCGAGTATGACTGTGATGTAGAGGTGGAACATCAGCAGCGTCAGGGTGCTGAGGATAGAGCGAAGGCTGTTGCCGGCTGCTCCCTCTCTCAGCTCTGACAAGCCCACCTCCTGTAAGATAATTAGAGAATAATTATTTGACTGACTATTTATCTACTGAATTTATGATAAGACATAAGTTCAGAAGGCCTACCCTGTCTCCTGAGAAACCTAAAAACTCCATCAGTCTGAGGACTCTGGATGGAAGCAGAGACAGCATCTGGGGGGGAAAAATTAAATGTAAAGTTAAGAAATAGTGTTTTACCTCTTCTATCACAGTGCACATTCAAATTATGAGTACTTTTTGCTTGCATACACGTTGTTTTCTATAGTTCTTACAAGATTAAACGATCCAATGCCCATGCTGACGCCACCCCGAAAATGAACGTATGTACTCTTCTGTTTTTCTGAGTCCTCTGCAGCATTTGCCAGCACCTGGCAATCCCTGGTTGGAGAGAAGACATTTTAAAAATCACATCAATATGATAATGTTTTATTTGTATTTTATCATCATGTTGACCATCACCCCCCGCCCCTCCTGCCACCAAGCTCCTCACTTGTAAATCTGATAACTGTTTCGGATTCTCATCCCTCCTTTGATGAAGCCGATTATACTCTCATCCAGGAAGGTGAGAGCCGCCTTCTGCAGGAGAACCTCAGCATAGCACAGCTCTGCGTGCATCTCCTCTGTTAATCACAATTATTGTCACATGTTGGGTTAAACAAAAGGAAAAGAAAATAAGTGAAGGAGATAATATTTGTGAAAAGTATTTATAGCAAATACATCAGAAGATACAGTAGATGACTCACCCTCTGTCAGACTTTCAGCTGGTTGTCTACTCCATAGGCTGGTCAGAGTCTCCATTAGACCAACTTTCCTCCGAAACCTTGTGATGTTAATACATACACAGTTGATGGAGGCAATTTAACAGAGACCATGTGAGAAGTAGCAGGACAGAGTCTCTATTCTTCTGAGAAAACAATCTATGAATTCAAGTGTCACTGTATAAGAGCCTAAACTTGACATTTTTTTGAGATGATTGAACCATTTCAACATACGTCTGGCACGTCTGCAGAGACTCTCTCAGTGCCGTCATGGCAGCGTCCATGTCCTTTGGTTCAAAGGTCATTCCTGCCTGCATCACCAAGATGCTGCTGTAGCCCATTGCGTGGTACATGCTCTGACTCTTCCTGAGGGGGGCAAATGCAATGATTTAATGCACACTGACTGATTGAAGTGAATTAAATGATTAGGAAAGTAGTTAAAATGCCTTTAATTAATCCCGAGTGTCAGTACTAACCAGGGTTTTAGAAAAGCCAGGGCATCAGCAAACTTGTTGTTCAGGAAAAGTTCTAGGGCGTGGGAGCATTGCTTCAGTGCAGTTTCAAGATCCATTGAAGGTGTTCTGAAGGAAAGAGTGTCAATTTAATGTAAGGTATCTAGCCTACATCCCAACATGTCTGTAAATTTGATGGCAGAGTCATGCAAAAAACATTTGGAGTAGGGAATGTCACTCACACTGTCACACTACAAATTTACTGGAGTAAACCAATTGAGATCAATACAGGTTATATACAGTCATAGGTTTGAAGAAAGGATAAGAAGCAGGATATCACCAATAGGCTACATCTCTACCGGCCTCTAGTGTGTGTGAACCGTATTACAATGAATAGATTTCACATGCCCCAATCCTACTGGACTCTCCGTTTTCCCCATCATGTGTAACTGAATTTGAAATGTAAGAAATCAAAATACTGAACATACATAAATACCCCTGCAGCCTCCCCTTTGTATACAGAAATGCCTGTTTGAAAACAAAAACATTAAAAAACAGAACTTTTATAATACTTACACTGCATCCGCACTGGGATTGTTTAGTTCCACCTGAGAAAGGACAGAATAAATAAAGATACTTTTAATTTTTCAGATTTTTTAAAAGTTAACTTTATTATTTGTTTTAAAAATTTAAGTTGGAAAAACGAAATTGGACTCTTGTGGTTTTAAACTTTGTATTTATTAACTACATGGCCCATTAAATCTGCCAAAACCTGTTTGTTACTTTGCTTATTTCATGTGTTTAGAGTGACATATGTGTCTCTCTCTCTCTGTAAAACAAAAACAAGAACTGCTGCACTGATAACATTTATTTCTCCCCAAATAAAATAAGATGAAAAGACAAAAAAGACCATGTAAAAATGTACCAAAAAATAGCCTAGTTGTATTAAAAAAAAAGAAAAAACAATTTTAAAAAGAAAAACAATGAAATCTAAATTAAATCTGGTCATTATGCACATGCAGAGATATGGTCATATAAGAAAACCTACCTGTTGCAGTGAATTTTCCGTCGTATCCATTGGATGTTGAGTTAGATGACAAGAAGTTACACTTTGAGGATTTAGGTTTGCAATGATGTCGCTCTCTCCGTTTGTCTCAGTCAAAATGAATTGATCTCCCTTGATATTTATCAGCTACAGATCCGGGTGTGGCCTCTATTTACGGAGGCAGTTCACAAATTCGTCCCCAGGCTGTGGTGGCCTAGCTCCCTATCAGGCCCTTTGATGTAGCACGGCGGTCACGACTTGTCTGGAGGGTCGTACACCACCCTCAACCCTCCGCCCCAGACCCTAAAAGGATAAGTGGTGTAGCTAGTAATTACTGGACATGAATGGATGGGTGTGTAGCCGTGTCACTGAGCACTGTAAAACTGTTAAATAGCCTAACGATTTGACTAAAATTTGTTAAGATTTGTCAGGTCCCGGACTTAATGAGCAGAAACTTCTAGGCTATTATGTCGAAATGTTGTCCTTTGATCAATATAAACTACACAAAAAAATACTGCATATAACTGAAATGCAAATAAAGTGAACTTGCCTAAATGACTGTACATGGTGTTGGAAACCGACCTCTTCACGTCTAGGAACTTTAATGAGTTGCAGCTGCGGAGGCACGTGGTGATGAGTGGAGGTGCAGGGACCACACCTGGTGGACAGGTATCAGGTAGCACTCGCATATTAGGTAACCTCATAATAATGTGAATTTTGTGTGAAACGTTCAAATTATGTTTTATTCTTTGGATTACTTTTTGTAAAATATTGGGACTTTGGATCTTGAACAGTTGGCCTATTTAAAACTAAACAAAAACTTTCCAACACAAACACAATTTTCAACTAGCTCTAAATTTGGAAAACAATTATTTTATTCTGTGCTGCATTTTATTATTCTAGAATATGTTTTTGTGTTTAAGATATTAAACCAGTTCCTAAAAAAGTAAGTTCATGTGTTTGGTGAAGTACTGGAGTAGCTGAAGAGTAGAAGTGAAATGAAATAGCATGACATGGAAAAACTGAAGTGAAATGTACCTACTTGGCTACTTTTCAGCACTGTGATCAATGTCATGGAAGGACAAATCCCTCCAGTGTCTGTGACCTGTCAGTTATGGTTTAACTTGACTATGATGGCACAAGGGGTGATTTACTCAGAATTGGTTACCATTTCTGGTTATCTGCTGCATGCATGTGATATCTCTGCATAACTAATTCTTCAGGGTGGTTTTTGTCATTTCTCCTGCAGCTCTGCACTCTACTCCTTGAAATGTCTTTCCTGTTTCTACTAAAATGATCTTGCATAGGGCATTTAAAGCCTTTTAAAGAAAAAAATCTGCCCATGCAGCAGACATTGCTTATAACAGGTCAAATAGACTGGTAAAATAAATTCCAGTATATAGTCTCCTACTGTTAAGTACGGGCATTCAAAATCTATTTGGTAGACAATGTTTTAATGCACTTTTAGTTTTAACCCTGATTTCAACATCGTTCCTTTCAACTCACAGAGCAACAGCATCATAGAAGATGTATCAACACATCCACACATATATTATAGATTCATAGATTTCTTTGAGTCATTCAATAGCCTATATAAATGTGGGGACAAGGTTTATTTCTATTGCATTAGCTACTCCCCAATTTAAAAAGGGATCCAATGATTATTGAACCCATCATGGAACTAAATTTGGAACTAAAATTGAGAAATCTGTATTTTCTTTTCTGTTGATAATTAAATAGAAGAAAATCCCCATCCCCATATCATTTATGTACCGCTTTAATCCAAAGTAATAACATAAACACATTGTATTTCAGTTTCCTTCAGGACCACGCTCCAAAACTACATTACCCATAAGCCAACGCGTCGCGTGCTAGCTACGTCATTCAGCGAGCACCATGGCGGCGTCGAGACCCTCTACGAGCAGCAACAGCAACAACATCCCAGATTATGAATACGCCGATGTGAACACCACAGTTTTTCACATCGGCTCGTTCAGAGACGAGTGGCTGAGCAGACTGGAGGCGGCGGACGTCTCCTACCAGCGGGAGGACGGCGACGCCTTTGACGCAAACTTTGCTAAAGAAATGGCGGTCAGTGCGGAGACCATGGCTGAACTGAAGTCCGTCTGCAGGTATCCACAAATAACGTCCACCCGACGTTCAGTAACGCCTTACAGCGGATAAACGTTCAACAGTGTATCACATTTGTTTAATTTGAGCCTTCACTTTACTTCGGCTTCGCACCAGGGTGAAAAGAGAACAATAAAACTAACATTTTAATGATTGTTTTCCTGATACTGCACTGAACCATGACTGTGTTTGGTCCTGAGTGACGCACATCCCCCGGGTATAGCCTATCATAGGGATACGCAATCAAATATATTTACTGTATGGAAAACAATCCTTAAAATATGTCAATTGAATAAGTAAACCGTATTTCTACAGCACCACTCAAAACCAGAGATACCCACACCAGTTAAGCAATATGCAATAATACAGAAAACAACACACTGTAGTGAGCACGTGGATATGTGGGTATGATAATAAAAAGAGGTGATTCATTAGTTTTTTCTTCCTAGACAGTTTCTCCTTCATGAGCTGAGTTTTGGTATTTATAGGACAGGAGTTGTGAAGAAAAGCTGTTCAACATGTTTGATGATAAAGGCAAAGCATCTTAATTGTTGAGCTGCAACAATTTGGAGAAATGATAATAACAATATGAGTCTGCATGAGTTGTGTAAAGAATAATCGAATAATCAACCAATTAATCAGTTATGGCAATAATAGTAAGTTGCCGCCCTTGTTAATTCAGTTATTGGCAGTGATATCTGTTGGGAAATTGGGCCTTTTTTCAATAATTCCTTTTAGGCTTAAGTGATAGTAAAAATGCATACTATAATGGCAACCAATGACACCAGTCAAAAGTTTGAACACATTTCAGGGAAGTGTGTCTCAATTTCTGACTGGTACTGTATAATGGCCATCAGGACACAGAAGGCCAATAGAAACACTGCCAAATGTGCATCTTTGATGTATCCACTTTATTATATCATATGCACAGAAACCATTTATTTTGTCACTGTGTTGAATGTTTTTTTTGTCTTATCTTTACCAACTTTTATTTCTCTTTTTCCAGTGTCGATTCACTCCGTTGCCATCCTGAGGATGAACAGCCTGACGTTCAAGTTGTACCTCCAGACCCGAAGCTTAAAACACTAATGTATGAATCTGTATCATCAACTGTCACGGCTCACTGTATTTTCTGTCCTGGATAAACCAACAGCATGTAAACATATTCACATTCCCTGCTGTGTGATTTGTTTTGAGCAGACAAAGAAAAAAGAAACAAGATCACAGAGAGTCTCTGAAGTACCCCAACAACAGACACGACCTCTACGCAGATGAACTGGTGAGTCCACTGGAGTGTTTCTGAAAAGCTAGTCAGTCACATCATCCTAAACATTTGTATCACAAATGTTCACGTATAATACGTAAGGCTTGGTTCTCTGATGGATTTGCAGGAGCGTTTAACTGTAGGCAGAGAACCAGAAAAAAAGACTAACACAGTCCCGGAAGGAGAAGTCATTCTAACCATCAACGTCTACTATCCAGCCGTCTATGAGAAAGTGAGTTTCAACTTTTTCTTTTTCCCTGAAACTCTCCATTCTTTACAGAAATTGTTTCTTGAAGGTGTCTCTCCATTGTACTGACAATTCTTCGTCCATTTCCCCTCAGTTTCACCAAATCAGACCCCACATGTCTCTACGCATGACAGGCTCCCACACCTTGGCGGAGCTCAGGGACGCCATTTGCTGTGTCAGCGACTTACAAGTGTGCGGGGAATTCAGCAATACGCCGGACATGGCTCCAGATTTCATCAGCAGAGTAAGCAGCACACGTACACTTAATTTTAAGCTAAATCTGAATGCAATCATATTGTCACACCCTGATAAAGGGCCTTTTATCATAATGATTTAATTTATCCGGCTAAGAAAAGTATTTATTATTTGACCCACTCACAAAACATACAAGTGTGTTTTCCTTATGTGGTTTGTTTTCAGGATCATTTCAAGTCGGCTTTCTTCTTCTTCGAGGGTGTTTTCTACAATGACATGCGATTCCCAGAGTGTCGAGACATCAGCATGTGAGTTTGATCTCTTTTTATATCATCAGGATATAAAAAATAGTAGTAAAAGAAATATAATGCATTATGGCACATTAAAGTAAGAGAAAGAATGACAATGTAAGTTGTATGAACAGTAATACACACATTCATAATTTGTTGTAGAACTTTCCTAAACAATGAGCCATAAAAATATTTAAAAAAACATAAACATGCTCCTCATCCTTATGCTCAGCCTTGACCCTTCCCCAGTCCCATCTAGGAAACAGGTTCACCTGCCAAAAGATAAATCAAAGGTTTCTCAAGTCCCTTAATCTGCAACCTTTCCCCAAATAATAAAACATATTCCTTCTAAATGAAACCTGACTTTTTAAGAAGTCCCAACATGTAGGCCACGTTCAGACCTGGCATTAATATTCATCTCGGGTTCATCTCCATCCTGAAGGACAACATACTCAACTGATTTCCTCTGCCACAGTCCAGTTAGTCCTCCCTCTATGGGTAAAACTTTATTTTATCGTAGAGCTGAGCACAGCAAATTGATTCACACAGACACCAGGTCAAGAAATGTATTTCAGGAGTTCTTATGTAACAGAGGAATAGTGAAATCCTTGTTTGAATGTCGCCGTGATACTACTGTTAAAACGGAAGCTCTTAAATTCAGCTCCTGATCTGTGTTTGAATGGATATATTTATTGACTCCTTGTGATTCCTGTTCTTATTATACTCGTAACCGCACCATAGACAGTGGTTGGAAAAATTTGGAGCAGAACATTGCACTTGATCTGCTTTTATTCTCACACTTGAAATACTCTAAAAGTGTGTGTCAGGAAAGAGTTGTTCATAAGGTGATGTTACCACACACAGTCAAAAATGCTCTCAAGCATATTGCTCTTCATTCATTTATGTAAAATCACACACTTCTTGTAATTATGCATTCCCTAGAGTCATCCGTCCAGTTCTCTCTTCAGTCTCATGAGATGTTTTAAATAGATGACCATGAAACTACCAGGAATGCAATTTAATGTGATGTACGACATCAACACTTTGACAAGTCTTCAAAGGTGTCCAGGGTTAATCTGAGCTGCAGGAAGAAGACATAGGGCCTGTACCATTTCTCCACCCTTGGCTCAGTGCGCTTGGTTACGCACACACTTTGGTGACGTTTTGCTGGCAGAACGTATATTTGCATATAGTGTGCAAGCATGTCTTAAGTGGCCAAGTGCGTGGGGGGATATTTAAAAGCAATCGGGGCATAATTGACAAGTGCAGCCTGTGTCATTGCGCACACTAGCACAGCTAACACATAAATGTGTAAGCCCAACTCCGGAAGGAGGAAACAAACAAGAAAACAAGAAAAACGAAAAAAATAAAATAAAAACATGAACAGAGCATGACGAATATAAAATATGACATTAAAAAGTCATAATTATGAGATTGAATTAATTTCAATATGAAATTAATTCAACGTGGCTTGTGGCTGCCGGTGACGGCGGACTTCACCGTGGTGCATTGTGGGATTTATACTTGGCCAAATACCACTCCGATGCGGTCTTACCGTAAGTGTGGGTAAAGTGCAAATCAAGCGAGCTGCACTTTCGGTCGTTGGAGAAATGGGACACACTTGCGCACTGACACTAAGGCCATGAACGCGCACGCCAAGTGCCCAAGTGTGATCGAGTGTGCATATTGGGACGGGCCCACAAGCCAAGGAAGACGAGGAAGTAGAAACTGGGGAAAAGGGTTGGGAGCCCATCTCCCAAGCCTGGAAGACAATCCACTCCAACCAGCCTCTGGACAGAGACCACTCACTCACCCTGCCCACTGCCTTTTTGACACCCTTCCCTCTGGCAGGTTAAGGGTCAAAAAGGCAAGGCCGAACACGCTGAAAAACAGCTTCTTCCCCAGGGCTGAGCACATTATTGAAAGACTGGTGTCTCCGTTAATTGCACTTAATGGGTTTTAGCTTCTCCTTTATTGATCCACTGTTTATAATGTTTATAGTGTTATTGGTATTTTTTTGTGATGCTAAGTAGTTAAAACTAATTGCATTGCATAGTAGTATGCAATGACAAAGTCTCTCTCTTCAAAAAGTACTTTTTTGTAATCTGTTTCCTTGTGTTTGTAATGCAGGACTACGATTGAATGGGCAAAGGCCCACAACTTCCCACCCTACACCCAAGCCAAGATGGAGGACACAAGGTTTGTGGATCTGAAGGTGAAAGTGGGCTTCCCGTACCTCTACTGTCACCAGGGAGACTGCGAACATCTCGTCATCATCACAGATGTCAGGTGAGTGCTGTGACACCTCAAGTGCAGCAGCCAGGTTAGTTAGAAAGCACAGCGTACTGTAGTGATCTATGGTTGGATATTCTGTTGGTCTGTGAGTCTTAGTAGTTAAAGTTCTGTCAGTAAAGAACAAATCTGAACCCTTAAAATACCGGTGCAGAGATCAGGATCATTCCAGCTCATTGCAACTAATCATGAATTAGGTGTTTGTTTTGAGTGAGGAGCATGTGTGCTTGTGTGGAAAATGCTCTCATCAAATCTAATCAAACCCTGTACCTTAATAAACCATACTCCTCTTACTATGACAAGTCGTGATTTCTTGGAATTTGCCTGTGACACTTGTGGAGTCTCTTCTTGCTGAATCAATACGAGCTTTTGAAAGAAAGCACCTCCTTGTCCTGCGATTTGACTGCTCTCACAAGACCTTTTTTTTTTTTTTTTGCTAATTTGCTTTCACAAGACTAAAAGATGCGTAAATGTCAATGAGCCAATTTATTGTTAGATGTGAGCAGGGTAACCACACATGAATGCAGCTCTTAATGTCACAAATGTGAGACATCTCTATGCTTGCATCACTGGCAATCACGTAAGAAACGTCTCCTGCCCCCCCAACCTCCCAACCCTCCTCTCTTCTTGCATGTTGCAGACTCGCCCACAGGAACGACTGCCTGGACAAGACGCTGTACCCACTTCTCATTCACAAGCATAGGATCACCACCCAGAAGTGTTCAGTTTGCCACGTCTTCATTGGAAGGTGTGTATTAAAAAAAAGAGTTGACCCTAAACAATACAGCAGATTTCCAAACTTTAAAAAACTGATTACATCTATTTGCAGATGGTTTACCACCAACGACCAGTTCGCTCCAAGTGACCCGTGTCTGTTCTGTGACAAGTGTTTCCGCATGCTTCACTACGACGCTGATGGCAACAAGCTGGGGGACTTTCTGGCCTATCCTTATGTGGACCGTGGTGCCTTCAACTGAAGCCCGAAATGCTCAGATCACTGATTTAATGCTGTATAATACAGTAAAATATATTTGTATTTCGGGAAGAAATGTTTTGGAAATTGTATACTTTATTTTAAAAGTTTTTCTATGTTTCCACAGTAATGTTTGGGTTGAAATAATTTCTGTTTTAAAATAAACATATTCTGAAAAACTTGTGTCGAAACAAAATTGTAGGAATTTTTAGGAGTAAACCAAGCACACAACTCCTTCTCAGAAAAATTACCCATCAATATTAAATGGGAAAAAGTCCCCTCTAGGTCAATGATCTTAGGGGGCACATGGTGAGATTTCCAGACATGTTACCACACCTCCACAGTTATTTTCCAAGTTTTGCACATTAGGATAATAGCCTTGTTATAATTTGCCTATGATCCATTTGTTACATGCATTTAAAAACAAGCAAGCCATTTCTGAGAGGTTTTATAGACCTCTAATGTTCTTTAGAAAAGATTGGCAGAACTGGAAGGACATAAAAATCCTGTCGAGTCAGTTAAAATGCCTGGCATAGATGCAGGAGGCTATTAAGTTGCCAGTCTGATACGACTCCATAGAGGGCAGTTAAAGCACCTTGGGTCCATTACCCATATCTGATAATGCAGTGTTGGTTTGAAGTGCGGACTGGAAGCAGGATAACTTGGTGCTTTAACCTCTTTGTAGGCTGGAATCGTTTAACCAATTCTAAACATACCTATGATTGTGACAGTGACCACAGTGGTTTAACAGGCTGATTGCTACCTCAACTCAGTATTACTAGTGCTCTACAAATAATGGAAGCAATGTTTGACACATTTAAAACAATGAACAAATGATTAAAGACAAAAGGTGTACTATATGTACTGCTTTATTATTGGATGCTGAAACAGGTAATCAGACAGGCACAAAAATACTCTTATTTACACCTATGTTAAAAAGAAAAACTTTAAAAACAGACACTTGCACATGCTTGAGAATAAAGCATTTTCTTGGTAAAGGAAACTTTGGCAAACGGCAGAAATTTGTCTATCCCAAGTGAATATGCATCTATGGTAACTTGTGTTTCTAACTACAGCTATGTCTCTGTACTTGAAATCATCTGTAAGAGAAGTTTAAGATCAAACTGCTGATTCTGGAAATGCAAGAAAGCAAAGTTTAAATGCACAGAAAATGAGAGGAAAATAAAATACATCTACTCCATTTGAGAAATGGAACCAAAAGGAACTAAACCTGCTCTGTGAGCACACAGTAATATTAAAGTTCACAGTGCTGCAGATCTACAACTTCTTCACTCTGTTAATCAAAATAATCAACGGATATATGACGAAGCATGTGAGAAGAGGTGTCTGAGAGTTAAAGTTTACACAAAGTACAAAAATAAACTATTCAGTCAGTCAGTCAGTCAGTCAGTATCTTGGGGAGTTTGATGCACTGAAGCCTTGAGCAGCAAAACAGACGACAACAGTCAGTGAACTGGAAACCAGTGACAGTGATCAGTCATCAACTGGACAGGAGATCCCAGTGTGTTGAGACCAGTTGGAACAAGTACAGCAGCACATGTCCTCTCTGTTCTTCAGGCAGGTTGGACACTCAAGTGGACTCTTCCTGAGCTTTACTAAAGTCAAAGAAAATAGGATTAGAGGTACAGTAGACAGATATTTGTGAACACAATTAAAGATAAGTGATGACAGTTTGTATATTGGAACTATTGGAACATGTGGCAGAGAGCTAACCAGCCAAGAGTTCATGTTATGACCTCAGCTTTCTATAAAAGATCCGGCTGAGACACCGTTGGTTTTATTCATTTTGTGGGATTTGTAGGAAAATATGCAATGATTAATCATAATGTCTCTTAGCCATATATAATATTAGTAATGTAGCAGTGTGCAATATTAGAGTGTAATTCTAGTTTAATATATGTAAAAGATCTCAGTCATGTTGTGTGACAAGATTGAACTGTTGGGTCAAAGTCGTACGTTGTGTTTTCAGTGTTGAAATAACCAGGGACTACCTGTGGTTCTCTCCTGCTGGGGCGTCTTCTAGCAGCTTCTCTCTCTCCGTCTCCTGCTTCTTCTCCTCGGGGCTGATGTCGCCGTTCGTCATCTTATCTTTTGAACAGAGGGAACAACGTAGACTCAGTCAGACAGAACATGACTCCACAAACTAAAACCACCGCAAAGACAGAACTCACAGGAGCATGTGACGACACATGCCGAGCTGCAGACCTTACTGAGATGAATAGGATTTTCTGCCCATTCGCCATGCCTTGGTCTAGAAAGAGAGCTTTCACGGGAGCCGCCGTGTATTTGGTGGGTACAGTGTGCACATCAGCTGAGTGAGTCACTAAAGCAAGGATGTGGCTGCTGATTACTGCCATGGTCACGAATGTCAACCACAGATGACGTCCCAATGGAAAAAAGAAGAGACGTACAGGACTAGACGGACATAAGTGTCTCTGTGTTATCTGGCTGGTGGTGTTCATATCTGACTCAACTGGTCATCACTCATTTACCAATAACCAACGCAAATGCCTTCTTATGTAACTTCTTTTATCACCGACGCCTCTCCATCTCTCACTGCTCCATTCATCTGACATGCTGTGTTAATTTCAGCTTCCAAATAGCTCACATGTATGAGTCCTGACTTTTGGACTTCCTGTGCACACTGCTTTGTAACTTGTCATCATCATTAGCATGATTACTGATCATCGACATTGATTCCTAAATCCTAATATTATAAAATGTATTATTACAACAGTAAGTAATATATAGAATAATAATATCACATACACAGGAGATAATCGCCAGGAGCACTTTTTTCCTTATTATTCCTCTTCCAGACATGATAACGTGAGGTTCGATTGGGATCGGTGTGCTATGTCTTTTCTCTAAAGAACACAATTTATTTTTTTTAACGGAAAACTTTTTTGCATGGAAGTCAATGGGACGGGCGAAAAACAGAAAGAGTGAAAAAACAACAATCATTGGAGTTTTCAAACGTCTACTGCCCAGGCATACTTTCACCTGAGACTTCATTTGAACTTTAAACTGTAGACACAAGTCTTGTGTATTGGTGTATGAATCCACATTTTGATAGGTATTATAGTTTTTGATTAATCCCTGATCAATGACCATGATACTTTTTGGAGAAATTATGAGATTATGATGGGTGTGTATTGCACAGAACGTTCGTGTCAGAGTGCGTGACATCATCGCTTAGAGTGGGAGAAGTTGTCTGAAATTTTTCTCTTTCCACACTCCTCCCGGACACAATTTACACTCTACACACATGATTCTTTCCAAATTTGTAGACAATCTTGTTCAGTCTCTCACAATGTGCTCGAAAAAATCTGAGAGACTTAAGAATTTGATTTAGCGGCCTCTAAGTGCAGCCACATCTGTCTCTGCTCCTCATTGACTCCAATACAAAGATTTTCTGAAAGAAGCAGAAGGGACGCCTGTTTTAAACTTGCAAGGGTCTCCAAAATATTTACTGTAGAAACACCAAAATCATACCAAATCGTTCAGGAAGTCCTTACAATCACTCTTTTTCCTCCACGTTTCTGTGTGCCCCTATCGTCATTGGCAACCACCTCAAATTGCTGTAGTAACCTCTGAGCCTCAGGCCAGGGCTCATTACTGCCTGCCACTCGTTAACATGTTTTAAACACCGCCCCAGAGTGATGCTAAATCAGACTGATATCTATCTATCTATCTATCTATCTATCTATCTATCTATCTATCTATCTATCTATCTATCTATCTATCTATCTATCTCTGAGCCTCAGGCCAGAGCCACAGTTAATCTACTGACAGACTCTGTCAAACACAACCATGCCTGGCGCTCGTTAACATGTTTATAAACACCCCCCCCCCACACACACACACACACGGACTCTCCTTAGAACAAGTTCTTGAAGGTGTTCTCAGATCATCATCAGACGATCAGGTTTAGTTCAAGTCTCTGTCAAACACACAGGTGACTTAATGTGGAGCTCCTCCATATCAGTGCTCAGTGAAAGATGATCATGTGTCTGTCTGATTAGCTCTGTCTTGACCTTAAGGTCGTGGGTTCTCCCATGTTGACAGACATGGTACACACGGCAGTAGCTCCCGTGGCCCCTTTCAAAATTTCCCATAGGAAATGTTCTAGTTAATAATGTTATACTCTGTTTGAGACTGACTGAAATGTTTTCAGTGTCAGTGTTAAGTACCAAAAGTTGGTATTAAATATTCTTACGCAGCCTGTGCAGTGTTCTTCTTAATTTTGAGAGTATTTTAAGGAAGAAAACCTCTTTCCCTGGCTCTAAAACACTTCAGCCATTTCAGAAGATTCTGTAACACCACGGACCGTGGTTAATTGTGGTTAGCGTCACGTCCTTATCTCAACTGTATGGAAGTTCAGCATCAGTAAAACCAATGGAAACATTCTCTTCAGTGATCACTTGTTCCCATACAGTGTGACAGAAGGTCATTTGTATGTCTTCTCAATCACAATCTCAAGTTAAAACAAGCAGCTCCAGTGGAACAAAGAGAAAATCTGGTTTCTCTGGCGTGGAGTTAAATGTAATTGTTAATTTCTGATTTTACTGCACAACAGCAGCTTGAACAAAAACACGTGAGCATCATGATTTGTACCTGGGTTGTTCTCCTTGGCTTGTTCAACTCTCTTCAGCGCTCCTTTCTTGGCCTCTTCATGCTGCCGTTGTTCGGCTAAAGACTTGTTGAGCACCTGGCTGAGCACGTTGTCGCCTTCTCCGACCAGGAACATGCTCTTAAACTTGTTGTACAACATGGTGGCCTTATCCATGATGTCCTGGCTGGCCTTGAATCTGCGAATCTGGAACATGAACAACATTGTGCATCACCGCTCAATAAAAATAAAATCTCAAACTCTTGTCTTTCTGTGGGCCCTGGATCATTCATTCACTGTACCTTTTTGAGCGTGGCTATGAGTTCACTGTGTTTCTGCAGGTGCTGGGTGGTGACCTGGAGGGATCCTATCTCATCTAGAGCCTCCAAGCACTTCTTCACATCCTGGAGCGGTAGGCAGCGGGCGAAAACAACAAGAAAACACACAGACAGACAGACAGACAGACAGACAGACACACAGACAGACAGACAGACAGACAGACAGACAGACAGACAGACAGACAGACAGACAGACAGACAGACAGACAGTCACACACACACACACACACAAAAAACAACACGAGAAAAATAAATATACAAATGCAAAACATTTTTAAACATCATTGTTGTGTATTAATAATAATTCCCTACATGTGTGCATGACTTGCATAAAGGACTCGGTCATTTTTCTTTTTTATCAAACTTTCTCTCCCTGAAAACAGGACAGACTAAAGTGAATCTAGTCCTGTGGCTTGTTCACCAGAAACTTGACTGTCACATTGTCAACAGCCTTTCAACAATTTCAGTAAACCGTTAAATGTTACTGCCTTTTGCACTATGTAGGTCACTCACAGACCTGTGCGATGACTGATGGAAAATCAGCGTAACAGTCTGGGGGTCACTCAAGTGTCAATATCATCAGAGCACTTGTATTGGCTCTTAAGACCCATGTCACAAGGAAAACAAAGGAGACTGAACTTCTGTGTTTACAGTCCAATTACATGATGATGAATAACAATGAAGATCAATAACAATTTAAAAGGAGCAAAATGCTGATTCCTGTGTTTGTTTCAGTTTGATGCATATCATGGAAAACAAGCAAACATAAATTACAAAGAAATACTAGATGTGTTTAATTTATGATGTGACAGTGAACTCACAGGGTTGTCGATTTTCAGTGAAATCTTGATTTCACTGTGCAGCCTCTGGAGTTTCAAGTCAGTTGACACTTCTGCAGAAAAGGAGAGAAAAAATTGAAATGTTTTATTATTTTCCATCAATATTTTTAAACAAAATTTCAGTGATTTTAGAATTGAACGCTTGAGAGAAACATGTTTTTGTTAATTATTAGAAAGCACATGGATATTTAGTGTCGCCTGATTCAAGGGGACTTTGCTTGTTTACAAGGCATGAGAAAAAGCTCCCGCACACTGTCATCACTTGCAGAGGTTTTATTGAACAACGTTTCGGTCCTGAGACCTTCGTCAGGTTCTAAAGGTGTGTGTGAGGGAGGAGGCGGTATAAATAACCTCGGCACCAATCAGCGTCCTCACGTGACAACACCCCAGAGCAAAAAAAGTTACACACAGTGTCAACAAAATATACACATTATATCAAAATACACATTACATTACAGAATCTCATACATTAGGAAAAAATCGAATAATTAAGAATTTTTTAAGGTTTTTTAAGATTTTTTAAGATTTTTTAAGACCCTGAGGGGCACTCAGGGAGACACAGAATATAGAAAAAATCTCTAGAAAAACATCTATGATAACGATTTAAGTAGCCTACATATCTGAAATAGACCTGCATGTGAGGAGACCGAACAAGACATAACCCACATCGAAAATCACATCATATCATATCGAAAGTATCGAAAATGCAAACATAATTCATTTACTATAAACATTAGACATTTTTTCAAATTTCTTCACATTTCTTAATAATTTTTAAGCCAAAGAGGGGAGTTAGGAAGAAACATGTCAAAATTATTACAAACACACATGAAGGGGCAACTCATCATTCAGACCTCTAGGTGACAGAGTCTGTAAATTGTAAATCCAGAATGCTTCACGACGTTTTAACAGCAAGTCACACCTTTAGAACCTGACGAAGGTCTCAGGACCGAAACGTTGTTCAATAAAACCTCTGCAAGTGATGACAGTGTGCGGGAGCTTTTTCTCATGTTACTCGACCACCTGGTCTTCTCCTACGCACCTGTCCGTCCGTGCCGGTGTGCACAAGTTTCAGCCTGGTTTTGTCTCAGCCGGCTGTGTTCCGGCTTCTCCTTGTTGCACCCGACTCACTTGCAAGTAATTAGTTATCCCTATTCTGGAGGATGGGCTCCTTTCAAGAGATCAACGCGCTCACCCAAAATTGCGCAACTGTTTTTGAATTCACCGAGGAGGATGCCCACAGAATACTCATACCGAACCACGGAATGGAGAGATCCATATCCTCAGAAGACCTGAGGGTCAAAGCAGAGAGATTGCACCTGAAAGAAACACGTCTCCGGATGCACGGCTCCACTTTGAGCGAGTATTGGAGAAACAAAAAAATCCCGAGGGGCTTACGCATCCAGAAAGCTCCCACGTTTGGGAAAGTAGATGAAACCTTCACCAAAAGATGGGGAGAAATTCTGAACAAATGTTCTCTGGACCTCATGCTGCTTATTATTGAACATGTATCCACTGCAGCACAGGAGGTAAAGACTGAGATTCAGGAACTAGAAGAGAGCCTTAAACAACAGTTTGGCACCGAGTTCTCTACCATAGAAAAATCTATAAAAGACTCTGTTGACAAATACAAAGATAAACTACAGTCCATCAAGCTAAAGAAATACAGACGTGACACAGAGGATTATCTCAGAAATGAGGTGTATCACTGGGAGACAAAGGAACACGTGGCACCCTCCCAGCCAGCATGGACCCAGGGACGTCGTGGTGCGCAAAGACGCGGGGGCGCGCCAGGACGCAGGAACGAGCCAGGACGCAGCGGTGGTCCCGGAGCATTCGCACGGAGCAGTGGCCGTACTCCTGCAATGGACACCTCCGAGAGTGAGTTCACCTTCGATAGCGACTCCAGTGGTCCTCCACACGCTGCCTCTTTTTTAGGAGGACGAGGGAGACACAAGAGAACAGGCCAAAAAGTTGTAGGAGAGGCAAGCGGTCATCCAAGACCAGACCGTCCCCCCCCCCCCCCCCCCCCGTCAACAGATCTCCGCTACCCCCCCCCCCCATCAACAGATCTCCGCGCCCCCCCCCCCCCCCCCCCCCCCCCCCCCCCCCCCTCCGCAACAGATCTCCGCTACCCCCCCCCCCCATCAACAGATCTCCGCGCTCCCCCCCCCCCCCCCCCCGTCGACAGGTCAGACACCACCTTAACTAACAAATTTTCTGGGGGAAACACTGCCCACCTCAGGGGTCAATACGTTTGGTTTAAAGGTAGAGCTGTTCAGATGTTTTAGACAGATTAAATTGAGACATTTTTTTTCTAAAAGTCCTGTCAACACTTCCAACACTGCCTCCACCCCCTTTAGACCCAAGAGTTCGTTTTGCCCGAATGTTACAAATGCATCTATTAATACTTTCTGCAGGTTAGTGGAACTAGACATTATGAAAAAGAACAAACCACCTCCACATGTTCCACGTAACCTTACTGCAAGTGAAGAGACGGCACTGAATGAACTGATTGCTGACAAAGACATTGTGATCAAACCTGCGGATAAAGGTGGTGGCATTTGTGTCCAAGATGTAAATAAATATCATGCAGAGATTATGTCACAGTTGTCTAATTCCAAATTCTATAAACGCCTGCTCTCTGACCCCACCAGTTCATTCCAGCAGGAGGTGCATTCTTACTTGGAAGAGGCCAGATTACAAGGTTGGATTACAAAAATTGAGTTTGATTTTTTGTATTGTCAGCATCCTATACGCCCTGTATTTTACACCTTGCCTAAAATACATAAATCCCTCATTGATCCTCCTGGCCGCCCTATTGTTGCTCAAACGAATTCACTACTGTCCCCTTTATCAGAGTTTGTTGATTTTTTCATTAAACCATATGTCCATTCTTTACCTACTTACATAAAAGACTCGACTGATTTTATTCATAAAATCGCGAGCATAACTGATCTCCCTGACAGTGTCTTTTTGGTAACTTTAGATATTGCCAGCTTGTATACTAATATACCACATGACGGTGGTCTGGATGCCTTAAGTTTTTATCTTCAAGACCGGGACAATACATCGGTCCCGCCTAATCAGTTTATTATTGACCTGGCCAGTCTAGTTATGAAAAAGAACTATTTTTGCTTTAATGGTGATTTCTATTTACAAGTGTCCGGCACTAGTATGGGTTCTATTTGTGCGCCCAACTATGCAAACCTTTATGTGGGCTTTTTTGAGAGAGACTTTGTTTTTAATCCTGAACAAAACACACATTTGCCCAGAATTCTTAAATGGTACAGGTATATTGACGATGTATTTTGTTTATATCAAGGCAATCTGAATGAATTACACGACTTTGTTGCATTATTGAACTGTTTTAATAGCAATCTCCAATTCACTGTAGACTATAGCCAGGAGAGAGTACATTTTTTGGACATGTGGGTCAGCAAGACAAATGGTACTCTCACAACTACCTTATATCGTAAGGATACTGACAGAAACACACTCCTTCTGGCGAACAGTTTTCATCCTACCCCATTGAAGAGGGGTCTCCCTAAAAGTCAGTTTTGTAGACTTAGGAGGATCTGTCAGACCACCGAAGACTTTACGGAGAAGGCGATGGACATGAGAGCTAGATTTGTCCAGCGTGGGTATCCTGAGGAATGGATTCAGAAAGCTTATGAATCCGTCCTGAAAAAAACTCGCACTGACTTATTGAAAAAAAGTCAAAAAAAAGAAAAGAGTTTTTCTGTCACCTGTATTACCTCGTTTTCTCCCCTGTCACATGTCATAAAACCTGTTTTTAAAAAGCATTGGCACATTCTACAGTCAGACCCAGAATTGTCTTCTTCGTTTAAAGATCTGCCGTTATTTGTGTACAAGAGGGGTAAAAACTTGAGAGATTTACTGGTTCACGCTGACGTCACTAACCAGCAACCCACGCAGCTACAACAGCGTCTCATACACCCCCTTCCCACTGGCAACTATCGCTGTGGCCACTGTGCCCAATGTAACAACACATACAAAACCCACCACTTCAGCCATCCCCACACAAACAAGAAGTTCCCCATCAACAGTATTATCACATGCGATGCCACGCATGTTGTGTATATTCTTTCTTGTCCGTGTGGTCTAGTGTATGTGGGTAAAACCATAAGAAAATTAAAACAGCGCATTAGTGAGCACAAAAGCTCTATACGCCGGAATGATAGGGAATACCCGGTAGCAGTCCATTTCAATGACGCTAGACATGACATCTCCTCCCTGCGCTTCTGTGGTATCGAAAAAGTAGTCCCACCACGCAGGGGGGGGGGATCATGACTTGCTGTTAAAACGTCGTGAAGCATTCTGGATTTACAATTTACAGACTCTGTCACCTAGAGGTCTGAATGATGAGTTGCCCCTTCATGTGTGTTTGTAATAATTTTGACATGTTTCTTCCTAACTCCCCTCTTTGGCTTAAAAATTATTAAGAAATGTGAAGAAATTTGAAAAAATGTCTAATGTTTATAGTAAATGAATTATGTTTGCATTTTCGATACTTTCGATATGATATGATGTGATTTTCGATGTGGGTTATGTCTTGTTCGGTCTCCTCACATGCAGGTCTATTTCAGATATGTAGGCTACTTAAATCGTTATCATAGATGTTTTTCTAGAGATTTTTTCTATATTCTGTGTCTCCCTGAGTGCCCCTCAGGGTCTTAAAAAATCTTAAAAAATCTTAAAAAACCTTAAAAAATTCTTAATTATTCGATTTTTTCCTAATGTATGAGATTCTGTAATGTAATGTGTATTTTGATATAATGTGTATATTTTGTTGACACTGTGTGTAACTTTTTTGCTCTGGGGTGTTGTCACGTGAGGACGCTGATTGGTGCCGAGGTTATTTATATCGCCTCCTCCCTCACACACACCTTTAGAACCTGACGAAGGTCTCAGGACCGAAACGTTGTTCAATAAAACCTCTGCAAGTGATGACAGTGTGCGGGAGCTTTTTCTCATGTTACTCGACCACCTGGTCTTCTCCTACGCACCTGTCCGTCCGTGCCGGTGTGCACAAGTTTCAGCCTTGTTTACAAGGCAAAAACCGTGTTCAATCAGTCAGAGTGACCTTAGATCTTTGACTAAATTTAGTCAGACAGTTTGTCTCTGAGCCTAATGAACGTTTGTCCTAAATCTGAAGAAGTTCACTGAAATTACCTACGCGTAAAGAAACCTGAACCTAAAACCTGTTACTGGGGAAATTCTCCAGCCACGTCTGAGTGCAAAGCAAATGTGTGGAGGATTAATTAGAAGAGGAATGAACCAAGATGTTGACGATAACCACGACAAAGACTGAAAATGTATGGTCTTAAAGGGATAGTTCAACATTTTGGCAAATTGGCCCATTGCCATAATCCCTATAGTTTTAGCAGTAGGTTCGTTACCTTTAATTGTCGGTGCTATATTTAGAACGGCGGAGCAGAGCCACGAGCTGCTCAGAGCTACGCTACGGAGGCCAAATAAGGGGATTTCTTGGTTTCCCTCATCAAATTCATCAAATACACAATCCAGCAACTCCAAAATGCTCTCGTGGACAATTTGTGACTTGCACATTCACCACGCTATGTGATAATAACGGAATATTTCGAGGCAAATTCATGCAAAACCGCTGATGCGCATTCCAGGGGCAGGGGTCAGGGGCAGTTTTTCAACAACTCCGTTATTATCTCATAGCGTGGTGAATGTGCAGGTCACAACTTGTCCACCAGAGCGTTTTGGAGTTGTTGGATTGTGTACTTGATGAGTTTGATGAGGGAAACCAAGAAATCCCCTATAGCCTCCGTAGCGTAGCTCTGAGCAGCTTGGAGCTCTGCCGTTCTAAAACCTGCTTGCACCGACGATTAAAGGTAACAAACCTACTCCTAAAACTAAATTTGCCAAAATGTTGAACTATCTCTTTAAATGACATTACAACAGTTCAATCTTAAACCCCATAGGTCTAATGATTATGGGATGATGTTGCTGTGCTAATATATAAAGTCCTGGGTCTCTAAAGGTCCGTCAGTCTGCCCCAGGGCAGCTGTGGCTACACATGTAGCTTACCACCTGAATAATGGTTACGCGCTTTGGGTATCGGGTATCAATAGAAAAGCGCTATATAAATGTAATCCATTATTATCATCATTATCATTATAAGGTGACCCCATTGGGGGAAAAAAGATCATTAAACCATTTATTCTCCCGGCTTTTATACTGACACTTTCAAACTAAAAAAACAAGAGTTTTAGCTGGTTGCTTTGTGCCATGTAAACATGTGAGACTTATTCTGGCTATTTCATTGTAATATTCAGCTTCATTGTTTACCTTTCTTTTTAACTCCTGTCCTCTCTTCATTTTTCTTCCCATCATCTTTGTTTGGCCTGCAAAGACACAATAACCAACAGAAATCGGAAATCTATACATTCAAATGTATTTAAAAAAAAAAAAATCCATTTAATATTCAAATCCTTTCTCAAATTGAAATACCAAACATTTTCTGGTTACTCAAATGTTAGCCCTTATCTTAATATAGTTAAATCAAAACATACTGGATTGTTGGCTGCTAAAATAAACAACATTAGGACATTACTTTGGGCTCTGGTACCTTTATATAAATAATCAGACACTTACTCTCTCAATTCATCTGCTTTCCGCCGGCGATCTTTGTCAGTTTCTGAGCTTTGCTGCTTCTTTCTGCCTTTATTTTTCTGAGATGAGAGGAAAGTTAAGATTGTGTCAATGAAAACCTTATAACTGATTTTTGCAAACACTGCAGTCTTGCAGAGCGGACACCTGCCTCTTCGTCGTCAGAGCCAGAGGAGCTGTCATCCTTGGACTGCTTCTTCTTCTTGGTCTCAGGCTCCTTCAGCTCTACCTCCTTTCCTTTGCTGTCCTCCCTCTTCTTTCTCTTCTCCTCCTCTCCACTCTTAGACTTGTCCTCTGCTGCTCTCTTTCTCTTTCTGTCTGACTCAGCAGTATCCCTAAAATGTATGAAAGTTATGTATTAGAGGCTTAAAAGACAGATGGAAACATTTAAATAACATATTTTTATACTTTTCTTTAAAAAATTGAATCCCAATGAGTTCATATTCATGTGGTTACATTTCACTGCCCGAGCCTTGCTGGTCCTGCTGCTGGAGCAGAAGCAACTTCTCACTTTTGGGCTTCCTGCCTCTCCGTTTGGGACCCTCTCCACCTGATCACACACACACACACACCAAAAATTCAGTTAATGCTAAACTTGAGCCAAAATCTATCAATTCTGCTCATTGTGCTGCATGTTTGTCAGTGTGATTATTGCATTTTTTATCATATTTGCTGCTGTCTATCTGCTACTTCCTCACACAAGCTGCATGCACACAATATAGGACATGTTTGGAAAGAGCATGGACTTTCTTGTTCATGACACAGACAGTGTTATATCAAGGGCAACAGTCCGACCTGAGGGACTGACGGGGCTCACAGGAGCATTATCTTTTTCAGCCTCCTGGTCGACTTCGCTCTGGAGAAAAATGACACAACAACCATCTTATAAAATGTTCTCTACAAATTAAAAACATTTTCAGTGCGTCAGTTTCACTTGCAAGCCCATTAATAAATGCTACCCACCTTTTTCTTTCTTCCTCTCTTGGGTTTAAGAACATCTGTGGAGTCTTTCTGGGCAGCAACCTGAAATGTAACAACTTTGTTAATAATTTTGTTACACAGAACACAGAAATGTCAACAAGAGCTGTACTGGACTGAGAGGAGAACAAAATGAGAGCTAAGTATAACTGTGAACAAGGCATATTGACATGTACTCAGTCCTTCTTTGACTATTAATCAGTCTCTATATGAACTCAAACACCATCTTTGTGTCTGGAGTGGCAGTAGTTCGCCCTCTAGTGTACAACTGCAATATTAAATGTGCTGATTCCATTAACTATAGTTGTGTCCCAGTTTCATACAATATACTGCCAAATAGACTTTAATGGAAAATGTCTTTCTACAGAATTAATAGTTTTTTCGTTTTGTAATGTAATTAATTTCTCTGATTAAAGCTCTAATTAAAAGCTCTGTCAATCACATTGCGTCACAGCAGTGTACAACAGCATCACAGTTAAATGTTTTTTTAAGTGCACACTGATTTTTCTTTTGGCTATACTTCCCGAGAAATGGCCTTTATCAGTATGGAATCGGGACACAACTCATGTCTTGTAAAAAATACTCACCACTGGGAAAATATCAAGACACAAAACAAAACCGCATTGAAAAATACATGAGACATTATCTGAGTTACAACTTACCTTTCTCCAAAGCACACAGAAAGCCATGCAAAAATAAAGTTACATCAACTAATTGTCAACAGTAGGATTACGCAGTTTATGGACAGACAGGAAAGGCAGGAAATGGAAAACACTAACAAGTTGTAAAGTAGAGAAAGCTCAGGAAAAGGAAACACTTCCCAATTATTTATCTTACGCATATAAAGGTCATATAAGATATTAGCATCAGCATTTTCAGAGGGCTAGCTCAAGTTTATCTGATATCATTTAATCTTAACTTTCATTGAAAACACAGGGACTAGTTTATCTCATCATCATTCTGTTTGCAGATCATCCATCACCTCAGTTGCATTAACATAGCGAAACCCCGGCCAAGCACTTCAATCAAAAACATCAGGCACCAGAAACACGTTGTGGCCGCCGACAAGAGTTTTGAGTCAAACAGAAAGAAACCACCCAATTGAAAATCCACCAAGTGTCACATGCTTTCCCACGGGGGAGGGAGAGGGGGGAGGGGGAGGGGGGGGAAGGGGAGGGATGAGACAACCTGCACCGCTTTATGGTATCCCAGCATGCAAAGTACGTACATCCTGGTTCTGAGGACCCTGCTCAGACATCAGAGACCCTTCCTCCATCTCCTCCATCTCCTCCTCCTCATCATCCTCCTTCTCCTCCTCCTCCTCCTCCTCCACATTCTCATTCTCCTGCTCAGCCTCAACTCCTGGAACCTGAATGCACCCGAGACACAGCATAGGACGCAGTGCGGTGGGGTAAGCCGGTCTTGAAAGGGAGAAAAGTTAGCGGGTATCCTTCTGTGGCACACACTACTCTTAGCAAACAGGCCTTCAAGTCTATGAATACAAATAGTCACACCATTCATTTTTGTAAGCTAGTGCCTGCTGTCAACACATAATTCAGTATGAGGCCAGTCAACACGTGACACACTAGAGAAAAGATCAGAAAAAGACAGCAAAAGAAGAAAGAAGCTGACAACAACACATGTACGAACCCGTAGCAGGTCACTGCAGTGAAGCCACCGTCTACATATTCACGTGTACGGGTTTGACGAGCAAAATCTTACTTTGGATTTCATCCCCTTGTCGTCGGTATCTTCCTCTCCCTCTGGACTGCTGTCTGAATCCTTTTCCATGAACGATTCAGGAGGGACCGGCTTTGAAGAAGAAGTTTGATAAAAAAAAATTCAAAAGTTTAATTTAATGAGAAAACTTTAAAACAAACAAAGACAGTAGAAGTCACTAAGGATCGTTTCGGTCAGGAGTCGAAGCGGCGATCAGTGCTTCAGGTATATGCCAACATGGGACGTGCTCGCTAACCACTTGACCACAGAGCACCCCCAATTATAATAATAATAATAACCAAAACAACAACATGATATGACATTTGGTTTTGACCTATCTATATAAAAGAGCACAGTAGAGACATTTTGAAACACAGAGGCATGAGTTCAGTCGCCCCACCCTGACATCCGGTGACTGAGAACTGGAGAAAGTCTCAATCATGATCAGAGAAGAGGAGGGAGGAGTCGAGTCATTGGTCGATGAATCCAACTTTGTGAGGACAAAAAGGCCTCGAAACAAGCTTTATGCATTTCTCACAATGAGAATTTGCTAAACTGAGCAGCGGACCACTTGAACTTGATGCACACTGACTCGTGAATAAAATGTGCACAGACGCTTCAAGGTGAACTATTCTTTCAGCAGCTGCTTCCCAGTGAAAGCCTGAATGAACTTGAGAGGGCACGGATGTCTGACGCAAGGCAGAGTTGTGGAAATTTAACAAAATGTAGTGTGCACTTCAGCTGATGTGATTTTTTTTGTTGCTTTTTTCAATGAGTAGTTTGTAAGGTGGCTCAGTGCTGCTTCTTCAAACTGTTAGTGCACCACTAAGAATAATGAGAGCCTGACTTTACAAGCATGGACAGTACATTAACACTGTACATATACATAACGGCTACTAGTCTCCCAGACCTTTGACACATTTTTTTCCTGTTAACCCCAACTTCTCTCAAGCTGCTGAAAAAGCTTTTCAAAAATAAACACTTTGGTTAGCTTTAGATATCCACGGAAAAACCCGGCGTCAGGAAGTGGGGATAAAATCAAACACAAAAGCCACAAGTCGAGTCAAAATAAAACAGTCAGGGAGGTAGAGCAGCATCTGAGGAGCAGCCGATCTAAGCCCAAGTCTAACTTCTGAGGGAAAAATGTTTCTGGTGGAAACAGGGAGGAAGAAGATGTACCTTGGGTGCAGTGAGCTCGACCTTTGGGTTGTTCTCAATCTCCCACAATCCCTCATTGAAGCCTTTTCTCTTGTTGGGCTTGGCGTACTTGTCTTTGTTCAGCAGGTACGGAAAGATATCTTTCGGGCCAAGAAAGGCCCTGTGGGGGAAAAGAGGAGATCATTTTAAGGACACTTGTCCATTTTATACTTTCTGTACCAATACAAATACAGTGTGTGTTTACTGTGAGCACACAGATGAAACTTACACGCTCATCAAATATTTATGTATTTGAAGAAACACCTTCAATAACAGATACATGTACAAACTGGATCATTATAAATTCACTACTTGAATGTATATGCATACTGTGAATTAATGTTTGTTTGCCACAGTTTTAAAACTTAAACTTGAAATTATAAATCAAATAACTTTATCAGCAACTTAAAATCTACTTAATGCTAAATTGTGTCTTGCACTATTTTTGACCATTTAAAAAAAAAGAGGAAACAAATCAGGTGCCAAGATATACTTGACATATTTTCTGCCATGGCCACTCATTAACAGTGAAACATTAAATATCACTTCACATAAGGTTTGTGAAACCACAGAACTGTTGACTGGTCTGTTACTAACGTTTCATGGGTGCCAAAGAAGAAGATGGGAAACTTGATGTTGGATGGCTTCACAGCGCCGTCTGGGACTTCATCGATCTGTCAGAGAGATTTTTGTTACATCCATAAACAAAGTAAAGCCGACAGTAGAGCTGGAGTAAATGTATGTGTGTGTGTTGTGAGGGTGTACTTTTTGCACCTGCATTTAAATGTACAGTAAATTCAGTTTACTCATGATCAACTGTAGCTCTTTTTTTTTAATCCATAAATATCAGTATATAGGAAAAAAACTGCTTGCTAAAATTTCGCACTGACCAATGGCCAATTTCCTCTGACACATAAATCCAAAGATATTCAGTTATGTATCATATATGACTCAAAAAATTAGTAAATATTTGGCATTCTCACTTTGAGGGGAAAAAAGAGATATGGTGGCATGCAATTTCAGCTGAATCTTTATCTTTTATTTTTTTTCTAAAACTTTGATATGACTCTTATTGGATCTTCAACCAAGCGCATATGTTTCTTCAAGTCTGAAGAATTTGATCTGTCAGCTGGAGCAGCAATTGGTATTTATGGTGCAAACAATTCACATCAATGGTGTGACACATTTGACCTTTGTCAAACACCTGCAAGTTTTCTCAGCTTTGGATATTGCACTCTGCAACATCGGGATTCATTTCTAAATTGATTTAGGGCTGTGTTGGTAAACTGATTATCAGTGGAAATAAAAAAAATATGATCAGAATTATTTGAATGGAAACCATTTGTTTAACTGAATAGCTTAGTCATTTTAGGATATGTATCACTTAATTTAATCCAGAGGATAAACAGCAGATCAATCACTGAATCATTGTGCTCATTGATTGATCGATTATAGGGGCTGATTAGTCTGGGTGAAACACATTGAATGACTAATCAAATGTGAAGTGATGACTAACTTTGCCTTGTATGGTTTGCCTGTTAATGAGCTCTGGACTTACTCGTGCGGGCCAGTGCGGGTAGCCCTTCATCTTGGCGAAGATCAGGTCACCGGGTTTCCAGTCTCGCGCCATGCTGCAGGTTTAATCAGGGCTGGAACAAATGACAAATGATAAAGCACATCGATTCATATAAAGGACACACACGGCCGCGGTGGCGCATCTGCAGCACTGCAAAGGGAAACGTGTATAGGTAACGTTACATCCACTCAGTCAGTGCCCCTCCCCCTAACCACCACCACCACCACCTCCACCTACATCCTCCAAACTGCACACACTTCATTCAAACGTGATAGTCATGTTTCATACGACAAAACTGGTCTTGCATGACACACACCCACTGTGTCTACTCAATCTAATCTCACTGACACTCGGCAGACAGACACTAAAACACAGCGTCAACCAGATGTAACACAACACACACACATACACACACACACATGCTACCTAGCCTGTAGCTGTTTAAAAAGCTGCCGAAACCAAAACAGCCCTCCTCCGTTTCTCTCTAGTGAGTGTAGCCGTGTGGGAGAAACCTGAATATCGCTGGTTATTCTGCAAGTTGTTGATAAAGCGTGAGTATTTTTTTTTTTTTTACCACCAGGAAAACACACGGCTCCTTTTCCGCACAGTCGGATGCACGTTTTCCGCTCCCGCGCAGGACGTCGTCAGGCTGTACCATTACGAGGCAAAACGGAGGAGGGTCTATTTTAATACATTTCTTTATTTATGTTGTTGTTTATAGTTTTATTTACAAAGGAGAATCACGAGTTAACATATACAAGAACACCGAGTGTTTGCAAACCTGTAGGGAGTAGCAGATTGTTTTTTAAAAGGGGGAAATATTAGTGAAGGTAACAACTCTGAGCATCTTACCGTTACATAGATCGTCTATGTAGGTTATTCGGCTGGAGAGAAAAAAAGTGGGCGTCAACTTTGAGGCATGCGCACTCATCCCACACTCATGACAAATTAATGTAACTACGCCAAAGTCTCTGGCTATGCTCAACATCTTCGCCAAAGAGTTTTTGTTTGAGTAGATCTACAGCAACTGGCCAACACTAAACGCAAAATGTACCTTTAGTCGTTTATTCATTCTTACTCCAATGTGTGAATCACATGTTCTTGGTACGTGAAAATAGCATCGGAGTGGGAGCTCTGTAGTTGTTTTTATCGCTCTCTTTTTTAACTTGGTACTGATGCTGAGGCTGTCACTTTGACACGAGCTGCAACATCTTTCATAACATCTGGGTTTATCTTTTATCCCGAGAGGGAGGAAGGTTTTTTTTTGTGCGTGGTTGTTTATGAGTACAAGAGAAAACTTGGGTCATATCCCTTTTATGTTTTGTCTTGTTTGTTCAATTTTATTCCAGTACATGCAACAGTTTAGTCACACTTGGGAAAATTAAACATTTTGTAAATTTTTCTGAGGTATCACAAAGTAAACAAATGCAGACGCCAATGCAGTTTGTCAAGAACATGAAAGGCTGGCTTCTACAATGGTACAATAATGATTCAAAGCAGACCTCAAAATCCACCATGAAATACTTCAAGAATCACAGGCTACAGAAGCTTTTGGATCGGCCCTCACAGTCCCCTGACTTGAGCTTCACAAAAAACTCTGTGGGTAGATCTTGAACATGCTGTTTGGGCAAAACAGACAAATACAACAAAGATATCTCACAACTTGAAGTTGAACTGAAGAAAGAGTGGGTGAAAATGTCCAGATCAAGAACAGAAAGACTGTCGAAAGCTGTGATATCAGTGAAATGTGTGTTTACTTGTATTGACTAACTGCCTGAACTTTTGCTCAGGCCGTGATTCCTGCTTACTTTATTCTATTTTGAAGTTCATTGAAGAGTGGCATAATATTAACATTTAAATCCATTCAACTTCACTTCAACAGGATGTTTTACAGATGTTTGAATTCCATCCATAATTAAGCGATGGTGCTGTTTGGTTCTTTTGCAACTTGAATTAATCAGGGAATCAACCAGTGTGACAAGGATTACAACTGGGACAGATATACACATTTGAACACTTGACAAACCTTCATGGTGTCACTAATAAACTTGACACATTTTCTCTTCAAGGTTTCCTCATTTCTTCATATCCTTACTCCTGGTGACATGCTGACTCCATTTGGTTGGCATTCAGTGACCTCTAGTGGCAAGATCAGATGTAACACATGAAATACAGGCAGAAGTGCACAAGAGCTTTTTGTCCCGGGATACTGTGGCCTCAAACATGTTAACTTATTTATTTTAAGCTAATTAAATGAAATCAAAAATAAAACAGTGTCTTCCATGACAATGCATGTGACAAACAGTCTGCACATCCTGCAATAACATCTCTCTCCAAGGCTGACACCATACTGTCTATCCATCCACACAAATTGACATTATATTGTATGCCCTTTTATTGTTTATTGTTCTCACAAAATTCTAGTTATGGCAGCAATATTTCATTATCAATTAATCTGACAATCTTGGATGTCTGAAAAATGCTTATCACTTTCACCTGAAATGCAAGTTGGTGTCCTAAAATGTCATTATGTGTCACTAATCCAGAACTGAGATATTTAAACACAGAAAAGACGCTAATCATCACATGTGAAAGGCAGGAGCCAACATTTTATCATGGAAAATGACTTTCGAAATGATTAGATTAGAATATAGAAAAGAATAGAATAAAATAGAATAGAATAGAAAAACTTTATTGTCTGTTTATCACAGAAAATCATCTTCGGCAATAATTAATCATTATTATTACAGGGGTTTATGGTTGCAAAACTTTCTCTTACATATTGTTTGTTTGTTTCTCAAAGGATGTACTGTGTTTAGTCTAAAAAACCAGAGGGATAATAACTAATTTAATGAAATGAAAAATCTATACGTAAGTCAGCCACCAGGCTCTGAAGTACTAAAGATAAAACCCTGCAGATGGTGGATGTATATGAAGGTGACCTCAACATTTGTGACCACACAGATACACAAACGAGCCTATATGCAAGTCTATGCATGAGTCTATGTGAGTGTGTGTGTGTGTGTTAAAGACAATAGAAGATGCTGATGATGGTTGAAGGACAGGCTCATCAGCCACAGGGTCCCAGAGAGGGGGATAAGGGAGAGGAGGAGGCCAGGATGGGCCAGAGGAGGGTGTGTGAGACAAAAGGAGAAGCGAGAGGTGGAACCCAGGAACATGCCCAGGAATAACTCACAGGAGCTACCAGGCCCCCTGCCCAGCCTGCGAGGTGAGAGACCTCAGTGTTGGACCCCAGCCAGCTTAGTGGGGTTCCTGCTCAGACACACGGCTGCAACGGAGGCCAGGGATGGAGCTATAGAGAGATGACAGTGTGTGTGTGTGTGTGTGTGTGTGGCTATACTATGAATGTGAGTGTGTATCCTTCACCCTGGCAGACGATGTGTTGGCAGAACATCCCAGCCCACTCTGTCTCCGAGGGCCACAAAGTCCTGCTATCCTTCCTCACTCATTTGTTAACCTGCCTCTCTTCTTTGCAGAGTCCTCGCTCACACGCTGAGAGAGGATACTTTATATACGACCAGTGCCATTCAAAATCACCCCTCTGCTTTGATGCTGCATGCGCCCCGGCCGTAGAGGCAACCCAGAAAAGGGAACAGTCAGAGTTCACCCAGGATGGGAATTTGCTCCACAAGTTCCACATCGTGTACTTTTGTGGAGTTAGTGGGTTAGGGTGAGGCAGGGGAGCTGATGACAGTCAGTTGAGCTGTAATACCAAAGTGATATGTGCTGTGTCTAAACAATGACAGCATGTGACCTTTTTTTTTTTTTTTTTAGATGGGTTAAATATAATCCACCCAGAAAACTCTAATTTGCATACAGTGGTAAAAAAGTAACTTGTACTTCACTTCATTGTTTTCAACTTTGTATTTATGCTCCACTGGGAAAATATAACACTTTTCACTAGAGGGTACATTTACATTTGAAAGCTTTAATTAATTTACTTTAGTTAGTAGATGTTGTTCAGTAATTTTACAAATTAAGATATTACACAGAACATAAATGTGATTTATTCTTGATAGTTAAAATGTATATCACTGATCAATCGATTCCAAAAATTAAACCACAATTAACCTTTATAATAGGAATATAAAGAGGAATGTATCTGAAAACAAAATCATTCCAACTTTATGGGTATCTGTGTATCAATACATGTGTATGTATATACATATACAACATATACATAACAGAGGCCTAACACTCTACAAGATTTTCAAACCATAAAAAACTCTGGTGTTGTAAAAGAGGAAGAAGTCTGACTTCCACCGCCATTTCTCAGTTTAAATAATGATGAAAATTTACGAAGGATTTTTGGGGTTCCTCAGACTTATTGATTTTGACTTCTTTTACGCACACACTCACACACACACACACACACACACACTCCTGTGTAACACCATATGAAGGGCACCTTCCCTGCACTTGAATGAGTGATGGTGTCCTTGAGCTTGTGTGTGTGTGTTTTTTTTTAATGTGTGTGTCATACACATGGATTGGCATCTTTCCCCCTTACTGCTGGCAAGCCTTCAGCATGTTAGGGGAATGGACGGGGGTGCCACTGGAGAATGATAAAGTAGTCACAAGACAGGTCAGTACATTCATTAACACCATAGCAATATTTGTTCATAAGTATGGCTTCATTTGGCAAGGACTTGGCGTAGCAGAGAGTTAATGTTCCTGTCCATATAATGCTCAGAGACGATTCTTACACAGTGAAAAAGTAGCCTAACACTTTTTGCTGTGATTTGATGTTGATGCAAATTAAATCATGTAGGCTACAAGAGAAATTTCAGATCCATTTACCAGCACAAGATATTAAATATAAATCTACATCTGTGTGTCTGTGGACCTGCAGCGCTGACAGTTCTGATTCATTAAAACTAGTGAAGGTGGGAGAAAGTACAGAGTATAGGATTTCTAAAGGAGGGCGTTCAAGAGCTTCACACAATCACCAAGAAAACTCCAAGAAGCAGGAGGAGGGAGGAGGAGAGAGAGTGGGAGGGAGCGAAAGGAGGAAGACAGGAAGAGTCGGGCCCTCGGACAGCAGGTGAGTGTGTGAAGGCAGGGGATGACAGATGCTTCTGTCAGCGTTCCAACAGTCGCCGCTTTGTGGGAGCAGCACAGATGCCTCCTCCTCCCCCTCTCCCTCCCTCCACGCCTCCCATCCCTCCCTTCCTCTCGACAGGCTATGATGTGGGGATAACAAGACAGGAGCAGTCCTCTCAGCAGTAAAGTGACCACACTGGCACGGTGCTACACGTGGACAGGGGAGGGGGTTGAGGTGATGGAGAGGTCCAGGCCTGGGCCCAAGGCTTGAGGAGGTCTCGGCGGCGGTGGCAGCGGTGGCGGCGGGGGTGGGGGTTATAAATGTGGGGGTCAGCAAGCGAGGACAGGGGAAGGGCTCTCTCGCTGGGCTGTGGGAACCAGCTGAGACATGGGGTCCGTGGCGGTCCTGCCTGTGAGGAAAGCAGATGTTTTCACTCGGGGGTGTGCCAAGTTTGCAGAGCAACCTTCAGCTGCTTGGAGGTCAGGTCTTTAATAAGGGGGCTGGGCACGGGACATTTCGGAGGCAAATGCTTCAACTTTGATACAACAACATATTAATTATGACGGTAGACCATAGGGCAGAGGGTTGTAGCGGAACATCCCACCCCACTGGTTTGGAGCCTCCATCAGGCTGACATTAGCCAAGGCTGGCTGGCAGATTTACTGCTGTCCCAGCACTGGCCCTCTTTCTCAACCAGACCTCACTGATGCAGAGGCAGCAGTTTGAACTGGTTCAACCACAACTGACTAACTAACTGTTATGTCTGAGGTGATATCCAAAAGTAACACTTGAATATGCTTTAAAAAAAACTTAATAGGAATGTCTTAAGTTTAATTAAAGCTGCTTTGATCAGTATTTTTATGGCATCAATACATTCAATGATTGTAAATGGGGTTGCTTGTATAGCGACAAACCCAATGACTCCTTTTTCCCCCCAGAATTAATGTTTTCGCCATTTTATACATATTCTGGACGGCTGACAGAAGAATGACGGGAGCAAATTTGGCAAATGACATACAACCAAGGTCTGTTACCAGATATGAACTGGAAAGATTGTGGTTTATGGTCAGTGCCTGGACTCTCATGTCACCAGGACACCCCTCTATGGAGCTTTTTAGTATGTTTTTGACTCAGATTTATTGTTTGGTTTTCCCTTACCATCCTCATCCGCATCATTAGACAGAAAAAGTTTGCCGCAAAGAACGCTCTGAAAAAAAAACACTGTACCTGCCATACGGATACAAAGTTAGCATTTAGCTGATGAACATAGCAGAACTTTTAGCTGCTAGTCGAGAAATATATTATTTGAAATATCAGCTATTTCCTTCAAGGGAACTTTCACCTAGTGGCCTGAAACTTGACATGAAATAAAAATTAACTTTTGGTCAGTATCTGCTGGGTGTGTAAAAAACAATAACAACAAAAAAACATTGTTTGCATTCACAGCTTGTGGCTAATTTTGTCGCTGCAGGCTTAACCAACATTTGTACTCAAACCATACTGACACACTCCCAGAGTAATCAACAATTCTACCACTTTGTTTATTATGTGCACTTACATCTTTTAAACGTGTACATCATTGCTTTAGTTTATTACTTATCTATGAAGTTGTCACCAAACTTATGTATAAGTCATGTCTGCAGGAAGAAATATATGAAGTTGTTTGGAGTCTTTCTTCTGCATCTTTTTCTAGCAATCACCTAATTCAGCTTTAAAAACAGAACTTATCTCACAGCTCTTCATCAGTACTGTTTTTTTTCTATGTGTGTTGATAAAGGACATTTTGAAAAGCTGCAAGGCTACATGAAATAGGACAATTAGTTTCATCATGGAGCCACAATGGTTATAAAAAAAAGTGATCCTAAGACTTTATCACTTCCCAGCACGATGAGTTAAGAAGGGAGTTTCACCTCATCTCAACCTTTGCATTGATTTTTGAGAGAGTGGGAGATCTGGGGATTACTTTGGAGAGCAGCAATGAAGACCTAGCTTATTGGGCCTTTTTTGTATTTGGCAAATGGGCTTGACAAAGATGGAGGAGACAAAATCTAGGGCTTACAGCTGCGGCACCCAATCGGGGGAACTTGAAAGCAGCGCTGGGATGGGAAGCTGGGAGAGAGGGTACCTCATTTAGGAGTGGTGAATTTGGACAGGGGGCATGGGGAAATGCTTAAAGTAAACCACAGAGGCCCCAACAATCATCAGGAATTGAGACGTTTTAAACCTTTAACGGGGGACTGTGATCAAAGCGGCAACGGATCCTCACTTGAGTGTGAAAGCAGAACCGGAGGGAACAGAGGGGATTCTGGGGGATCATGGCAGGTTGAAAACGTAAAATCAGCACATTAGCTTTATAAGGGCGTCAGAATATAGGATGATCAGGGGATCATTGGACCCATGGGGAACCAAAGAGAATCCAGTATGTACCAAGCTGAGTGGAGGAAAAACCAGGCCACTGCTGACAGAAAAACCTCGCTTATCAAAGATGCAGTCAGAGTAGGAATAATGTTGCTTAATTCCCACAGAAAATAACTTCATACACAAGTTTGACTCGGAAACTGTAAAATTCTGTAAGTAGGCTGCATGTTGCCATTTGCAAATAAGTCCAATGCTATCACACACTTTACTGCTGATCTCAGTGTTCGAGTCACAAATGAGCAGCTTTCATCAAATCAAACTTTTCTGTCTAGGGTTCAGTTTCAAAGTCATTTATAACTCTGACCATCATTTCATCTAATCAGAGAGAAAGAGAGAGAGAAAGAGAGAGAGAGAGAGAGAGAGAGAGAGAGTGAGTCCTATAAAACCTCCCTATGCCCTATTCTGTGATCTATTGCCGACCAGGTTCAGGTATGGACCTCACGTCTCCTTCCCTTTTTAAACCCACCTCAAACAGAGCACAAATTAGTCAGGTTCTTCCCCCATCTTGCTGGAGCCTCTCCTAGTCGCAGGGCTAATGCAGAGGAGCACTAGCCTTGGGTAGCAGGGGTTCTCGCTATGCTGAATTATAAATCAAAGAGCACTTACATGAAACCACTTGCTAATTACATGTTCACTTCGCTCCTTTTTCTCCTTACCATGTCACTTTGTACTGGCTGTGATCACTGGGAGGCAGGGGAAGGTACAGAAACCTGGAACTGGCTTTGGGATAATCATGTCTAAGTGACCTAGCGAAGATGATAGCAATTATTTTCCTGTGATTACCATGTGCTTCATTGATGTTAATGCTCACCACTTGCTCACACTTTGGGCTCTGTCCTTGAAGAGTGCTCCCCAGCTAATACACCCAGAATAGAGGCCAAACTGCACAGCGCTCATGTCTCATCTCTGCTGTACCTTCAGCTTAAGATATTTTTATCTGCAAAATCCCTCCTTTCCCCATACCGTATTTGTGACTTCCTCATCCCCTTTGTGTCCTCTGAGTGTCATTCTCCACCCCCCATCTGTGAGGGAAACCAATTTATCACCAGCCAAAGGAGGGCCTTCACTTTGTCTGTTTTCGAGGCTCTCCCTCCATAAGCTGCTCTCCTAATGAAAGGGGGTGCTGCGTCCCGGACAGTCCACAGAGACTCAAGGGGGCAAGAAGTCCAGTTCCAAGCCCAACTTGGGGAGGTAATTACCCCTCTGGTGGACCGCTGAGAGGAGCCCTGCCAGCCAGCCAGAGCAACTCACACACTGTGGACTTTCACTTATAGGCCCGTGGCCCGGCCCCCATCGTTAGGGAGGCCCCTGAAGCTGGATGTCATATGACCCGGACGGGGGTGATATGAAGGGGTCGACTCAGCATGCCTTGGCCCGGGTATAGCCGGTATTGGCGAAAGGTTCGGAGGACTGGTGCCAAACTCAGCAGAGGTGAGGAGAAAATGGGGAGATGGAAAAGGAGGGGCTTTGACAGGAAGAGGAATGAACTGTCAGGGAGAGATAAATAACGAGGGGAAGGCGGGCAGCAGGTGACCCGCGGCAGGGCTGCCTCGTAGGGACAGTGACTGGCTGACCTCCGGTCTGGCTCTCGCAGGGGCCACCCACTGGTCACCTACATCTACCCTGTCACATCACCAGAGAGTGTGGAGGTGGATATACCCAACACGACGGGCCAGAGGGAGGCAGAGATCATGATCAGTAGACAGTGTTTAAAAAAGAAATACACCGTTGATAAGTTTGGCCAGAGGAGGAGCTTTAGGTCAAGGAACTGGAGGACACACACAAAGACACACACACTTTTACTGTGGACATTTATTTTATTTGTGGCCCATATTCCACAAGCTTGGCAGGACTGAGAGGATGTTATTCATCTCTTTTGCCAGTTTTGGAAAGTAGAATTTACCTGAATGTTGTTCTCAAGTACCAATTTGAGGTACTTGTACACATGATGGTCTGATAACAGTATAATCCACATAAGGGTCATTTCATTTTGCATTTATTTTGCTACTTTAAGTAATATTTTCAAGTAAGACATACTTTTATTAAAGTGACAATGCAGGAGTTTTACTTTGTGTTTTTTATTGCTACTTTTATGTATGTTAAGTATCTGAATACTTGTTTTGCAATAGCTTCTTTCAAATGTATTCTTTTAAAATGTTCATGCTGAAGCCCATATAAAATTTAGTTTTATAACCAATCATACCCAGTTCTCAAGGATTCTGCTGTTTTGGGATCAAAGATTCAGCGCTTTCTCAATACCATTGTTGCATTACTATCCATCTCAAACAAAGTAATGTCAACATGTAACTCTTTACACCCAAATAATCCTACAAAATTGGTGATCCTTCACTGGTAAAATTACGCTGACTTTATAGAAACGACAACCTGATGTTTCTAGAACGGGTCCATAAATTTAAGAGGTAACTTATGCTGGAAAAAAAAACTCCCTCTGGCTATTTTTCCCTCCTCTTCTACTTTTTTCATCATGAATCAGTGTGTCTGAGTTTCTAATGTAATTTACTTCAGTGAGATGCCTGGGATGCCCATCATTCTCTCGATCTGTTCCTGGTGGTATTGATCCTCCTCTCTGACCAATTTGAGATCTGCCTCCACAGGAGCTGTTGCATCCATATCTGCACCACTGGACCAAACCCAGCGTCCGTCCAGCCACAACAGCACTTCTTCACTTATGGTATCAAATGAATTGTATCTTTTATATATCCAGGACCCTGGATCGTTTACAATCAGTGGTCACTCCTCTATGATAGATACTTGGCAGCCCATCACAAAGATGTTGGATGGTGTGAATAATTGTGACACCCACACACATAATTCACTCTCTCAAAACTTTCTGTTACAAGATTGATTACCGTCCTTCTCAAAGAGTATACTTTTCATAGGAATTGTTCTGTGGTGTGTTAACGTTCTGCCTGTTGACACATATTTTACATGCATTTTTACAAATGGTTTGGGTCAGAGTTTTATTTTTTCCAACTGACTGTATGGGACAATACCGACAATACATATCTTGTCTGATACATACTGCATCTTATTTGTGCAAAAGGGATACACTGACACCACAAAACAGTTTAATGGACCACACTGATGCACTTGCATGACATGTTACCTCATTACAATAAAAATGTAGTTTATTATTAGTCAAGCCCACATAGTATTTTGCTTTTAGTTCTGTATGAGTAGCATTACTAAAAACTTTACCATCCAGCTGTTTTAAGACACTTCTTTCAACAGAGGCTGAGGAAGTCAGGAGGGACAGACTAACACAAGAAAAAAGTTGAGAATATCACCGACTTTATTCATTTATATTTAGCCTATTGTTAATTTTGTTTCTGTTTAAGCTTTTACAGGCTCCTGCCTCTGTTTCTGAGTATTGCCACTAATGTATCGTTGTTTGGATTCAAATGTTTTATAAAAAGCTGTTACTTTCCCACTGTATTATGGAAGGTTTCTGAAATGTCTTAATCACAGGGAGGTGTCAGCAAAGAAGCAATTTAAATGAGCAGACTTAAGATTAATTAAATTTGATGGGTCACAGTGAGTAATCTGATTTCCTGCTGGATCAATGCAAGAGGATCCAGGAGAATTGTAGCGTTAGCTTGGCTCACATTTATAGTCTTGATTAGACTGTAGTTTGTGGTCTGAAGGGGCCCCAGGGAAACAGTGGCTCACTGCTGTAAGACAAGAGGGCCTAGTTTGATTGTGTGTGTGTGTGTGTGTGTGTGTGTGTGTGTGTGTGTGTGTGTGTGTGTGTGTGTGTGTGTGTGTGTGTGTGTGTGTGTGTGTGTGTGTGTGTTTGAATGGGGATCTGTGCACCACTCCACCAAACACATCTTTGCCCAAGGCAGTCAAACGAACCCTATCCCATAGTAGTCATGGTTCTGCCCTGAGGAGAGGTGACAGCAGGCCAGGCCCGAGTCGTCATGGCGATGGCCCGTGCAGAAAGTCGATACTCGGAGAGAAGGGGAATTGAGGGGAGGGAGCAGAGCAAGGGTTGAAGGAAGAGCAGATCAATTTTGCTG
The DNA here is from genome assembly GCF_045865225.1 of Trachurus japonicus. Taxonomy (NCBI): domain Eukaryota; kingdom Metazoa; phylum Chordata; class Actinopteri; order Carangiformes; family Carangidae; genus Trachurus; species Trachurus japonicus. Next base: position 23,188,917 of record NC_140907.1, read on the forward strand.
TTTGATCTTGCGCAGGCTCTGAATAAATGTATATTTTAAGATGTCTTTTTTTCCTCTCTCTGCGCAAACATTGACATTCTTCATGTTGATTCTTGACTTTTGTGGATAGAGACTTGATTTTATCCAACATCTTGGACTTGTTATTCCTGCAGTGGTTTTCCTGTACTTCTGCAGCCGGGCTAAGGTGGCTGGACGTGGGCAGGGCACTGAAGGTTGTGGCCGCGACGCAGGCACGCTCCTCTTGGCCCGCTGCTGCACAAACACAGACAGCAGCTATTCTGGCCACCATCCACCACCACCACACACACACACACACACACACACACACACACACACACACACACACACGTGAACGCACACCTCTTCATGGCATCCACACCCTGCCAAAGTCATCTGGATCTACACTAGACTGCTATCAAATAACAGCTTTCTCTCCATCAGTGACTCCTTCACTCCAGACCACACAGTAATGGATACTTTGAGGCACATTGTGTTCGGTCAGAACACACACTTCACCTATTTCTTGCTTATACTACACTTGAAGCTCAAGACACATGCAGGAGAAAAGACAAACATTATTTTTTTATTCAAAGCACACTGATGCAAGAGTGACGTAAAATGCTCCAATGCTCCGATAGTGCCAAATACCAATGCACAAATGGTAAACAGTGTTGCGTTTGGTTGCGTTCTGCACCAGCAGTGCTATCTGACAAATTGAATGAATGTTGATGTTACAGTAAAATACAAAGGCCCTCCAAACCTGACAGTATGACTGAAAGAACAGGAATTTTCATTGTGTTAGCTGTCCCAAATTAATGCTCTTTACATCCTTACATGCTAAAAGCTATGATTTATACTTTTATACTTTTCCTGTCTGGCCATTAGAAGGTTAGTTTTTAGCTCATAGAGACATTCATGGTCTGTGGGTTTAAAATATACCCTCCACAAAGTGCCATGGGTCTTGGAGGATTTGGCCCATTTACAGCTCTCCCTTACTCCTCCTACTACATGGCTATCCATGCTACATCCCACCATCCCTGAAGTCCTTCTTGTCCTTGATCTGGTTTAAATAACAGACACTGCTGCCATAATTATGATTTTATCTCATTTAACATCGCTGGATTAAAGTGTTTCAAGGTTGGACAGATTGGAAATAAAGAGGGATTTGAGCAAGAGTGAATGAATTATGCCGACTGGACATTAGTCTAAATTATTTATAGTCTGTATGATATGTAAAGCTATGTGGTGATTAGCAATTTAAATGTCTTGAGGGGGAGTTTTATTATGTGCTATATAGGGTATGTAAAAGAAAAATAAAACTGCTACTTGTCAGACTATGCCTCTGTAATGTGTGTTAAAAAAAGGCATATTTATTCCCACGTTGCCTCAGATGCATTAATTATGTAATTGACTGGGCGTGAAAGTGTTTTATTCGCTGAAAAGCATCAGATGCTGCAACAATCAACGCAAGTTCAAACAAAATGACACAAATTAAAGGAATATCCCAACAGCAGTGACGATGGCACTGCTCTTCATGTTGTACATGTTTTAAGTGTATTATGTAATTTTCTTACCACTGACCAGCAACGAGGAGCTATTCAGTTCATGAATAATATGCATTATACAATAATGCTGATTTTGATCCCATGTTACTGTAAAAAACACAATACAAAAATTAAGAAAAGGTTCTTTTGTTCATGGACTAATACAAATGAAACAACAACTAAATTTACTTTTTGGTCTATCAACTGCTGTCAGAGGTGAACTTTGCACTAGTATCAACATTTGTACATAGTAGTGTCATTTCAAGACTACTCAACAGCTGATTTCCGATTATGTTATGTAAATGTCAGTTTGTATCACTGTGTTTGCAAATAACAGATCAAAACTGGACCACTAAGTTAAGATTCCAATAAAAGCAAAAATCTGTATAATGTATTCAATTCAAAGTAAAAGCATCATCATCAAAATGTACTTACAGTATCAATGTATAATAATAATGGCCCAGAAAATCCTAAATTATTAGGCCACATAGTGAATTACTATAACTGGTGGGTGCATTTGTGAAAATGATTTTATTTGTGTAACTGGTTAAGGTGAAGTATTTTACAGTATATAGCCTGTTGGGTGGTGTAATCTCATTATATTTTGTACTATGAGTATTATTTCTTGTAATGACATTTAGTGAAATTTAAATGGCTGTTCAGTACAGTGTTCGTGTAAATGCTATACTATTGTCAAACCCAGCGCTAAAATAGGCTGAGTGAAAAACTTACAAAATTATATTTTACATTTATAAATCAAACTCCTGAAATATATCTGGTAGTTCTGGATTTAACCAAATCAAATTTATATGGCCTCAAAAATTAAGGATTGCTCCTTTAATCAGTATTTCACTCTGTCAGGAGTAATACATCCACCGAACGTGAGTAGGCATGTTTGTGTGTGTATGTGTATGTGTGTCTGTGTGTGTTTTATTCCACCAAAAGACTTAAATCTCTTGAGCAATTGAATTTTAAAGCAAGGTAATAAAACTGAATGATCCGCACCTAGAGGAATATTTGACATACAGAGAGAACCGGGGTGCTTATGGGATTCCACTCTGTCAATATGGATCTTAATACCACTCAGCCTTTCCATTTTATGTAGGCTCAATGTGTGTGTGTGTGTGTGTGTGAGAGAGTGTGTGTGAGTGCATGCAAGTTTTCCCCCTTTTCTGGGAAGAAGTCTCTGTATACATTTTGTATTCTACGGTGCACAGCTTAGCGTGTGTGTTTGTGTCCTTGTGTGTGTGTGTGTGTGTGTGTGTGTGTGTGTGTGTATAGGATCCTCGTAGGAGCTGCGGTGGACCATAGTGTGCGACCTGCGCCGGCCCCTGGCAACAGACTGTGAGCTAATAACACAGCAGCGGGGCTCGCAGGATTGCCTGCATGTCGGCCCCTGTGCACCGCAGTGCCGGCGGGCTGCAGCTCTCCCCTGCCTGACCCCCTGACCTCGGCCTGAGCTAATGAGCAGGTAGGACGGCCGAGCTGGGGCCTTGCAGCAGCTGAGCTTTACTCCAGGTTCCAGATGATGACATTCGTCCTCATCTCTGAGAGTGTGTGTGTGAATGTGAAGGAGGCAGCTCCGAGTGAACGCTTTGGTCTAAACATCACAGGAGGCTGCAAGGTAAACATGCAAAATCACAAGGGCTTGCACACACACACACACACATGCACACACAGAGGACAGCTGCATTAATAATTCACTAACATTAATTATGACATGCCTGTATCTCAGTCTGGTGCCATTGCTGAGGGCATGTTAATGCGACTATGTCTGTGAGGACCACCCCTTCCTTTTCTTCCTCTCTCTCTCCATCCTTTTCTCTCTTCACGGGACCAGCCACCGCTACCAGCCAGCCTTAGCCACAGGGACCTAATTAACACAACATAAATTATGGGATGCTGATAAAGCAGTCACCGGTGCCATTGCAGGGCAGCGCGCCGCTGAGCCGGCTTTCACTGTCCACACAGCAGACCGACGTGGCCGACTGTGCTTACTTGCTAGAGTGAGTCTATTTTGCTTGCTTGCAGAGATGTGGGACAGAGATGTGTGTGCGTGTCTGCTAGTGTGCGTGTGTGTATGTTCATCTATATCAGGCCAATGCCACCGCAGTGAGGGTGTGATTAACTCTAGCCTGGCAGTTCACTGAGGCTGTGCTAATTACTACTCCTTACACATTTTAATAATTTCACTGCAGACTGGTCGTCCTTCCATCTTCAATTTTTAATGAAAGGTTTTAGGTTTTTAGAAGGTTTTAGGCATTTGTTCTCACCAAACAATAATAAAAGAAGTAGTCTGTTTGGAATATAAATCACACTGAAGGTAGACAAAGAGATTTTATTCTTGTGATTTAGCTTGTTTTTTCTTTTTTAAAGGAACAGTTCAACTTTTTTTTTGCAGAGAGTCCATTCTTATGTCTCGTTATAATATTGTCTATATTGATCAGGTGTCTACATACATGCTGCATACCCAGAACAGCCTGGTGCATAGTTTGCAGTGTAATGTGTAATATTAAAGGATAGATTTACAATTTTATGGGCCAGTGTTAAAACACTATGATTTTATAACAGTTCCTTCTGCAAAGAAGAGTACAGCCAAGTGTTGTTTTAAGATAAAACATGAGGTTATCCTGCAAAAGCCCGCAGAACCCTCAAAATGTTCACCTCCTGCTTTCCACAAAACAATACATTTTTGTGCAACAGTTCCAACATCAACCCTGGAGCCATCCCGAGAAGGTGTTGAACCTGTGTGTGATGCTCACAGTGTAATATTCAACTCACACGATTTCCTTCTCTCATTTGCCACCATGGAGAACACCAAGGCTGGCTGCTTTGGGTTTATGGGGAGAAAGATCTCCCTCCTGGTAAATGTTTTAGCACTTGATCTCTTCCTGTGATGAAGATGCCTGAACATGAGACATGGATCATGACTTTAACAATCCATATTTGTGTATAGAGACACATGGTCAGAAGCTTGTATTCTTAGAGAGTGAACAAGTTGAACAATGACTCTCAAGCACTTGACTGCGACAACAGGAAGTCCCTCAGCTAATATAAACTCTTGTGTCAGTCCCACATGTTTGAGTGTGTCAGTAAACAAACATGAGTCCACACTGGAAACACGATGGCAATGTTCCTTTGTGGATTTACTGTACATACATTGAAACTGTGTTTTTGTTGTAATTTCCTGTGAAGCTTGTCGCGCTATTGACAGAAAAAAAAAAAACCTTGTAGTGTGTTTGCACAGGCCTTCGCATCCTCACAATCCCCCCCGCCCCCCAAGTTTTTGTTTTGGTGGCTCTTCAGCTTGACCGCAAGAACAAAAGGCCATTTCACCTGCAAATATATATTAATGTTGCATGGCCGAGCAAGCAGTACAAGGGAGGGAGTGGGAATTCACAGTAAAATCAGAATGGCTCAAACAGCCCCGTGTGCCCTCCCTTGAAAATACTTCTAAATTGATGTTGGACAGTTCAGCTCCAAAGGAAACATGTTAGATTATTGCATTACTGTAGGTTAGAATTCCCCACTGTGGAAGAAATGGGATTCACTGACCGGTAAAATGATGTCTCCAAAAAGTGATTTTTTCCCCCCCCTCTTCTTTCTCCCGGAGCCACTTCGCTCCTCAGCAGAGCGACTGTTAAAGCTGTGCAACGTACATTTCATGTCTGTCAGGCCAGTGCAAATTCAGTTCAGGATACAAACACAGAGGGACTGGGCCAATAATGTATTTCAGGTATCATAGAAAAGTGTGGTGAGTAGTGTCTGGAGAGCCGGCTGACCACACCAAGAATAAAAAAACTGAATGAAGAAAGAGGAAACACATTCTTAGATATTTGTTTTGTTTGTATATTATAATATAAATTTAGAATAAAAGGTAGATAAAGACATTTAAAATAAAAAAATAAAAAATTGGATGACAGACCAGCTCCGCACACACAGGCTCACATGGCATGCAGTTAAACAAGCTGCCGGTGTGGCTTCACAGTCCTCCCAAGGATGTGGGCAGCTGTCCCAGAATGCATTGTGCCCGGGGCAGACCTGAGGTGACCCATCAGCGCTCCCTGTCAGCGGCCGCAGGGAGCCAATCAAAGAGGCCACTAAAAAGGGCTGACCCTTGGGTGGGAGTGGGACCAGTGCTTTGATGATGTGGAGACCCCTAACAGGCAACATGGAGAGTGTATTCTTCTGGAATTATTTCTACATTTTACATTTTAAGTGCACAAAAAGGTTGTCAGGATCTTGTATTGTACATTGTTTAGCATTTGAAGTTGAATGGTCCCAGACCTCTGAATTTCTGCCCACATCTCAGATTTCTTTTTCTAACGTTACATTTATTCAACTGGCAAATTACTGTATTATTGAGATTAGAAAGTGTGTTTCAAAAGAGGTTAGAAGAGATTTCACCATTAAAACAAAATAAAATCTTAAAATAACACAAGACCTGTCGAAAACTATCAAAATCACTATTTCTTTTTTTTTCTCCAGTAACTCTGACAGTTTCATTTGCTGAACTGACCCAGTCACTTGTTTGTAGAAAGGATCAGCATGTGAACGTCCTTCTTATGAGCTAGGAAACTGAGGGTAAAATTAGGCTCCTCCAAACACAAAATATCTATCATGAGCATGATGTCAGACTACTGTAAATGCTGAAGTGAATACAAAATGTCAAAGTGTTTGGTTATGGACTTTTTAAGATAGCATGATGACAATTATACACACATCATTGAACATTTGATTGCAGCACAGTTGAATCAAACCAATAAGACCTGAAGTATTACCTGGATGATTAGCTGTAATTTCTGTTGCTGGGTGTTTTTTTGTTTTTTTTAGAGCCTTGAAAAATACAATAATAATATTGAAAAAAAAGCCTGCATGAGTGTTGGGAGCAAGCCTGGGAGTATATGGAGAGACGAAACAGAGTAGACAGCGAGGCAGTGGTCGATAAACTAAGACAAGATAAGAATGGAAGTCTGGAGCCATCCGTTAACTTCCAGCACTTGAGGAGACAAACCTCAGCCGTAGTTAATGTAGACATGTTGGGGACCAGCAAAGAGAGGCAGTGGACTTAAACAACACTAAGGGCATGATAGCTGTTTCTGAGAAATAAAGTGAACGAAACAGTGGGCTAATGAGCCATGAAAAGATAGAACCCACAGGCACTAACATCTCTGCCAAAAAGAGAAGCAAGTAAATAAAGTAGGGGGGGAAAAAACAAACAAACAAAGACTGTTTCAGCAGCTCTTGGCTCTTGAGGAGAATCAGGCAGTGCTCAGGTAGGCTTGTTCTCTGTTTATCCGAGAACAACAGAGAAATGGGCCGAGGTGTGTTCCTCCAGGTGCATTGTGGGCATTGCCCACGGATGCGCTGTTTGATTTGCGCTCGGCCTTGCTGTTGTGCTTGTCTGTGAGCTCTTGACATGTGCACTGCCGCATGAATAATTGAGGCCTCGCACGCAGTCAGGGTCCAGCAAGCACTGCTTGCTCTCTCTCTCTCACTCTCTCTCTTTCTCACTTTCCCTCAGTCCTCTTTTTTTCTCTCCCCCTCCTCTCAACCCTCCCCAAGTCTCTTTGTCTCACTTTTCTTTCAACTGGTCCTTGTCTGTCTCAAAAATGTTGTGGCACTATAGTTTTAGTGAAATTATACCTGAGTCGTAGTGTGTTGCTCTCTGTCACCCATTTTTTTCTGTTTTGCATTGTTATCATGTTTAAAACCTTGACTTCATTTGAACTCTTTAGGATTTGTGATGCTTATTAAGAATGCACATATGCATTCACACTGAGTATTAATCTCCCAGAAAATAGACATGTGAAAAATAGCGCTTTGATTAAAAATATATTAAAACATTTTTTTGTCCCCATAAATTATGTCCTTGGCCTTGTTTCGTCCTTTTTCAGCTGCTTTGACTGACGCACGCTTGGCAGGTCGTCCCGCTGAGTCCATACCAGAGGTTTAAGCCGGAGTGTGAGATAAAGAAAAAAGAGCCATACCTGGGTCAGACTGTTGATGAAGACATGCTAAATCAATGAGAAAAGACTGGAGGAGATGAGAACATATGAGTGGTCTGTCTCTCTGTATCTCCCTCCCACTCTCTGTCTCCCTCCCCTCGCTTTCTGCTTCATACTCAGGCCAGTACAGTTATCAGCCCCAGCAGATAAACAAGTCTGGCTGCCAGATATAACTCCAATATGTGAAACTCAATCATAACTCCGGAAACCGGCTGGGAATATGAACGGAGGAAAGAGGAAAATGAAAGCTGCCATGCCCACAGGGCAAAACCCAAGGTCCCTTTTGGCAAAGTAAAGCTCCCTCTCTTCCCTCTTTTCTATCACTTATTTATCTTAGAAAGTCAAAAAAAAAAAAAAAAAAATCACCACGCAGCAAACCTTTTTTTTGTAGCCCCCCCCTCCCCCTTTAAATTTTTTGTGAACATGCTCTCAACAGTTTTCATAGTATATAGTGGAGAAGATGTACTTGGTGTCTTCATTCTTGAGCTGAGGACACTGATAGCTGTAGGGTACACATTTCTAAAGTCTTCTTCGCTCTCCATCTTTTGCCAGTAGGATCTCTGTGATTTCCACTTGTCAGTGAAGGCCAGTCATGCAGAGGGGATGGGACCTGTGCATCAGAGGGAAAGAGAAAACTTAAAGGGAGGGAAAGAAAAAAATAAAACAAGTGTGTGTGTTGGAGGGGGGGACTAGCTTTGACTGGACTCACTCATGCTTTGACATTGACGGCCCTGGGAGAGGAGAATAGGACCGGCTACCCCAGAGGACCATAGATAGAGGGAGATAAGGAGGGAGGGGGGTGAACTGCCAGAGGCTGCTCTCGGCTTTGAAGCGGGGACTAGAAAGGGCTGAGGGCACTGTTAGCCCCCTTGAAGTGGTTTCAGCACTTGTCACTCTTTCGGGCATCGCCTAGAGCTGTGGACAGCTATGCTCTTTCAGGATGAGGTCCCACAATGGACTCTGCAGCACTGATGCTCACCTTGATGTGGTGACTTGGATCAATAGTCAGACCAGTGAGCCACTGGCACCAGCATGTTGTGATGTTAAAAAGTAGCTCAAGTGCTTCTCAATGCCTGTGTGCTGGGCAAGTGAGAGGAGGCAGTTCCTGTCAAGATCATCTCAGCAGCACACTGCAGGCTACAAAGTACTGGAAAGCCACAATGGATCAGGCTAAAAAAAAATAATAATAAAAAAAGGTTTTCCATAAAAAGACGACAATGATGGAGAGATGGAGACAGAACAGATAACAAATGGTGTTTAGATTAACAATAGATCAAATGATTGTGCTGCTGTCACTTGTACTGCCAAAGGAAAATAAAAAAAATAAAAATAAAAAAAAGATCACCACTATCTTTCTATTCAGTGCTGTGAAGCATTTTACTGTCTTTTAACTGGTTAGGTTTGTTTTATGGTACACAACTTAGCTATTTTGGTTCACTCTAATTGTTCTCATCAGTGCTATTACACTGTCAGACACATGCAGGCAGCTGTTTTATCAAAAAGGCTCTATAATATTCCCCTGTCGACAATACTGGCACCAAACAGTAGGCAAAGCAGCTCTAGGTGGGGAACAACAGTATTTAGTGGCTTCATATGAGGTTGTTTCCTCAAGGAGACCAAACCAGAGCTAAAAAAGGGGAGTAGACAGTGGACATTCAACAGCAACGTCACATGAATGCTAATGTGGCTCCCTTCATGCCAGATGTTTTAATGCACAATAACTGCTAAAGAAGTCAGCCCTGAAAGATGACGATTAAACAGGTTTACAGCAGCATTTGTATATAGACTAATAATACACAGCAAAAGTTGTGACCTTGCGACTTTACAGTTGTTAAAAGTCATATTTGAGAAGATCAATCTTTACCTTTGCAGAGACAACAGTGTTTGGTTTTGATTGACAACTGTGGGGGAAAGTGTTAATTTAACTACTGTACACATTCATTTCTGAGGTTGAAGTTTGCAGTGGTGTTGAAAAGGACTGAATTATATCGAGAGATGTTTTGAAATGTTTTCCCCAATTCATTTACAAAACATGAGAGGGAAGAATATTCAAAACACATTTCAGTGTAATGTAGTCCAGTCCAACGGATTCAACAAAAAAAGTGGCCATCATAGACTGTGCAAAGGACGAATACACAAAGGTATTACAATAGATTGCAATAGATTATATGAAAGTGCAGATAAATAGCCAGAAAACATACATTTAGTCAGTAAATATTTGTCTCTCACACACACACACACCACTGAATGTTTTCCATTTTGGAGGACAATCTTATTTATCATATATTTCTCGCTATAAAAGCCTGTATCTTTGCTTTAGTAGCCCAGCTCAATAAATAGCCTGAAATACTCCTGCTCCCAAAGTACCCACTAAGTACTATTAGTATTTACTGCCTGTGTTTCCTCTGGCCCCTCTTTCGGCCTCTCCTCTCCCCAAAGATAGATTACATCCAAGACAGCCTATGACCGATGGATGGGGGCACAATGCCTGAGCCTTTGGAGAAATATGTGCTTATGAAATCATAAATATTATCTCAAACACTAATTAGCATTAAGAGCACTGGTGATTTTATTTATCAACTTTAGCCACAATTAATAACCACAGCCTTGAGAAGAGCACAAGGCAGATAGGCAGGACATGTTTGCCGCGTCAAGGCCGTAAACCCATTACACACATAGACTGATTGAGGCGGCCCCACTGGGGGAATAAGTAATTGTGCCTGAGAAATTTTAATTGCCCTGAAATGCATTCTAAATTACACTACCTTGTTTTCAGACAGAAGTTACATGTCTGAAGGGCTGGGATTAATGGTGGAGTGTCGTGGGTCCAGTAATGGGTTGCTAAACATCAGACTCCTCTGCTTTTTTTTTTCTTCCCGCTGATTTTATCCTGTGCCTCCTCATAGAAGTAGCCTACTGTAAGGGCTCAGGTTCACTGCTGAGGCCTGGACTTTATGTGATGATGATCAGTGTGTAATGTCGCTGTTTTGTTTTAAGCTTAAGCCTTTTACTAATTACTTTTTTTCCCAGCCACTTTGGGCAGCCGCAGAGCAAAGACTTTGATTTATCACCCACCCTGTTAAGTTGATACGGCAACTTGCTTTTTTATTTACACATGGTGCGACCATAGAATTCACTTGCCACTTAAGTGCTGGCTGCAAATGATGGGAAATCTTCACAGAACCGCCCAACTTTAAACTTGTATGCGCCAAAGCCTTGGCTCCACAGGCTGCCCACTTCTTTGCCCATTTTTGGATGAGCACATGTCCGGCACTGCCAAGATGGCATCAAAACTGTTCTGCAAAAACATATGGGATATGTCATGGAGGCTACGTCCATGCAGACCATGAAAAAACAACAAACAAAAAATTCATATGTACTGTATATATATAGGACTATTGTGCTTTCATTTAACACCACTTTCCCCTTTGTTACAGAGTCATTTACGCAGCAGTGGCCATGTTGCAAAAATGTCAACATAAAGACTGACATTCTTGTTTTCTTATGTAAATTCACACGTTCAAGTTTCTGGGTGGCAAGAAAACACATTAGGAGCTGTATGAATGAGAAGAGAAATAAAATAAGAAGCTATAGAAATTCACAAGAGGACATTAAAAAAGCAGGCAGATATTAGAGTGGTATCCATCTTCTCATCTAAGTGTTAGATGCTAAAAATGTATTTAACCTGTTAATTGCCTGACTGAAGACATTGCCACTGTGAATTTTAGGGATGCTTATTGGTCTGACGGATAGTGCGCAGATCAAGGTTGAGCAGGGTTGTATTGGGGAGAGGAGATGGAGGGGATGAGTTAAGCACAGTTTAAGGAGGAAGGGGGTGAGATATCCAGGGATATGGAGCCGGTGGTGTGGGGCTACGGGCGGCTAGTGGTCTCATTGCTAATTATCTTTATTGTGCTTCTCTGGCAGTTTTTTTTTCTGTGCGGAGCCTGTCACTGGCTCTTGTGTGTGGAAAGCTCTCCAGAGCCCTCCTCAGTGGCCCTTGGCTAATAACCTCTGAAGGAATCGCTCTGAGGTCACCAGGCCTGGCACTGAAGTGTTTTTTAATTCCTGTTGGATCCATGGTACGACCGGGAACAGGTGAAAAAGGACCGGTTCTAGCAGTAATTTGTAGCTCATAGGCTTTTTAGGGAGTTCACGGAGGCTCACAGTGGGAGATGGACACCCAAAATATACATCGCAGACATGCCGTGGGCCAGTAAAAATCCTGCCTGAGAGGAGAGTGCAATGTCTTGGCTGGGAGAAACAGTCAGGCCCCAAAGGTGGACCTCTACCACACCTGCTTCACACAGAAAACCGCCTACTCTCTGATTCCCGGCATCACTGTGGGGGGGCTTGGTCGAGCCCTCCGCCTTGAAAAGTGAAGTGACCGCTGGGCAAAAAAACTATAAAAGGCTTTGACAGCTCTTGTGCTGAAGGAGGCGATTGTTGTTTTTCTTTGCGATCCATGACAAGCACGGTGTTGAATTACCTTTCATTCGAATGCCCACATGCACGCTGCTTGTCTGAGCACTCTGAGAGATTTTTGATGATTTGTGTTTCTATGAGATCTCACAACCCTGTTTTGACCCGGTGGTTGTTGCTGGCGTTTGCATCACCTCCAAATATTTTTGTGAAATTCAAGAGGGGAAACCTATCAGATGGATGAAGATTGGACTGATGTGTTTGCAGAAAATCAGTAAACAACATTAATTTCATATGAATTAATAAGGAAGTATAAAGTGGCAATTCTCACATGGTCTTTTTTTCCAAGTGATACTCACGTCAAACTGATAAACTTTTGAGGTAAAAGTAGGATATTAATCAAAGTTTTGAAGTGATGACTCAAAGTCATTTGACAGTGGGAGCTCTCCCATGCTTCATTTTTTTTCTCCATAAAATTCATTTTAAGAAAGATGCACTGAATAATTTGTCATTCTCTAGCTTTTGAGAGACTTTATTCAGACTACGTGCAGAGCTGTTTAACACTGATAGTCGGGCTCGCCTGCCAGCTCTGCAGCATAGACCTCTGTACTGTACACTTCTGCAGAATTAACACAGGAGCCAGTTGATCTTTGTCGCTTCAGGGGAAAACAGACACCAGAAGTAAAGCCAGATATAGTTTGAAAGCACCCTGAGATCATACACTGTCTTTAACATCAAAAAAAGTGTCCACATGGATATTCTTAATGGGTTTAACTTGGATGAATTATTCAAATCTTCCCCCAATGCCTCTTCCTGGCAAGTGAATGTACAACGCACAAATGGTCATAGCTAAATGAAAATCACTCTTCTAAATCTTTATTAGTCAGTTTTGCAGTGCAATCTGTCTTCTGAAACTTGATCCAAATTTTCTATAACTAATTGGACTATTGAGAGTCAATAGAAATCCAGAGTGGTGCAAACGTTTTTTTTTTCTCATTGGACTGTGATATTAAATGTCAGTGATGTCTTGAAATTAAAAGTGCACTCAACTTGATGGTATGATGTGACAGTGGGAATATTTCAGTCAACAAAGTCTGTCTTAACACATTCACTGTTTCAACTGAATCTGTGTTGAGACAATATCTCCAGACTTTCTGGTTTACACATGTGGTTTAAAAGATACTGCGTTTATATGAATGCATGTGTCTTCAGCTCGCTGATAAGGGTCATATCTTATTCCCTTTATCACTCAACATCACACAGTATATAGCACATATAAGAATTTGGGCTTGAATTATTACATCATTAATATTTTCATCTGCTGGCTGGCAAATTCAATTTGAAGCTGAGAGCGCTGCAAAATGGTGGAGAATCAGTGAAGAATCGCTCTCAGAAATGAGCAACACACCCGCCTGCTGTGAACCATCAAATCATCCTGATTGCTTGACTTTTTGATGATCCTGCCAGCTCTGCTGAAGCTCAGTGGGGCACCCACTTTGATACCCAACCCTACATGGCTTACTGTGACAACACGTCACAGGGGGTCTCTGTGAAGCTAATGTCTAATAAGGGATGAAACGCAGCTTCTGATGAAGCGACTGAGTGCCAGGTTGATCTTACAGAACTGTTCTAGGATTGGCTGTTAATGATGATGTCTTAAGATGGTTGAAGTAGAAACGTTAATGATGAGCCCTCTGCTGTTGGATGTGCTACTGTTCAATGAGATACTGCAGTTTTATTACACAAAGTGGCTTTATATAACAATAAAGGCCAACAGAATCAAATAAACTTAACATTTTATAAATTAGGTTTTAAAAACGAAAACTTTTCCTGAGTTAGGCTATATGTTTATATTCAAGGCTGGATTATCACACGGGAACAAAACCTATACAACTGCTCATAGACCTTACACATGCATGGCCTGTGGCTCCTTAAGCCTTGGATTTACTCTAAATCATTGGGTTCAATATTTAGTTATTTGCAAATGTTCACCACTGCAGTAGAAAATCATCTCTGATCACTCCTTAGTCTTGTGGCTGAAGTTGGCTTCTGTGTGAAACTCCAGTTTAGTTTGTATTGAGCTAATTTACTCTGTCAAACAACTCTTGATAGGCTATAGTAATAGTAATGAACATGCAGAAAACCCAGAAGAAGGTTGTGTTAATACAAAGATGCAAGTAGGCTACCAATTATCAACACATCTGCACATCTGACAAGTAGGCCTATCTGTTCTCAAAGGATTGAACAGACAACCTGTGTTGTCATGTCTTGTTTTGTCTGACAAGTAACAAAACAAAACAAAACAAAACCAACATGTTTGTAGGAAATTGTTAAAAATGGTTAGGCTACGGTTCATGTCCTGACAATCAACTAATTCATTCATCAATTGATTATTTTAACTTTGGGGAAAATATCAACCACGAAAATAACTGTCAAGAAGGACCAACTCTGCCATATTAGGCTGTTTTTTAGCCTCCTACATTTTCCATCATCATCATTTTCACTCATAGTTTGAATCTGGGGAAAACATACAACGTTTTTGTGCTGCCTTCAGGTGGTGCAGGAGTGCTGACATAACTTATTGTAGTTTGTGCCACTTATTTTACTTAATTACTTTTGATGCATTAACCCGATGATAGGTTTTTTTTTTGTTTTTTTTTAACTTTCCAAACTAGGCCGTCTTGCAGCGGATGCGCCGATGACGTGACGTTACGTGGCAGGTGCACGCAGCGGCAACAATGGCTGCGTCTGCAAGCAAAGGTAGGCCTAAGCTAACTTTCAGAGTGATATATCTCAGTCACTCCTGAATACAAGGACATGGTCTACACTTCATTTTAGATTGTTTTGGATGAGAACTGCAATACAATGCAATTAGTTGATTATCAGTTGAACAGCAAAATGAATTGGCAATTATTGTTTTTAAATTGAATATTTTTTTGTAATTTTTCAAACAGAAAAACTGATACAACTGATTTGATTTCAGCTTCTCCAATTTGAACATTATTCGTACCGGTGCTAAGTCAGAAAAAACTAGGACCTTAGAATCATTACAAATTCATTTTTGTATTCATTTACAGCTGTTGACATTCACCTGTAGAAATCTTATTTTAAAACATGAAAGACAACAACACAGACAATTATGCACAATGATTAGTGAAAACTAAAACTTTAAGAGTGGTTTAGAGAATACAAGAAATGTGGTGTTAAATGCTCATCATACCTTTGCAGAGATGCTCAGACTGGTCTAAACATTTCAACTCTAATCAACAGATTAATTGATAATCAATTTGATTTGTTTGTCACACTTGTGCTGTGTTTGTTTTGATTGGTCTGTTCAGCTAAAGTGACTTTTTAGCCACTGAAATCTAAACTCCAGTGGTCAGATTCTCATGTTACAAGTCTGCAAGCAAACGTCTAACTATTCTTAATGCAGATTTTATTCAACAAATAATCTTAGATTACAGCAAAAGAAAAAAAGTAAGACAACAAAGAATTAGAAAGCACTTGCTTTCGTGACATCTTCTTTTGTGTGTAACTTAAATGTGGAGCAAACAGACAATAAATGCTGCTGATGATCTCGCTGTCAGAGCCTGCCATTTCCTATGTAACAGATCAAATTATGAGAGACCTTGCAGTGAAGTGCCGGGGCTCAGCACGGGATTAGGGGCCAACTATCTCAAGGCTGTGCTTCTCAGATAACCGTACCTACAGCAACCTTTTCTCAACCACACAATTACCCGTCCGCTCCCTCCCCCAATCCCCTTCACCACCTCCCTTTTGAATTTCATCAGGGGCTTAATTAGTATACAAATAAAACTTCCCTTATCTCCCTCTCGCCCTAATTGGCCTGTCTTTAGTTATGCCTGGCGAGTGTGTGTAAGTGTGTGAGAGAGCTAGGGCCCCTGTAATTAGGGTGACCGTGTTCACCTTTCCTCTCAGACGCACGGGTGCTCAGGCAGCCTGTGGGGAATGTGGGGCTCTACATTGTGCTGTAAGCTCACATAAGTGCATGTGTGTGTATTTGTGCGTGCGGGTCTGTGTTTGGGGTGTGTGTGTGTGTGTTTGTATGGGGGTGTTGGGGAGGTGTGCTCAGGATTATTGCTCTGCAATCATTCTTGGACCGTCCCAGCGGCCTTCTCATGAGCCAGGAGGGCTTTGGGTGGTGCCGGTTCCCACTGAATGGAAGGGGCATTTTACTTTTTCATTCTCTCATTCTCTGTCTCCCCCCCACCCCCCCACCCCCCACCCTCACCACCACAACTAAAGTGTTCATCGATTATCTCGGCCCGCTTTTCAACAACTTAATATTGGGTGACAGTGCACTGTGCTCTGACTGTAATTAGAGTTCAGCTCTGAGGTGGGGGTGGGCAGGGTTGTGGGGGGGCAATTAGAACCCTTTGTTATTAAACTTGATTCATCTTCCTCCTGCACGGCTCTGCTCTGCTCTGCTCTGCTCTGCTCTCCGCTGCTCTTGGATGCTTACCAAGGGTATCGGGCCATCCGGCCTCCTGAAATTGGCTAACCCGCAAATTATCATGTTTGCTGCTAGAGACCCCCCCTCCCCTCCCCTCCCCTCCTCCCATCTGCCCCCGCCCCCTCCACCCTTAACCCTTCCTCCTGCTCCCCTCACGACGCCAATAACACACAGTAATAACTGTAAAGATCCCCAGTCAAATCCACTCACATGCCTGGACTAAGAATCACAACAGAAGTCCTCAAGAGCCACTGAGGACACGCCCTTTACTGTACGACTGCACATCACGATGAAAGTATTTTATTTTATTTTATTTATTTTGATGTCATGCTGTGATTGTCATTTCTAATTAATATTTCAGTTACAGACACTGTAAATTTTACATCTGCCAATGGAGTTGTATTTTGCATTTAGTTTTATTTTTTTTGGTCAGTGTCTTGGAAAAATTTCAGATTTAGGCACCAAGCTGGAAATCTGGTAAAAAAAAAAGAAAGAAGTATTAATCGCTGAGAACATTATTGAATGACAGCATTTTTTTGATTGGGAAAAAAAAGGCAAATGTTGATGATGATCACGGATAAAAAAAAATTCCTAATAGTAACATAATATGATAACAAATTCAGTCATTTGCGGCCTTGACTGATGTACATTTTGTGTTTTATTTAGTTTATATAATAAACCCGACAGCAGCTTTAGTACTGACTTACATTTGACCATTTGGCCTTCATTCAATCCATGTTGTTGCTAGTTTTGACCTTTGTCTCAGTCAGAAGTTACTTGGGCCCCTTTAGGCTTCAAAGCAACTTTTTAGCTTGGTTAAATGCTTTTTATGTCTGCATTTTCCACTTTTAGGCATTACACACGAGCTGTGTAAGCACCAGGCGTGTTTAAGATATTTTGAAATACACACATAACATACTGTAGGTATTCCAAGGCTTGTGTGTAAAGGCACTTTTTATTTAAAGAAGACCATGTAGTTAAAAAAAAGAAAAGAAAATCTGTTCTGCATTATGCCTCGCTCCAGTGAAGACTAGTGACTCAGCTGTGACTTAATTGATGTGCAAACACATATTTCCAAAAAATATGGTTATTAAGTCTATTGCAGTGAAGACTAAACAATTTCCAGTTTAGTTAAACATTAGATTATTTCTCCTGCCACCACTGAAGCAGTCTCATCGTTATAATAACCAGTTGCAGGAAGTTGCAGTAAAGAAAAGTAGATTTCCATGTCTTTAAAGTAGATTTCATCAGCATGATAAACATTTACCTTGAGTAGAAATCAATACAATAGAAATCAAATCAAAGTAAGCAAAGAGCTCTGGAGGTCGCGCTTCAGCACTGATTTTGTTTGTGTTAAGTGTGACCTCAAAATCATCCTGTGGGCTCAGTAATAGGCCAGTCTGACTCAGGCAGATGTCTCAGCACACACACACACACACACACACACACACACACACACACACCGCTGGGGATCTCTTTACAAAAATGTGGCGAGGAAGTCCTGGCAAATCTTTTAATCAAGCAGATTTTGAGCTCTATTAGTTACAGAATCCTGGAACCGTTTTATTTTAACGGTTATCTCACTCTGTTAAATAGACCATTTGAAACTTGGTTCAGGAAACACGACTGCGGTCGGTAGCATTAAGGGAATCTAGATGTCGGTGCTGTGAAGAGAGTGAACTTCCTCCTCCCACCACCGCCAATAAAACTGTCAACTTTGCGTTCTCCGTTTCTTTGCTGCACCAAACATTGTTAGTTTGAAGAGGCGATGTGAGTTGACAATATTCTCTCCCTCTTCTCCCTTCCACTCCGGCCGCCTCCCCAACCCCTGTATATATCCCCATCCCCTCCTCCCTCCCCACTCTTTGTCTCCTCCAGAGTCTCCAGGAGCTTGATACGGAGCTTATGGGGAAAAGGAGGAAGATCAATCCTGGTGTCAGCAGCTCAGCACACATCTCTCCCAGTAACGGCAGGACAAGTGTCAGCTGGAGGAGAGGCAGCCGCCATGCAGAGAGGGAGAGAGAGAGAGAGAGAGAAAGAGAGTGAGTGAATGAAGGGAGAAGAGAGGATGGTGGTGGTTGGGGGTGTGGGTGGGGGGGTGGCGGTGGGGTGGGATGAGAAAGAGAGCCCTCTGCATGGCAGCCAAGCGAGTGAGCAAGCGAGCGGCGCAGCCCAAGGGAGTGCACCTCCAGTAGACAAAAGATCAATTCTCTCCATTTCACTCTCAGCTCCTGATAACAAGCAAAAGTTCAGCAAGCCCAGGAGCTGTCTTGCCTTTGAAATGTGCATTCTGGTGTGTTACACACATGCCGTTGCACAGTTACACTTTCATACGAGTGGCCTGCGCACACAAACAATCACTTACTCGCACGTTTAAATTGAGAGGGCCCGGCCGTTTTACCGGAGTGATTAGAAATAATTGTTATGTATTTGTTTTCTAGACACGAGAAACAATTAGTGAGTCGGGTCCATGATGGAACAGCGGTGTCTACAAAGGACTTGGATCGGGTTAAATGAATACAGAGAGTGGTGGTTATGTCTTTGAAATCCTGGATACAGTCATTGTTTCCTTGATGAGGATACATGTTCTCCAAGTTTGTCATCAGCAGAGTCCAACACTTTTGATTTGTCCTTCCTGCAGCAAAAACAGCATCCTCCAGTTTGCATTTAGTTCAAGATAATAAAACAGACAGTAAGAGAAAACAGCACCAGACAGGAAGCTGTTGCATTTGGTCAGAATCAAAACATAATTTGTGACAGCGTGCCGTGCCAAGGGTGTGCGGTTTGGATCGTGATTGCGGGTAACATTGTTATTGGCAAAGGGCTACGGTCAGTCAAACCAGAAACATGCATTTTGAAGAGCTTCATTTTGTTTTTCCTGCAGACACAAGTGTTATTGATAACATTCTCATTTGGGGGAGTTTATGGAATATATTGTTTCCTTCCTGTTTGTGCTGGTACTCGAGTCACAGCACTTGTTTTTGTTTAAATTTTGAAGAGTTCCCCCCTAAAACCACATGTTTGTGGCCGAGCCCTAACATGTTTCTCATTAAAAGAAACAACTTTTTTAAACTTCTAAATTATTGAAATGAATGTGATGAGATGTCACATTTATGTCGGCTGTTCCTCGTCCAACTCTGACACACACCGAGTCTGAGCATCCGAAGCTTTTGTACCTTTTCCAGTTCGCATAAAACTCACATTTATCCAGGTCAAGTAAAAAAAAAAAAAAAAAAATCTAAAACGCGTTGCCAAGGTTTTAGTACTTGAAAGTCAACAAGCAAATTTCACGCAAAAGTGGCCAGAGTTTATCTCATTTCCCTGTTTTGTGTAACTTGATGAGTCCTCATTGTCTATTTTGATCGTTTCTCTGTCCGTGAAGGTCCGTAAATCTCTGCTGAATTCCACGGAGGCTGATGGTGTGTGACAGTTCTGTAGCTGGTTCTGTTTAAGACAACCACAAACACAGAGCAGTCCTGTGGAGGTTAGAGCCTTGCCACTTCTCATCAGAGTGAATCCCAGAGAGAGGGTCGTTCTCCGTCGGTATTCAGGACAGTCACTGACCCTCTGCGATACAGTGGACTGTTTTCACGGAGGCTTTGGCCTGCTATTCAGGAAAGCAGATAGTTTGGAACGAGTGTGATTTCCAACCTCCTCTTGCCTGGAGTCCAAATGTCATAACAGTGTCTGTGTAATGTACCCAATGATTAGGTTTCTCTCAGGGACCCCTATCCATGGCCTCCAACAGATGGCCCGCACCTCCTTGTATATGCAGATTTATTCACGTGCAATGTTTACACATATCGTCATTATGTGGACATCCATAGCTAAATAAGCAGTTAATTGAAGCAAAAGCTGTCAACCAGTCAGTGTTGTTTTTGTCATGTTCTGGCTGAAAGGAACAACTTGCAGAGAGGGACAGCCCAGTATCACACAATTGACCTTTTACATGATTTGCAATTACTGGAGAGTGGAGAGAAACGGAGGGGTCCCTGTAGTGCAGCTGTCTCTGCTGTCTCCCCTCCAGAACATCTGCCCATCGAACGTGGCAGCGGCTCCTCTTTCTCCCCGTGAGGTCGCCTGCCCTGCCCGCGATGGGCAGGTGTGTGCTGGGCCAGGCCCCTCTGTCATTAAGCGGCCCAGCTGTGCTGTCACGTCTGGCATAGAGGCGGGTGTCATCCATGACCCTGTCTCAGCTCCCTCGGAGGGGCACGCACAGACCTTGACAGGGCAGCTGAGGGTAAAGCCACGCATGGAATATCTATGAAGGACGGCCATGTCGTCCCCTCCTTGCACCCTGGTGGGCGCCACCTCCACATGCTTGCCTACCCTCCTGCCAAAGTGCAGGATGGGCCCTCATCAGCCGTGTCAGTCAATAAAAAGAGAACATCACACCTCCCCTCCTGCTGTGTCCTGTGTGTCTTTTCAAAAGAGAGTAACACACTTGGTAAAAAGGACAGAACGCAGTGAAGAGGTGAGGAACAAAAAACAGATTCACAAGTTTTATGTGAAATGAGGTAAAAGCAGCTCAGTATCACAATGAACAACCAACTTGTTCATGATTTTTGTATTAATGTTTTCAAAATCCAAATGATTCTGTATTTTAACATGGATATTTTTAGGGAAAACACTTCTCATCTCTATAACTGGCAAGGCTGCCACCTAGAAATGCTCAGGTGTCGTAGTGTTGCATGCTCAGTAGCAGCAGTGTGATGATGATAATTGGTATTTATTTCCCTGAAGGCTGCACCAGAAGCTCCGTAATTCATGATATCATGAAGAGTCAGCGCCATATTTCATATACTCTAAGTAGCTACTTTAAGTACTTGATTTTGTTGGGACAGACTAAACAGCCATACTGACGTGCCTCTGACTTCTCCCTTCAGCCTTTTACCCTCACCACCGAAGGAACCAGCGTCTTCAGTGAGGGAGCGGTTTGTCCTGGGAGTTGATGGCCAAGCAGATCCGTCCGCGCCGCCCGCCTGCATGTGCATGTAAGAAGCAACCTCTGTCCAGCAGTGTTTTCCTTTTCCTCCGTATTTGCTGACTATTCCTCTTTCACCTGCAGAGTGGTAAAATTCCACTCAGTAACTTGATGCAGATAAGGCAGAGAGAGGGACAGATATTCATGAGACATAAAGAAAAGAGGGACTGGGATTGAGACGGATGCTGCTGCCTGAACACAAAGGTCAGCAAACAGGAGTTGAGATATCTATCATTAAGTGACCATCAGTGGTTCAGGTTGTGGAAGACGCCTTCTGAAATCAATTGTTATCACACTGAAACATACTAGTGCTGTGATCAGAGCTATGCAGAAGAAGAGATCAGATGAAAATCAGTAACTGATTTTTGGAAAGTGGGAGGGGAGGAGAGGAGGTGGTGGTGAATTCTCACAGACAGGCCATGTTGCACTGTCTCAGCGCTGCCAAAAGCTGAATCAGAGGGCTAGGATTTTTAGAGGAAAGATTTTGTGCAAAAGGAGGGGCAAGCAGAACTGCTTTTAATATAACGAATCTTGCACAGCATGATCATGTATTGTATAACAAAACATTTGTCAGAGAAAAAACAATTTGCTGATCGATGGCGGCGCATTAATGAAATACAAATGCAGCTCTGAAACGCCGCTTCTAATTTACTCACACATCTGCACACTCATCTCCCGTAGAGCAGATGTAAAGAATGAAAGAGTCACGCTGTCGCAGTGCCAGGACCCCGAGAGATATGCTCGAAAATGTAGTTTGCACGATACTCTGATATTCCCATGCACTCCTCTGAAGTGGGGGACACAGTAGAGACACGTAGGGGGGGGGGTAACTGCTCTGCCCCTTTTGGCTCAGCTCTTCCATCGAATTGTGCAAATATTCCCAAAGGCAGCTACAGTTATTGGAAGTGAGAACGAGCCAAGGGTCAAGTAATTGTCATGAAGATTGTGTTGTTTTTCCTTCAATGGATATTATTGTTAAGTGTAATGTGTGCAGGATGCTGAACTTTGACTCCAGGGTTGAGTGTCTAGCCAAACTAATCATGCCTCTGTGCAGGCCTGTAGGAATGTGTGCAGACAGAAAGACCTCAATTTGTTATTTGCTGTACTTAACAGTAAATTATTTACACAAAATGTTGCCCTGGTTTGTTGTGGTCACTGTAGCTTCATGATCACAATTTTATATCATAATCTTAATATTCTTTTTAATATGGTTTTTAGGCTCAGAAATTCGACAAGTGGCGCAGCTTGCATGTGTTTTCCCTTTCAAGTGACACTGATACGATGGCATGTCATTACACTTGTCTAGAGCATCAGCCTAAACAGGCTCCTGTCTCTCAAAACATCGCTGACAAGTTGTCAAATCCTGCTTGTCAAATTTTTTGTCCGTCAGGGAAAATAAATTCTTGCCCTGCATATTCCAAAGATTTAATGAGTGAATTCTGCTGCTGTGTCTATCTATGTCTTGTCTCCTGATGTCAAAAACGTTGCCAGAAATTTAGGACTTATCCTTGACGGTAAATCTAAGCTTAAATACGTTTTTGCATTTCTGCTGAAGTTCTCCAAAATAATATTTCTACGACTACTGCTTCACCTCTGTAAAATATCTCTGTTGCCTGTGCAGAAGCCCAAAGATGAAGCAGCATCACACTTCCATCATAACGCTTTTCACCTTTTGTTTGGGTGTAGCTTGTAAAGTGTGCTGAGAATTCTTAAGCCATGTTGGGTATAGCTACTCCTGCAGTGTAACCAGTCTGAATGTGTTAAAGTTTACCCTCAGACTTAGAGTGACTGGGGGGACTGAAAGGATAAATTCTCCCTAAAAATAGAACTTATACACAGTAATGTTACTACTCCAGTGAATCAGTTTCTTCTCAAACAGCAGTCCACAGTCTCATAAATAAACAGCTCTGTCGACGGGACACTGGATGACCTTGATGTGTAACTTTAGGGATGATCAATACAACAGAAATACACTTCATTTTTAATGTTTTTATTCCAGTGAGCACCCAAAGCCTTAATTAAGTTCACAATACATTCGTCATATCTGTCAAGCATTTCTAAAAATCACAATGCTGCACACAAACCGGAGCGCACCCTTTAAATTTCTTTTGACCAGCAAGAAATCAGGAATGTGCAGATGTTTGTTTGGTCATTTTTGAGTTATTGGATTTTTTTTTTTCAGTGTCAGTAGTGTAATTCCCAGCCTCACCTACAGTGTATACACACACGTCTGGTGTTATTGGCAGCGCGCCTTCATCCACCGACACCTCCAGCCTCCCTGGTGGCCTTTGTCACAGAAGAAAGAGAATGATCAATATCCCAGTTAAACTAGACTTTCAAAGCTGATCGTAGGGCCTCGTTCTGGGGCCTTCTTCTTTAATGAATTTTCTTTCATTCCACACAAGTTTTTAAACATCAAACAATAAATCGGCCAGGGCACAGTAAAATATTTAGATCTATTGACTGTGTTTGAAAAATGTAGAGGGCAAAAACTCCAGTGGTTTGATGCTGATACATTCTGAACACTTTAATCCACCCGAGTGTTTCCTTTTATCTGCCTGGGTTTCTCCAAAAGAGGGGAAAAGGGCCTCAAGAATGTTCTCAAAGATCCAGCAACTCTTTCTTAAAAGCTCCTTACCTTCAACTGCTCTTCTCTAACACAGGGACTGTCTGTGTACTTGATACCAAGACACTTATTAAATAAATAAAAATAGATTAGAATTAAATAAAATAACATACATCTATGGCACACTAAATCATTGCTTCTGTGAGAAGAAGTGACGGTCCACCTTAATTAGCAGGACCTGTCATTTTTTTCCCCTCTTTTTTTATTTTTTATAATGTGTGACATTAAATCTCCAGTTAATTCTTTAGTCTTATGGAACCATCATTTCCTCTTGTCGATAAAATCTCACATGTGGAAATGTGTTGTGTACAGCATGGCAGTGTGACATTACAAAGTTTGAGAACATCTGTTTTTCGGCACTGACAGTTTATTGTGGTAGCGTTGCATTTCGTCATCCTCACCCCCAAAAACAAACCCTGAAACAAAGAGGTAATAAAAATTACATCTGTGGTAAGAAGCCCCATTTGTTTTTTTTTTGGTGGAAATGGGTTTTTACAAAATATCTTTATGCTGCCATGAAAGGTCCCACAAACAAAAAAAACAAAAAAAGGAATCAGGAGGATTCTGGTGTAGAGTTATCTAAACTACCTTCTGTCTTTCAATATTGACGGGTTGTTTTCAGATGGTACAAGCCAGAGATCAAACAGAAAATACGTTATGCTGTAGAGACATTTCATGAGACTCAGCGAGTTTGAGCAGAACAACGTTTCAGTCAGTGTGTTGTGTGTGTTTTCATGCACATCAGAGGATGGTGTTTTTTTTTTATACCATTCTCCAAAAACTTTTATATATGTTGAATTAAATCTCTGTTTTGTTATTTTTGGTCAAAGTCACATTCAAGGTGAATGCCAGGGCTTTGGTTTGACCCCTTGTGGAGCCAATCTTCCTAATGTCGTAATAAATTGTGCTGTGAATGTGTGTGTATGCATGTCTTTGCATGGCTGGTGTGTGCACGTGTGTGTGTGTTTGGCTGGCGTGACAGCCCGGCCTTGACGTTAAACATCTGTCGGGTGATTCATTCGGCTGCGGATGTGCAGTGACACCGAGGCACATCTGCCGAGGTGCGGGCGATCCCTGCAACCTGCCCCTCCTAAGGCCCCAGCTTCACCACCCAAACCACTTTTCTGACGATTGCGTCATTTTCCCCTCCTCTCCACCGTGGCTAGTTCACAAAAGTGACATCCTGCTTCTTTCCCCAGTTGTGCACGCTGGAGAGCACCAGATGCATAGCCTTGGGGAGAGGTAGAAATGGCAAACACAATGAAACTCAAGAACCTGGGAAAGAAAGCGACCGCAGATAAACCTCATCTTGTCTGTTTTTCCTTATGGTAGAATTAACACGATGTTAAAGATGCTTTACTTTTTTTTGCATTTTAAACCCTTAAAACACAGTGGACAAGACAAGTGGGAAATTAGTTCACAAGACAACCAATATAAAATAAATTTTAATAATAAAAAGATTCCAAATATTTACTGTTTCAAGCCTCTCAGATGGATGGATTTGCAGTTTTTTTTTCACTGCTATTAATCTTTAAATATCTTTAGGTTTTGGATTGTTTGAAGGTCAAAGACAAGCAGTTTGAAAACTTGTAATGGATGTTTGTTTTTTGTTTTTTCCCGTTCTGTAGACATAAACAACAACGAATCAGAAAAAAAACCCGAAAAAAAAAAAAACGCAGACACAATAATTGATAATGAAAACAACAGTTAGCTGCAGCCCTGGACAAGATTATTTTATTTTGGCACAAAATCAGCATCAGAATATATTACATACTATACTAACTTGAGAGATGTGTTCAGTATTCAATGAGTCATTTCTCCAGTCTACTTTAAGAAAAGCCATGTTAGATAGAGTCTAATAAATTTATTCCACCGAACGGAAAGATTGAGAAATCATTTGAGTTTAAGTGACAGATGCTTCTCTTCACTACTGTGCGGCGCATTGTAATCACTTGAATGAATACAGCTTGACTAATTAAGGTTATGCAGTTGGCTGGCTCTCTCCAAACAAAAGCCCAAGTAATGTGGATTGTGTTGTAGAACAGCCCCCATAGTATAGTGCAGATGAGAGCAGAGTTGATGTGCTGCTCAGTCTGATGTGTCAGTCGGAGTAAGTGCTAGAAAGATCAATCAGTCTAGCACTTGATTTTCAACATCACATTCATGTTTCCACTTAGCTAAAGATACAATTTTGGTGCGGGTTAATAAGCTCGTAAATTGATTTACTGTACTGTCAGGCTGCATCGCTCTCAGCCCCGCTGTTACCATGACGAAAACACTGAGGAATATGACTGTAACAAATTAAACAGAAAAAAAGCTGATGACTAACAAACACAGCCAGGGCAGATGATGATGACTGAAATGCGTTGGATAGCCCGTTCCTGAGCTCGCTGTGCATGTTTGGCACAGATAGAGTCCAAGGACGCACAAGGCCTTTGATCCTGTCTCTGGGGCGTCCCAGATGTTCCAGCACAGGGCAATGTCAAGTCTGGTTTATTTGCAGAGGTAATGCCCAGCCATTATATCTACAACTCATCCATCAAACAAAAAAGGAACATTTCAGGAACGCTTTTTTCTTTGCACGACTGAGCAATTGAGGTTTGTCAGTAAAGGGAGTCTTGATAGACCATAACCACATCTTCAGCTACATGTGCTTTAAAGGGCCCAGGACACAATGTTTAGAGAGGGCACCCATGGGACATTTCCTCTCCTAGTTAATGCAGATGTCTGAGGATATTATCTATCATGTGAAGTAAAACTAAATGGGATTTTTCATTTCCATAGATGTCACTGATGTAGAAGTTGTCCTTCCTGAAATCCTGAATGATTTTAATCATAAGGAACTCATTTGAGTGCACTCTGACTGACTGAACAGCTTTGAAATTAGTCACAACCAGTAGGTGGCAGTATGATACCTGAATCTACAACTTTCCAAATCAAGACTCTTCAATCATCACTGAGAATAAGAGCTATGACTATTTCAATTGACAACTTATACAATATATCTGCTCTAATAAATATACACAAAGTGGTATTTGATATTACTAGATATTTAACTATTTGATTATTATATTCCATTACACGTCAAACATTCATTTTCTAATACAAAGTCTGATTTGGCCTTTTTGTAACAGCACAGAATAAGAGCAGACACTCTCTATCCAGCTGTATTATATGCTGATCAGAGATTTAGGCTTTAGTAATCAATTCGAAAAGCAAAGGGGAAAACATATTTTATATCATATAAAATACTCCAACATCTGACTGAAAGGTCAGCCTGAATTTTATCATGATCTATTGATTTAACTGTGAATGACATGCAGAGTGTTTCCAATCAGCTTTATACAGTGTGACTAATGACTAATGCGCTGCTTAAAAACCACTCCCATCCTTAGGCTAAATTGCTTTCAAATAAAACTTGATGGGATATAGTTTAAGATGTGGAAAGTTTTTTTTTTTAGCTTTCTTTTTTTAATATATATATATATATATATTAGAAAGATTCATCAATTATGAAACATTCTTTACATAGAAACATTTTGTTTCCGTTCCTTTTCAGGTCAAAAACAGTGAGGAAATTTTCTCAAGCTTTCTCTGTGTAAATAGCTGAACAAAAGCGCTTACCTTTGTCAATTTAAAATAAAGCTGCTCTGGCAGTTCACCCTTTTTGATATTTACAACATCCTCCACTTTGCAGCCCCAGTGCAGTATTTACCTTTAATGCTCTGGATCTTTTGTAAATGCTTTCTTCCGACATTGACGGTATCACTCTTCCAACTGGCAGGGCGAAGGTGTAGGGCATTGTTGTAAATGCATATGTGACACCATTTTCCCTTCCAACTATAGCTTCAATCCCCACTGAAAGCAATTAAAAGGTAGCTGAAATCCAGAGGACCTAATGGGTTAATTTCTGGGCTTGTTGCTTCGGCAATCCTAACACTGCAGATTCTCTTTGTTTGTTTCGCAACTGAGCTCAAGGTGGACTTTTCTTTATTGACTCTTGTCAAGTCACAAAATGATGAAACTTGTGGCTGCACTGAAAACAACAGGCCTCCTGGATCAGACAGAAATGAGGGACGCTGAATATTTTTGTAGCTTATTAAGTTGGTTCTCAAAATGTATTTCCTTCAGTTTTTAAAAAAGGGAAGGCACTTGTACAATCTGCAACATTCACTGCCTCTACTCAGAATTAGAGATTTATTTTCTGAGGAGGAAAAAAAATCAATTAGTGCTAAATTTATTCATGGATTTCTGCGATCAATGCGAGTCCACTCAGAGGGGCTCGGTGGGACCCAGTTCATCCCAGTTAATGTGTTTGAAGGGGAATTACCATTGATGTTGTTTTCCCTTCCTCTCAGGTCAAAGAGCATCTCGGAGCTGTCACGGCCTGCCTGCCACACGGGAGGAACTTCCCTCCGGTCCTCGCCGATACCCACAAGGCACCTGGACAGGGGAAGAGGATGGCGAGGTAGCAGCGGTTGATGTGGGGAAAAAGACAATCAGGTCGGTGTGCTGTGCTGAATCTAACACACCCACTGTCAGGGAGTCTCTCACTAGAGCTAATTGTGAATCCAATCAAGGCTGGGAATACAGCCTATTGATTTACCCCACTAAACACACACAATAAGCAAATACAGAGGGAATACATTATGTGCAGATTCGCTCACAAATGGCTTTTATGTCCGCAGAATATTCATATAATCTAAACTCTCACTGCCCGTTATACTGATCTGCTAGGTGTAAAACAGCTGTTCCTCGCACTCTCTTAATTGGCTGCAGCCACTGTAATTTTAATTCACATGAACTATCATGACTTCTTGATTGTTTTCATAATTCCTGCATACTTTATAATGCTGCTGCGAAAGACATGCGGTGAGATCCTCTGAAATGTTCCTTCAAGGATATTCTTCTCGCTCTCTGTATTGATTTCAAACAGTTCCTGCACACAGGCTATATTTCAGGTCAATTAGACATATTTGGGCATTTGCAAATCATTTTTTTTCTCTCAGATCCTGGGGCTCTAAAACTGCACTTTTGGCCCTAACAGCACTGCTCAGATTCTCTGTGGAGCTTGACATTTTGATCTGCAACAGAGACTAAATGATAACCGTTTCCTTGTAAATACTGTTGCCTGCGGGGGAGGGTTTAAATAGACCAAGAAGGACTTTTCACTCACTCACTTGTTTATATTCACAACTCATCTAAATATGGACAGCTGAAGCATTTAGAATATAGTGTGCATTGCATGCAGCAGCGTCAGGCTTCAGAGTACAGTAAGTAGTGCAAGGGGAGACCCGTAATTACAGCAAATTATTGTCAGTAATTTTCTAAATTCCTCTGCTTTTACACTTACAATTATGTAATTATGACCTTTTCCCAGAAAGATAGCAAATAGGTTGTGATTGTTCAGTTCGGGGCTTTGTTCGCCAGACAGTGTAATTCCAATATCTTTCTTTCTGTCACTCTCTTTGTTTTGTTTTTCTTTAAAGAAAATGTCTTTAAAGTTTGTTTTTTTTCTGTTCATGTATGAAAGAACAAGCTGCCTTTGTTTGAAGTGTTTGGTCTTGGCATCTGTGATCACTCTCATCAGGCCTCTCCTCTCGCTGAGAGCAAAAACTCTCCAATTCATTTATTTTTATTTCAAACATATCATTGACTGCTGTCTGATCTCGCATCCACATCTAAGAGAAAGTATTTATTTGAATCTAACTAACGCCCCTCTCTTCAACAATTTTAAATATAAATGGA
Source organism: Trachurus japonicus (assembly GCF_045865225.1). NCBI lineage: Eukaryota > Metazoa > Chordata > Actinopteri > Carangiformes > Carangidae > Trachurus > Trachurus japonicus. The sequence continues at coordinate 23,218,723 of NC_140907.1, forward strand.
GGAGGAATCGATTAGTCACTCACTGATTTTTGTATGTTTTCCCCTCATGTCTGAAAAAACATAAAACGAGTAAATAATTCCTTTTACGAATAAGTGCGGAGACGGGATGGAATACTTATTTTTGCCTTTAGAGAAAGTCAGTGCTGGAGTTTGACCCCTGCGTATTGTCATGACAACCTAAGGTCTCTGGCACTTCATGGCGAGTATATGACAGCATCCTCCTACTACCGTGAACATGGTGAACCGGCAGCGCCCACACAGGGGAAGATTTACATAAACACTTTTTAATTGAGCTGCAAATGTTGTCATAAGATGGAGTCATTATTTTAGCACCCCTAAGGGGAAAATCTGCTCGTACAAAAAGAAAAAGAAAAAGTCAGCCAGTCACATTACTGTATGCCCGATGTGAGGGCTACACAGATAGGATAATATTACACTTTTACAGTGGCGCTCTGAGCCTTTCCCAGATTGCTGATAGTGTTCAGCGGCTGGCTCCAGGGAAAGATTGCTCCATGTCACATCCTTATCAAAAGAGCGTTTTGTTCCTTCTTGCACATACAGTTCTTATTCCACGGGAAGGCCTGTGATCTGTTATACGTGTGTAGATCTTTCTTCAGCACACCCCCCTCCATCGCTCCGCTGAAGATCAATTGTGTTTGTACTGTATGTGAATGTGTATCAAAGAGTCCCCACAGTCAATGCCTCCACTTATAAGGTAATGTACTGACACAGGAGACTCCACGGGGACTGTGCAGAGCTCTCTGTGTAGCAGAGGGAAGGGTTTGGAGGAGGAGGAGGAGGAGGAAGAGGAGGAGGGGGGGACACAGCAGTCATATAGCGTAGGAGGAGGAAGCTGGATTGATAACACACACACACACACCGCTTACACAATACTATCTTCAAGTGGAAAGCAAATATATACCTACATGCAAAGCGACGTATATGTACGTATGCTGTCAGAGGCTAGTTTCAACATGAAGGGCTCCTGACCTGAGTGTTATAGCCACGGTGATTAATCTCCCATCGAACACCTATTCTGTTCCACGGAGCCACGGGGGAATACACTGTCAATGAGAACTTTCATAGCAGCAAAAACACTCACCCAGTTGTTTTATTAATCCTTCAGACTTATGAAGGCAGCTGTCCATGCAGGAGGGGAATTATTCCCATGCATTTCAATATCATATTGACCTTATAACTAGGCAAGTTTAAGTCATAAATCCATAGTTGCTCTTGTCTGAGAAGTGGGTAGCCCCGGTGCTCACCAGCTCCTCCTTCCTGCACTCGCTCTCTCACAGCTGAGGTGGGAGGCAGGTCAAATACAAGGCTGGGGTTTTTGCTGGATTTAACCCAGCCAAAGGACGGAGAGAGGTGGGAGGATGCAAGTGATGGTCCGTGCCTGTATGTGAATGTATGGGTGTTTAAAAGCAATAGGATGTAGGGTGCATTGTCCTTTTTGATGTGTACGATGTGCTTTTCTCTCAGTGTGTGTGTGTGTGTGTCTGTATGAATGTGTGGATACGTGAGCAGTGACAGAAGGTGACCCCCTCTGTCAGTGGTTTATTATGTCCGGTTCATTTGCTAGGCCAGACTCCATTGGCTGTCAGTTTTACTGCCTGACTGTGTCAGCTGGACAGTGTTAAGTCTGATGGAGTGTTTTTGCCTCTGAAGCCATCCTGAACAGAAAGGCAGGGAGAGCAATATAACAGGCTCAGTGACAGGTTCTCAAAACAGGCGGGCCATGAATATGCAAGCTCCTCCACAAACAGCCAGGAAAAAAAAAAACTGCTTGATGTGGCTGAATCTGAAAATAAGCAATTTTGCCATCCTCAAGCAGCAGCACTGACACTTTCAGCATATTTCTCTGAGAGTCTCACTGTCTCCTCAATTTTATCTCCGCAGCAGGAGTTAGAGGACAGAGTTTCTCCCCTGTTTCATCACTAAATATTAAATAATGTTTCACTTTACTGTCACAACATAATGAAAACAAGAAAGACGTGTGCGAGGGGATAAAAAGAAATCACAATCGGGTGTTTTTGAGAAGTTATGATATCTGTGCATTTTTTAATTATGTGGTTTTGCACAAGTAACATGTCTTGATCGATTGAGATAAGGACCTCCTCTCAGCTCCAAATGTGCCTCCACCCCTCCCCTGTTTAATGCAAATTAAGCAAACATGTGCCTTTGATATTGAAATGATCCTACTGCATTCCTACAAACATTTCAGCCGACGAAAAAGAAAACTGTGTGTGCACTTTCTTACTGTAAGTTACATCTACCTCGCCACAGCCCCAAGTTTCTTTGGGACCTAGAATTGCTATTTTTATTTGTTAAAAACAACAGATATAATAGCTACAAATTATATTAAAATGTTATAGCAAGTTCAAAACACAGTTTCACTCATGTTATATCAGGATTTTGCAGTTGGAATAAAGACAGCAGAACAAATCTGACTAAGGACAGGTAACTGTGACAATGAGCTGAATTCAGAGCTAATGATTACTCTCATTACAGATTAGTATTTAAATTATTTCCCAATGTTTGTCAATTGTTTGATTTTGTAAGGCAATAGTGCCACACTTATTGTTTACTATAATGTAAGTCAAGAAAAAGCAGCAATCTTGCACTTCCAAAAAAATTGAAGCTTCAAATTATTGATATTTCTGCATGAAAATGTTCTGTAAATTAATTTTCCATTAATATACTAATTGATTACTTGAATATTCCTTGTAGCATTAATACAGTATAGTTTTTGATCCCGTATTTTGAGGATTATGAATATGTTTTTCTATTTATCCCTCCAAGCCAAACTCAAACTGTAAATGTCTTGACACACACAGATGCACAAGATTATTATAGTTTGTTAAAAAAAAAAAAAGTAACATGAAATTGAGCACAGTAAGAATTTGATTCCAGCTTCGAGTTCATGATGGTTTTTAATGCTGCATATAAAATGTACAATAACCAGGCCTACAAGTGCATCGTTGGTTATAGAGGACATTCACAACCTGGTGGATTTACTGAACCGGGTTTATACTGGGGTTTGTAGAAGCATTAAGTCAGTGATGTTGTTTTGGTGTACATGTGCTTAAACAAGACAAATACAACGATAACACTAAAAGTCATAGTAGTCTTTCTGTGGCTCCCAGGAGCATCAGCCTTGTACACTGTATTGTTTGTTTTTCATACTTAGTGTCTTTTCAGGACACCGTGTTGTGTGACCCTGGGGGTTCGCTCTGTGAGATGATAACAGAACAGTTTGCACGGGACTGGATGGAAGTGTCTTTGTGTTAAAAGGAGCCCATGCACACAGGCCACAGTGAGAGTCCCTCTGCAACAGAGACAGCAGCCCCGACCTCCCGGCCCGGCCGTCCTGGAGAAACAACACACTGCCTCGCTAATTACCCGCTATTGTTTAGATAAGCAGTAGTAGAGTTACTGGCTTCGTTCTGCCCTCAACTGTCTAGTTCTTGTTTTTCTGTTGCCTTGTTCACATATCTTGTAGATAGCAGACAAATGATTCGCAAACAGCTTGACCGAGGTATCTTTACGTCTCCTGCCAGGTGCTTTGTAGACAGCAAATTTAGGGGAAATCTCAGGAAATCAGATGCTGTGAGGGACATTACTGTGAGGAGCAGGATCAGATTGGCCCACAGTTAGAGCTCTTCTGGTTTGGCCACCGTTCTGTGCGAGGGGAAAGGGTGGTGATGCTATTAACTGTGCTCCTTTCCTGTTTAGAGGAAGGGGCTGCACATTCCAGGACACACGCGCGCACACACACACACACATTCACATTCACTCATTCACTCACACTCATGGGCACTTATGAAAACATTCTTGTACATGAGCACAAACACTTTCATGCGCAATACCTAAACAAACTTTACACTTAGTATACATTTTACACCAGATACACACAATTGTGCTCTCACACATCTAAATGCATGCACATGCCTTCCTGCTCCGACACACTCGCTCACTCAGTGACGCTATCTTCCTCCCCTACTCTGTCTCTCCCTCACTCCCTTTACTGGAAGGCCACTCTGATAGGCCCCCTCATAAGGAGAGACACACCATCCCAGTTGATTCCAGGGGGAGTCCTTCAGAAGCTGCACTTCCAGTGGCTTCAGTGCATTAAAGCTTTTACCTTTTGCTTCTAAAGGCATCGGGACAAAAACAGGCCGAGCTCTTTCTCTCCACCAGGGAGGGAGAGAGAATGCATTGTCTTGTGAGGACACTGATTACTTAGGAATCAGTCATTAATTATTCAAACGATGGCATACAGTATTGCCTCCACCTTTAGTGACAAGACGGCCTTTCAAGGCTGGGAAATGCAGAGACACACCCTGCCCGGTCCGCAAGAATCAATACAGGCCTGGGTAGTTTGCTTCCTCGCTTTCGTTTCGGTCTGTCTCGCTCTCCACGCCAATGTTGGATTTGGGGCCCTGGCATTACACGTTTGGGAAACCTTGAAGTGCCAGCTGCTGAGGAGGCCACAGGGGTAAGGCAGGCCACCATGGAGGCCTGCAGGGTTTGGAAACCCGCCCTTGGCTTGTCCCTCACTTCTCTCTGCCGCCTTTTTGTCAAATTCTACCCACTCCCGTTGGTTTCCCCGCACTGCCTCTTGTCTTAACTCAGCTGATTAGCTGTAAGTGAGCCTGATGAATGTCCGCCGTTCATCCACAACACCTGGTTCTCAGGAGAGCGGAGGCTGAAGCTGCCTCAAGGATGGAGACAGACGAAAAAAGGGGACTTTCTCCTGGAGCAGTCCAAAGATGGGACCACCCAGGATTTGCATACTTGAGGTTTTTTACTTTGCTTTCCTTCCTTGCCTCCACTCAACGATGTTGCCGAGTTTTCCCTGGACCAGACTTCTGGCACACCTCGCACACCCGCTCCTTAGTCACTGTCACTGAAACACAAAGCGCACAACACACAGCCCTGTGTCCTGTCCCAGACTGTCTGACCTCCCCTCTCTGGAAGCCTTCACTGCCTTGCAATGTTTGCTAATAGACTATCCTCTTACTCTGCTCTGGAGCCAGAGCCCTTATTTTGCACAACCACAGACCACTAAAAAAGGTCAAACATCCCAGGCCAAAAAGCCAATTAAAGAAATAAAGTGCAACTCACACCTGATCAGCTATAGTAAATGCTTCTCTTCATTGTCATCTTTTTTTTAATATAAATATAATCACGTGGTTCTAACACGCTGTTATTCTCGAGAGCTTTCCCCTACTGTGTCAAGGTCAGTCTGCACACCACCGCTGTTTATTTGCGCGCCGTTTGGCCTCTCAGAATATATACCCCGTGTTGCAGCATACGACATGAAAGAAAATGTGAAGGGAAGAAGAAAAATCATAAGGGTGAGGAAAAGTATGGGAGGAGCCAGAGGGAGAGGGGGAGAGAGGTTGAGGGTGAGGGGGTGAGGGGGTGGGGGGGTCGCTGGAGGAGTTGGATAACAATGGCTGGAGTCCAAGGTTGGCTAATAGTATCTGACACACTGCAATTTTGAGGCTTATATCAACATTGTTTTTACAGCTGTAATTAAGCCACCTAATCAGAAGCACATTGGTCGGGACAGTCTGGGGCTGTGAGGGGGCAGACACACAGTGAGCTGTGTTCAGCCCTGCGGCAAGGCAGCAGCACCGCACTGGGCTTGGGCTAGGTGGAGGCCAGCCAAGGGAACTGTGGGTGGGAGAGCATCCTGAGTGTGACACACACATGCACACAGATGTACACAAGGGCTGTGCATTGTGGACCAGGGCCACACTGAATGAGTACAGATATGGGGAGGGAGAAGTTTTTCTTTCTCTCTCTCCTTCTCTCTCTCTCTCTACATGCATGCATATGTGTGTGGGTGCGCGTGTGTGTATTTGTGAATTTTTGTGGTAATACATCTGTCTAAATTGTGTTTTTGGCAGTGTGTGTTGCAGAAATCTCCTGGTGGCGTGCATATCTGCGTCTATCAAGTGCTCCGTTTCTTTTTCTTTTTTTTTTTTGCCCAAATCGTACTTATGCACGCATGTGTGCTCAAGTGCATTTCCATGTTTGTTCAGTGGACGTTATATGGTGTGTGTCTGTGTGCAAAAAAGAAACGGCGTGCAAATGTGTATATGAAAGCGAGAGGGGAACATGTGCATGTGTGCGGTCGCCTTCAGCCCCACAGAGGTTCACCCCACCCTTGTCAGGGCCCAGTGCCGAGTCACCCAAGTCTCAAATGGCAACAGCACACAGACATGCACACACACACACACACACACACACACACACACACACACACACACACCCACCACACATATACAGAGCAGGACGCGGAGCTCAGCTGGGGCCAAAGTCAACAGATGAGCTGGTCTGAACTGGCTCGCTGTGTGTTCTGATTGTAAATTGCACTGGTGATGATTAGAGAACTCCAGCACAGGATGTCGACTCTTAAAACTGTCCAGAGAAAATAATTTTCTACTATGTTCAGGAAACTTTTTTTTTTCTTTCTCTCCTTTACACTGCTCCCCACTCCAACTGCCCCCCCCCCCTTCCCTCTCCCTCCCTCTTTAATTTAAACATCATGGGGCTGTATGTGAGGAGGTGGAAGGAGTTGGTGTGTAAATTGGTTTAAGGCCTCCTGAGTAACAAAAAGCCAGACAATGGAGGCTGTTTAGAGTTCCATCTTATCTATGCCAGCGCAGACCTATAGATTTTGTTTAATGCATGAACATAAATACCCATGGATGAGCTTAAAATATTCCTCAGCGACACAACGTAGTATTTCTGTAAAGATCTTTATTTGCTTCTCTTGATCTGTGTGAGAACAGGACATTGGTGATAATAATAATTGCGATTTTTTTCCACTATACATCTAGGTATGTGTGCATTAACAGCATTTCTTGGCTGTTTATCTCGGTGTGGCTGCCACAAAGTGGGAAGGAAGATCAATGAGGGTTTGTGTAACAGAGCCAGAGGTTGATGGGGATGAATGATTATTGTTCTGCTGCTCTTTACCTCCTACTCACTGTGTCATGATGTCATCATCCTGAGACACATAATGCTGGGCCAACCCATCTTGTTGTTGTTGTTTGCTACATCCCCACAAAAACCACAGCTTTCTGACTCACCACTCACTGACACTACTTTGGGCTTGTTAAATGGATTGATGAGAGAAACAAACCTACAGTAGATGTCTGGATACCTTTTTGTCCATGTTGATTACACTGATTACCAACATCGCCGATGTCGTGGTGTCGAAAATATGTCGGCACCGATAAACATCCCTAAAATGACGAGCCACTGAAGTTAGTGTGGACACTTGAGCAGAGTTTGTTGAACGTCCTGCAGTCTGTAGCCAGCTGGCAGATTTTTGTCCCACATTCCTGCACCCCTGCTGCGTCGCCCAGCTTGGTGACCATGAATGTGTTAGCAACTACTGAGTCCTCTCACCACGTCCTTCAGCCTAATTTAGATTTATGTCCTTTTTAAAGACTTTGCCATTCCTTTCCTCTACAGATGACATTTTCTTTTTTTTTGCTTCTGAGAGTCATATGGCAGACTGTATATGTCGGTTCATTTTTCAAACATGGAATGCTTTGGGAGAACGAAAGAAAGGATAGAGGGAGGCGAATGAGGTAAAGATGGAGGGAGGGAAGCGAGGAAGACAAGTTTGTGTGTGACTCGTCTGGAACAGTGTGTCGCTGCTTTGCTTGCCTTGTGTTTGGCAGTAGTTTCTCTCTCCCTCCCTTCTTACGCTCCCTCCTTCTCCCCCACCTCCGCAGAAACGTCCAGCTTGATTTAATCACGGAGGCAGAAGGGAAATCAAACTGGGCGTGGGACCAAAAGTCTCCATATGGGGACAGGCCCTGGTCCTGCGACCTAATCGACCCCGGGGGCAAGCAACAAAAAGTCAGTGAGTTTGTGAAAGAGAGAGTCTTTTTTATATTTGTGTAATCGTGTCGCTGAAGGTGACTTGAGGAAGGGAATGAGGCCGGCGTCCAGGAGAAGGGAGGACGGGAATGTGTCCCTCAGGTGGCAGCAGCAGCACAGTCGCACACAGTTTCGTGTTTGACATGAAGGTGGGCAGAGTATTTCCTATCCCACCATCCCCTCCTCCTCCTCCTCCTCCTCCTCCTTTTTCCTGCTGTGCGGTTCAGACGTTAGAGCCAGCATTAAATTCCTGTCGACAAGCTCCGGGTGGGGACTGGGCCATGTTTGCCGCCACTGTGCCCCGAGGCCCTGCAGGAGAGTCGCAGTCTTTCCTAAACATGCTGCACCTCTTGTCTTTCTTTTGTTCCTCTGAATTTTTTTTCTCTCTCTTTCTTTCTCTTCTTTCTCTCTTCCTCGCTCCCCTCCCTCGTGTTTCGTGACTGTTTACGCAAAACGACGGCTCCCCCTCAGCTCGCCGGCTTGTGGTTCACCGAAACAAATAAATAAATCCATGAGGACACACACATTCATTCACAAACAGTTTGCGCGCACCCCACAAGCGCATAACAAGATGAGAGATGGAGAGAAAATGTAAGCTGTGGGAAGAGAAAGTAAATTAAAAACAAATCATGGCATAGCTATGGAACACAACTGGCGAATGGAGGAGACAACTAACTAAACAATGGCCATGGGATTCTCTGGCTTTCTCTTTTGTGTTAAACAATAATCAGAACTAGTCCAGATTTACCCCCCCCCCTGCAAATACTTTAGCAGTATGACTCATTGTGCTGAGGCTAATGGTTGTAAAGATGACATGAGATCCTTAATTTAACTCAGCATGGTGGTGAGAGGACAGTTTAGAGAGGACCAGCACCTTGTCTTGCTGAGAAGCATGTTATTATAGTCTCAGTGTAACCCAGTCGAGACTGGCTCCAACCAGGGCCACGGTAGTGTGCAGCATGTATTCAAACTGCAGTCATAGGTCATGTGGGACTCTGTGTGTCTCAGTGTGTGTGTGTGTGTGTGTGTGTGTGTGTGTGTGAATTCAGTGTTCGGGAGAGGGACTTGGATGTGAAAAGACCCAGATTTATACGTTTTGCTCTTGGAATATCCCAGAGATATGTTGGAGGCAGCAGGGGGATTTCATAAAAGTCTTCTCCGGTTTCTCTGCTTCAGCATTTTGTCGTATTGAGGACATTACGTGGTGACAACAGGCATTAAAATACTGCCCCCCTCCTCCTCTTTTCCCATTCACACCCGTCTGTCTCTCTTCCTCACCCCCGTCTCTTGCTTAATTCTTTTCCAGACTGCTGTTTCTTCCTTGAAAACAGGGTTACAGCCAAGTCACAGTTAAGCTATATCGATGCTCGTATTTTTTCTTCAGTGTAAAATAATACAATTAATTCAGCTGCGTTAAAATGGCACTCGATGCAATAGACGACCTGGAGTACATGATTCATGGGAAACACCGGGACAACCAACACAGAGGTGCCTGTATGTAAAGTCTGTCCTGAAATTGTTCTTAGCCACATCCTGCCCTGACAAATAATGAGTCTCTGCCTCCCTGATATGTTGCTACTTCTACTATTACAGCGAGGGCTTCATTTCAAAGGCTTTCTCCTTGAAGCTAAATACTTGTCTTATTCTAATGGTACTCCTGAGAACAGACCGCTTATCCTGATATGAATTGAAAATTCACTAAAGGAAGCTGCCATGGCATGGAATTTGAAGCATAAAACATAAAACAGGGCATAATAGTGGAGAAGCAGATGCAGAAATATTTACACAAAGTTCCAGTTGTGTTATTAAAATACTGTATGTGCTCGCAAGGTTCACTCATATTACATGTTTGAGACTGTGAGAAAGACTAGGAGGAAAATGCAGTCAAAACTCAAATGCATGGCCTGTCAGGGGCATATTTTATTATGCGACTACTGTATGTGGCGTGTGTGTGTGTGTGTGTGTGCGTGTGTGTGTGTTATGGGTGCATATGTGCTTGCTTAAGACTATTTCTGACATTCAGCCAGATTAAAACCCAATTCATGACTCGGGTTGCTGTTTCCACAGCACCATAAAGAAATCATTTAGGTCAGAGGAAATAATTAAGTGTTATTAATATTGTGCCAGTGCTCTCTGCGTGGATATGGATGTTAAAGTGAACTGGAAGACCCAGGATGGTCTGTTTGGGTGGTGGACGAGATGTGAAACCGCATGAGTGTCCTTGGGACTAGCTGGTTCGTCTGTGTTTGTGTGTGTGTCTAGGCTAGCGTGTGTGTGTGTGTGTGTGTGTGTGTGTGTGTGTGTGTGTGTGTGTGTGTGTGTGTGTGTGTGTGTGTGTGCGTGCATGTGTGTGCGCGTACATGCGTGCGTGTCTCCACCAGCTCTGGCAGGAACTTGGGAAACCACTGGGAGCTCCTCCAATAGTACCTAGTGTGGACTCATTTGTTGACTCAGTGATGGTTAGAGGGGCAAGTGTTGCCATCTTAACACCAGCACAGCCGATTGAGAGAGACACACACACACACACACACAGTGAGAAAAGAACATTAAGAAGTGCTTTTAAGAGGCTTCAGTGTATACTGTAGCTGGAGAGCCTCCTCCTCATGTTAATCCACAGTAGTTTCATACAATTTGAATGACAAAATACACTGGCAGCCAAGGGGTGCATTTGGCCGAGGCGAGAAGAGAGACTGGGACCAGCGCTACTCTACAGTTCAGGTGTGCTGCAAAACTCTGGATGAAATCACATGCCTTATTCTCCTGTTGCACTCCTGGACTCCGAGCCTTGAGAAAGGACTTTATTTTCCCTTACCTAAAATGGTCTGGGGTGCAAAAAGAAGCTCTGATTCACACATAGCTGGCTGTGTTATTTTTAATTTATTGGACAAAGCCTCAGCTGTGGAAGTCATCAGAGAGATTCTGGTGGTTCAAGCATACTCTAATGCAGCCCCGAACTGTGTATTAATAGTTAAAACTCGACAGCACAATCAGATCACCAAACCAAACAACACTTAGGTCACAGCAACAGTCAGCTTTCTGAGTCTCCTACCTAACTCTCAGTCTTTGCAGTGGATCTCCATAGTGAACAGGATGATGCCTAGAGGCGCGGCATTGAAGATGTAAAGGTTCAGGAGTATTAAGTATTACAATATCCACACAAAATGCGCTGCTGATATTGCATGGAATAGTTATCTTCATTAACATTTCAGTAATTTCCATCTGGGTATTGCAGGCGATACAAATTTATGCATGTCTAATGGTTACTAATGTTAATTTTCACCCCTCATATTTTGTTTTCACTCATCATGCAGTAATGCGGACCGCTGGGGAGCCCATTGTTTAATAGGAAGGGCAGATATAATTTCAGCACAGTGTGTTAAAACACAGGGAGTTGCATCTGGTGAATGGTCAATATCCTCGATCGATGCTGTTCAAATTTGGGAAGCCATAGGGCCTGACAGCTATGAATTGTATTATTTTTGGGCAGAGTGAAGAATGGATGAATTGGGATTGTTATGTTGTGGGAATTTAAGCCCAATATTTATTTTCTGTACATACACGATTTGGAGTTTGGGGTATGAGGCATTTGTTTTGGGTCAAAACACTCCAGGCGCATAAAACTTTAGTTCCCAAATTTTATAACAGCACCACATATAATTTAGAAATATACAATGTCAGCTACAGTTTCAGGCAAATCTGCAGCACATGCTTGATAAGGCGTTGTGATTAAATAATGATGAACCTCTTCATGTGTCCTCATTCTTGGAGAAGAAGTTCATCTCCTTAAGAAGGGAAATAAGACAGAAGCGTTCCAACGTGCTGTAAATTGGAGAAGAAGACAATTAAACTGGCTTGTGGCTGTCAGTCAGCCCACTGTTGCAAGGTGTTTTAAGAGGTGAAATCAAGCAGGCGAACTACGGGAGAGGTGGTGTAGTGAGATGGAGAGGCCAGGCAGCCAGGGGGCTACACTAGAGTAGCCGAGTGCTGGGGAGGGAAACACCATTGTACTGTTCGTTTGGAGACATTCTGTCAAAGCCGGCCCAAGCTGACACCTCGGATCACAGTTTGATAGACGGAAGAGTAGCTCTCGCTGACTAGGTCCTATTAAGGTGGATGTTTTCAAAGTTTGGGCCTGGCACTAGGGAAAAAATAGGAAGGACACAGAGGGGAAGTGGAGCCTGAGCGGAGCTGACATGCTTCAAGACCCTCTTCCCTAAACGGGCAGTCGGGGGTCAAATCGCTTTCTTTCTTTCGCCCAGTCTGGCTTGGTGTCCAACTTACTGAATGTCTAAGAGAGAGAGAGAGCTGGAAAGCTTGGAGAGCCACACAATACTCCGCAAACACACACTTAGGCAGTCACATTTTGGAAATACACATCCATATCCACACACCAAACTACAAAGCGTGCAAGGGGGACGCATGTTAACACGCGCTCGCAAGCGTTCATGCAAACGTAGAGCCACACGAATGTGCATATCTGCATATGTAGTTTTGTGTTGTACGGTGAGAGAGGACCGGGTTGTGTCCAGTAGGATTAGTGTACATAGGTTTCCATGCAAGACCGTTTGTACCCCGCTGCATCCCCCTCTCCTGGATCAATGCTCTCCCGCTGTCACAGTGCAGTGAACAGGCAGAGGCAGCCAAGAGAGGCCTGCTAGACCTACAGAGTCACAAAAGCATTGAGAGGTGGTAGAGGGGGGCAGATGAGGAAGGGGGGGGGGGCAACAACGCTTGAGTGTGTGTGTGTGTGTGTGTGTATGCGTGCTGCTAGTCGTCAGAGAGGGGCGAAAGCAGACACACTGCACCTTGACCACCTATTATGAAGCTCTTTGCCGCGATGTCAAGTGAAAGCAAGTTAATTGGGTGAAGCTGTAGAGCATGTTAGGGCGGTGGTTGAGGGCTTGCCGGCTTGACAGTTGAGTGTCAGTGGGACCCAGTCAAGTGTGGCTGAGAGACAGAGCCCTGTCACCGGGCCTAAAGCAGGGCCGCTGGGGCTGTTAGGGAGAGAGACCAACCCCTCCCTGCACACATACACACACACGCACGCACACACACACAGACACACACACACGCTGACAAGTTCACCCAATTACATTCATTCATCCCCTCTGGTACACGCCCACACTCTTGTCACAAATGGAGATTATTTCAGAGTAAGTTAAATAATTATACCTTTTCCCGAGTTTAAATTATAAACCTGATTTCAGTTTAATAAGTTAGAGCGATGATAAAGTAATAGTTAATAGTTGTTTTACTTGTGCAGTTAATGGGGCACAGAAAATAGAAACCAAAGACATGCCTGTGTGCTATTATTAATTATTTTGTATAGTATTTTACAGGTTTTTTTTATTGTAATAATTATATCAAGGGAAATATTAATAATGTCCCCAATTAAAATATCTTAGAGTTGTATGTTTTTTAAGGAAAGTAATTTATCAGGTGATCACTGCCATTCAATCCATCACTATTTAACTTGCCAAACTGACCAAACTGTATCATTGTTGTAGCGGTTTCATTGTACAACATATCTGCCAAACCACTGTTTTTTCCCCCCATGTTATTCCAAAAACCCAATTACAATACCAGTAACCTTGGCTGTTTTGAACATTATCTGTGTTTTCAGTGACTTGACTTCCTCTTTTCCCTGAATGGATTCAGCAAAATTTAACGGAAATGAGCGGGGGACGTGACAAGTTATTGACAAACCCCAAAAAGAACTTAACGAAAGCCGCCCCAAATATTCACTGTTAAGTGATTCCCCCGGGGAGGGATATAGAGCAGCTTTGCAGATAGTGTCGGAGGGTTGCGGGATGCCCATTTATCTTCCTAAAGCTCACATTCAATCTCCATCACACTGTCAGATGGAAATGAGACCCCCTCTTTTGTACCATTGACACTCCAGAAGTGCTACTCAGTGCCCCTCTCTCAGTATGACAAAAAGACCCTAATTAGAGAGGATTGAGACCGGATAAGCGGCGGACAATGGATGGATGGATGGATGGATGGATGAATGATAGATGAGAGGAAGATGGCCGTGGCCCCTGGATCATTGTGTTTTACACCATTTATGGCTGTAATATTTGTGCCAAGCGGTGTGGGAATCAAGCATGGCAGCAGATCCCCTGCTATGGGCGTCTCAACATACTCAACGATCCATAATGTAGGCCTTATGAAACTGATGGGCCAGAACACAGTCTCTATTCTGAAAGGCACAAAGCATTTGACAAGGTTGTTAGGACTTTGTCCGGCCACAGTCACCGATTAGGCTAATTCTGTGGACTTGTGTTTGTATCAGGCAGCGCAGAGGTGTCGAGTAGACGCTCACAGCTTGTCCCAAGTTTACAGCCAGCAGCTCTGTGTCAAGGTGTTCCTACATTTCCAGCTTAGTCAAAAAGTAACAAATTAGTAAATGTAATGCATTTTTTAGTAAAAAAATTCAGGCAGTTGACTTTAGTATAAGGATATAATTGATCAAATCCAACCCTGCAGCTAGACACAAGCCCTTTGACACTGAATGAATCACTTGCCTCGGGCAGCTCTGAAATAATTATGTTAATTTGATTATCCTTCTAACAGTGCAATATTTATGAAGTAACCAATCTAACCGAGCTACGTTGTATTTTAAAGGCTGGGGTCATTCTAAAAATAATCTTTGAAACAAAATAGTTGGATAAGCTTCATTGGAGAAGTCCTCTAATTGGTCTTTAGCGCTTACTGAGCGTTTCATATAAACTGTGCAGTTATTCTTCCAGTCTGAACCTCATCCTCAAGCATCTCCTTAAACCTGAGCAGCACCATAATGCAATCAGATACACTTTTAAAATCTAATTCCTCAAACATTTCTGTCCAAATGTTCGCCCCCTGTCTGATTCTGCTTCATGACTCCCTTCTCTCCTACTAACAGCTTTGTAAACTGCTTAAAGGACCATTACTTCTCCTTACTTCCTCTGTCATAATGGGTTAAATGCGCAATAAGCTGTCAAGTCAAGCAGTAAAGTTAAAAGGCTGTAAGCAGTCAAGTCATGAACAGTATCGCTGTGATTCATTGCCAAGTGTTTGTTCTATTCATCTCTTATAATGCTGACATATAGTAGTCTCTATTAATATTGTGATTATAAGTGATTATATTTACCTCATTATTATGCAGAAGATTTATTTGTACTTGTACGTTACATATTCTGATCATTGGAAAGCTACAGTAAAAGACCATAGACAAAATTACAGTCAGATGAGTCATTGACACCTCATCATGAAGCTCATTACTAGTAATAATAATAATAATCACATAAAATTAGGTGACTATACTGTATGTATTTTCAACAGCACTCAATCTTTTTACTCAGTCACTAATTTGATTTCATTCTGGTATTAATAATGATACATTGGATTCTTCTTGACTTTTGGTTTGTGAACAAATTATGTAATTAAAACGAAAAATGACTAAAGCCAGAGTGCCTCTGAAACTAAAGCCAGAGTGCCAGACTACCACATACCGATGTAATAAACTGGTAGAAGTATCAGAAAAAATATTAAGTGATGTATAATGTTAATGTCACTGTAATTTAACATCAGCAATATTAAATGGCAATTTTTTTAGTAACTGTCATTATTGATATTGAGGTCATACCATGTCATTTTTATCCTGCTGCCCAACTCTTAATTCATTGTGTTTATGCTGTAATTACATGACAGGCTATAAGTGGAATTTGTTGCTGTGTATTTGTTTAAGTGCAAAACAATTTAAACATTTCAATGAATGTAATTATACAGAAGCTGTGATGTCCCAGGAGATCACTTTTCTTATTTTTTCCAATCTATTGTAATTAAAAAAAAAAAAAAAAGAAGATAAGTTTGGGGTCTAATTTTTAAAAGTTCCTAACAAAGAAAAAGGGATGAGAAAATCAATAAGCCATTTTAGTCTCTATCTATCAAAGCGGATTCCTTCTTGTCTGTTTTAAAGTGGGGATGTGGCACTTTAATAGGATAGCGCGAGGCTGTTTGAAATGTATGCCAATGATTCCTGTCATTTCATGGCAGCCCGGCCATGGTTCACTGAGCGCCCACTTCTCCCCTGTCAGCTCGACTGGAGACAAGCATTTAGTTGCAAACTTTGAGCAGGTTGCGCAAACCAGAAATGATGTGACTGCTACTTCCAATCCCCATCCTTCTCTTTCATGCTGCAATGCCACTGGCGGTCAAAGAAAGGGGAGAGGAGTGCGCTTTCCCTCATTTAACTGGAGAACATGCTGATTTAGTAAAAACCTAAAGGTGAATAGACAAGAGGGGGGTCGAGATGACAAGAAAATAAAGGATAGGGAGGAGAGAGTGAAAGTAGGAGTGGTAAAGAGAGGTAGGAGGTTAACGTAGAGGGAATCAAAGGTTATCCGTTGACCTTTTTTGCAAAGTGTCAAGTTTCAAGGACTTTGGTTCAGTTTTTTGTCATGGTATCGATAGATTTTGGTTTGAGCACTGTCTCAATTCCTCACTGTTTTAATCTGATTAAAGACGACTACAGTTCATATTTCTCGTGTGGCTGTCGTCATTTCCAGGTATTGATATAATGTCACAGCCACATATTATTACCAACTCCTGTGTTTTAATACTGGGCCAGTAAACCAGTAACAAGTAGTCCTGCTGGCTAGCTGACAGTTTGTGTGCGTCAAGGCCACGGCCCTGTATTTTCTGCCTTGTAGCACACCAAAGTAAAATCGCTTGTCAGGCCGAGGTGTCTGTGAGCTGACAAGATGCCCCAGTGACATTTCAGCTCGAAAGAGCAAGTGTCTTGCAACCGAGTGGTCAAATATCAGAGAATAGGTCAAGCAGGGCGGAGCTGAGTGCTATCCGGAAGGCCAGTCTCTACCAAACGCCAAACGCCCCCTTGACTTTGACAAGTGGGACTGCTGGGGGGTCAGTGAGGGCAGCAAAGGGGCGGCTGTGCGACGGAACAAAGTGATGTTCTGTTGGGCATGGCCAGACAGTGTGCACCTTATTGGCTTCAAAAGGGAAAAGACATTGACATTGATTAATCTTCTTAACCCTCTTGAACATGAAGAGAGTGGTGGGGAGCTGGGAGTGGAGGGGGTTTGGCAGCCCCATAAGATGGGCCACTCCAGTGGTTTGTACGGAGCATGGCCCCCTGAAATGTACTCTGACATTCATTAGAATATCTTTGACACCTATCATGGGGGAGCCAGCAGGGCTAGAGGAGGAGAGCGCTGCCTCCAGTGATCTCAAGTCACCCCCAAAACCTTTTTAGATTGCGTCATGTGCGAGGACAGAACGCCATGTGTTGGCTCTGCATTTGCATTTTTGTTTATTGTAGTTTACTGATATGGGAATTCAATAATTGAAACACAGGCTTACAAGGAGTCGGGCGTATTATGCAAAAATATGACTTAAACAGATCATTTTCATTCACAGTCTTTGGGACCGTCCCCACCTGGCCGTTGGGCACCAGTGTGAACTGATGCCAAGTTCTGAGTGAAACAAAGAGCCACCTGAAAATATCACATGCCTCTGCATGCACACTTACAATAATATGTCAATTCTAATGCCGTTCTAAACACATAAAAGCCCCTACATTTAGCTTGTGCCTTTGTGTTTTTCTGTTTTTCTGCTGTTTTTCTTTTTTGTTGAATTTTAATGGAAACAAAGAGAGAAATGGAGGGAGAGAGAGAGAGATAGAGAAAGAGAGAGAGCATGTGTCAAAGTCTTGACAGCCATCAAGGCAATACAGCGGTGCTGACATAAATATTTAACACTGAGGGGCAACCTACAGCATGTCATGTCACGGCCGTGATTAGGGTGAACGGTGACCCCCTCTCATATAACATGGTTTCATGTTGGAGAGTGGAGGTGGAGGTGAAGGGGGGGGGGGCGTGTGTCAGCGCTTCATAGGCTCCATATCAGAGGATGGACGATGCTCCCTTTAACCCTCATTTCCATAAAGCCATTCCTTTGGAACAGTGTTCCCCACAAGTCTCGACTCCCTACCTGCTTATTCTCCGTCTCCAGGTGGTGCGGGATCCTTGCAGCACGAGGCGCCTCGGAGACTAAAAGATCAGGCCTGTTCACTGTGTATGTGTGTGTGTGTGTGTGTGTCACTCTACTTGACATCAGACCTCTTAAGAGCCTGATGGTGTTGGTCCAGGAAGCAGAGCTATTTATCATTCAGCCAACATCATTTGGTTGTTTCTCATCGATTGATTCAAAAATGTTTTTCCAATGTTATGTCATTGTTTGCAGGCCGTCAAGGGTGAGCCCCCTGTGAATAATTTCAACCTTAATTGGAAAGAAATCCATATGTGGAACTTCACTTGCGCACAGGATCACAGTACCTTGAAGAAACAATTACAAAGCATAGAGAGGTAATCAATGGCTGAGCCTCAGCATGAAATGTCACCAGATGAAACTGATAGGGCCCGGTAGTATTAGCATTTATTAATGGCTTTTTATCCAAAGTGTGAAGGAAACAGAGTACAATTAAACATAACACAGAAGACAGAGGAAGGAGAGTGACACTTTCCATGTTAGCTAAAAACACATGTATATAAATCAAACCTCTGTTCTACTTTCCAGAGTCTCAGTTAATGAATCACCAATTCAGTTTGGCAGCTGCTGTCTTCCAGCAGTTTCTTTTTCACCCCGTAACCCTCTGGTGTTTATACAGTGTTTCTAAATCCTCTAATAATCCACTTAAGGCATCAGAATGATGGTGGAAGCAAGCTGACACAATCATATGCAATTATGCATTCTCTAAACACGTCCACCACTTGATAGATAGACAGCGAGAGGGAGAGATAGAGCAATGAACTTGATCTTTTTCTGAATCTTATCAAATGCAACGGGCCACAGCTGCATAATGTTAGAATTTATTCAAGGTTTATTGGGGTCAGGCCTCCCTACTGTAAGCTAACATGTTCGTCATACTGATGCGTTAACCTCCACTATTGATTTGTTGCAATGATCGCCCCAGAAGGAAAATGAGAAATGCTTAAAAACTAAAAATGAAAATTGAACTTTTTAGTTCGTTATTACCGGTGGATATTTTAAACACTAAAAGATATCGGATGGATTCAAGGTTAAAGCAACTTTACCTAAAAAAAAAAAAAAAAAAAGTTTCTAACTTAATCCTCCAAACAATTTGGGTCTGTGTTTGAAAGAATGCAAGTGCAAAGACAAAAAAAAGTTGTCTCTTCCTAGGCAGAAGCCTTGTGATTTGATGACTAAAAGAATATATACGTTTGCCAAAGAAGTAGGACAGAAGCACTTGACACGATATAATTTACCTTCAGCACTTGGGAGTTTACTCCTTTTCCAGTAGGCTGAGCCGATAGCTCTTCCGGTAGATGACATATTACACCAGTCCTGTGGTCGTGCCCAGGCTCCATCTCTCCAGTTCTTTGTTCAGTCACAAATCATTCTGTGGGCTCCCTTAAGTGCATCTGTGTTTGTTAAGTGCCCAGACCATAGACCGTGGTGTTAATCCAATTTACCCTTAACATTTTTTCAAGCAGTTGCCATGTGGTCGGGTGGTTAAAGGAGGATAGTGACACACCTGGGAGAAAATGAAATAACTCTCCCAAGGTACGGCGAAGGGATGAACCTGAAACAAACAACACGAGAGGGGGATGAAGATGGGCCGTGAGTGCTGTTACCTGTCCCTGTAGTCGCTTACACTCTCTCTCACACACACACACACAGATCGTCACATATAGTGAGAGACAAAAGTCTCTGATTAAATTTTAATGGGAAGCCTTTTTAGGCCAGCCCTATTGTCTTTCCCATTAAAGTCTCGGGGATACTGGTATCTCTCTAGTGAACGGTGACAATAGAATGCCCTCATATACTTTCCTCCCACCTCTCTAGCAGGGAGACGGAAGTGGGATGTTATTATTATTTCATGCCTCAGAAGAGTCCAGTGCTCACTTTAGGGCTTGGTCACAGCGGTGGAGCATCCTGCTCGGGGAATGCTCTGAGAGGTGCTCTGAGTGCACATACTATTGTTCACTTCAGGTTGTGTGCCATTTTCTTACATGCCCCCTGAGTGGAAGAGAAGCGTTGTTATTTCAGCCTTGCTTCGCATGGTAAAACAAGAAAGGCATTTAGTGCTCTAGAGCAGGTCAAAGGTGACGAGCAGAGTAATTGACAAGCAAACTGTAAAATCCTGTTCACGAGGCCTACGTACAATAAGTAAAACAAAATAAAGTCTTAGTTACAGCAGCAATATGAAAACATTAACTACATAAATGTCATGTATGGGAAATTTCACAAGCTTTAAAGTATTACAGTACAAAGGCCAACGCTTGAGGAAATGTTTCTCAAATTCTAGTTTCAAGGTAATAACTTCTTCTGATTACTTTTTAACATTTGATGCAGTTGCAAGCAAACTACTGTAGACTGGAAATCCAGACTCCAAAGCACAAAGTCCTGTCAGTAAAGACATTTACGTTTGTGACCCATTACATCAAAAAAAAAGAAATCTCCACTCTAAGACCCTGTAGGGAAACACAAATTGGAGTAAAACCAGGACGAGAAACCAGTCAAATGAAGTCTCAACCGAACTTACTCACTGATTAGTCATCAGTGGTGACTCTTCAACCTATCTTGTCCCCCTTTTTAATTTGGTTTTAATATAAACATTCATTCTTTAATGTCAAGAAGACCTTGAATTTGTCCATCTTGTTCCTTCTTCGCAGGGCGGTTGGCAGGATGAGTGTTACATGTCAGAGGAGTTGCCTTTGTTGGATGCTGCAGACAGTGATGGAGCAGCTGAGTAAGCTGTTGTTGTTATTGTTGTTGTGTGTATTTGTTGTTGGATTCAACAATAGAGAGGCAGGTGGACCTGAGTAATGCTAACTTGTGTTGCACTGGAGTCTTACCTTTTCTCCAGAGGGCATTTAGCTTCCAGAGGTCTCCCTGGACCAGATCAATCCGCACAGTCTGATTCTGTCAAGTCTGTGTTTGAGACTGGTTTGCAGAAGTCAGAAATCTGTTTCCTTTTAGCACTCTTATGTTATGCGTCACTAACTTCACAGTCCCATGGGGAATTAAATGTTTTCAGTAATTTCAATATGCTTAGACAAAATATAATAAAGACTTACAACTCTATGGTTATCAAATGCTTAATTTAGAGGAAAGCCACTATTTGGCTTCAGAGCGTGTCCTCAAGTCCTCTTTGGATTTCTTTTTTACAATGCCCATGCTTCAGAGCATCTGATAAAAATTTAATGATGTTTACATCTGATTACTAGGGAGGCTAAGGAAGGCATTATGTTCATTAGACCACCCTTGTAATTGAATTCCTGGAATATGTGGACGCTATGAGGGAAAAGGGGTATTGTGAGGTGTAAGTGATGGTGTAAAATGGTTTCTTTTGCCGTGCAGCATTGCAGAGCAGCCATCAGGCTTAATGACTCCAAGTAGATAGCTGCTGATATCATTATAGACCCGCTGTCATATCTACGTTTGCAGACAGCTCTTGATGTACATATGAAATTGTGAAAGATGAGTCCGTAATATGGACTCATCTTTCACAATTTTATTTTTCTATCACTCAGCTTTCCAGACAATATGATAGAAGAAATCTGACCACTTGATCAAATAAAATGCTACTTTGGCCTCACTGACCACAGAAATTCACTTTTTCAATCACCCTGACCCTAAGATTGAAACAGGAGCTTTTAATTTCTAATCAGTTAGACAATATTTAAAAATGTGCAAGGAGCAAATGCAGTGAAATCGGATGTGACAGAGCCTTCAGTGTAAATGCTGATATAAATTTATGTATGTATTCCACTATTACAACCTTTTCAGCGGCCTTTGTTTAGGGAGCTGGGATTGTTAGGTGTCTGTGCTTTCTGAAGACATCTGAGGGTATAATTAATGAAAAATAGACTAGCTGTGACCTTTGAGCCAAGTGACTGACACGGATAGACAGTTACAATCTTTTAACCTTCAGAAATGTCAAGGTAAACCTAAACTCTGTGGCTGGGCTCGCTGACACCTGTCCTCCTCCCTCCTCTCTCACCCTGCGTGCCACACTGTGAGTCTCCTTATGTTTACTATCACCTTATTGATTTGTTTGTGAAGAGGCTGTGGTTCCCATTAAATATTCACAGCTTGTTTTTTCCCTTTTACCATCACTTTATTCTAAAAAGCAATTTGTCTCCTTGACTCTTTGTGTCATGTTCTGCTTACAAGTTGTAGAAACATGAAGGCAAATCCTTTCCACCATTAATTTTTAAATCTCTATTCTTTTGAATCTCTAAATCCCTTTATCTCCTTTGGCAGTTAGCTCATTTTGTCTGGAGCAGTGCTTCAAATAATAATGTGAAAGGAGCCCCCTCACACTTACAGTTCTGATAACTATCACTGTCTGCACTGTTACTCTGAGGTAGTTCATAGGAGGGACTATCCCGTCCACCCTTGTAATTGATTCATAGGATCATGCTCTGATTTTTCCACAGTGAAAAATATCAAAGACTGAAGATATCACAGCCAGAGTCAACTCCATCCACACTTCTGTCAACCAACACAAAGTTTCCTCATATTGATTTCAGAGGGCGGCAAAACTTTTCTGCTCGTTGTTTGTTGTTTTGTTTCAACAGAACATTGTTAAAAACAGTGGAAAAGTAGCTGAGGCAGATTAAAGCACTCTTTTTTTGAATTTTTTTCCCCTCATTCTTAATTCTTGATGCTCCCAGTAGAGTCGAGACTGAAGTCTTTGCTGCCGTCAGAGTGATTAGGTGTGGCTGCGGAGGCCAGCTTCCTACCCTCGTCTTCAGCAGGTCCTAATTTCATGTGAGTAGCTGAAAGGATGTGTTTGCGTTTATTTGCGCCTTTTATGTCGAAAAACTTCAAAGGCGCCCCTCTCCTCTTCACCTATCATCAATGACAGATCGCGCACCGAGGGAGAGAGAGGGAATCACTATCTTTCTTTATTTATTTGCTCTCCATCTGAAGATGAAATACACCACACGCACACCGCAACCCCTCCCCAAAAAAATAAAGGAGCACAGGACTGATATTAAGAGGGCTGCAGGTGAGGGGCATCTGTTAATATGTTAATGTAATCCTCCTGTTAGGTGTCTCCAATCCCCTGAAGATGGGCAGTAATCAGTTTGTTCCTGTCTGCTGGCTTTCTGGGAGGGAAAGGCGGCACTAATCAGAAGTGGCGTAGCACTCGCAGATGCCAGGCAAAGGGGAGGGGAGCGAGATGACACCTCACGGATTTATTACCTCCCAGTCTCCTGAGCTGGGTGAATCCTGCATAAAATGGGCAAAATAAATAAAGCTAAGCACCGTGTTAACCAAACATGGCAAATCTGAGCGAGGAAATCCAGAATCAAGGGACAACTCATGAGCGCTGTTTCGCCTTTGTTTCTAAAGCTGTCTGCCTTTGCCTGCTCTGCATATGGGAATTACCATTCTCAGTTTACTGGTGCTGTTTCTTCATTATTTAGACTTTCTTTGCTATGCATCCTGGAGCAGAGTGTAATTTATTTTCCCTCCTCACCGTGACACTGGTACTGTACCGTAGTGGAGGTGAATAGTAACTTATTTGTGTAAAATATCAAAGCATGGGAATTTTCATGTAATCGTATTGCTTGCTAACTAAATTGTGCACTTACATAAAAACAACCCCAAATTTTGACCCCCCCAAAATATACCGTCAATATACACACAATTTAAAAGTAACGTTCAGTGCATTTAGAAAGTATTCAGACCCTTTCAATTTTTTCACCTTTTGTTATATTACATCTCTATTGTAAATTCACTTATCACTCTACACTCATTACCTCATTGTGACAAAGTGAAAACTGAATTCCAGCATTAAAAAAAAAAAAAAAAATTAAAAAGGAAAAACTAAAATATCTTTAGACATACAGCAGGTGTCTTACAGGCGCCTCCCATTTCTCTATTCTTTGATTGGTGTTCATCTGTGGTCACTTTAGTTGATTGGATCTGATTTGAAAAGGCACACACCAAGGTCCCGCAGTTGACAATGCATATCAGAGCGAAAACCAAACCATTAGATGGAAGGAACTGTTTGTAGAGCTCAGAAACAGGATTGTATTGAGGCACAGATCTGGGGAAAGGTAAATTTTGTGCTGCATTAAAGGTTCGCAAGTATAGAATTACCTTTATATCTCTTAAATGGGAGACATTTTGAATGATTCAGAATTTTTCTAGAGTTGGCCGCCGAGGCAAACTGAGGAATCGAAAGGCCTTTGTTTGGAGAGATGACCAAGAACCTGATGGTCTGAAATTCTCACTTTGATTCTGAAAGTAGTGAAACATTTATTTGCCTTGAGCTCCTGTTTGTTGTAGAATTACAGCCTTAGTGTTATACTATACATCAAACATTCATCTCTTTTGTTCCTTTGTTCATGTTTAGTTTGCATCACCCAAAATGATGTAAGCCCACTCTGTATGCAGTCTGGTTGTTAGGCCATGCCCCTAATAAGTTTTGCAATTGAGCCTCACATTAAGGCTTTGACCTTTTGATGTAACTAAACTGGCCTTTTCACCCACAGACAATCACCTCTGACCTCTGTCACTCTCAATGCTCCAAAACACAGTTTATGAATTTAGTATTGATTATATCTTGTCTTAAAGATGTTCACACATTGAGCCCTTTTCGGTTTGTGTTTGATTGAATGGGAGAGGACATATTTAGTGAAGTATATGTGGGATATTTCTGACCTGGCGCATTAAGTCAAAGGCCCTTTGTGACTTAATGCTTGTCTCTTTTTCAGTCATCAGCCTTATCAATTTTGCACCAGCAGGTATACATGTACCTACTGCAGGATTTCTTCTTCTTCTTTTTTGTAAAGTATAATTTGGGGCTTTTTATACAACGCCCCTACTGTTGGATTTCTGCTTTTCTTTGTGGTTCGCTGTTGTCTTCAGTGTGAAACTTTGTTGAATTTAAAGTTATTTTTTCTGGTGCAGGGATGGTGGCTCTTTCTCTTCATCTGTCTGTCTGTTTGGCCATGTGTCGATCTCACTTTTCCCCCCTTTCTGTGGTCAGGCAGTGAGCAGGCCAGTCATTTGAGCAGTATGTATTCTGTGTGTGCGTATGTGTGTGTCCATGTGTGCACACACACACATCACATGGCAGGACACGGCGGTAAAGGTCAGTGCGATGAGTTCAGGAATGACAGGAAACAATGAACCTTCCTAGGTCCAGTAAATTAACCCATGTCACGGGCTGCTCATTCCTACTGATCAATACTGAACACTTTGCTTTCAGAAAATGAGGGTCATCCTCCTTGGGCCCCGGCCTCCCAGGGGATGGACAGGAACGCTGATAAAACAATCACCATAAAGAGGTTCCAGACTCACGGCTAAAGAGTGAGTGCTAGAGGCTCCTTCAGTGTCAGCGTGTGTGCTAAGAGCCACTTGCTCTCCTCCAACCAACCCCCCCTCCCACCCCCCCACCACCAGTGCAAGCTCCGCTCTGACAGGGGAACGGTCGATAAAGTGGATTTGAGATATAAATGTTTCCCAGAGCCCTCTCCATCACTTGGAGACACCTGCAGACCGGGGCACAGTGACACAGAGGGAGGCTCTCTTCTACCATCTCTTGTCACCCCCTAACAGCAGCCTGTTTAGAAAGTTAGTCCCAGAATGAAGCGTGTACCGTGCTGCTCGTTCGTTCTGTAATCTCTGTCTGCTTTGGTACTTACTTTTATCTCACACCAAATTTCTCAAAGTAAATTGAAGAGCTAAAAAAGATCCTTGGAGAGCAATATGCTGGGGAGCCACACGAGTCAGATAAAATGTATTGGAAACTGTAGTGGTGGTGGTAGTAGTATACACAGCAGCTGTTGTATCCAGCGGTGTCCTCTTGTTTAGCCATGCTGATTGTTTCAGGAATGAAAATACAGGTTGGTTGATTTGCACATTAGTCCATTAGTCTAGAATAAAAATGCTACTGTCACCTGTTTGACACTTGTGACAAGATACCTATAAAACCAATGATTGAATTTCTGTTGTAACACAAAAATAGCATGATAGTGTGAACTGATGGTATGGGCTGGAAACAAATATATGTTATTATATGTACGAAAAATAGATATAGATATTCTATATTCTACAAATTCTATAATAATAATAATAGATTTATGTACCACTTTTCATGGCATTTTCATGCCATAAAGTGCTTTTATAGAAAGCATTATTCATTCACACCACTTTCACAGCAGTGGTGGTAACTATGTCTGAAGCCACAGCTGCCCTGGGGCAGACTGGTGCACATTGGCAGCCATGCTTCTGTCAAACAGAAGGTGGCTTGCCCAAGGACACGATGACAGCGACTGGAGTGGAGTGAGATTTGAACCACCAACCCCATAGAAGATACTTTTGTCTTCATCTTATGTTGAGTTCAGAAATATTCCAGATAATTTTCCAGCCCTTAGGAGTTTATCATCGTGAATTTAGAGGCCATAATGAAAATAAATATTGTTTGGTGCTTTTTTATTTTAAGATTCGTCTACTGTCTTACTACTGTTACAGTGTAGTTTCGTCATTTCCTCCAGTCTGGTATCAATAGCATTCTCTGCTGCCATCCTCTCTCACACAACACACACTCACAAATGTGCAGACAGGCACACACACACACACACACACACACACTCAACCATCGATGCCTCCTGACCTCAGCTTGCGGTCGCTGCTGGCTGCCCAGAGCATATTAAAGGCTTAGATAAAGAGAGCTGGAAACTGGTTGGGGCTGGCCCATCGGCCCGGAGAAAGTGCTTGGAGCAGCAGATGCAGTGGCGGCTCAGGGAGCCCTTTTTCCATTAGGAGTCATTTCCAGGTCCACCCTCAGCCGGTGACAAAGTGGTCTCGGTGTCTTCATTTTCTGCTGATGCCATGTGAGCCGGAGGGAGGGAGGGACTGTCATCAGTTACTGCTGCCGCCGCCCCCTAATTGCAGCCAACTGTCGATGCGTGCATTTGGACCTTTTTCAGGCCTACATTATTTATTGGGAGAAAAATATTGTATTGATTTTGGAAGGCACGGTGAGATATAAGTGATGTTGCTAAAGAGCTGACAAGACACTCTATAAACTTTTATAACTGTGTCATAGCTGTACTTTACTCACATAAAATTAACACATTTGAATATAATGTAGAACTGAGAATAGCTGCATTGCAGGGAACCACAAATGTAAATCCTCTGTACGGCTGCCAGATCTTTGTTCATCCTTGCTGGTGGCCAAGTCATCCGTGCTTGACCTCTAGCAGAGTGAAAAATACAAAAATAGCAAACACAAAAGACTCGCATAATTTACATGTTTTGTTA
Source organism: Trachurus japonicus (assembly GCF_045865225.1). NCBI lineage: Eukaryota > Metazoa > Chordata > Actinopteri > Carangiformes > Carangidae > Trachurus > Trachurus japonicus. Next base: position 23,245,948 of record NC_140907.1, read on the forward strand.
ATCTGTAGTCACAAGTTGCTGGAAATTTTATTTTGGTTCTTCACCAACCATCTGAAAACAAATGCCCGTTTGGTCTTCCCCTAGCACAAGCAGGGTTAAACTTTTCGGTCCATGTCTCACACCGATTTTAATGCATCCCATTGTGCCTGCAGGACCATGGACTTTCCTGTCTTCTTAGCCTTTGTAGTTTAAGATCCATTATAACAACTTGAAAGTGAGTGTGTGTCAGGCTACAACAAGGCGATGCAATATGTATGCACGATTAGAAATGATAATACTTGTCTGTTCAGACTGTTTTAATCTCTTGTTGGTCTGCATATTACAAGTGAAGCCAGGTTACATAACAGGGAAATGGAGAGTAATGCTGAGCAGAAAGGGAATATGTTTGACTTGGGCATTGGTTAGTCATAGAATAGTTTCTGAGACGCACCAAGTCAATTACAAATAACAATTAATAGAAGTCTCATCAACTTATAATATTTATTCTTTTATTTAATCTTCCTAAGTGTCTGTAGTATCAGTCTCCTCTTATTTCAGTCTGTCAGGCTGCTTTGTTTTCACAGATTCCTTCTTGATGATGTGCTGCACAAAAAAATAGAATTGTAATTGTATGTAATGTAGTGGTCTGACCACCCTATCATAAATCTGGCTGCCATATTTATACATATTGAACTCCTCAGCTTTGCACCTTACCCTTTACGTGAGGTGAGGGTGATGTGTCTTGTTTTTCTGTGTACCGACTTGCCATAGCATCTAATTCCCTCCAGTTGGGTCACATTATAGAAATGTGTTCATGATCCCTTTCCAACGCAGTGACCTCATTACCTGTAAAGACTCCTAGTAGATGTGTGAGCACATTAGAGCTGTTTAGTGGTGTAGGGGCAATGAGGTACAAGGCCTTATTTTGGCACCGGCTGTGGACACTCCAGGAGTCCCAAGAACAATGCAAACAGCTGAAACGCTGCTCTGCATATTGAAGATCAGCCCGGCGGTTCATAATGAAACACATGCATGTGTGGAGTGACATGTATAATCCAACTCTAATCTTTTCGGACGTTTTAACAAGGCTGACAAGTCACATAAAATCAAAGGAACCTCACCATAAAATTCGGCATATAATAGTTAGCACAGCTTTGTAAAAGAAAAAAGAAAAGAAATCACATTGTTACTGAAAACACAACTGTTTGCCAAACTACCACTTTCTTTTGTTTTACAATAGTTTTCACATAAAACAAGGCCGTCTTTCACAGACGAGGGAGGGCAAGGGCTTTGTAAACCACTTTCTCCCTCCCTCTCCCTCTTTCAATAAAGACCCTGTGCCTAGCATACCTGCAATGTTTGATTCCATGTAATTGAAACAAGGCGAGAGTGGGTCCTTGCCAGCACATGGCCTCACCATTTAAGGTAATGTTTGTGCTGCTAAAGCGGCTAATGAATCCAAGTCTTGGGAGCTGGCACAGTGACTCCCCTCACCAGGCCTGAAAGCGCCTCAGGATGCTGTCCCCTTCCCTTCCACACAGCTGTGAAAAGTTTAAAAAGCCCGACCCCATAACATGAAACGGTGAGGGCGAATACAACTACAATTAAAAAGGGGGGAAAAATATTACTTTGGCATCCTGAGGTCATTATCCGCAGTTTATTGCCATTTGTACAGTGCTTTTATTTTGCTTTATATGAGGAGGATTGGCCTTTAATTGCAGCGTTTGCTTGTTTTTCCTTGCAGTGTTTTTAATTTCTGAATGCTTGTATGCGTCAGGGGGGAAAAAGCCTGTGTACCTTCAATGACCCCATGAGTTCCCCCAGCAGAATGATGTGTCCTATCTTAAACCCTCTGCTCCTGGGATTATCCTCAAAGCTCATGACAAATGGAGCCAAAGACTGTGAGGTTCTTCACAATGTTACTCTCATAATTGGTGCTAATTTCATTGGGGACAGATTATTTGTCTGAATATGTTCAATTCTGACCCTTAAAAGAGAGGAAAGTCTTTCTCCAGTTTGTCCAGTTAACTATTCAATGTCTTTTCTCCGGAGCGAGATATAAGTAGTTTACTCTGCAGATAAGTGCAGCAGACAGGGTAGATTGTAAGGTGATATGATAAAGATCTCTGGATCCGAAATGATAACAGCTCAGGTTCAAGGGTCAGACGAGATTATTTGAATTTTCTGTGGTTTATTTGTATGATTTATGATGAATAATCAGAATTCCACACGTTGCCTGAATGTGATTACATCCAGCAGCAGCAGCGCTACATTGTAAATACAACTTATTTCTCCCGGCTCTGCTGTGACCAAGTGTAATACAACACAGACTCGCTCCACACAGGACCAGACCACATTGAGCCAACAGTACAACAATTACATCTGTCCTAGGAATTAGGAACACATTTGAGACCACAAGCCACAAATACTACACAGAGGAAACACTACTTTTCAGCTATGTTACCTTTCTTGTGTGGCTTCTTCTATTGAGCCTTTTGAGAGAGGGTCTTAATCCACTAACTAGACCAGAGAGCACCCTAACTGGCCTAATCCAGAGGCTCTCTGGGGCTCTCCCAGGTACTGATTGAATGATTGGTGGAGATGGATGCTATCTGGTGTAGTGCAGCTCCATTGGGCATTTAACCAACATTAACGTTGCTGGATAGGCAGAGAGAGGAAGAGCACTATGAACTATGAATGATAGTCTCCTGACAAATCAGTATGTGCCATGAAAAATGCACATTTTGTGACACTCCAGTGCTTCTGTCAGATGGGATGACAAATGTAGCTGCTGTGTTTGTATGTAGTCAAGCTGGACCTTGTCCTCGTCTGGTCATTTAGTTGGTTTTAGTCAAGTGCAATAGGATAGTTTACGTGCCGAAATACTCTCTTTTACAGCTTCTCAAAAGTTTGATGTCCTTGATTTACTGTAACACAGATTCAAGTACTGTATGGTATATTTTGTTATTGTCTTTATACTGTATGTAAATTGATACTTCAGTAATACTAGATTAACACTTATTAGAAATAACTTGTTTTAACAATATTTCTCTACTTATTTTGATAGCAGGATAAGACTTAGCTTTAAACTTTTATACCCCAAATACTATAAAAGCCTACCTTTTAAATTATTAACTCCTGAATTTTGAAACACTGAATTTTCCAGTTGATATGTCACCCAGGTATTCAGATCTTGAAACAAATCTAAGATGGAAGGGACTCAAGAAATCTCTCCTTCTAAGGCTTTAGTTCTCTTGTAAAATATGTCTATATCCTGTGCTCGGATCTCATTAGAAGAGTGTGGAGCCACTGGAGTGTGTGAACCCTCACAGAGCTCAAATCTTAGTAGCACCACTGATGTAATTAGAGATTGGTTCACATAGCACATTATAGTGATCTTTTCCTTTGTGAGCAAAAAAGCAAAAACAACTGGATCTGACATCTGACATTATAATCTGAGCAATTTTACTCCCACTTTATTAGTTTTAAACATTACGATATTTGACTATTGAAACAACAATTTCGATAATAAAAAGGAACATGTATTGCTGGGGCATAATTGAGCAAAGCAATAGTAGACCCTAATTAAATTAACCCCCCTCCCCTTTCATAGCTAAATGATAATCATCACAAAGATTCACATGCCCATTTGCTAATAGATATGGTGAAGTTATTAAAGTAATCAGCAGCAAAGGAAATCCATTCAGAATTGATTGTGGAATATGCTGATTGAGGCATGGTATTATTTGGAGGGTGAGTCCAGTGTGGGAGTGATCATTAAGAGATCCTCCAAATGAATGGGAATTATCCTTATTCTGAAGAGGGGGCTTACAGGAGTAAAGGCTTCTCACTGAAACAGACCTTAATTAAGAGCTCCAATGTTATTATCAAGCAGTTGCAGAGGGTCTCTGCTACTGGCTGAGTGAAGCTACCTGGATACAGTAATAGATAAATTAGCTTTTTTGGCAGGTAAGACAGGGAATCCGGGCATTACCGTCAGTCAAAACAAAGGAACAATTTTATTTCCAAACTTCATACCTCAAGTGCAATCTGTCCTTCAGATTCCCTGTGTATACTGCTTCTCATGCTTAAAATGCCTTTAATTTATTTGCATGCAACCTTTTCTATCTTGATCTGAGAAAAAAAGAAAAAAAATCAATGCTGATTAGACTGGTAATATGATTATGTGCATCTAGAATTGATGTTTACTCTTAAACCAGTCAATGCCAGTTAGGTATGAAACCATGCATTCCTTCACTTTAAATCACATTAATACCTAATCATCCAGAATGAGGGAGAAATTCATTTGGTGACAAATTCACTTTAAATCAATGGTTGATTTTCTAATTTTCTTTTAGAACTAAATAGTATGCTGAGCTGAAGTTGATATTTTTAGAATGAAGAAGTCTTAAGTCTAAAAAAAACACACACACATTTTTGTTTCAGTTGCCTCTAAAATAAGAAAAACATTTTAGAATGATATTTTTCCTGCATTGACAAAACTCAGTTTGTAATTTTACACTTGTGATTTTGAATTTAGGAAATCTGTCTTAGTTCACATTATTGTGGAAAAATCAGATTGACAATACAGTGTTTTGTTAGTGTCTAAAATAACTGCAGAATATACAGTTTAAATTAGATTTTTTTAAATGAACTGCAGGTGATTTCAGTGTCCGAATGAAGCCGTGAAAATTTCAGAATCAAGCTGTTTATCATTTATTTTAATACTTGAGTTAACGCAGTCACTGTTCTTTAATTGTGAAAGCAGCAGCAACGTTTATTGTGTTTCTGCCTCAATTTTTATCTTGCACTGTATGAGCCCTGCAGAGTGCAAAGAAGGCTACAATAGCATTTCAGACCTATCTGCTTTGCATTACTCTACCAACACGCGCAGATGCCTCAAAAAATGCGGAGGAAGTCCAGACGAGAAAAACGCTCAGGAAGGGAAAAAAAAAAAAAAAAAGCAAGTGTAGGCATACAGTCCAGTCTAATGAGATCTGTTATTCTGGCCCATTTTATGCCCACCTAATCACACGCTCAGATAGATTCTGTGAAACCCCATCTCCCTTTGAAGACACTCCCACCACTCATGTGATCTGATTAGTATTTTACATGAGATACCAGCCCGGGCCAATTATGAGAGCTGACCAGAATGTTCCAGTCATTTGATGGGGTGGAGATTCAGTGAGGTGGAATCATAATTTAGGGCAGTTAAAGACAGAGCCCTGGATCAGTGGCTCCCATAATGCACTGTAAGAAAAAAAAAAGGTGGCCCAATTAGAGCCTACCCAGGAGCACTTTCAGTCTATCTGGGCTTTCCTACTCCAGCAGGAATGATCAGTCGCCAAATCTTGTATAGGAGTGTTTTGATCATTTTGTACCCGTCCCCGATTTAGTTTTTTATAACTCCTTTTAATAGAAGATAAGTTTCGTAGAAATTGTCTGTAAAATGCTTCACCCTATTTTTTAACGGCTAATGCTGATCATGATCGCAAAATTGTACCATGTTGTTTCTCAAAGATCACACTGCACATCGTATCAGATTAAATCTGAGTTTAGGTCTGGATGCAATTTCAGAGCTTTCCGTATTCCAAAAAAAAAAAAAAAAAGCTTTGTCAGAAATATGTTTAATTGTTCATTCTTATATAGAAATGATGTGTTTAATTGTGAATCAATAAAACAAAGCATACCATCGTAGCACAACAATTTGCTTAAGTTTTGTATTTTGTATTCTCTGTGGAGAGGATAAACAGAGATAGTGGGTCCAGAAGAGGGTGCCATAGATCAGAATCCAAGAAGCACGCTCTGCCTTTTCTTTTGCCTTTTTTCCCCCCTCCTCTCCTCTATCAGCCGTGGTGCTGTCTGGCAACACACACACTCACACACAGATCTGATCAGCTAGGGTAGCACGCTCCTAGGTAGCTGTCTATTCTTCTGCAGAGTTCATAACTGTCAGCTCCTAATTCAGTACAGTGGAGCGGTGTTAATTATCATCCAGTAAGGCTAGAGAGAAGGAGGCAGAGGGGGTGGCCACAGAAGTAACAACTATTCAGAAAATAGGAGAAGTGTATTTCAGCTGTGAGGGAAGTAATTATGCTTTTATCCTCAACAATATTTTTTCTATTTTTCTCATTCTCTCCTCTCTCTTGGTCTCTCTCTTTCTCCTCCAAACCAGTGTGTGTACTCTCCCGCAGGACCTAGGTGAGGAGTTATTTCTGCATCTGGCTTGAGGTTCCACCGAGCTTTTACATAATCAAATCAATATTGCTATGATTCACCCTCTGGCAACGACTGCCTCGTGCAAGTTTCACTGGTGATGTTTGGCAGCTTACGAGATAAAAAAAGACAGAGAGTGAGAGGAAAAAAAAAACCTTAGTTAAAAATCTCTGGGCTATTGATTTCTTGCTTTGTTGGTCTTCTCACTACCACCCGGCTTCTCATCACATTCTTTTTCCTCCCTCTCTCCTTTGTTGTGTCCTCCATGTTCCAGGTGTAATTTCTCAGTCAGGTAAATAAAGAAGTGGTCCGACCGCGAGGTGGGGTTCCGGGCCAAGGAGGGGCCGAGGTGTGGCGGGGTTTCTGTGTGAGGAAGTGCGGCAACCAGCTGTGTGATCCATCTTGATAAGTTGACGGGTTATAGACAGGAGGAGCGCACCAAACGGAATCCTCAATAAAAGCAAATATGACAGCCAAATGTTGAAAAGAGGAAAAAAAAACACACACACATACACCGATATATCTAAAACACAAAGACAAAGCCCTTGAAAATACTCCAGTGAAAGGCAGATCTCGGCACTAGTGTTTCACTCGTTATTGAGCTGGGTGGTTGAGTAGAGGTGCAGAATGCTAGATATCGTTACGCAGCGCTGGAATGACATGATGAAAAGTAACAGAACCCGCTGTGCTCTCTAAAAATCAGTAGCGAGCATCAGAGACAGACAAAATTCAAATTCACAGTTGAAACAATGCACAAAAAGTCTGATTACTTTTGCAACATCTTTCCACAAGCAAAAAAACACGGGGCTTATCAAAGCCAGGCTCCAAGTGGTGAGACTCATTCACTATAAAGTGTGTTTTGGTTTAGTAGAGTGGAGTGAGCACATCCAGATATCCTCCAAGATGATATTCACAGTTTTTTTTTTCTTTAACTCTCTTATATCTTCATAAATCATGCCCAAATATGACTTATTTAAAGGTTCGTTGAGAGCTTGAAGCTCCTCCAGCCTTTTCATCTTAATACACTTGTGCTGTCTGGACAAGTTCAGCGCGGTCCTGTTAGTTGCCGCACCAGAGCATAAATCCTTCCTCTTTGTCACTTTGATCAGCCTCCCTTCCTTTCCTCAAGTGTCCATGAGGAATGTGAGAGGGTGGGGGACAGTGGGTGGAGAGGGAGCACAGGGTGAGGTGACAGGATGCGAAAGGAGAAGGAATTAGAGTGTGTGCGTGTGTGTGTGTGGAGGGAAGGGAAGGGAGGGGGGGGGGGGGTGTATATAGCACATATCACATCGCATTGATTCGGTCCATTTGGTGGACTGAACATGAACCCAATAATCAGATCTTGCTTAAGCACGCGCTTCCTCAGTAATTGACTCTCGCGTATTGATTAAGATGTTGATGTGTCCCAGTCCCTGCTCCTGTGCTAATGCAACTGAGAATGAGTCTGACCCCCTCCACCTGCCCCCCCGCCCCGCCTCGCCCCTCCTCCTGCACATTGACACCAACACTGACACACAGGCACATGACACACACACACACACATACACACATACTCACGCTCACCTACATGCATGGACAGTCACACACGTATGCACACAGAGACAAACACACTCAGAAGCACACACATACATACACACACACACGCGCTGCCGGAACAAGGCTGTCATTGGGCTCAGTCTAATAGATAAAGCTGTCATGCCGATGCTGCAGTGTCTCACAGGGCCAGCAGACCAAATTAGCCAGTCAATAATTTATGTAGAATAAGCAAAGAGAAGGAAACACTGACAGAAAAGTGAACAACACCGGGTGGAAATGGCAGCGATATACAAATTACGGGTGGACTTTCATTGTTGGTTTATAAAGGTCAGGATATTTGGGTCTGTAAAGATGTGCACACCTTTGCAGGAATATTGGATATGCAAGACGCAAACAATGACGCATTGATTATTAGTTTACTGTCATGTGCTTTAACTGTGCATGCACATTCTGTGGTTGTGGGACTTTGGTGACTCGAAATGAACAGGATCATGGAAAAAGAAGGGGAAGGTTCTGAGTGTAGGGGTAGTCATTATGACATTTTGTTTTAGTATATACCACATGATTCCTCGTCTTTAGAAAAAAACGTAAAAAAAAAAAAAAAAAAAATCAAAGTGAGCAGAAAAAAGTCAACTAATCTGATGCTGCTGTAAAAGTCATGTTAAGATGTTAAATGCTCGTGTCAGTGTTTCACTTGTGCCACTTCAGCTGTTTAAATCTTAAATCTTTGACAGCTGTGCAACATATATAACTGTTTTTTATTTAACAACAATGAAACACAGGCTCTATAATGTGACAAGTCCAATCCTGTTGTTTCGAAATAACATAACATGACATCTTTGTATTTATTATACTTTGGCACTGTCAAAGTATGATTAATAGACTTGAGAAAGTGCATCCAGAGGTTACACTGGCACATGCCCCCTAGACGATGATATTCCCACTTCAGGCCACTTCTGTTTGTAGTGTTGCCATCACAGAACACATTTTCCTAGAGATGCGTAAAACGTAAAACCACAAACATGGCTTCAAATGGCACCTTCTTCACCCTTGACTGATAGGTAATCTTGTGTATTGTCTCATTTTTCTACAAAAATGTGTGCCATCACGATGATATCAAAGATTTTGTAAAGATAGAGTTTCATAGTGCCTGTGTACTGGGTGCAATTAATTGGTATTGTGACTTCCAGGTAAAGTAATTGTCCGCATTAATTACATTGGCCAAATCTCTCTTCTTAGTATTTTTACATTTAGATCTGACAGGGCAAACAATTTTAGCTTTAACTTGAGTTTAACTGAATTTTCATCATCTGCATGTTAGTTGAGCGCTTGGTGTTGGTTAAGGATGTTGTGATTAAAAATTAGATTAATAAAAACTGTGTGAACTGCACAGTCTGATAATTCATCCAATAAGTTAATGTAATGTTGAGGAACAGAGGTAAAGACTGACTATTACAAATCATCTGAAATTGTTAAAACTTTGACTAAGATGAAACCATTGACCACAAACTATCTTGTTTAATATTAGATGGATGTGAAGCACATTAGCTTCTCCATGGCAGATAACTAAATGTTGCCCTCACTCTGGCAGAGTTTATATAAATTTTCAGTGTTGAAGATTACATATTTCCATCTGTCTATTTTGATGCGCTCTTGAATGACAGTAGTAGCTTTTTTTTTCAAACATTTTCTTGTTTTGTTGGATTGTGTAGATTTCATCACCCTTGAAAAGTACATACACACATGCACTCTTACCAGCAACTTAACTATTCAACAATGCAAGGTTACAATGGCAAAGCATATGAGCAGTCTTGTTTGATATTAACCCTTATCTTGTTGGGACTGCAAGTCCCATGACAAGAAAAAAAAATGTTGCCAAGGATGTGGTAGAAAAGATTGTTGTGTGTTTGTGTCTTTTTGAAAGGCAGAATACATGTGTGTATTTCTGTGTGTGTGTGGCCTTCAGGCCTCTCCTAGCCTGCTCCTGCCCCAATGGGAGGGCTGCCTGTAGCGAGGTGAACCAATCCTCTGAACCACCCACCCCCTCCCTCCTCTCTCCCTTACACTTCCATCTCTCCCAGGAGTGGACCGACACCTCTCCGCTGGCCAGAGGGAAGACCAGCGCCTCTCTTGGGCCTCCTTCTATGTCTCCAATCAGCCTGCGCTGCCATGGCCCTAGGGCTGCTGCGATGTGATAATCTCTGCCTTTTGCGTTATGCATTGCCCTGATGAATTCATCTTGTGACCACCTGGCACTCGCTGTTAGGAATTCAAGTGTTGTTTTTGCAGCAGAGGCTGGGGCGAACGCTGTGAGGGACTGTTTTCTGACTGTCAGAGAGACCCTCTTCTCCTCCCTCCCCCTTCTCTTCATCTCTCCTCCTCCAACATCGGCAGAATGTTTTAACCTCTCAGAAGACCCTGGCGTATCTGCTGTTGTGGTGGCAGGAGTGGGATTCTTCACCTCAGCAGGACCTGTGTGGGAAAAAGCCCTGCTTGGTATTTAAAAACGGAAGGGCTTTTTGCTGTAAGACAAATTGAAACGCAGGAGGCTAGAGAGGAATGTGGCTGTCAGAGTCAACAGCTGCTAGTTTTTCGCTGTGAATAATCACTGAGGTTGACCCATGGAAGCTGAGGATTGTGTAACACACATTTCACAAAATTAGAGGTCAATGCAAACATATGGCGAAGCTTGTGCCCCGTAACATTTGACTTTCTTCAAAGCTGCTTTTGTGACCTCAATTAAATTATGGAAATAGAAACTTTAGGCAGACAGAATCACTGTTGTGTTTCAGTGTCTGGCTTTATAATACAGGTTCAATCGAAATAATGAATTAATAGATGCATTTTTCATAAACCTTCAACAAGAATGTGTGCCCCAATGCTGAAGAGTCCAAATTTGAATATGGTCTCACATGTACACCATGTAGTCACACAGCACTTGAAATAGCTTGTGGCTCAAAACATTAGAATTTCATATTTTCTTCTTGGTTGCTTCTGTGTGTGCATGTGAAAAAGAGAGAAAGAAAAGGAAGAGTGTGTATAAGCAAGAGAGCAATAGTGTCCTGTCCTTGGCATCACACCAAATCTATAATTTACACTTTTACATAATTGGACTTTGCCTTTGCTGCTTATTGATTGTGCATCCTCGGCTTCTCATTTTCTCCAAGTGACAGAGCAGCATGGGTAAATATTTTAATAAGCCATCTGAAGCGAAAGAAAAAAATTGTTAAGACACTTCAGCAGGACTTGTCCCATGTCTCAGAAGGAGAAACACAATGAGGAACCACGAAATGATTGCATACACGTTGCAGAACCCAGACATGTGTACTTTTGATCTAACACTCATTTAATTGTGTTTTCATTCGTGCCAAACCAGGACATTAAACAGAGACACTGTTCTCACTGCCGGGTCCCTGAACAGGACATTTTTTCAAACCTCAGAAATGTTTTTTTTTTTTTTTTTACTCCACAAAATGAAAATAATCAAATGAAGGTTTTCCTTGTTTATTATGCCTCATTATGTTGTACTGTAAGTGGATATGATAAATTGTGCTATATACCAGGCACGCTTGCCAGGAAAATCTGATAAGAGAAATATTTACCCCCGAAGTTCTGCCAGTAAACCACCAATGATGGATGAGCAAAGGACAGAACGTAACGTTAATTTGCCAGACACTGCAATTTTGAACCCAGAATCTACAAAGACTTGTAGTGTGTGAATTTCGAGGCAAATTTGGAAGAAAAAAAAAATTAATCACTCTACAACACTGGTGCTGTTAAGCTATCTTTTTTATTTCTTTAATTTGAATTTGAAATATGTAGCATTACATAATAATATGAAAACAAGTTAACAAAAAAAGACAGCAACAAAAGCAGTTTTCTTTGTCGGTAAAAACATTTGACATGTTGGCAAAAAAAAGTTGCAAGATTTTAAATTGGGTTGAAGTCCCTGGTTTTGTAGTCTCAGCACTAAGTCATCTTCGACTCAGACGAGCATGATACATCTTAGGGCCAAAGTTCCAAGATGAAATATTAATCAGTGAGAAGTAGCTTGCCAGGCCGCTGTCACTCTCCTATCATCCACAGGACTTTAGACTTGTTAGCCAGGTAGCTACAGGCGAGGCCCCGTGGCTGAAGCTCTACAAGGAGTTGCTGAGTGGGCAGGTGTCTTTGTGTCAAACCTCTCACTTGTTTTCCTGGACTAACTGTTTGTATTGCTCTGCCTCTGATCATGAAGGGTAACCTTAATCGTGGTGGGTGAAGCCAATCTTTGTGAGCTGTCATTAAAACGGCCCCCACGGGCATGGTAGTGCGGTAGTAATTTTGCACTCAGGGCTATTGAAGTCGCCATCTAAAGAATCACTCCTTTTTTTTTCTCCTTTTCAACAAGCTGGCTTCAAATCTCTCCCATCTTAATCCTCAGAACAGTGTTTGATTGAACATGACAGCACTGTAACTAAACTTGAAAGGGGGCTCAGAATACATGCTGCTGTTGTGGCTTTCTTTGGAGGTATCATCAGCTACTTTTCAGGAAGTTTGAGGATCCAAAATTTGCTGAAATCCTTAATGTTGAAAATCTGTTCCTTTTATCGTGCGTATGCGGGAATGCATGCCATGTATGATTAAGGATATCCACCAGATTGACAGAGCAGCAATGGCCACCATCTTGTTCAGGTTCTTTTGTTGTGCTATTTTCGTTCGGTATCTTGTGACTGAGGTGATGCAGAAAACTGAAGTCGAAGCTCCTGAATCAAACTGTGATGGACTTGAGGCAATTATACCTAATTGGGTCCGATTGGTTCCCTTAAAGCTTGTCCACTCGCTTCCCAGTTGAGAGTCACTTGGCTAGAAGTCAGGACTGGAGTGATGCCATTGCTCCTGGCATCTGGTGAACTTTCACTGAGCACTGGCACGCATGGTTTCTCCTTAACCATCCCCCAGACTCACTGTGACTACTGCTTTAATGCTGCCTAGTTTACAGTTACAGCTGCGTACCTTTTGGAAAGAACAGGGCAGACCAGGGAACATGAATCACAGCAAACGCCGACGTGTTCAAACCAACATACTTTAGTGAAGGATAGTATATAAAATTTCTTACAGCTTGAAGTTCACGCTCCTATCTAAAATTAGAATAGCGAAGGTTATTGATCTTTAGTTTTTATGAACAGCATACATTGAATAGATTTAGTACAAAATCCGGACTGAAAAATCTCATTGTGCTGCTGACTTCTAGTAATCACCCACTATGTTGTGTGTTCTCATTTAGGGTCTTCCTCCTGCTCCTCTATGCTGCTGCAGACTAATAAGCTTGTCCTGTAATCACGTTAGCCGCCCTGTCGGCCCCAGCCAGGGGACCTAATTGGGACAGAGCCTTGGACAAAGTGAAAATTAATAACTTTTGTCAAGCTCCTGGCGCATTGTCTTATGAAGCAGCGCAGGTCAATTAGAAAGCGTGATACGATAAGGTCCAAGCAGCAGAGGAGAGCTGACTCAATTAGGACAGGGACTGGACTGGTGAGCCCGAAGTCAGAAAGGGAGGTAGGGAGAGATTTAATCCCTAAACTGCAGGTTAATGCGCTGCAGAAATGGACTGTTAGTTGCATTTAAATGTCTTTTTTAAGTTAAGGGGACATGGCATCATACAGATCCACTGGAGACATTTATGATCTGGAAACATTTTTCTATCTCCACACCAAACAAGATGTAATGGCTTTAAACAGCTGCCTTGGTTTGGTGTATGTGTGCACACATTGAGTGCAAGTGTGTGTGTTTGTTGAGAGCTTGAGGAGCTGTCACTTAGATAGACTGTTCCCATGCAAGCAGTACAAGCCCCCGAAGCACGTATCAGTGATGCGCATCAAAGGAATTGTGTGAAAGCCTTTATAGTTATAATGGATGGGCAGACGCCAAACTGGAAAACTCTCGATGTTTTCTCTTCCCTCTTTTATTTCTCCCTGCTGAAAATGATGTGTGGGACCAAGTCCAGGAAGAATGTCAGGGAAATCAGTGGCCAGGCTTTACTGGAATCACTGGCTTCCTCTCCTTTTTTACACCGCCATCATTAATGGTTTGTTTGTCGTTAAGCTTTTATTATGTAGCCCACGACAGAAATGGGGAAAAGCTTCAAACCCGATCTGAGCATACGAGCTTGCCTCTCACGACGGCTTCCTTCCTCCCCCTACATGTGCTAATGATTCAAAGTATCTCAGGACTGCCACAACACGTGTAATTTAATTATCAGCTTCACTTTGTGTCAATAGTGTCTGCAAAACACAAGCGGCTCAGCAGCAGCCAAGAAGTGCAGGGTTGCAGATAGTTTTCTCCGGAGAGGAAGAATACACTTATCTTTGATTCAACATATCGTCATCGTGTTTCCTCTCTTCCCGTTACCTGCCTCCCTTGTTGATTCCCTTTGTGGAGATACTGATCTTAAACTTGTCCCAATTTTGCTCTGAATGTGACACAGCCTACTGCTACACTTTTTTTTCTTTTTTTTTATCATGTTGCAGTATCATTGTGTACAGAAGTCCTGCCCTACTTCTCTGATAGCATGTGCCGGTTTTCTACAAAGTTGAAGCGATGGCTCAAAAACACATTGATGGAGACCAAGGTGTGGCAGTGCACACAATCTACTGGCACTTCAAATCGGAGTTTCATCAGGAATTTGCTGTTACCATGGATACTGATGGACTTGTTTGCTTTTTTTGGTGCATTTTGCTGTTTCTTGGTAAATGCATAACATTTCCAAAACAATAAAAAATAAAATCTGAACATGACAGATGAATTTAGGGGCAAAACATTTTTTATTTAAACTTCACATCACATTAAATAATTATCATCAAAACCTTAAAAAGAGTAAATATGTCATGGGCTACCCGCATAACTAAAAAGTCTCCTAACAGGTGTGCAATCAGAGATGGACTGTATGGGGCCAAGGCCCGAATAGGATTAAACTCATAGCTCAGAAAGAAAAGGTTTTTCATTTTACTTGGCAAATGAAACATCAACGAGTTGAACTGAATTGTAATTAATTTAAGGGAAATGTGTTGCATTCAGTAAGTAAACTGATTTGCCTTGAGCAATGTACCTTCATTGACAATGATCTAGATAAGGTGTTGTTGAAATTGCTTGGTAAAACCACTGTTGTTCAGTTGCCCCCAGTGCTTGAGGAGCGACTGCAGATCCTAATCCAGCACCGTGAAACTGATCAAATAGCCAAGTACATGGTCGCATAATGTGATACTATACGTATCGTGCTGTAACACGAGGCAGATGTCTCCATCGGTACTTTCCAAGTATTCCAATTGTTAGCAATTCAATCTTGGGCTACATTCAGTGTGTAACCTAGTAAGCAGTCCCCCCTGCCACCACATTATTGTTCTCTCCCATCACTGTTCCTTCTCGTGGAAGTTTCAGCCCTCTTCCATACAGGTAATGCAGACAAATGGGGCTTTAATGCTATTCACAGTCCCATCCTACATTCCCTCGCTTTGTCATCAGTTTGCCTCGCCTTTAAACGCATTTCTCCACCTTAAGCAGCACTTTATTGTGGCGTGTTATTTTGTCCAATTCGATTAAATGGACAGTAACTAGGAATCCATTTGAACCTGATCCTTGCTCAGGCTTCCTCTGCCAACTCCATTAACTGTCATACTTGTCCAGGAGCCCTCCTGTGCAATGGCCAAATGTGTAAGTTGATGCATCATCAATAACCATGCAGGGAGAATTGCACAGTCTTTAAAAAGTAAAACCTTATATTTTACGTCTTTCCACTGAGGCAGCAGATCAAATCAGCAACAGCGCAGGCCCCGCTCTAATATGTTTAAACACTGATGAGACGCAACTCTAGACTCCCCTGAATGGGACCACGGCACTCTCACTCTCAGTGTCTCAGCGTAAAGTGGTCTCATCCATGAAGTTATGAGTGTAGACACAGACACCGGTGCTAGTTTACCCACATTAGAGACTCCTTATCAGGGCTTTCGAGACCCAACCCCCCCTTCTCACATGCCCATCATGAAATACTTGTCTTTCCTACAGAGTGGTCTTCGTCATGGAACTATGAGAGGGGAGAGACAGGAGCCTGGGAGTGTGAACCCCTGTGGTGAGTGCTGCTCTCTGGGCTTATTTCACGGATCTCCCCCTGTTGTCTGTTGGGACTCTCTTGATGTTTTAGAGTAAGAGGACACCAATGCCCTGAGCAGCCTCTCAGATTTATTGAAACTTCATGTCCTGTCCCGGTAGCTCATTTGTCAGGAGACCTAATTTACACTGGCCCTTAAGACTAATTGCAAATTTGCGAAAAAATGCTGATGTCGTTGGAACTGAGGAGGGCTTTTTTTTTTTGCCCCTCCCTCAGTGTCCCTTGCCATGCATTCGCTAATGCGTTTCATCTGTAGAGCATAAAATAGACAGTGTTTCTTTCCTCTGTGTGTGTGTGTGTGTGTGTGAGAGAGAGAGAGAGAGAGAGAGTGAGCGAGAGAGAAAGGGGTAGGGTGTGTGAGAGAGCAAACGCTCCAAGATAAACCCCTAATGGGACTACTAACAAGCAGGAAATCGTGACAAAAACACAAACAGTATTTACTGTTTAATTCAATTCTGAGAGACCAATGCCCTCCCATCCTCCCTATCAAGTTATCAAGGCCAGAAACAAACCCCAAGACACTGGGCCACATGGCACTGTCTATTCTTGGCAACCAGCAGACACCACATGACAATTAGCAGTACAATTATCCCAGCCACTGGGTAGCTCAATGTGCAGATGGCAATTGCTCCTAATGAGAGGACTTCTATAAAGTAAAAACAAACGAACATAATGCACACAGAATACACAAAGAGATAGAAGGTTATAAAATACATGCCATGCACAGTGTTGTATTTCTGCATTTGATTTTTGCACATACAGTATCTTGCAGCTGCATACATGGAGAAATGGCACGACTGCATGTAGTTTTATGGAAATGTCTTAATCATAGAAGGGCAGATTCCTGAGGTTTCTGCAAATATTCCTCCATAAATGCATAATGTTTCAGACAGTATAAATTCAGAGAAGAAGGAAGGTCTGTTGTTAAAGACAGATCATGGTTTCACCCTGACCATTAGATTGCATTTCATTTATATGCCTTCCAACAATAATGTTTATATCCTTAAGAGGGTGTGAAGTATTTTGGGCTAAATGGCAGAGCTGTGGTGTACTTAAGATTTGAGTGTTCTGGGCAGATGTGAGTGCAGAGCACATGCTGGTTGATTTGAGGGATAATATGCAACCACATGACTCAATCAGGAGATCTCCTCCCTTCATCAAGGTTTTGACACATTCAGCATACTCTGTGGCCATTTTCACATGCAAGTATTTAGGAACTGACAGATTCTTGTCTTGGAGAGCATGTTTCAGGAAATCTCCTCTGCATGTGTGCACACTTTTGAAAGTGGAACCCTGTACAAAATTTCAGCAAGGGTTTCCAGTAATTATTTTATTCCTGACTGTCACTGATTTAGTTCTCACCTCTCTTACATTTTTCTTTCTTTTTTTTTGCCTAGGCTTGAATCCTATCCCAAAAGACATGTTGTTGAAATACACCACACATTGGGGGAGAAAAAAAAAGGGTCCTTCCCAGCCGTTTTGGCACGGAGTCTCAGCAGCAACACACAAGCACAGGAAGAAAAATTCTGTTTAGGGGGAGTTTGAAGGGTCGAGCAATTATCTGATTACGAAAAACATTATATGTCAAAAAGAACAACAACATGTAATTGGCTTGGTGTGTTAGAGCTGCAGAGGGCCAGATGTAGAAACGTGTGCATGCCTGTCAATGTAATGGCTAACAGCTTGACCACGTAGTCCATAAGGCCTGCACCAGGAGGGCTCAAACAGCAATAAACTCCAATGCTAGCATTTGTTAGTACTAGACACTCCAATTTGATTGGTAAAATTCACACTCTAATGGGCTTATAAAGGATTTCTTGGGCCCAGAACAATGAGCTGGAGGGCTAGAGCAGTGCCAGGTCATGGACACCCAGCGATTCACAACATCCCCCCCTTCTGGGCATGCTTAGTTTCCTCCATATCCACCAGTTACCCTCTGCAGCTCTGTTTAAAAGCCAGTCGGGATGTTCCAAAGGTATTTAATAGTAGTGGTGGTGGAGGTGGTGGTGGGGGGGTTTCTGGACCTCCCATACTTAGGTTCAACCACAGAGCCATGGCTTTTCTGTTTCGCCCCACCCCATCCCTGCCCCTCTCTCTCTCTCTCTCTCTCTCTCTCTTCTTCCTCTCTCTCTGACCAAATGTGTAAGTGTAGAAAAAAAAAAAAAAACGCGCTCTTTAACCAGAGGCACCTTTCTCTTGCACCTTGCCCAGTTGCTCCTTTCTGGTGAAGACAACACAGAGGGATAGTGAGCCCACACATAGGGAACACATTTACCCAGGCAAAGGGCCAGAGCATTGCATTCCCATGGACCTGCTAGGGGGAAAGAACTGCAGAGCACATTTTACACGTAAATATTCAGAATTGGATATGGCACATCCTCTCTTTTTTTCTTTGTCCTTTTTTTCTCCTCTCTGTTTCTCACATGTCTCATCCCCTTCACTCAAATCAGGCTTCCATGTTTTGACTGACCATCTTGGACACGGTGGCCAAGACAGGAGTAGAACAAAAGCAGAGAGAGGCTCTGGATTCATTTGATTTTGATTTGTATTGCGTCAGGAATTCAGACTTACATTTTATGCCTGTTGTTCACAAAGGACAGCCAACTTTACCTCATGGCTCAGATATTTGTGGGTAGGCAGGAGGAGAGCATGTATAACACTCACTCTGTGAAACCACCATGTGTTTTCTGTGTGTTTGTTTTTGTATATTTGTGCATATGTCCATCGAACTGTCAGTGCGAACTTAAGGCCTAAGGGCTTGTTTTGTTTTATTTTGTTTGGTGCGTGTGAATGTGTACAAGTCCTGCTGCCTCTTGGGATTATTATGTTGTAGTCCTATCTCCAGTTCCCCTCAATGATTCTCAGAGCTGATGGTTAATCTCCATTTTCATCTTTTACATATGTAACTGGCACCGAGAGCTCAGTTCAAACAGTTTGCACATTCAACCGCATTTGTTTTATGCTTCCTGCCTAAAACTGTCCGTCAGCACCTTGCATTGGTGGCTGTTTGTCAGTTGTTTGTTGTGGTTGTCAGTCTTCTGTGCTCGATGTAATGCCGTGTTTCAAACCATGACCTCGATGAAGGCCACAAACCGAAAAAGTGTCGGCCTAATATTAAAGTTCTTATGTATACTGGAGGGTTTGCTGGAGTTTTGACCTCTGCAAAACCATCTGGCCACTGATACCAATGAGGTTTAAACTCGAACGTCGGCTTGTGCCGCATTAAAGCGTGCGTGTGTGTCTATGTGTTTGCAATAGCAATTTAGTGAGGTGTTTATGTGATCTCAGTCTCAGTGTGCGTTTCTTTCTCTTCCCCAGTGGTGGTGATGGTGGCAGTGGTGGGATTATGGAGTGGGTGTTTGCTCCCTTTCAACAGTCTCTCCACATGGCCTCCTGCCTCCTTTGTCTTTTTATAGCCTCCTTCTGGGAGACGCTGCACTCTCCCCGAATGCAACACAAGCCAAAACACCTCTCAGTTCCTTCGCCAGAGCCTGTTACCCAGGGAATACTGCTATTCCTCCCCTACTTTTCTACACACACCTTCTCTCATCTCTCGCCCCCCCCACCGCCAATCTGTCTCTCCTCAGCCTGGGCTGGACACAGATTTTTGATTTTGGAGCATGTGAGCATGAGGGTGATTCGTGAGTCACAGTGTTAACATGTGAAACTGAAGCCTTGGGTTTAAAAGTATGACAAGTTTAACCTTCTGTGCTCCTGAATTATTATAGTCACCTTCCAGTCAAAATCATTTCATCACCTTCATTTTCTTGTGGAAAGAATGTGGATCATTCTTCGCACTATGAAATCATTCAGACAACTTTGCTGATTTATCGTAAAGCTATGCTGACCAGTATGTGTTGTATACCATGGCCTACCAAATGCCATTGCATAGCCAACATTAGCATTAACAGTTGTGTGCCTATCGGTCCAGAAGCCAGGTGAGTTCAGCGTCAAGCTTCATTCCTTCACTCACCATGAGCTTGCCTCCAGCACTGGAAAGCAACGCCAATGTTAACTCTCATTCTGCTTTTTATTTCTATCACTTCTTATATTCATCACATAATGTGGTTTCTTCTTTATCTCTGGCCAGTGCTACTTCTTCATCCCCTCATGAGGGCAGACTGAACGCTACACTGACTCACTGTTGCCTCTTGAGGTACAAAATTGTATTATTAGAAGGAACGGAAGGTGGGTGGCTGATTAGCATGCTAATCTGGGTAGCGGTCCATGCAACACAATACAAAGATATCAAAACTTTTATTTATTCATATTCTCGTCATAATTTAAATTAACCTCTGAATGTCTTAATCTGAAATCCTTGACACCGTTTAAAGAACATACCAGTAGTGTTGCGAGTGTGGAGTTCATTAGTCTGTGTCAGTGCCACACCTCCATGAGTCTCCATTGATTTGTTACTTTCCAGGCAGAATGGTTTGTTTTCATTCATGACAATTTCCTGTGAAAATCAACTTGCAGAATTGTGAAACAGATAATCCATCACAGTGAAAAACATGTGGCCTTTATTTTGCCCAGTTGTCTTTTTTTTTCTTTTTCTTTTTTTTGTAATTATGTTCCTTGATGCACTATCCAGCCTTTTAAAAGACAAGAGTTTTAGAGCCTTACATACATGCTACACAATAAATAGTAAGCAAATTATTTTTTGGCATTTCCTGCATTGTGAAGCGGAATTAGACCACTGAATTGTCCTGGTGAATATGATGTCTTCGCAGATATATCAGCATTGTAAATACAGTCACATGAATTTGCAATCAAATGTCAAATTACATTTGTGGTAGTTTAGAAACAGTGTCACTGTTGCATACTGACGAGTGATTTTTCAAAAAAACTTAGCCAAACAAACAAAACATACACCCGGCCTACTGTAATGCTGCACAGAATAAATGGGCAGAAAAAAATGAATGTAGGTGTAGGTGGCAAGTTTACTTTAACACCAGAGCAAAATGAAGAAATACCTCCGGCTGCCCAGAAACTAGAAAATTAATAAAAGAAATTATGTTATGCTTTTGAAATGACTCAGCATGCAATAATATAATGTATACATGCAGTTAATGGGACATAACAAGCCAAACCACCTCCATGGTCCATGGAGAGCAAGAGTTGAGGGTGTTTTTCTTTGCTCGCCTTGTTAGCCACATAAGCCATTACTTAGTTTTGGTATTTCATGTGTTTACAGTTTAGATAAGTTATTGCCTGTTTCCCTGTGTGCTGGAAGCCTTGCACACCCAGCTCGTTCCTAACTGGCTCTGGCCTTCTTCCTGTCTCCGTCCCTCACCACACCCACCCTGCACCCCTGTGTGGCATCAGACATACAGGCGTGCCACTGCACTGACATGGTCGTTTGTCTTCTGACCGCCGTAGCATATGGAGAGGGCTGGCACTGCACAGATGTCCACTAAGTGCTGATGAAGGGAGTGAGGAATGGATGGGCTGGGGCTAAGAGGATCTTTGCCGGTGCTGCTGGAGCCTGGTACTGCTGCCCTGCTGGTGTTATTAACTTTACTGTACTGAGGAGGAGGGCAATGAGGCTATTCAATAAAGTGTATGTTTCCAGATATCTCAGAAAATGAGTGAGCATGTGTTTTACTTTGCTCTCTCTCTCTCTCTACCAGTGTCTGTATCTCACTACCTCTATCTGTAATGTGTGTGTGAGTGTGTGAGTGTGCAGGCTAGTGGGTGCTGCGCAGGCTAGTGGGTGCTGTCTGGTGGAGCTTGAGTGTACTGAGGAGAAGGAGGGTGTGGATTAAAGCTGTAGGTAGAGCAGAGAGAGCCTGAAAAGAATAATTTGCAGCTTAAGGCCAATAGCTTCAAAGTCATGAATCCTCATGGGTGAGCCAGCCAGGCTCTGAACCTGTCAATGGTAACTTACTCCTCGGATAGCACGCCAAAGACTTCAATAATGACATCACCCAGGCATGGGGGTAGCGGATAGGAGCCGGGGTGGGGTAAGGGAGAGCTGAGAGACGGGCCAGCTTTCAGGGGTGCGAGCGCGGCCCTTCAGAGCACTTTGAAGTCCCGCTTGACGAGGGCTTTGCAGCTGCCTGATACCGGCCATGTTGTTCTCTGCGCCGATTGGCCACAGAAGCCACCAGGGTGGCTTATCAGATTTATTGAGGCTTAGCGGTTGACGTTGAGAGTGTGTATGTGTGATGAAGTGTGTACATGTGTGTGTGGAGGTGGAACCGGGTGAATAGGGAAAGGGTCATCCCTCTAACAATCCACTCGTCCCAGTTAATTTAGACAGCACCCTGGGGTCTGACAGTGAAGAGGCAAGACTTTGCACTACCCCTCACTGGGGTCCTTAGGACTTGAGCCCAGCAAAGCACTTATGTAGCTCCTCACACGAAATCCACCTTTTTTTTTTTCTTTTAATAATGCTGTTGTGGTCATAGTTGTGAGGTGAAATTAAATTTGACAGAGCTGTATTTATCTCCCCATGTAGACTTACTGTATTTTACACTATGGGCAACATGATCAAATTCTGTACTGCCTAATACCACAGTCTGTCTGCATCCAATTGGTAAGTTTACCACAAACTAATAGGATGTGGATATGTTACCTTGAATCGCGGTGTTCTTGGAGAAGAAAGTGTGCACCACAATCTTGTCTCTGTCAGATTTCCCAAGCTAAGGTTTCAGACACACACTTCAAAGTCCCTCTAATGAGTGGAAAAACATTGCCGGCTCCTGCACGACATTAAAGAGTGCCATTTTTTTTTCTATGTTGTTGCTGCGTTATATTTCACAAGCTTTCCCCTTCCAAATGTTAGCAACTCATTTTCACCTCCAGCACAAACAAACAGTGAAGTATCGCCTATTGTAGCCAGTATCAAAGGCAGCATTTGTTAACAATAAAATGCTGGTTTGAAATAGCTCCAACACAGATTTTTGTGCTCCAGCGCTGGCCAACATTTTTTTATGCCACAGAAATCAAAAAGGGGAGAAATGGCAGGGAGAAAGAGAGCAATATATAAAGTGTGTAAGGAAATTGCCAGACAAACTACACATAACATACATAGTTTTGTTTAATTGCTCAATTGCGAAGGCTTTGTTCTTTCCGCTGTCATCTTTTCAGTGATTTTTCCGTTTTGATCGGCACTGTGTTGTTTGGAGAACTTGGCCCCTATTAAAAGCATATCGAATTTGGGACGTGCTTCCCAGCCTCCGTAACAGATATGGAGAATCGATAAGAGCATTACCAGGCTGTGACAGAATGGTCCCCCCACCCACACCCCCGCTCCTCTCATGTCTAAAAGAACGGCTGTGTGACAGTGGGTCCCGCTCAAGCTCCTGATCACATTATCTGCTGGGTGGCATAAGCGGTCATTAACCCTTTGTTGACACTTGGCCCGGTGCATGGTGGCTGTTGAGGTCATTTGATTAAAACCTTAAACAGATCCAGTCAGTGCTTGTTTAATTTGTAGCAAAGGTCTGAGTGTTTTGTTTCTGTTACAAGCTATTATGACAGCGAGTTTCTGGCCTCATCAGTATCTGTTTCTCCATGGTCTCAGTCGCCTGAGCCACATTTAGCTCCCTCAGCATCAGTACCAATTCCATTTAGGGGTAAAAATGTAAAAATTCCCCCTCGACTCATTCCCAGGTGGTGTTTGTGAGCGAAAGAGAAAGAGAGGGATCGTTTAGAGAGACATACAGAGAGGATAAAAAATGAGCAGTGGAGTTTGTTCAGGTTCAAGATGCATTGTGTCTGTTGGCAGCCTGTTGGGCCAACATTGTTTGACGTTCTACCCCTAGTGCGTTTGTGAGCCTTTGAGGGCTTTATGGCTCGGTGTGACTCTGCCGCCAATAGGTTCCAGATGCCGCCGGTGTGGGAACCGGGGAGCAGAGCGAGAGGGGAGACAGGGAAGAAGCATAACCAGGTGTGACCCATTGCAATCTGGGATGTTCTCCATGGATATTCAGACTAATATAAGTATGCATGTGTGAGAGTAAGCGAGCTTGCGCGCGCGTGTGTGTGTGTGCACGCTGAAGAAATAGGAGGATGCAATGTGTTCTCAATCTGACACTGGACAGACAAACAGACAGGTAGACAGAATTATGGACACACACACAAACACTTAGAGACTTGTAGACGCAATCTTCTTCTGTTAACTGCGTACTTCTCCGCTCCTGCAAGTAGCCCATGCGCACACCCTTTGCCAAGGCACGGAGTTCATGGTTTGAGTCGCGTTGTTCAGCACATTTGCTGCTGGCACCAGCGAGGTCCAACATATGGCAGCACTCTGAGCTTTCAAGCCCAGCGTTGGGGCTCCGAACAGAACCCGCCAGCTCCACAGTGGCCTACTGTAAGGGAAAATTGTCAGCAGGACCATTTAAGGTCCCAAACCACAAGCACTGATAAATGTCTGCATTTCTCTACATAATTACCTTCAATCCGGTGTCCCTTTTCCAAGAGGCCAGGAAGGAAACAACAGAGCCTAGAACTGCAACAAAGATTTAACTGGTAGAAGGAAAAAAAAGAACAGAAATGCTCTGAATGCTGGCTAAATGAAGTATGGTCCTGCTGTGTGTGTGATGTTTTTTTTGTTTTTTTAAAGAATGGGGTAAGGAGAGGTGGGAGGAGGTGGAGCTGAGTTCAGCCAATATGTTTTCATTTAAGAAAAGGTAAAATATACTACAAGGGAAATTTGCATTGGCAAAGTGTGTACGGTCACTGAGGACAGCACAAGTTGAATGTTGGTAGTTCATCCCAGGTTTTTGCAGGTGTTGTTTGCATTGGTGCAATCATGTCACGTCGACCTAATATAAAACCAACAGCAAGATAAGGATTTATTTTATTTATTTAAAGGTTTAATAATCATGGACGATGCACATTAATAAAAACATTTTAACAATGTTAACAATGTAAACATGGCAAAAGTCTATTTTACGTACATCTGCTGTCCCTGGACTGATGTTAAGTAGTCACCCTAAAAGAGAATAAAATGATTTAGTTATAAACATACAGATAATACATTAAAGGATCAGATTAAAGATTAAAAAGGCAGAAAACTAGGCAAAAGTCCATACATACACACACACAAGCTAACATAAACTCAAACCACAACTGCTACAGACAAAACAGAAGCAACATTAAGCAGCAATACCAACATCAACAAAAATTGATTACACAAGACACAA
This sequence comes from Trachurus japonicus, assembly GCF_045865225.1. NCBI lineage: Eukaryota > Metazoa > Chordata > Actinopteri > Carangiformes > Carangidae > Trachurus > Trachurus japonicus. Next base: position 23,270,977 of record NC_140907.1, read on the forward strand.
TAACAAACTAGCAGGTCACAAACAAGCAGAACATAAACACTAAACACATTAAAAACCATGCACAAAAAGAAACAGTAATACTAGACAATTAATAAACTGACAGACAACATGACGGATGGCATCAGAAAGCACAGACAGGCAGAGCAGCAAATGTGGAGAAAAATTCAGCACTAACATTTAAAGCAGAAGTAAACGATCCGGTCGTTTTGGCTAACTTCTTGTCAGCCGATGGAGTTAGCAGTCCCTGCCCTCGTCATGGATCTATTGGTCCTCGTCCCTATGTCGCCACATTCACGTGCATCCCTTGGCTGCACACACAGCCCTTCATGCCGTTCTCTCTTCTCATTGGATAAAGGTTGTAGGATACAAGGAAGTATACAAGAAGTTTTCTCCTTGGCTTACAGCAGAGCAGAGTGACTGACAGACCCGTGTTTCCAACCCAACTGGGTTGGTGTTTCAGACCAAACACTCTATGTAAGCGATTGCTGTCGGAAGATATAACTATTTAAGACTTATATTAACACAAATATGCCGCTTACTTCTGCTTTAATGTTGACAGCTTTGACCATTAATTAGCCACTTTTTAAAAAATAATTTAAAAGAAGCATAGTTTAAAAGATTTCTAAAGTGAGTTGGAATGGAGTTCCACTCACGAGCAGCCCTGATTGAAAATGCAGACTGGCTAAAATAACTTTTTATAAACGGGACAACACAGTCTCCTCTAGCTGCACTTTATGTGGATGTTGATGCCATTTTTATAAACTGGTTCAATATAGGAGGCGCAAGTCCATGTACGATTTTGTACATAAGCCAGGAGTACATTTCAATAAAATATGGCAGTGATGATAGTTGTTGGATTTCCTGTCCAGCACCTTAAGGTTTTTTTTTATATAGAGATAGTAGTGGTTTGAGAGCAGTGTTGCTAGACCAGGTTGTCAAACAATATGTTATGTGGGAGAAGATCACTGAATGCATGTACATTAGTGCAGCCTTAGTTGACATGCAACTGCGGACATGTCTAAAGTTTGCCAAATTGTGTGAGGAAAACCGAGAAGTGTCATTCTGTTATCACCAGCATGAATTAAATTCACTAAACAAATTTGTGCATTAAAGTCGGAGCAAAACAAGAAATGTGTGTATTGTTTGGCATCTTTTGACATACTGTACAGCATTAACTGTGCATATGTGACATTTTCTTAATGAAACTTGTTTGGTTTACCTCATCATGTATCAGTGCTCTGAGTAAACATGCCTTTCCCGGAAAAATGAAACACGGACCTTATCATCAATATTATATGTAATCACCTTTGGAACACAGATTAGTACCTTTTCTGTTATGGTTATAATGATTTAAGGTCCTTCTTTTATTTTTCTTCTTGAAAACCCCTTTTTTTGGTTTTCTTTTTTGTATGAGGCAAAGAGTGTTTTAATATTAGATGGAAATTAGAGTAACAAAAAAATGTGACTTGTCCTCAGCCTCATAGATTTTTAAAATAACAGCAGCATTTTATCCAGAGAAATACTTTTCTTGTTGGAAGGCTTGTTACGGCAAAACAAGGTACCTGCTAGGATTCTCACAGGGCTGCTACTGTTGTCGATAATCCCTTCCTCTTCAATCCATCATCTGCAAAATAAACACAAGCCACCCCCACCTGTGTCTGACTCGGAGGGGTGAGGGCCCGTTAACCTGCTCGCACAGGCCACCGGTCGGGGCTGCCGATTTCCCCGCCTCTCTGTTTAGATTATTTCCACGGAGGCGGGCGACTCTCTTGTGTCACTGATAAGAGCGCAGCAGGGTGGTGGCAAGAGGGTCAAACCACAAGGGGAATAAAAAACTCAGGAAAATACTGGAAAAAAATATCTTTATCCCCTGGAAAAAAAAAAAAGTACTTTTCCCCCCCAAACTTCTTCACCATGGCGCAAGGCTATTACTCTGATAGAAATTCTTCTCCCTCCTCGACAGTCTGGCCCTGAGTACGCAAGGGGCCAGAGTCTTAGCCACATCTCAAGCTAATTTACAAAGATCCCGAATTATTCTCTTATCTTGGGCTTTAAAGGTTGTAAGGTTGATTAACAAGGCCCTGTCCTGTTTATCAGTTTGGGGCTGGGTGTGGAAAATAGCCTGCGATAAGTGCACAGACCATTAAACATTCTATTTCCCCTAATATTTGTCGGCAACCATCTGCTTAACTGATCTCCCTTCACTTTAATTAAAAGGGATTCCCGTCTTGTTGGGGTCATTATGTGCTGGCGGACGCCAGGAGAGGGGTTTGTGATGAGTTCAGCGTTCCCTCTGTCCCTGGGTTGCTAGAGGGCTTTTTTCATCCTCTCTTCCACCCTCTTCTGAGTTAACCCCTTCCTTTCCTGCTGCACTTCCACCTATGTTATGTAGCGAGTAAAGCAGACTAAACAATTAGTAAGTGCAGCAGTTCTAAAAGAGATCCAGTGTGTGCTGGTAAAAACTTTTCTCTTCACTAGGGAAGTGTGTAGATATTCACACTATCTCCCTCAACTCAGGAGCATGAGACTCTGGCTGTAATGGTTTGATTTGCCCAACACTAGTTGGATCGATGCGGCTGTTTACAGTTTCTCCCTCTCTCATCCCTTTTGTCTTTTTTCTAATTTAGTGTTCCCAAACCATGGACAGTGGTCTGAGCCTGTCTGCTGTGCTTGCATCTTCGCCCTCCTCCCCACTCTCCATCACTGTCCATTGATGTTTTTCCCCCTCTCTTTCTTTCTCCTCTTCCTCTCCTTCCTTGGTTGGTCTTGGAAAAAGAGCTGCATGCCTCCACACTTCTGGACAAGACTGATGGCTCGTCAATAGCATTAGCCAGCATTGCAGGCCTCACTGGTGTAGAACCAAATCAATAAGGCCCAGTAAAAAGTCTTATACGTGTATGCGGTCCATCCCAGTCGAGGTTCATGTTACCACAGATAAGTTTTTATAAGAATTCAGGAGTCACCGTCTATTTTGTTCCTCATAATTCCACATTTCCTCAGCTAAGCACGAACATTTATAAGTGCGTCTGCTCACAGTCATCCAGTCCCTTTTAGTATAATTATGTGTTGCAGCCATCAAAAAGCTGAAAGAAATGCCTCTGTTCTTTGAAATATGGATTTGAATTTAGCAGCCCTTTGCTATAAACGGCGACGTATAAAATCTTTTCTGCTCTTTCCCTCTAAATTCTGGTAATTTTCCTTCCAATTGTCTTGTGCAATTACAATCAATTAGTCCTCACTGAAAATTGATTTGCGCTTTTAGTGTGGTGACTCGATTGTGTGTGTGTGTGTGTGAAAATGTAATTTTTTTTTCTTCTTCTCATGGTGGTAGAAGCAATAATCAACTTGAGAATTAGAGTATATACTGTAAAGTTTACCCAAAGAGTTATTTGTATATTAATAACCTTACTAATCTGTTTTCAATGACAGTGTTGCAGACACTTGGATCAGATGCTTGAGCTGTGTTGCTGCCTGTGGCTGGAAAAGTGAACTGTGTCCTATTTGTTTGTCCTATATAATGCACTTGCCTGTGTCTGTGAAGGTGAATGTGACGTCGTGATTTGTCTCCGTGCAGGTGTACACAGCCAGAATAACCAATCTGATATCTTATTGTACTGTAAGTCACCTCACTTAACGCCGGTACACGTACGTAGCTGCATGGGAAACTTATTCCTGTAACATGAATCGGCGTGTCACTCACAGATGCAGACGCTCGACTGGACTGACAGCAAATTAATTACTAATCCCGGGGATCTGTAAGGTCAGACAGACAGACAGACAGACAGATGGGCTGATGAACACCTTTGCCCTGTCAACTTCTGCAGGCTTTCCAGGCCAGACACAACAAAGCTTGCCTTGGCTTTCTCTCTCTCTCTCTCTCTCTCTCTCTCTCTCTCTCTCTCTCTCTCTCCCACCCTCTCTCTCTCTCTCTGCTTGCCTGTATGTATTCTCCCACAGTAGAGAGCTCTGCCTCTCAAAGGTCAGCAGAGGGCCAGAGTGTTTGTCAGGCCAATCGATGGCCTGCCGCCACCATCAACATGCTCAGTTATGAAGCTGGGAGGTCAGGCCTAGTGGCTGATGGCGCCCACCGCCTGCTTGGTGGGAGATTGTCACTGAGGAAGTGAGTGTGTGTATGTGTTAAAGATGGGTGGGGGGAGTATCTCTTACTAACCCTGCATATAATCAATACCATCCAGTGCTATTATTCTGAAATGTTGTGTGTGTGTGTGTGTGTGTGCGCGTGTGTGCAGCTACCAACAATGACAGGGGATCAACGAACTGGTGTGTGACAAAGAGGAATGGTGTCTAATTCAAGGTCAATAAGGCCTGTGTCACTCCTTCACTTACACAGAGGGGAGGGAGGAGGCATTATGTTCCTGTTGGTTACCAGAGCAAACATGACATCCCTGCTGGAGCTCATATCAATTTGTAATTTGACCTGCAGTCACAGCAAATGATGTCAGCACAGGTCGCTTTTGCAAAATGACCCTGCATTTGTCTGCTGTTGTCATTTTCTATGTTTGGTATTCTCATCGTTGTTCTGTTGTTAAAGTGTTTTTTTTTTTTTCTTCAAAGGATATGGATGTCCATACTGTAGATGCTCATAATCTTCTTTTTGGTTTATTGGAACTTTAAGTGTTCATACATATATATATTTATGATTTTTAATATATTTCATGCTCTCTCTTAATTAGAAGACCCGTTTACAGTACATTTAGTTTGTAACCTTCCTCTAAAATAGTGCCTTCACAAGTGCATTTAATTTAATTTCACCACAGGATCTATCAAAGGTAGCAGATGTCCTTTGTTTCCCTCCGTCAGTGACCATCTAAGTAACTTGCTCAAACCAGCCTTCTTCTCATGCCAATACACCTTTTAATAACTCTATTAATCTAATCGTCCACTAATTGGTCAAGATAGCCTTTTCCCTAATGATTTTTATCATAGGGTAATTAAAGAGCCCAGTAAAACCTGCTGAGATCACAGTGTCTGTATCGTATGGCTTGATTGACACATCGTTTCAGGCTTTTTAATTTTCTAGAAATGTATGTATATTATATTATTATATCATATAGCTACTTCACTTTAATGACATTTTCAAAATTACAAGTCAAAATCTGTCCCAGTTGAATAAAATGCGATGACAAAATGCCAGTGACTGATAAATCTTTAATATAAAAATTGTACAAGAATTCTGATACAAATTACAAGAGGTATTTGGACAAAATATGAATAAAATTCCATTTACATCCCAAAACCCTTATGCATTTTATGCAAAAACCATAGACAGATATGATACAGAAACAAATACAAGAAAGGCAAAAAAGAAAGAAAAGAAAAGAAAAGAAAAGAGTCTTTTTAAAAAGAGGACCATTTTTTTCCTCCTGTCTGCAAATGGGAAACACCTGTTTAGGTAACGTACAGTATTCATGAGGCTTCCAAATCACCATTTTGACACCAAAGTGATACAAGCTCCTCTGCTGTGTTTGTTCTTTGCAGTGCGACTATGTAGCCATGCAATGCTGTCGAGTGCCAATGCCATAACATGGGCTTTTTTAAGACACAGACACAAATGCATTGGATACACATAAACACATAAACACAAAAACAAAACAAAAAAAATCTAAATTCACCAGGTCTTCAAGCTTATTCATTCTTTAAGACTGTAAAATATGATTGGCACAATGGAAAACATTTCATGAATTTACAGTAATTTTTTTTCAGGATCACTGACATTTCACAGGTTCCAGTTCAGATTAATGAGGGTTTCTTTTTTTTTCTTTTTTTTTTTAGAGCATAACACATGAGATTGACGCATCTATACAAACCCACACCTGTGTGTATTACTCTTCTATCTGCATATTTTGTCCCATCTAACATTTTTAATCCCACTTTGTTCCATGAGCTACATTAACTGGACAGTTTGCTTGCCGTGTCAACTCTCATCCTAACTCACTCAGTGACGTGAACAAAACGGACAGTGATTAACAGGTCAGCCGCTCCATCTCACTCTCCCTTTGTGTGCTATGTAGAATTACAGAATAATTGATGCCTGACGCTCCTCTAATCAAATATTAAAGATTCACTCCAGTGGTCTGAGCCAATGAGGCGCTCTAAGTGACCGGTCACTAGGTAGCAGAATGCACCTGGGCCCATGTGGTTGGAGCTGTAAGAAAGGACAAAGATTGGATTGGGGGGGGGGGCAGAGGGGGGGATTTCTCAGAGGAGTGGCGGAAAATGGTGGTCATTTCTCAGAGGACGGCAGAGTGTTAGGGGAGATGGGGTGGAAATGTGAGGGGTGGCTCGATCGCTCTCCGACCGGCAGGCAATCAAGAAGAAGCTGGCGATGAGTCCTGGGGAGTCGTGGCCCTGCTGCTCTCCTCCTTCCCTGTGTTCCTCTCCTTCTCCCCTGCCTTGTTAAGTGACTGCCGCAAGGCTCCAGCCAGTCCACTTCCTACGCCCAATCCCTTCCCTTCATCTCTCCCTTCTCTCCCTCTCTCTCTCTCACTCTGTCTTGCCGTCTGTCTCCCTGGCTATGCTGGACAATCGTTTTGTTGTGTTTTCTCAGCTCTGTTTCCAGCGTCTTGCAGCTCTGAGCTGTGCTGGCATGACCATGCAGCACCATGCAGGACACAGAAAGGAGCCCGTAGGGGGAAAAGAGAAGGGTGTTGTGAGGGAATCTCTTCTATGATATTCAGCTTTCTGTGTGGTGCACACAAGTACACGGATAGAGAGGTCATGCACTGCAGCTGCTGCTTGAAAAATGGATAGACAAAGTACAGAACGTAAGGAATATGTAAAATATTATTTTAAAAAAGACAGAAAAGTTGTTGTTTTTTCTCAGATCAAAAAGGGCATAGAAGGGTTAGCTTATAGGACCTAACGTATTTTTATTAAAATAACTTTACATATGTTGGGTATGTTCAGTTCTCTCAATTCTCTCAATTTGCTGGACTTGCTCATCTTTAATCTCTCTTTGGGTAAAATGTCACAAATTACCAGCTCTTTAACATGTTGGGATATTTAGAATAAAATGAAAACAATGATAAAAGCTTTGGACTTCCCACGCCAGGCCGTTCTACATAATGAAGTGTTGGCTTTCTATGTAGTGGCAAAGGCTATAATGTTGATACCAGATGGAAGGTTTCATACTGTATTTATCTCTGCCCCTGTCTCTTCCTTCGCTAGAGGTTAAGAAGTCATCTAGTTCTTGTCATCCTTCTGCCCTGTAAGTAGGAAGCATATGTGAGTGTGCGCCACTCTCCTCAGTGCGTGTGTGTGTGTTAGAGAGACAGCTGTCAGCAGGGTTTCTGGAGTAGCACTTTTTTATTTCTGCCAGAGCGAGGGCCGCGGGGATTGAATGAGTGAATGAGGCAGCAAGCGCCTCAGTGAAACCCACTCCTGGGAGAAGGCAGGGGTTCCTGTACTCAATTTTCCCTTCACTTGGGATAAACAGGCAATTACCCATCCCTTTTTCCTATGCCATGGCCGTCCGGTGAACTTAAGCATACACTATTAGTGTGTGTCCCTGCAGGACCTGCGCTGTGGGGTGTGGAGGTGGTAAGTGAGTGGCGGGTTGAAGAAATGGGTAAGGCGGTTGTTAAATGACTGTGTTCTGACAGACAAAGTGGAAAGAAACTAGAATGAGAGAAAGGAATCGAATTACCACCGACCCTGAATAAGAATAAGCATGTGCAGAAAATGAATAGACAAATTGAATTCAACCAAATCGAATGAGTCCAATTGAATTGTTCAGAGCGTACACTCTGTCCTTCTTTTTCTCTCTCTGTCAGTGTCACAGTCATGTCAGCAGCCTTGGCGTCTGGCAGCGTAACAAAGTGACAAGTGAGATATTAGACAGAAGAAGCTGGAATGGCAGCGACGCCTCCAGGTAACGGGAGAAGCAGCACATTTTTAATGATCGTTGCTGTCATCCTTTCCTCCCTAGTCAGCCTTCCACCTCCACAACCTTTCCATCAGCCTCAGCCTCTCTGTCTTGCTTTCTTTATCTCTGAGAAGAGAAGAATGCAAACTGCATGTGTCATATAGGTGGAGTCATAAAAAAAGACATGAAGTATTTCACTGGAATAGGTCATGTCTATATTGTTAAAATGGTTTTAAGTATGAAACAAATGGAACTCAACACTGTTATGGATGTAAGGTGTTGTGAATACTGTACAGCACACCATGTAACACTGCATATTTTTTCCCTCTGTGTGTAGCACCAGTCAAGTAAGAGAAGATCTCCTTGTATAGTAACACATGGCATTGCTAATACATTGATAAACAAGTCAAACTGAGGAACAATCTCTTATTTTTTGTCTTTTTACAAAAAATATTCTTATACTGGACAAAAACATCTCCATGAAGATACATCACCCACCAATAAATACCCCTTCCCGTGGCTACTTTGCCCAGTTACTGGAAATATTTGTACCGTAAGACAGTCATGGACATGTTAAAAATGGCTGCAACCAAACAGCCAGGAAAATGGCAACATTTTTCATAGATTACATTTGTAGCTGACACTCAGCAATGGAAACCGATACCAAAAATATCACAGCAAAAAGATTTAAGACTCAAGTGCATCATATTAATCCAATGGGGCATGATTTAAGTACAATGTCACACTTAGACAGAGTTTCTTAAGCAAACACTTTTGTTTTGGTCACAGTTGAAGGACTATTTTCATCTTTTTTCTCTTTTTTTTCTCTTCTTCAAATCTCTGGGACAGTCATATTTCATTAAGATGCCTTTCGTGAGAACAAACATGAGCTCTTGCATTGTTTACTTTGACAATTTCACAATAATGTCATGCTTTACACAGATCACCTCACTAAACCGCTGAAGTAATTGTAGTGATCATAACTGGTAACCATACACATTTTTTTTTTAAATCAATATTTAACTCTTTAACTTTGTGTTTGTGAAACAGCAGTTCATATTCAGTCACACCTGGATTATTTTTGCAAGACACTTTGGAGACACTTTCTGAATACCTTTTCTTGGAGATAAGGGGAAGATCTCAGGCTTTGTTCAGGGACGTTTTCTGTTGTGAAACTGTGTTTGAAACAGAGCACGTGCAAAAAGAAAACTGGCACAAGTATGTTGAAGGTACTGTCATTTCCCTTGGCACGGTAGCCGTCAATGACCCCAGACAACAACTAAACTCACCATTGCAAAACTCCTCATTATAATAATATTACACATCCCCTTGAATAGATGCAAAGTGCAAAAACTGAATTAGTATACTAAAGCTCATAAACATAACAGACAAAAAAAAAAAAAAAAAAAAAATCAATAGAAATACAGAGAATGATATCAGTGTAGGAGCCTAAAAAAGCATGCCGGCAACCTCTGAATACCTAACAAGTAGATAAAGCAAGTCACATGATATTCTTTTTTTCCTAGGACTCGGTTTAAAACATGTCTTTGAAGCTAACATAAATGAATCAAGCTAGTAAGATGCTACCTCTTTCTTGCCTATAGCTGGAAGTATTGTACTGGACTGTAACATAAAACCATAAAGAGAGAGAAAAAAGAAGCAAACAACCATCAACACAACTCTTTTACACCAAAAGCCTCTTGGGACATTATTTACAAATGAAGCTGTCATGCTTTTGTAAGGGGTTCATTTAAAAGCTATCATTACACAAATACAACAAGAAGATTTTCGTTTTTTTTTCTCAATACTATCATTTCTGCAGGCAAAGTCACAAATAAGAGTTTGAGTAGATTCTTTGGAGACGGACATAAAAACAAAGTGGGGAGAAGTTTGAAAGGAAAGATGGAGGGGCTTATGAAAAAAACAAACAAACTGGAGTTTTGTTATAAAGCAAACTCCGTACTCGAGAGTGTCATCCTGTTCTTCCAAAGAAGGAAAAGTCAAAGATCACAATAATAAACTGTATTTAGAGTCAATGAATTTTATAGAGGGACATAGAAATGTCTTGCAATGACTTACAGAGGACGGGCAGGAGGCACACAAGCACTTAGCCTGTATTTGATGGCCCTGGGCTGGGGTTAAAAGTTAATTTGAGGAGGAATAAGGATGAGGAATGAAGGGAGGAGCGGGCAGACTGACAGGAGGGGTCGAGTAGAAAGTCATTATTTAGTCTATTATTGTAGAGAAGGGCATGTTTTTATGGAGGTTGGGGTTCTGAGAGTGTCGGTTACGGCTGCGCACAGAGCTGAACACCATGTTGCAACCGGGGATTTTGCACTTGTGCATCTCTCGCAGGTGCACAGTCTTGTAGTGCACGCGCAGGGTCCCTTTGTTGCTGTACATTTTGTGGCAGATGTTGCAGAGGATCCCACTGCTGCCACCATTACTGCCCCCGGTGGATGAGAGGAGGAACGGTGAGGAGGAAGAATCGAACCCCTCACCATGTCCCACTCCTCTAAGTTCTCTGTTCTCATCCCGATGCCCCCCTTCAGCTCGCCTCTCTGCACGCTGGGAGCAGTCCTCCCCTTCGCTGTTGCCCTCCTCCTCCTCCTCTTCTCCCTCCTCCTCCTCGAGGTCATCCAATAGGATGCCCTCATCACTGCCCTCGTCTGACTCATGTGAGGAGTGGACACTGCTGCTGGACTGGACACTGGATGTGGTGCTCAGGTCCAGCACCATGTAGTCATCTGGCTGGCCCTGGGAGGAGCCGTTGGTGTGGTGATTTTTAAAGACGTGGTTGAGAGGGTGATGGGGATACTCAATGCTCATGGGGGAACGGGCATCGTGGTTCAGGCCAGTGGGTCCGAGGCTGCCGCCTCCGATGCCCATCCCAGCCATAGGGTCCAAGCCCATGTGGTGCCCGGCGTAGATCTTGGCCAGTATCTCGGCTCGCAGGTCCTTGGGCAGTGGCGTGAGTTGGGGGTCCAGGACAATGTCGTCCAGCTCTTTGGTCAGCAGTTTACGGTGCAGGTTGATGTTGGAGCTGTGCCTGAAGTGGGCAAACATAAAATTGTTGTGTATTAGAAAACAAACACTAAATTCCACAGCGTTGAAATCCATGTATTTATACTCCAAATGTATTTTTTTCATACTGTCATTTCAACATCTATGAAATGGTAGGCTATAAAGATTTAACATCTAAGGACCACTACATGTGTAATTAATTATTCTTGGTATCAGTTGAAGCGCACAGACATTCACACAGAGAGAGAGAGAGAGAGAAATCCACCCTGCAGCTCTCCTAGAAAAGTGCACCCTGCTAGTGTTTACTGCTGTCAGCATGTCTGCACTGCACAGCCCTCAAATCCAATAGACTCTGACTCAATTAAATACTCCACCATATTGAATGGGAGTTTATCAATTGATTCGAGCTGTGGTAATGTGATAATCGAGAGGAACTGGATAGCATATTAGCACTAGGCCCTGACAGCATTATCGCATTCGCTCCCTATTGGAGGTGGCTTAATCGAGCACCTCAATGAACATGTCTTTATGTAGCCCTGTATTTCATTAAGGCTGGCATTTTTCCCAAACACAAGGCAAACTGTATCACACAATGTGCTACAGCTGATGAAAGAAACTAAGTGCCATGCTTAAGCCAGGATACGATTAGTGAGGATTTCACTTAGCATACAAAGCCATGCTAAAAGAATGCAAGGTGAAATGGGCTTGAAAAATCAAATTCAATGCCTTTTTGCTCCAATTTCACAGTTGCCAAGTCAGGCTAAGAAAAAGGGGACCCACGGCACACATGTCACAATGATACTGCAAAACATAAAGGAAACTTAAGCAACTAATGACCGGTGTCAGATATGGCATACACAAAGCCCACTCCTTTCATATCAGGTCAGCACTTAAATCAAATAAGAAAATATGCAAACACTCAGTGCCTTTTAATGTGAAGGGTTTCCATGCAGGGAGGGCACGTGTGAAAAACAAAACTATAATTAAAAAAAAAGAAAAGGAAAAAAAAAAGACAAGGTTCATCCTTAGCAGGACGGGCAAAAATGGAGTCACAATGGATAGTAGAGCTTACCAGCAGTGGCAGGGTTGATGCAGTCAAAAAGGGTCCCTTTCCTTTAATTATTTACTTCCCTATCCGACATTGTCCTGCAAGAGGTAAAAATACATTCATTTGAGGGACCCTTTTCTGTGAACCAGGCAACCAGGAGCCCGTCCACTCGAGCATCGTCAGCATTGAGGAGAGAGAGAGCGTAGCAAATCGATTGGCTGTGGCTGTCACAGTACATGTGTGTGTTTTGCACGTTCTGGTGTCTGTGTGTGTGTGTGTGTGTGCGTGTGCGTGTGTGAAAAACGGAAAATATACTACCTCCATATAGCAGGATTCGATCAAAAAGACTGTATAAATCCTTTGTTCTTTTTTATCCTTTGATAGTACAGGTGCACCCATATGGTGTTAGCTTATGGCTGGAGTATGGGAGTCATGATTCAGTGTCTGTAGCGCTGTATCCATATCTAGTCAAATACATGTGTGGACACTTGGCTGTGAAAAGGCCAGAGTGTCTCAAGAAAAGTCAGAAAAATGCCATAATCATTGATCAATATGTAGTAAAATGGGAACAAATTCTGCAAGGATTGTAGCCAATAGGCTTCAGTGTGAAGAGGGGCCATAGATTCGCTCAGGTAAGCCTGAAATTCAGGATGCTGTTGATGATGCTCAAGTAGGCAGGTCCTTTGCAACATGTCTCCATCTCTAAAACAACACCTTCTCACTGCTAATAAGCTCTAAGTTAACCATCGCTATCTCAGTTGTAAGATATTAAAGTCAAACATGCTAAATATCATGCAGTAAGTAGTCTGCGCTATAGCTACAGTAGCCATTTTACAATTCTCAAAATGCACACCACATCAGAATATCACAACAGTGGCTAAGTCTTATTCATCATTTTTACAGATATATGCAAATAAAATAGATGGAAGGGGGGAAAAAGTCACTTTATGAGATATCATCAGTAACCATTTGGAAATCATTTAAACTCAATATCTGAAGAGGAGAGAAAAGAGAGTCCAGTTTAGGATTATTTGCATAAACATGACTGAACTACTGTGTTGGCACTGTTTCCCTGCCCTGTATCATAAAATATAAGTCGGCTGTGGATCTTCACACTGTGGCCATAATGCACTTACCCCTTCATTTATCAGATTTAGACTTTCTGCCCCATTTCCCAATCCCCATCACTCCACCACCTCACTACGCTCTGTGTTTCCTCCCCCAAACCCAACTCCTCAGCCCCCAGCCCCCCCACCCCCACACCTCCGACCCCCCCCCCCCATCTCTGCCTCCCTGTTGGCCAGTAATGTGGCTGGCAAACCAATTTGACAGTCTCATCTTCGCCCAAAAGATGGGGGAGGCCTCCTGAGAGCCCATTTTTGACTGTGCAGAGGAGGCAGAGCGAGAGTGTGCCATGTCCCAACCGGCGTTAATCATCGGATGGCCCTTGCCCTTGTTTTTGTGTCAGTGTGTACACGTGTGCGTACGCGTGCGTATGTCGTCTAAATGGCTCATAATGTGTAAATGAGATGGAAGGCTGAGTGGTATTAAACTGACACCAGTGGTTCTTTGTCTTTCCTGTCATTTGGGGTGTGTTATGAGGTTTTGGGTGGAAGTGGGTGGACAAGAGTTTTAGTAACATTTATCACTCTCTGCCACTGTTGTATCTCCTTCGCCTGCTTCAGTCTGTTCAACTGCAAGCTACAAACAATGATTTGCGTATCCTCAAATAAAAGAGTGGATAGTCATTAAATATGCATGGAAAGCATTTTTATGTACAAGTTATGTTTTAAAATTACCAATTTTCTGCTGATGACAGAGTGCTTGTGTGGGTGTCTATATGTTATTCATCTTAGAATGAAATATTTCCCTTTATTCTCCTCAAAACACATCACAAGGAAACTGTCAATGCTAAACCAAAGGGATGTAATACATCAGGCTTCCGTCTTTTGATCAGCAGATAATATTCAACTGGGGTGAGTGCCTTCTCTCTATGAGCCGCGTGCCCTTTGTTTATAAGAGACAAACAGAGAGCTGATTGTGGAGAAGCGGAGCCGGGCCCACATGCCGTGTGGGGACCGAGGGAGACGGAGAGGGAAGGAAAGAGCCTCTCCAACATAATTAACCTTCACTCTCCGTTTGCAGTGGCCCGTGTGGGGACGACAGGCTGTGCACTACTGCATTGTGAGAACATGGACAAGGGAGGACACCTACTCGGTGTGGCGACATAGAAGGATCTGGTTAAAAAACTAAAGTGAAGGTTTTAAAAAAAGAAAAGAAAAAAAAAGAAGCAGGATAGGCCGATAAAAATGAGATAAGTAAGGCAAGTCTTGTCACCAGTTTAAAAAATATGATTAACTAGACTAATAACAGTGATGATTACTGGTATACGCGCCTCTCCAGCAGTTAATCATGCAGCGTCTTCAACACTTCTGCCGACGCTGCTCGCTCCCCACAATAAATATGCAATCATTTACCTCCATGCAGCAGGCGGCCAGGAGGCTGGGAGAAAACACCCCACTGTAAAACCACACACACACATGCACACACACTTATCTTGCTCTCTGTTTTACACTCAAAAACACACATATTACATGCTTAGCTCAAGGGCACAATGAATTACCCTTTCCACTGTGTCTGTGAGAGAGAGAGTGGATGTGCAAGATTCATTTAAACACATTTGTATATGCATGTGTGTGAGATCTGCTGTTCATTCTTCAGTCTTATAAATAGGGCAGGGATCCAAACTAAACGAACACTAGTGATTCTTTTTTTCCGTGGCAGCACATTCACAGTGTCCTACTCTGACAATGTCATTGACTCTCAGGTTGTTTTTCTCTGCAGATCAAATGACCTCTCCTCGGTCTTCCTCTTCACTTTGATAACGAGAGTGTTTGATGCTGGTGTCTGATGGTGTGTTTACGTGCCTTTGGCTTTTCACTCACGGACTAATCAGATATGCAGAGGTGCTGAGACTTTCCCTGTTGCTGGATGTCAACAGCTGTTTGGAAGGTATTGAGGAGAGGAAGGCAAGCGGGTCTGCATATTATCATGTTGCTTTAGCATATATTATTCAGCTGTAAAAACAACAACAACAAAAACAACTGGTTTACCTTTCTCTGTGGTTATTATTCTAATGTTTCTTTTCTGAGAGAATTACTTTGTAATTATTTTTTTTTTATCAATCTTTGTAAGTGTGAGCAACAACATTGCAAAGAGTCGCTTATTAATCATTCTGCCAGAAGTGTTGGCATAAAAATCATATTAGAAGAAAGAGCTTGACTTGATCTAATTTACTAGTAATAAACATCCTTAACATTATTTTGTACAACTATCTTTGAACACGCAGTGTCTTAATCTTATCAGAACAATTGCTCTTATGAAAACAACCAAATTATTTTCTCATTTTATTGCTACCATTACACTCAAACATACATTATATCATTAGAGGATTATCCAGGGACGGATTTGATGAGCGCCTGGCTTGTGTATTGACTCGTCTAAAAGCCCCAGGATTCCTGTAGCTATGCGGTGCCCTTATTCTGTTGTTTTGTTCCCTTTTTGAACCAGCGGCAGAGTAATATGTCCCATATGCCATCAGGAATTTATCCCCCACAGAAAAAGTATGGAAACAATAGAGTACTTACAGTAGGTCTCACCCACCCAGAGCTATATAGTACAGATGCATTTTGTTCACAATTGTCCTTCCTTGCTACAAAGTTATCTCTGTCTCCCATATGCTCTGCCACTTTATGTGTTTGACTGGCGTTTATATACTGGTGTTTCTCATCATTGTAGCCAAACTGTCACACACACACACACACACACACACACACACACACACACATCCAGAGTGACACGGGAGGAGAGGCTGCATAGGAAGAGTTCATGTTGAGGTGTTACCTTGTCTCTGCTCAGTGTACTCTAATCTTTGAAGCCTCTGCGCCTGTCTAAAGCACTCCACTCACCCCAGGCTTTACTACCAAATGCCTGGCTGCATATTTGTTAAAATGCACCTTCCCCTCTCCAACCTTTTCCCTCTTCTTTTCTGGTTCTCACTGTTCCATAGGCAATTGTGAAGTCACGACAACAGTTTCCAGTATGAAAGGGACTAAATCACATCACTACACAAAAAAGCCTGTCCAGCTGTTGGAATTTAACCACTGGATTTACAGTATTTCATTAAGCAATATCTGCATTTCAGCTATTTTGCTCTTATTCGAATGTTAAGAGTTATACTTTTCTTTTGCAATCTCTTTGTACATCATTGTGTGTGCATCCATGTGTGAGTATGCGTATGTGGCTGGTCATACCGTGGGCATTTTCTATTTTCGAAGCCTCTTAAGAAGAAGGGAGCTAACAAACTCACTGGTCGCAGTACAGTGCACTGAGGCAGTGGAGGCCATAATAACGCTTCCTGTCAACTTGCTGCTGTCGGCACAGCTGCGACACGGTGAGCAGCAGGGTTGCACCTTCACTGTAATAGAGTCCCACAATCACCTGTCCTATTTACATGCTGCTAATGAACAAACACTGGTAGGAACAGATGCCACTGAAACAACAAATGTAGTAAAAGGCCTGGTGGAGAAGGAGCCTCAAGTCTGAGAGGAGGGAGATAGCAGTGAAGGAGCGAGGGGGGGCAGAGCCAGTGTGTAGGTGAGCCAAAATACTAAAAACAAATGTAAACCTCCATCTACAAAGATTTGTACACAATGTGGAAGCATGTAGGTCGTGCAACTTGCCCCTTACAAAAATTAACTCACTCGCTATATATTACATTTTTTTCTTTCCTTTTTTTCTTTTTTTGGAGGGAAGAAAAGCTTATGTCGAGCAGCTGACTTCTATCAAAGAGATAGACTGTGAGCATGAGAGGCATTTGTTACACTTTAAGTATTTTAGAGGTTCGGGGGGTAGCCTATTTACAATTTGTTTCAAGGGCCGTTGTTTATTATATGCCTACTGTGCTGAGTGCTGACTAGATAACTCAGTCAAATAGCCATGGTTGTTTACATGACTGGCAAGGTAATATAGCTGTCTGTGTCACAAAACTTGAAATACTGACTCACATGTTAAGTTTTTCTACTAAAACTAGCACTGATGTGTAACATTGTTAGCCAAATATACAGAATTGTGAAAAAGAAATTGTACTTATTAAGCATTGATGGGTGCTAGCCAATTTAATCCCTGATCACTCTCATGATTCAAAAAAAAAGAAAAAGAAGCAGCTGTTTGTAAACCCTTCTGCATCCTGTACTAGCCCAGGGCCCTTGTGATGTGTATGTACCCCCATCATCAATCTGCTGCAGTGCTGCTGCTGTATATGTATTCTGAGTGTGTGGGACTGATATGTGCTAACAAGCCCAGGTGAGCATGGCTAGCCTCACCTCCTAATGCGCTAATAAATGCAGTGGTTTGACAAACCGCTGTCTATGTTAATATATGCGCCTTCACCTCCCTGTGACAAGGTGGGGTTGTAAGGGCAGGTAAACAACACACTGCTGCTTGAGGCTTGATGGATACAACCTGGTTGCTTGTATGAATGTGTGTGTGTTTTTCTCATCTTGACACCCTACTCTTCTGAACTTTGACTTGACAAGGAGCAGATGTCCCTGAATTAATTTTTTCAGTATTCCATTAGCTAACAGATGTTAAGTGATAGCCTATGTAGGTAAATGTCATACAGAAATTAAATGGTGCAATTTTAACTCGTTTTATTAACATCAGATGAAAGTTTATTTCTCTCACATTACTTTAAAATATAAGTATATTCTGTAGAATTATGTAGTGACCTTGAACCTACCTGTTACCTTTGCAATTACATTAACATTAAATTGTTACATTATCAAAGTCTAACACTAACCTGTCTCGGCTCCGCCGGGAAGGGAAAGCAGCATTGCAGCCAGCCACAGTGCACACATGCATCTCTTTGAGGTGCACATTCTTGTAGTGTAGTTTCATGCTATAGGAGCTCTTGAAGCTCTTCTTACAAACGTAGCAGATCTTGGGGTCGGGGCTTGAGCATGGATCTCCCTCTGGTGACTGAGAAGAAGGGAATTTGGGTGGGCTGGCACCGTATGCCATCGAAGAGATGAAGCTCTCGTGCAGGGCAGCCATACTTGCAGCAGCGGCAGCAGCTGCTGCCATGCCTCCATTATACAGGCCATACTGGCCCATGCAGAACATGTCATAAGTAGGATCGTTGAGTTCTTCTTTGATCTTGATAGGTGGCTGATGAGGGGAGGGTGATGATAGGCCCTTGCCTTCCATTTCCTTTCTCAAATGGATTTCCTCACCACCCTCATCGTCCTGATCCTTGTCCAGACCCCTTCCACCTCTGCTGTGTTTTTGCTGTTCCTCCACATCCATGAGGTCATCACGGTAGAACATCTTGGAATCAGAGGTTTCAGACTCATTCTCAAAGTCTCTCTCATGGTCCTGGTCCTCGGAGGTGAAGCTGTCCATGCAGCGTAGCTCACCAGAGCCTCGCAGATCATTTCCACCCCTGCCGTCACTTCCAGTCCCTTCCCGGCATTCATCTTCACTTTGTCTCATCATTCCCCTTAGAGCCAATCCAGGGCTCATCTCATCTTGAGAGGGGGATTGCTGTCCACTTCCACCACTGTGGTTCCCAGTACCACTGCCACTGTTGTTGCTATGACAATTTCCATTCATTTTGATATTGTTGTGAAGAAGGGACGACTGGTGATGATGGTGGTGGTTTTGGTGGATGTTATCATCGTCGTCCTCATCTTTGTCGTCATATTCATCTGCCACATCAATCACTTCCTTCTCAATCTTCACCGGCATACTTGATTTACGAGGCTTCTTTTTTGGCGTGGGGTCACTGTTGCCACTGGTGACATCGTGATTAGCAGTCGGTGTAGGTAAGCGGTGGGACATGGGTCCAGCCTCTGACACATGCATATTATTATGTGAAGCCACAGCTGCAGCAGCCAGGATCTGCTGTTGCTGGTCCATCAGCGTAGTACTGTTAGTGGTGGTGGGCAGGATGGGGCTGGTGGGCAATGACACTGGAGGACTGACGAGGTCAGCAGGGGACAAGAGTGTACGGTAGAATGGGGGAACTGGCTGGACTGGCTGCACTGACTTCAGGGAGGGGAACACCAGTGGACTTTGCAGGGGTGACTGAAGCATAGGGTCTACAGGAGGAGTAGTGAAACCCAGGGGTGGTCTTCCAGGGCTGGTGAGCGTGAAGCCACCATTCTTGGTGCTTGAGATGACAGGTGTGCCAGAGTTTGAAGTGGCACGAATGAGGTCCTTGTCGCGGTTATTGCGCAGCATAGGCATGTGCAACCGTGGATTCGGGTTGGCACTGTGGCGGTTGCGGCTGCGAAGTGAACTGAAGACCATATTGCAACCCTCAATGGTGCAACGGTGTTTGATCTTCAAGTGCACAGCATTATAATGTATCTTAAGTGTGCCTTTGTCATAAAAGGTCTTACCACATGAATTGCAGCACACACGGCCCTTACGTGAAGTGGCTCCCATACGGCGCATGCGATGCATCTTGGAGGAAAAGGAGGGATGGGAGATGGTTTTAGATTGTTCGTCCTTTACAAAGTGGTGGTGGACCTGATGGTCACTCAAGTTGTTGGATTGCTGAGGTCGATTTTCGGATTGCTGTTGGCCCTGTTGCTGCTGGAGCTGTGTCTGCTGTTGCTGCTGTTGTTGAGCTTGCTGGTTAGAAGGGGTTGGTGAGATGGGTGATGCCCTGTTGTTGGGCTCTGTCTTGGGTTCAATGTTGTTAATGGCTCCCATGGGTCCACGGCTAGGGCTCTGGCCTGTGCGGAAGGGTGACAGGGACACTTCTGACTCACTAGTGTCCACCTGTTCACCTTGGTTTGGCAGACTGGGCTCCCGAAGCCGGAGGGAAGACTGCTCCATGGGCAGGCCATTAGGGGGCAAGCCGAGCATGGGGGCAGACACCGGGTTGATGTACTGGAAGGGCAGGAGGAAGGCTAAGCTGTTGGGGATATTCTCAAAATGGTGAATGCTAGATGGGCTACTATTTTCCAGATGTGTCAGGAGTCCAGGGCTGCGGGTCCTGTTGTTGCTTTCAATGAATGTCCTAATACCGGAGTCTGTCTTGGAGGAGGGAACTGTTACTGCCTGACCTTCCTTCTCCTGAATGGCCATCAGCTCCACAATGGACTTGGTCTCACCAAAGCGCAGGAACTGTTGTAGGGTGATGATCTCTTCTTCTCTGGACATAATGGTCCAGCGGTCCAGCACCTTGCCTGCAGTATCCTAGATGCCCCAGAAGAGACAAGAGAGAAGACAAAAATACAAATCATTATTGATTGTGCATAATCAGTGTGGTTAAAGGAGAAGATAGAGCAGGGGTTAGTTTGTAAGGGCAAGATTTTCAGCTCATGAAATTCAGAGGCCCCTGGAGCGACATGTAACTAAAGCTCCCCCCTCTACTGTCTTTCTTTTCCATCCTCTTTTTTCCATAAGCCAGCCCTGCAAATATGATCATTAATCACACAATGATGAGAGTAGGCAAGAGTTTAATTGAGTCTCAAGCAAACATATCAAAATCACAGAGGTGGGGCTATCAGCAGGTCTATGTGACTACCAGCATTGTAAGAATGTTGAACCGTGAGACTCGGTAAAACATGAACTCTTAGTGGGACTCCCTCTGTTCACAAACGGTACCTGGGGATATTTACAAAATTGTGTGAGCCTGAGAAAAAGTGGGTACCAGAAATAATAGAATAATTAATGCAAGCCACTAATCGCACCTTGGTTGGCAGGCATTTTTCTGTGTTCTCAGTCTCTGCTGCAGTGAAAAGCTTGAGGGAGAATGGGACTGCTACACTCTGTATCAGGGAATGGCTATGGAGAGTCAGAGGGAAAACTCATGTTTATTTAAGGTTGTGTTGGAGGATGCCTTGACAGTGACATTGAGCCTGTGTTCCTTTGCATATTTATCAAGCTTTTATGTTAGTGAAGTCCAACCGATGTATAACCTGTGTTTCCTTAAATATTAATCATATCAATATATTAGTAAGGTTTAAAGGACATACAACCTGTTTCATCTTAAATATTAATGATGAAATACTTTTTAATAAATGACCATGACATTTAGTGCACTCTGAACTAATTATGCATTTTTAGTAAAAAAAAAAAAAAATGCTGAAAAGAGGCAAAAAAAAACAAAAAAACATATCGAATAACAAATATTATTAGATTATCTAACAACTCTTGGGATTTTCTGTTTTTGGACCCTAAGAGACCAGAACCACTCCAAAGGGACTGTGGCATTATTCCAAGTAGAGCATTTTATTGGCTTGAGTCTTTCCAAGAGGTGCCATTAATGGTTGAAAAATGAAAAGCTTAGAATCCATGAAAATGTGCACATTGTAAAACATCAAGAGATGGCAATGGATTCTGGGAAAATAATCTTGGCAGATCCTGAGAACTGACTTTGTGGTTGAGTTGCTAAGTTTGAGGCAATGAATGTTTGACCCAGTACTTTTGTCCTTGAGTTTGAATCCACTTCTTTTGCTGCTTCGTAGAACTGATGACAGAACTCTTCACAAAATTATACTCATACAGTAAATGCTGCCACAGTTGCTGTTATATAAGATGGTGTGAGTGTTTGTGTGAACAAGATAGAAATGGATGAGAGAGAAAAAGAGAAAAGAAGAGGCAGTTCACACAGGTTCCTTGGGGACCAGATGCAAGTGACATCAAGGGAGTAACACAAGCGATGACAATTAGTCACAGCGAAATGATAAAATTTCAAATGTGCTCCTAGCTACTGGCATCTATAAAACATAAATGGCAACTCTGGTGAGTAAAAAGCTGTAAAAACCAACATCACAAAGCACAAAGGGCCTGTAAGGAGAAAACAGAAGATAAATGTTTTAAGAGAGACAGCAAAAGAGAGATAGTAAGGGAGAGACACAGAGGAAGAAGAGCAGAAAAACAGAAAATAAAAGTGTGAGTGGTTTCATATCATGCCCTCAGATATACTGGAGAAATAGATTCTTCTGAGACGAAACATCAATAGTCACTGGGGTATTTGTTGTTAAATATACATTAAAAAACATTTTACACTTTCATTCTGTGTGCGCTCTGGAGTTTTTGCCTGGAGGTATGACTTTAAATTCTAGCCTGGGCACTATTATTTCATACTGCATGGCCATCTGGGCATTAGTACTTCCATTTGATTTAATTGAAACAAAAAATGAAAGCAAATTAGAAAGTGAATCTTTAAATAGTTCCACAACCAGAACATTTCTTAAGAAATTGTAGTTCTAAGAAGCAGAGCAGTCTTTGATATTTTCTAGTGACAAAAAGGATTAATTTGTGAGGGTTACACATTTAAATACACCAGCCAACAATTACAACTCAGATTTTAAGTAGAAAAAAATCTTAGTGCAATTTAGGTGTATAGTTCCTATGAATAGAATATCTACTACAGCAAATAGCAATAGGGAGAACTTGTAATTTTGGGATCATTGGTAGGCCACGTTTAATTCAATTTATCTAATTCAGGACGTCTTAATATCACTTTCCAAACTGCCTTCCTTTGATGTTTGCTGTTCAAATTAAGATTGAAATAACATTAATGAGAACCACAAGCTCCCAAAAAGGAGGTCATTTTAATAGCAGTTCTTTTAATAAGTACGAGGGATTAGTCTCAAGCTTTAAGTCAAATCATTAAATAAAACTAAAAAAGCTTTGCTTTTTTTTTTTAATGCATCAACAAAATGGTTTGACCAGTGCCGCCCTTCAAATCCACATGCAGTTATCCAGCCCTGTCGTAATCACTGACTGAAAAAACCAGGGTTTAGACATGTATTTTATCCTCTACTAGTCCTACCCTGTGCCTTCACTTCCCCACACATGAAGTTAAACAAAAGCCAAAACACAGTGACACAGGCCAAACTGCAAACCATTAGTGCGTGGAAGGGCCAGCCAGCTGTCAGAACAGGTCAGCACTTCTGCTATGCACTGGACCCTGTGAGAAGGCTAGAGGACGCTATCCAAGCCCTCCTTGTTCACTTGGTCAATTGAGTTTTGGAGACCAGTCAACAAGCACTGAGGCTGGGCTTGGACTTAGAGCAGAGAGTCAATACAAATTCAAAAATAGGACAAATCAGTCCAGAATAGGATGTGAAGGGACAAACGATTAAGATTACTCAGTCCATGTGAAAACTACTGCCAGTTTTTACGGTGAGAACCTTTCAATAAATGGCTGTTTGCTAAATGCTATTGCACTACCTCATTTATGACACCGTATTTATCTTAATTTCCAGACAAAATGCATAATGCAGATAACCCCTATAAAAATTATAAACAATCAAAGGTGAAAGAATGTGCATGAATTGCACTAGAGTATCTAAAGTGTGTTGACACACATTTGTAGACAAACAGAGGCCCCTGTAGTCCTTACCACAGTAAGTCTCACAACTCCACTCCCCTGCATTAGCCTTGTGATGCTGTGAGAGAAACAAATATGCCATTAGAAGCACTTTTACAAGTAGGCACTCATCTTCCAATTAGCTTAATGTGGCCCTCTTTCCCCTATATTTTCCAGGCGTGCCCCACCTCTTCTTGTACACTCCCTCCAGGAAAATCTCATTAATCCACCCCTCCCCCATCTCCGCCAGTGCTATGACATATTAGTCTGTCATTATGCATCCCAGAGTCCTTTAAACAATACAGCTAAACCTCTGTTTGCCAGGTTAATGACTATTAGCCAGTAATTACAGAACAGAGACGATAGGGTACCCACTTTATCTGGTGGACAGCCTGCTGCTGTTAGTTTATTTTATCTGCCTGCCTTCATGTCTCTCAGAATTAATCTAGCAACGGCTGTATTTATTCATCTCTCTGCTGCTGCGATGCATTCTTAATTCATGGCTGTCTCTAATACTGTGTTGCTGGATGTTGTGTAGTGGGTGTGTGGTGTGGTATCCACCTTGCAAATTGCTGACAATGAGGATGAGCAAATGATGGCCTTGTCATGGACCAGGGCACCACTGTCAGTTAAAACAAATCAGGCAATTATGCAATTAGCAGGTTATGTGCTGGGTTGTATTAAGAGCCAGGCTGTGCAGCGTTGTTAGGTTGCATAGTGTGCATTTGGGATTAACAGCTTAACATGTATATGGTTTTCACTAATCATCACCTATCATACTCTATGACTGAGTCTATTTGGCAAGCATGAAGAGAGATGCTATACTAAGCACACAGCAAAAAAAAGGAAAATATTAGCTATGAATACATCACATTGACCTGTGCCTATATGCACTAGATCAGATAGAAGATCTCTTACACATGCAGAGCTTGTGTTGATGTGCAGTTGTGCAGGTCTGTATAGAGTGACAGCTACACTGGTTCCACATTATCATCAGGGCAGTTGAACTGATCATGAGACAGTTGCACAAGGAGGATCAGTTCTCACAATGGCAAAGTGAACCATGGGAACCACATTGATTCACCAATCACCTTGCAGTGAATGCGATCTCCACCGAGCCTCAAGGGAATCCCCATTGATCTACAGTCCTGCTTTCAGATCCAGTTCCTTTAAAAACTGCTCTATCCCTGTGTTTGCCACTTCAGGGGAGGTTAAGCAGAAGTTCCTTGTGATCTGAGAAGGTCTTGAACCTTGGTGCTTCCTTTTTCATATTCTGTTTCTCCCCCCCGCCACCCCACACCATATCGGGCTGTATGAATAATGCAGAGGATCTAGTGGCAAGGGGTGCCATGGGGGATGGGTTCACGCAAAGCCCACTGCCTGGAGCCATCACATCAGAGGGCAAGAGCTCCCAAGACGCAGTCCGCTCCCCCATTGGCTCCCCAGTGGCAGGTCAGAGGTCATGTGTGAACAACCAGCTCTACTTCTTCCCCTGTGATGCACCTCGGGGAAATCAGTAGCTACGTCCAGACGTGGGTGGAGGACATTTGTAAGAATCATAGAGGTTGAAATTTGCACTCTGTGATCATTGTAAATTCCTCCTTTATGCTCTTCACATCAAAAGAAAGTGCTACTATGGATGTGACCTTGTGTATCTACTTCAGATCTCGGATGTTTTCTAAACTGCAGAATGCAATAACTTAAATCTTTAAATAAATCATGCAGTTTTCAGAAATATATAGTGAACAAGTCAGCAGTAAAATCATGTCATTGTATCAGAAGACGAGCAGTACTGTCTCTGTGGACCAATCAGTTATGTGACACTGTGGTAGCTATTTACAGGGGCCAGGCATTTCACAAAATAATCAATCATTTAGTGAACAGAACCTTATTGAAATATGTACAGGAAAAAAGAAAGATCTATGGCAGCTTGCACTGTTGTGTGTGCGTTTGTGGTTTACAGGTGTCTTTCAATAAATCAGATTGTAAAAAATAACAAACATCAGCCAAACAAATACACATCTGTTTCAGAAACTTTCCCACACTGTCTCTGTGAGATACTCTGAGCGCTATTGTGCAAACAACAGCACACTGGTGTCATCTTGTATGTCAGCATTACCTCCCTGATAATAGTCTGGTTTTAATGAGTGACAAATTGTGCTGTTTTTTCTAGCAAGAACAACAGTCGCAATCTTTAATTCTCAAAAGATGACGACCATTAATTTCAATTTGGGAAAATGGAATAGCATATGCACCAACAGAGACACAAATCCTGTTTTCCGTATAACGTCAACCCCTTTAAAAGACAGCTGAGATGGAAACGCAGGTGATTCAATAAAGTCCAGACAGGACCCTCTGCACCAGCTCATGTTCCTGATTACAACTTGGAACAGATCTATTCAAGTTTGATTCCTACTTTATAATTCAATTAACGGCCATGCAAAGGGCATTGCCTTGGTCAATATTATGCTCATGACTGCCAGAGAGGACTGTTGCTTGGCTCTGGTGTGAGTAAATGTGAAGAGGCCACAGGGCTTATTTCACTGGGCCAGACGCACTGATCAACGGACAGGCCGCGAGATACCCTGCCTTCACCTCTCAACCTGATTTAACTCATGGCTTTGGTTAAAAATTCATGACTGTGTGTTAGTTGTTGCTAAGGGCACACTAATCGACTGGGGTGAGATTTATAGTGCAGTTGTAGACTGCAAGGATGGGGCGGGGGATCAGGCGGGGTTGTTATACGTACACTTTACCACAGACGGGGTGAGTCACAATCTGGCACATCCCAGGTTCCAGGTGGCCTTTAGTAAACAGTTCCCGTTTCTTTCCCCACCGACTTGTCTTTTTTCATTATCTGTTTTTGAAAACAAACCTGCCATTTTTACAAAGGTCTCCTAAACTCTGATTCATCCAACCCCACCTGACCTCCACCACCATCATCACCATTCCTTTTTGTTTTAAAGCTGTCCCTCGGCATCTTTAAAAAGTGGAAAGGACAGTCTTTTGGCCACAGTCCAGCAGAGGTGCAGATGGGGCAGCACATGGAAGCCATTTCAGGCCCCGGTGCGCTGCAGAGCAAAGTCGACTGTTCTCTGAGTTCAGAACCTCTGAAGAACCGCCTCGCAGCACTTACATGCGAGCAGCGTCTGGGTCTGGACTGATGTATTGATTCCCTGTCTCTTTTCACAAAGCATACACAATAACGTTGGCTTGCCTCACCCAACTGTGCTAAGGAACCGTAGCTACGGTCAATGTGTAAAACTCAGCGGACCTAGCACTGAGCTAGAGGGGATGCCTCAGAGAAGAGGGGTGGAGTGATAGAAGCAGTGAGGGAACGCCTGATGGTTCACATTAATTGAGGATGATTCGTGTGATCTCCTGGGTCTGGATGCAGCAGCCAGGTCTGTCGTGGGCCTGGGAGACAGATGTGGGGGCCGCTGTGCTCCCTCCAGGGCCAATGGAGAGCAGTGAAGCGGCTGAGAAATGGTCTGTCTGTCCTGTGTGTGTGTGTGTTGGTAGAGATGCGAGGGGGGGAGCTGACAACCTGCTTTTCTCCCCCTCTTATATCACATCTCCTTTGTCTTGATTACTATTTTGGCAAGAGGCCGGTGCAGAGAAGGTGCATTAACATATGCTCACAATTTGCTCTTTGGCCACATAGTTACATGTTTGTACTGTGTCTTGATGTATCAGTCATTTCTGTTTCTCTTTTGTGTAATTCCCGCCCCTTTACGCGTTATATCCCTAGGCTAGTAATGGGTAGCAAACAAAGTCTTTATGCTTCAGAAAAGGCAAAACTTAGAAAAGCATAAACTTGTATTTACTGTAGATAAAAACTTTACATGAAGGCTTCAGCACATAAAACCCATAAGAGTTGGTTCAGGCCATTCTGTGTATAAGCTTTTGAATAGTTTGAATCTAAAGCAAAATAAAGCTTTACATTTTTCCTGAATAATCATCAATACTTCCTGGAATGTAACATTTGTCTTCACACTATCAAAATAATCCACACATTGCTTTCGTGTAACTGTGTAAAAGGAAATAGATGTGAATGGATAATGGATTTATAGTGTAGGTAAACCTCCCAAGTCGTTTTGTTTTGGTCTAGCTGGGAACAGACAGAGGTGTCTGTAACACACAGACACACTGCATTAGAGGAGCTTTTCAGCTTTCTCCTGTGTTTTTGCTATGGAGCGTGCAGGAGGAAAGAGAATAAGCTAATGGACTCTTTACTTAATGTGATCAGAGCCATTATTGACATGCTGCCAGGAAGATGCAAGACCATTAACTCGAGCCTCTCTCTCTCTGGTACCTTCCCTCCACCCGACTCCTTTCCCCCGACAGTATTTCACTGCTGCCCTGACTTCACGTACAGAGGAAGGGCCACTAGGGGTCTGGGTGCCCCAAAGGAGTCTGTGTCTGTCATGTTAACTAGGAATCTGTGATACGGACTATTTGGAGAATTGGCAACAAGACGTTGTTCTGAACTTGGCAATCATAAATCAGATGTATAATCTTAGCATTTGTCCTCAGAAATCACAGGAGGAATGGATATCAGTGAGTGCTGGACAAGTGCTCAAAATTTTTATGCAGTGTGTCTTAGTGGTTTAGTTGGCTCGCCAGCCAACCATGCAAATTTAACATCTTGGAATTTAAATCAATTTTTATTACTCTGTTGAACTGTCTAATAAAGCAGAAGCAGAAATTTGAAAAACAATGCAGAGATGTGTGCAATATAGTAGCTTACACACTTTTATCAAGAGATAAGGTATTTGTGAGAACTCAGACAGAAATAAAATAAAATCTTAGGATTAAAACAGTATAATATATTCTATCTACAAAATAAAATTCTTTAAAAAAAATTGACCAAATTATTGAAGCTTCTTCGTTTTAGCAAGAATTTTCATTTAAAATTCTTTATCTAAATAAAGATATATAAAGGAATAATATTAAAAGCTTTGATTCAATTTGAAAGTAATTGTAGTGAGTTCCAATGTTAGCCATATTTATAATCTAATAATTAGGTGAGTGAAATAGACAATTATTTAGTTAGTTTAGCGCCATGCTAATATGTTATTAAGGGAAAAAGACTTTTTTTTCCTCGATACAGACTAGGAAGGAAGGAAGGAAAGAAAGAAAGGAAGGTGAAACACTAATAACATTACTGTAAATTAAACCTAAGGCTGAATGTTAGAAAGTGCATTAGTGAGTGTTAAGACTTAGTGGGTAAAATGGGCCCAAATCACACACGGTGCAGACTCCCTGTTTTTAAGCTGCCTCACAGGAATTGTTGCCTGGCGTGTAAGTTGGCTCATTCATCTTGAAGGCGGAGGGTGCCAGTGTGGCTGCAGTGTAATTCACACTCCCCCCAACCTATGTGCCAGAACACATCTATCCCTGTGGCCCAGGGGCTCACATCGCCAGGAGCCCCAAGGATGTTCGTGTTTAAGCGTGTGTGTGTGTACAGTATGTATACGTGTGATCGCGTATGTGTGCATCTGTGATGATGTGGGTACAACAGGAAGTGGTGCTCAGGTCTCTCGGGGCATGGGTCCAGGTCCCTGGGCCTGTCTACTGTCATAAGTTCCAGAATGGTGATTACTTACTGCAAAAATAAACACCATTACCATCTGGTGCAGCTTCTTTGTACTGTAACTTATACACCAAGAAAAGCTCTAGACCATCAAAACACAGACTGGAGAACAATAACAGAAAGAAAAAAAAAATCAAATCTACGCTGTAAAATGTGATTTTTTTTTTTCTTTTTTAAATCCCTGTACGTTTGCAAACTCAGATGAATACCTTTTTAATTTGGTTGCTCAGAATGAAATCAAACAGTTACTAAAACACCTTTTGATCTACAGTATTATGAGGGGGCAGATAGTGAAGAACAAAAGGCTTACTGGGAGTCATGGTGAGAAAGTTGGGATGATGGGGGTCATTCAAGACCGCTGAGGCCTTGCAGATCCAGCAGATGTTTGATCCATCCACCGCACATCTGGTCCTCAACACACACAATCTATTTCACTTGACTTCTCCTTTTTTTAGATTTTTCATTGTTCCTCATGGTCCACTAAACTCCATATTCTCCCCTGTGGCCCACAAATATTCATTCACATTCATTCACTCTACCCACTTAAGAGTAATTTTCAACATATAGGCTTTTGTTTTTGCATGTGACAGGTGTGTGTGTGTGTGTCTGTGTGTGTTTTCTAAGATTTAAATATCTGGTGATCAAACATCTTTATATTATTCCCTCAGAGATGCAAGCAGAACCTTTTTTTTCTAAGTTGTAATACCCAGTGAGGAACTCCAAACTCCAGTGGCACTAGTTGGGGAAATGAAAGCTGTCACTCTCATTGTAGTTGGCCCTGGGAGGGTCATACAGCGCTTAACAGCTTCATTGTTTCTTTTATTGTTGGAAACAGAGAGGGGTGTGTACTGTGCAGGTTTCTGAGTTTTGGAGTGCGACGTGACGAGAGGACTGTCAACTCCCCGTAACTCTCCATGCAACTTCCTTTAATAAATGTCAACTCTGTGACCCGGCGGCAAATCCCTGGCAGACTGGGTGGCCGTGTCAGCAGGCCGGTGAGCCACACAATGTCTGGGTTTGGCCCCGGTGACATTAGGGAAGTGAAGCAAGCCGCTGCTCTGTTTGTTCAGAGAGGGGATGCAGGCCCCCCTCCCCCGGAGGTTTAGGCCCAGGATCACCAGACAAAAACATCACTTGTGTGCGCGTGTCTGTCAGGATGAGGGACAGATTGCATTTTTGTGTTTGCATGAATGTGCAGTGGTGTTTGTATTGATGTTGTCTAAAAGGAAGTGTAATGGTGCATCAGAAAATGAATTTGAGTACAAACTGAATGTGTTTTTGCTGCGCTGATAACACTGTAGGCTTGTCCTGATGTCAGCCTATATGTAATGCAATCTTCCTATGTTTGCGTCTAGCCTGGTCTGCCTTTGCTGTGCAGTGCAATGCTATTGATCTCAATAGCCTTGTGGTCTGCAGGGTTCCTGTCAGTAAATGCAATGAGCCGGAGCACCTTCCACCCCCCCTGCCCCGTGTAGCACCACAAGCTAAACAGCCATCACAGAAACTCAATACAGGCAGACTGGGCCCGAGTCGTCAGCTATAGCAGCAGTGCCCTACAACATCCCACGAGGCTTCGGCTAAGTCAATTCAGTGTCAGTGTAGCATCTCACCTCGTAGACCTGTTGCCAGCCTAATATGTCGTGCTAATATGTCTCTCCATATAAATTACAAGGCAGTGAGAAGAGCCCAGATGCAATAAGTATGGATTAGCTAATGTCCAGGTTCTGTCTGAGACTTGTTGGGATGGAGGGAGGGGGGGGTAATGATAGTAATATCCTTTAACAGGGTGTCTGGCTATGGCTTGGAGGTGAGATGGGGGCATACAGGCTTCTGGGATTTCTAAGGAGCTTTGGGAAATAAACTTTCCTCTCCGCTGCAGAAGAAAATGGGAAGGAATAAGAGAGACAACATTGAAAGAATTATTAGTGAAGAATGAGAGAGATGGAAAGTGTACGATGGTTAATGCTTTTTTTCTGACTATTGATCAACCTGGAGGGCTTCGGGGTGATTGGGTTAGAGGTCTCAAAGCCTGTACCTTGTCTGCCATGTGTCTGTGTGCGAATGTGTGAACCCATTGATTTGCATTGTGCCTGTATAGTTGCTCTGTGCGCAGGGCCAAAGCGCCTGACAGAGCAAGAGTGGGATGGGAGCAGGGCTTGTAAAGAGAAGAAAACAAAAAGGTGGGAGAAGAGGTGAGCGCGTGGTCAGACGGGGGCGTAATTAGGAGCCATGTTACCACTAAACTCTATATATTGATCAGAGATAATTCACACGCACCATATCCTTCCCCTCAGCAAGTGTGCCTAGGTGCTTTAATAATTCATGTTGCATATAACTCTTGTTCATTGCTACCCGATGCCTATTTACATCCACCTGTTTGTCTGACATCAGTGTGGTATGCTTATGTCTGAAGTAAACTAGCACTGGAAAGACCAATTAGGCTGAAAGTTAATAAATGGAAATGCTTGGAAATGTCTCTATTCATTACCCAGCCTACATTGCTACTGTATTTGGAAGAAATTAAATTTCCCTGTTTATAAAAAATGGGAAAATGAAGTCGGCGAAGACGAGGAAATGTTTGACTTTTTTTGTGTAATTCTTGTTTTTCCTAAGCTTTCAGCAAACCTGAACTTGGAAACTAGCTGATATATTGCATGATTAAAATTTAAGTTTTTTCCCCCAAGTGGTGAGCCATGCGCCGACTAAAAAGAGGTGGAAGTTGTGGATATTTCAGGTGTAAAGAAAGCAGTTTGTAGATGATAAAAAATGTAAGATATATATTTGTTTATTAATGCTACTGAAAAATTGTGCCACATATGTAAATAGTTGTAATCACTTCTTGAGACTGAGACACCCAACAAAGATTATATGATATATTTTACTTATACACACACACACACACACACACACACACACACACACACACACACACACACACACACACACACACACACACATATAGGGGCCATGCTTGCCATTGACAATCCCTGCAGGCAGATGTGGGGTGTGTGCCAGCGGCCTGCTGAGTGAGTAGGCCAGTGTGCCCCTAACTCAGTGCTGGGCACTACGCTGAGCTGCTTTGATGTATGTATGTGTGTGTGTGTGTGTGTGTGTGTGTGTGTGTGTGTGTGTGTGTGTAGTTGGAGGTCAGTGAAACAGCAGAGGGACTGTGTAATCCTCTGACATGCCTGTGGAAAAATACAAGGATCCCTCTGACAGTGGCTGAACTAAAGGCTCAGAGGACCAGTTAGAGTGTCCACAGGTTCATGTGTACAGGACTGGCTGCAGGCTGTGCTGCAATACGGACACATAAACACACACCACACACACACACACACACACACACCACGCACACACGAGGCATGAACAGATACACATGCAAACACAATTAAGATGCATTACGCTGCTCAGAGTCAGTCTCCCTTGTGAGGTTTCTGGCTTGGTGACACTAATTCTTAAAAGGCTATGTCACCAGTGAAAACTGTGGTCGAGCCATGTAAGGTGCAGTCCACAACTAAAATGGCAGGCTGCATTGCTTTAGGCCCAACTCATACAGAAACACACACACACACAGGTCAGGACATTAACACAAACAGTTTGGTTTTGCCGTTGGAATGCGGGAGGACAGGCGAAGAGTTTTGGCTCTGCCCTCTCTATACTTTGCATAATTGCGTCTTACATTTCCTTAAGTCTGAAGGGATGTTGAATCCTAAGCAGTGATGGGAACCGGGTCTGTTGATCATTAGATTTTGGCAGTGCAACCTGCTGCCACATGTGAGAGAGGTAGCAATACAAATAATGTGTGAGAGAGTCTGTGCACATGTGTGTATGTGTATAAATGTCTTCATCTCTACAGTATGTAGGCCCCTGAGAGAGAGAAAAAAGACCAGGGCAAATAAAAGGACATTAGGCATATGAATTAGCCACAGGTCTAATGTGAGCTCTGTGAAACAATTAAGCAACAAAACAATAGTAGACATTTCATCTTCTTATTGTCTAATCGCCCATCTGACTGCCTGTGTATTTCCCCTCTTAACCCTTGAGATACTCGCTAATGGCTCTCACAATGGAATTATTTACTACCCATGGTAGGGGGGCAAATGGGTCAAATTGTGTGTGCGTGTGTGTGAGTGTGTGTGTGTACGCGCTTGTGCCCCTTGTAGTCATAGTGAATGAAAGGGAATGATGGAATCATTGAAGCACGCAGTGACTGAGAGGAGAGGAGAAAGGAGAGGGGGACTGAAGGAGTCGCCCTGAGTGGTGCCTGCTAAAGTGAAAAATCATGCCATGGTGCAGAGGGGCCTGGTTTTGTCCACTGGGAGAAGTGACTACATCTATGCTGGCACTCAAGTGCTCTTAAATACTCTCTCTTTCGCTCTCCATTTCCCCATCGCTTCCCTCTATCTATTACCCCCCTCCACCTCTCTCCATCTCTCTCTCCCTTTCTTCCCCACTTCTCCCTTGGTCCAGTCCAGGTACAAATGGCTATTTGCTGTACAACTCCCAGAACATGTTTGTGTCGGCTCTGGCTTGTCCCTAACAGCACGTAAAACAAAAAAAAAACAAGAAAAAAAGGAGAACAGACTCTTTTCTTTACTACCCAATCCGCTCCCCAGTACACAAAAAACCCCTGAATGGAGATGTCAAAGTATGATTAGACATGTCTGCGCTTTAAGAGGCTCCACAGCTTCTCTGTCAATAGGCTTTAATTCGCTAAGGAGCTGGAAACAGTCATTGTGCGAATCTTTGTGTGTGTGTTAGTGCGCGGGCCTGCGCGTGTGTGAAGCAGTTCATCTCGGCAATCAGTTAATCTGCATCCCCCCTGATCATCTCACCACAAGAGGTCAATCCTCATTAAAACATGAAGGAATTACATTGTGATATTATTCTGTTTTCTTTTTTTAATTCACTGATCCTATTTGAATTTGTCGTTTAGAAATAAATTGTCTGTATTATTATGGCAGTGTCTGATATAATAAGTCCCTGACAAGAGGGGGGGAGTGAAATGATCAATTTACACATATCCTGTTCAGCCCTAATTGTGTCATGTTGAGCAAAATGCTCACTTCTTGATTTAGCGCGGCTAAATCAAGAAGTGAGCACTACGGAGATGAAGGCCTGTCTGTGTAGAAAGGAATCAACAGTGCTGCTAACCGTCACCTGCTGGGGTTAACCCTGCAGTTGCCAACACATTGAGAGCGTAGATGAAACACAATAGCAGATGAGCCTTTTGATTCTCACACCTACAGTTACAGCAGCCTTTCTGTCAGCAGCGCAAAATCATCTGTGTGTGTGTGTGTTTGTACAGGAGTGCATGCATCGTAGACATATTTCCCCCCTCTAATTAGCACGAGGGAGTCCTGGGGGCAATCAGACGCGAGGTTAATGAGAGAGGGGAGAGAGCGGAAAAGACGAGGTAGGGGTGCGGCAAGTAACGTGCACTACGATGCACTGGTGCTACAGGATAACGCGCCCTTCTTCTCGAGCTGTCACCCTAAAGGGATATCATCCTCATGGCACCCACATTGATGTTCGGGGCCTGTGACATTTCACATGTGTGTATGTGGAAGAGAGCGTCTGAGCGAGAGAGTTCCTGTCTGCGCGCCCTGGTGATCCCTCTATACCCGTTTTTGTCTCATGTTATCACTCTGTTCACATATCTTTCTCTCTGCAAGGCCCAGATGTGACAGCATGTTTCCCATATCAGAGACGATTGGTATACTGGGAGACAAAAAAACAAAACAAAAAAAAATGAGAGAGGGAACGAGACTGAGCTGCCACACCGGTCTTGGCATCTGTCTGTTCTCAACTAGTGTGCGGCAACGCTTGTGGGAGAAAAGCACAGTCTGCCAGATGTCATTGCTGAACCTGCCTGGGCAGCGTGAGCTCCGACTGGCACAGTGAAGCAGAATCACCAGCAGCACACTTCGTCCTTTCAGAAGGATTCACTTTGGGGAGCAACGATTTTGATTTTATATTGAACAAAAAAAGAAATAACATTTTCAATTATTAAAAATATCCACCGAGCCGATGATGTCTTTGTCAGACTGTGGCTCAGTTGGCGGACTACACTTCCTGTGATCCTCCTCAAACTCCAACACATGCTCTCCACATGGATTGTTATACCACTGCATAGTAGCATAGTTTGTGCAGTTTAGGGGATGGCTCAATTTGTTTTATTTGGTGTAGTGATATTTTTGACAACCCACTTTTTATTTCTTTTTTTTTAGGCTTCTTTAGCAGATGTTTCATAAATATACTGTTATGACTCAAAATCAATATCAATCATGAATTCGATAAATAATCACACCACAGTCTCTAATGTCAAGATAACTCGCAGCTGCTTATCTGCTATGACTATAAACAGGCAGTTGCCTTTTCTTCTTATTGTGCATCTCTGTTTCAGCATCATGTTCATACTCAGGATGCATACACTGTGTCACAGAGGGAGTGCACTAATAGGACTGGTGGCTCATGTGGCTGTCACTCCAAACATGATGTGATGGGGAGGAGGGACAGAAAAAGGAGGATCATATATTATTGAGAAGAGTGCCACCATTAGAGGCATTTATACAGTAGAATAACTCGATCAAATTATATCACAAGATACACACAGGGGTTCAAATGTGCGCACACACTCAGCCTCACTGCTGTGGCCGCATGTTGGATATTTTTCAAGAGAAGAAATGACAGGGATTATAGTAAATGCTGGTGCTGGTGACAGAGTGTTATAATGTTGGAGTTGTGTTACAGTTTCCCTTCATTTCACACCCTCTCAACATC
This sequence comes from Trachurus japonicus, assembly GCF_045865225.1. Taxonomy (NCBI): domain Eukaryota; kingdom Metazoa; phylum Chordata; class Actinopteri; order Carangiformes; family Carangidae; genus Trachurus; species Trachurus japonicus. Next base: position 23,306,708 of record NC_140907.1, read on the forward strand.
GCCAAAACTGGACTTGAGGGTCACATTCATCTAAGCACAACACTGCTTCATTTCAGAGATTAAAAGATACTGGCTTCAAATACACTTCACTTTTTTTTTTTTTTAGTCTGTCACTATTTCATGTCACATGGGGAATACAAGTAATTTGCTCCCACGTCTCTTTGCAGACCTAACCCCCCTCCCCACATACACACCCTTTCCCTCCTCACCCCCCCTTTAGTCTTCTGGCTTGTTTTTGTATCTCTCACCCGTTAACAATAATGCTCGGGGGCGAGCACAGATGTAAGAAGTAACAGCTACGCTAAAAGAAGAAAAGATGAGCGGAAAAAAGATAGAAGATGAGAGAAAGGGAAACAGACGGGTAACGCTGCTCACAAGCATCACTTGTCAATTTACAGCCGTTGCTCCCTGAACCGCACCGTATAAATTTCCAGTGTGACATCCGTTTCTACTGCTTCCAAGCCGACTCGGGCTCCGTCCCACCAGATCTCCTCCCCAGACACATACTTGGAAACCTTAAGTACAGACATTGTGCCAGATGTAGTCAGCCTTTACTTTTATTTATTAATTTTTTCAGGTTTTGAAATGTTGACTTTTTTCTGTATTGGAATCACTATGGGGGAATGAGAATGGATGGGATGGGGTAATGTCTCAGAGGAGAGCTGCTTTAGTGTATTTGATGTGGCCGCTGCCATGCACAGTTCACATGTGTGCACACTTTTTACACACACACACACACACACACACACACACACACACACATAGGAGTGTGTGACAGTAAATCATGGGTGTGATGTGTGTGTATGTGTGTGTGTGTGTGAGTGGGTTGAGGATGAAGAGAAGGGCCAAAGAGCACCAGGGGATGTTGTGCATCCAGTGGATAGAGAGACAGAGAAAGAGAAGAGGAGAGAGAGAGAGAAAGCGGAGCTTGGCACAGCTCATCTTTGAGTGATGGCAGTTCTTCAGGGTTGAGACATGGCCTCCCTTTAATCTCTCTATCCTTAGACATGAAAATGGAAGAAAAGGCAGAGAGGAGGGTGGCTGAGGGGACCAAAGCAGATACCTTTTTTGCTGGGTCTTGTGCCAGATTGATTTTTACTTTATATCACTTTTATTTTAAGGGAGACAATAAAACTCATCTACCCGCTAACACGCACACAGTGGATGGCAAAAACAGAAATAGGTTCAGCTGTGACTCACAGTGGACACAACTTTTGTCTTGATTGGTTGAGTGCCAGCGCACGAATTCATCATCGCTTTCTGAAGCATCGACAGGGATTCGAACAAGTATACCTGACCCCCGATGAGCCCATCTTAAAACTACATCCATGGCAAAATAGCCATAATGGCACGGATCTAACTTATATGGAACGAGGTGTATAGGCCTTGTAGCTATAACAAAGGAATCTCTAAAGAAAACAGCCTCAGAGGAGTATGAGCTGAGGTGCTTGTGCTAATACAAGATTACATTATAAGTGCAACACCTGTTTCGACTTAAAAAGTAGAGGCCAGTAGCAAGATTAGCAAAACATGCCCATAAAGGGAGAAGGTGGCTGGGCCTACGCTCTGATAACAACAGAAAAAAAAAACTGCCTCGGTCCTGCATTTATTTCAAAGAGCTGAAGGAACTGATGTGGTCATAATGCTGAGGAATTCATTCCACTGCTACACAAAGGCAAACTTCTGTCACTAAGCCAGAGAAAAGTGCCTGAAACTGTCTATTTTTAACTTTCAAATCATACTGAGTCTGATTCTGAGTTGAATATGGACCTCTAAAAACAACTCTTAAAGCATTAATAAATAGCAAGTTGAGTCATAGATGTCACCACTGGTAAACTTTTACAGCTCCTGCCTCGAGCTTTTAAAGCTAATAAACAGGTAATGAGATCTCACCTCACTCAACAGGCAAAACATATATTTTTTACCCTGTGATTGCTATAAAGCTATAGATAACACTATGGGAATTTCAGTGAGTAATTACAAAGCTTTCGAGACATGTTCGGTGTTCAAGACCTGGGAATCGGGGGAAATCAATGGGAGTCCTGGGGGACACTTGGGTGTGCAGCTCACAGTGCTAAGGAGACTTGATCTAGGAATGATCCAAGGAATTTTACCACGGTAATTAGGTTTGTCAGCTTGGCAAAGTGGGAAAACGCTTTGTACTGTGTCACCTCAGCAGGCTGGATTTTTGTCAGGGATCAAGAGGGAGGCAGCACCCCCCATACCTAAGTAGGCCGCACCGCTCGACATAAGGTGTGATTCAATGTGAGACGCTGGCGCTGACAAAGTCATTGTCGAATTGTCAGTGCCCTTTGGCGCCTTGTTCAGTGACTTGCTGTGATCGTATCGTCAGATCCCTTTTGAATGTGCACGCTGTGACGGCTGGTGGCAAAGACCTTGACAGGAAGTCAGTGAGGAGTTTAGCACCTCACGCAACCATTGGCAGCCTCTTGTTATGCAGTTAGGAGCGGTTAGTTCTGCTACACTGGCAAATGGTGGTGACGCAAAAAAATTCGGAGCTACTTTCCAAGAGCTCTGCCCCGCAACTGGCACTACATAAACACAAATACGGCTGCACACACACAGACACACACACAGCCACGCGACTGTGGTCTCCCAGTAATAGCTTTGTACCTCTTGGGGCCTAGTGCTGCGCGTTCCTGCTCTTATCTTTGTTTATGTGGAGGGTAGATCATCATGTACAACTGTGTGTGAGTGCCTGTGCACAAACTCTCGCAACCAGGCTGTTTAAAGTGCACATGTGAGTAAGAATGCAAGTGTGTGTGTGTGTGTGTGTGTGTGTGTGCCGGGGAGGTGATAAGGCAGTGCCTGGCACCAAAGCACCAGTTGGCATCGAGCCTTAGATCCTGAAGATGAGAGAGAGTAATACTTGGTTGCGTGTGAGTGTACACTGTACAGACACATACACACACACACAAAGTGTAAACTAGAGGTTAGGTGGAGACAACACAGAGGAGAGCGTGCCACAAGTACTTACTGGTGCATGTGCCTACGCCTGAGTGTGTTTGTGTGTTTGTGTGGTGTGGTTATCCTGCATGCATGTGTGTGCGCTCACTGAGGTCAGTCACCTGTAGCAGTCTATTGATCCTCCCTCTTCAGTAAGCCCTGTTGTCTTTCTTGATTACTGCGTTTGCCTTCCAACACACACACACGCGCACACACACACACACTTCCATGGTCGAGTTGTGTTGTGGGAGGCTACTATAACTTAGCGCTGCTGTGTCTTCTACAACAAAATCCACGAGTTGAAAAGTCTTCGAAATGCCACTGGCAGTGCTGTGCAGCGAGTGCTGGGAACTGATGCATCATGGAGTGTTAAACCATCATTTCTGGTGACCCTATATCATATCCTGTCTGCGCCTGCGGCACTCAGCCCACAGAGAGCTGTGTGCCAGTGACAGCACGGCTCACTTGGTGGTCCCAGCACTCAGCCACTTACCCATTTAATAAGACAGTCTTTAAGAGGACGGAGCCAAGCATATGCACGGTGCTGGTAGAGATTTTTCTGTTTTTTCCCCAACTTTTTTACAAGGGCTCTTTTTGTAGGAGGCCCAGGGGCTGGCATTCACCGAGGCTGCGTGTGTGTATGTGTGTGCGGCTCAGTAAGGTATCCATTTATTATCCATTTATTACTACTATTAGTCCCCTTTTCTTTCTCTCCCTCGCTCTCCTTCACCTTTGTGAAATTCTAATAAACAATCAGGGTAGCACCATGCTGAGATGCCCTGTAATGGGCTCCTAATTAGCCACTCCAAACACAGAGAGCGGCTGCTTCACGCCTCGTTTTCTGCACTCATCTGCGCAAAACTGGATGAATTGATTCCATTTGCTCGCCACTTAATGCACTGATTGTTTATTGGCATGGCTGCGAATAAAAACAAACAAACAAACAAAAGAAATGTCTTTAATCTTGCAACGCGTGCTAATACTAATCAGCATTAAAAAACGGCCTGACCTATGGAAATCAACTGACTTTGAAGTTTCTCATGTCCACGGTTTTGCTCCCACTCTGAGGCTTCACTCCCTCCCCCCCATCCTCTCCCTCTTCTTTACCCCCTCCTCCTCTCTCTCTCTCTCTCTCTCCTCAACCCCTCTGTCCACCTCTCCTCTCCTCTCCTCTCCTGTCTGAGGTGAAGTGAAGCCGGACCAATTGGTATAGGAGAGGCAGTGTCTTTCTTCAGACCAGAGACAGAGGAGGGGAGGGAGAGAGAGAGAGAGAAAATATGAGGATAGGTGGAAGAAGAAGGGAGAAGCAGGGGCAGTCATCACCTCCTCCTCACACCTGCATGACAGGTCATCTTGCTTAATAAAAGCACTCATGCACAACACGTCAGAGAGAGAGGGAGGGAGGGAGGGAGAGGATAGTGAAAGTGGAGAAAGAGAGAAGAGGAAGAACTGGTGAGGTGTTGACTTGTTTAAAAATCCGCCCCAACATAAATACGCCCGTAGAAAATATAGAAAAGTCTAAACCGAGAAACTCCAGCCACTGTCCCACGTTATTTTGTATTCTGTGGCGAGATCCGCAGGTGTGTGTCGGGCCGGCGCTGGTGTCGGTTCGCGACGGGGTCAGTGAACCTTTTAACCCGATACCACACAACATGGAGGTACAGTGCAGCCTGTGTCCTTGTGCCAGTGACACCGCAGCATCACGTAGAAACACAGGAAGTCAAACACAGCTGGAGACACTGGTGAAAAACGAGACGCTGATAGACACAACCACAGCAGTCACCAGTGTGTGGTTCGCCAGAGTGCGCGTATGTGAGTGTCTGTGTGCATGTGTGTGTGTGTGAGGTCCTTCGGTGTGTGTGTCACGCTCCTTTCCCTCCACCAGTCTGCCTAGCTCATTTCCTCCACAGGCTGCCTCCCTGCTACTTTATGAGTGAGAGCTTCTACAGCTCTCACCTCAGGATACACTTCGGTGTCTAAATGTTTCCATTTGTGGGGGAAGTGACACACATTCACTCACACCGCAGGGCACCTACCCATAACTAACCATCTTGCATACAAACAGCAGTGAATCATGAAAGTGATTGGTTAAAATCCTCACTCTTAGTATCTGTACGGGTGGGCGTATATTTTGAGCCTGTGTAGGGCTTGTGTGAGTATGTGTGCATTTTGGGTTTCTCAAGTGGTATTTAGAGTGTATGTATACTTTCAACGGCTATATTAAGCATCAGTCATAATGTGGGGGAAGCAGTTCAAGACATTTATGTACTGGATCTAGTTTTCTACATGTTCAGGGAGAATTTCTTGGTGTATTTTTTTTTTTTTTGGTTGTTGGAAAACGATTTGTTTTTCTATCTACACGTTCTGACCCCAGAGGAGAGCCTGCAGTCCCAAATCACAGCTTATACTACGCTAGTGATTTCCACCACACTCCGAAAAACAATTCAGTGTGACAATCAATGCAGGAGTAGAATCTCTTGTGCAGATCGATACGGTGGGATGCTGCTAGACAAACCAGCGCTACACGAGATCAACACCTTCCCACACTGTCATTAGTGTCGCTGACCTTGAAGTAAAATTCAATTTCCCTCTGCAGCAACAAACCCCCCTGTAGCCCCCTGAAAAGCCACTTCAGAATTCAGAAGCCATTTCCTCCTTCCGGCGCAGGCGAGACAGGATATTATAACTTATGAAAAAGGATATATGAAGCCAGGGATGCCGACAGATAGAGAGGGATTCTGTTTAAGGAGGTAATTATAACACGGCCCTCTTTGAAAAAAGTAAAAGAGGTGCAGCAGAGCCCGGCTGAGGTAAATAAAAATTCCTGATAAGCAGCCGGGCAGATTCCCTGTTTCAATTAGGGTGTGCAGCTGACTATGAGAGCATCTCCAGCTACACCGGGGCGGCTGCGAGGACCTGTTGAGGGAATTCTCCGGGGGATGCAGGGGGGTGGGGGGGGGGGGTGGGGGCAGGCCATGGACACTGGGTAAAAAGAGAAAGGCAAATGTGCAGTGAGAGAACCAGAGATCCCATTACACTGATCAGTATGGCGCATATCACATGGAGCAGGCGAGGAGGGAGGGAGGAACAGGGTGTTCAGAGGGGATGAAGAGAAAGCGTGCACCCCATTAATACAGGCAGAATATTCCTTTTTATTCTAATTATGACATGTCAGAGGAACTTAGGGGGCGAGAAGAAGAAGAAGCACTGGTGGCCACTTTTTTCTTCACTTGCATTTGGAAATACTGTGAGGAGGACAGAGAGAGTTTCTTTTTTTTTCAGATATAGATTGAAGCTGAATAGAACAGTGTGTGTGTGTGTGTGTGTTGGGGTGTGCTGGGGGCCATGGGAAGAGATGCAGCCAGTGAATCAAACCAGCATCTCGGGCAAAGCTGTAGGATTGGCTGCAAGGCTTTGAAGTCGGCCTTATCATGGGGATTGGAGAGGGAAATGGGGGAAGAAGGTGGCGCTCATATACTGTGTGTGTGCTGAGGGTAGTTTGATCAAACCCCTACTGGGATCCCATGGGAGGCCCCTAGACCTGACCATGTATGTTAAACATATCATTTTCACTTCCCATGTTTGCCCTGCACAGCATGTTAACTCCCCAATCAGATTTTATTAGAGGGCACACACACGCACACACACACACACACACACTCTTCTCACTCCCATATGTTTTGGCATGTAATATTCATGATCTTTAAATTTGACCATATACTGGGTCACCCACCCCAAGTTAAAATAACATTTTGAAATATACATGTGGCCACCAAGCATGTAATGGATGCATTAAAGGGATTTCCAAACGTGGTGTAATTGCGTAAATGTCTCTTGAGAAGAATTGCAGTATGTATTGGCTTTTTTTTTTTTTTTTTTTTAAATCACTGACGTTTTCCCTTAATAAAAGGAAATTATAATTTTTTTCACTTTACATCATCTGCCTATGTGCGTAGTTCATATTAACATTTATGAGGCAGCAAGGATTGGAAATAGTTAAACCGCAACAAGTGTGTGGTTTGATCATCGATGAGAAAGAAAGAGGAGAGCACATCACAGTGGTGAATGTTATTGCTGTAGCAATTGTCTCACTTTACGAGCAAAAACCTGAAAGATAAATATCACAACCCTGCACAGTACTGTAGTTCATATCATCTAAGACCTGAGTACACACACACACACACACACACACACACACACACACAGAGGAAACATCCTTAAGAGGTGATGGCAGTGGAGGTAACATACTAGACACGTCACACTGTGACAGGGTGAAAATAACAACATGTGAGCACATGACACACAAACACCAGGACATGATCATGCACTGGCAGCTGCAGCACACAAACATTTCTGTGTTGTATTACACCGTGAAAACTATCTGACAAAAAGGATCAGAAGATGTAAGTCAGCCAAACTTCACCTCAAGTCTCTGTGAAGCCAAATAAACAGAAAATACTGAGAAAAATAAATGTAGCTCTGCTCATTAAAGCGAGAGCATGTATTCAGTAAAACTAAAACCACCGTCCAGCTCATGGAGCCGAAAAGAAAGAATCAGATCACCCCAAAAAATCATTCAAGATAAATTTCAGGGGTTTTTTTTCTACTCTATTTGGGAGCCATTTTCTTCTCAACCTCCACTTGATGTCCAAAGATGTTTACAAGTGTGTAAAATCACACACACACACACATACACAAACAGCTTCAGTGTCGATACATTTTTTTTCTTTCTCAGTCTTAAAATTGCAGCAGCTTGTGAGTCCTCGTCGAATCTATGGCAAAATTCAGACTACCGTCCAAATCCAATATAAGGGGAATTATTTCCCAAATTCCAGCATACAGTGTAACCTGCTCATAACCTTACTTCCCCAGCTTGAATTCATTTGAGGCTTCGGGTTCAGGATTCGAGAGCGAGGGACTGAGGATTTGGCATGGGCAGAACTTGTGTAAGGAGCTGGCTGTGAGCTTTGCAAGCTGTGAGAAAAGTGACAGCAAAGACATTTACACCGCAAGATAAAATAAAAAAGACAAAAAAAAAAAGCCCAAAGCCCAAATTGTTTATGATAATATAATGCACGCTGGACTTTATGTCTTGTTGATAAGTCAGTGTTTTCTTTAATATACAGTTATGTTATCAAAAACGAAGGTTTTAATGCCTTGCTGATAATGCTGTTCTACCTTTCTCTGACTGATCCTCTAATCTGAAATCACATCCTTTTATCTCCAGCTTACTTAGAAGTGAGCGATTGAGAATAAGAAGGGAGAAGACACCCTTAAGAGCACTAGGGAGGACAAGTGTGTGTATGTGTGCAGAGGGGTGGGGTGGTGGACGTGGTGGTGGGGGGGGGATCACCTTGATTCAGTACACCGGCCTTCTTTGATGTGCTTGGAGCCCAGCACGGCCAGCACAGAGCCAACCATAAGCCTTCCAGCAAAAGTCGAGCCTGACCTCCCCACCAAATCATAACCATATGAACGTAAGAATTTCCACCTTGGGAGAATGCTTTCTCCCCCGTCCATCTCCCAGGGTGAGGCATTAAGTAGTGATAACAGAAAACAGGTTCTGAGAGACGGGAGGCACTGGGAGGTGATGGAGGGTGGAGAGGAGGAGAGGAGGACAGGAGGAAAATAGAGGTTACAAGTGTGCCGTATGGAGGAGATTGGAGAAGGGGGATTGTGTCCAAAAAAATGTTGTTGCGCAGAGACTGACTACCTAAAATGGAAGTTTCTCAGGCGAGGATCAAGAGATATGGTGACCTTCACAGTTGACAGAGTGAGAGACAGAAAACGGAGAAAGGGAGTGCGGTGAGGGAGAGAGAAGGGGGGAAAAAAAACGATAGACATTTTGAAATGTGACTCTAACTCAATAAATACCTTTCTTAACCACTGTAGAGAAGCGGAGTGGTACCTTGACTAAGGCCTCAGGACCCACCTGCAACTGGAAATGGTTTCCTGTCTTACACAAACACTGTTGCACCCTAATCCATGTAATTACATCTCATATTCCACATGTGTAAGTACACATGTACAACATTACAGTGACTTGTCTTTTTTCGAGTAAGAGCACATCCCCCCTGCAGCCCTTCAACATTACCTCCGACGTTCATGCTCATTATATAAACTATATATTTACAGCATGAGAAGATATATAATACGATATTTAAGAGGAAGATTTTTCTCTATTAATAACACTAAAACACACTCGAACCCATGCAACTGCCGCTGAAACAAAGCCCCATGTTGGAGGGCCGTTTTGGGGTAGACGAGTGTGATTTTGTGGCTGCGTGTGTGCCTGATAGTTTGAATAAGAATTCCTGCGAGTGTGTGTGCAATTAGGGTTAAGACTGTTTGTGTGTGTACGGTATGTGTGTGCGTGTGTGTGTGTGTGTGTGTGTGGTTGCGTGGCGGTGGTGGGGGTTGTTAGCGGTTCCATCTGGGTCTTCTGGAAGCCGTGTGGAGTCAGGAAAACCACATCTCATAAAAGCGGAGGCAGCCCAATGTTCTACAAGGACAGAACATTACTGAGAATGTCGCTTAGGAAAACCCTGGGCTTTGGCCCATATGTTGGCTGCAAAGCCTGCATCTCGCTCTCCCTCTCCATCTCTTTTCCACTCATTCTCTCTCTCTCTGCCTCTACTTATTTTTCACTTGGTAAGGGATAAGAAGGAGGAAGACAAAATAGACAGTGTGGAGTGTGGGAGACAGAGGCTGAGACAGAGAAGCCAGTACTGATAGCAATTCCATCTGTCGGTATCGAACAGAGGAGTGAGCGGTGACAGGCTGTGGGATGGGGTGGAGGGGTGGGGGTGGGGGGGGCATCTGGTGCACATTGGCCGTGGGTCTGTCTGGAAACAACCATGGGAGAGGGAAGGAGAGAGGGATGAGTAGAAAGAGGGAGGAAAGGATGAAGGTAAAAAAATAAAAAAAATGTCCTGCCAAAGTGAAGGGCAGAGAAATCTGGCAAAGAATAAACGTGTCTGTATTGTTCACATATTGACTTGGATTGAACTTGAAGTCAGGGCGATGGCGGCGGGGGGGAGACATGAAGAAATATAACGCAGCATGAAGGGCAAAATATTGCACCCAGAGATAGATACATAACCTTTAGGCGTCAGGTGAAAGCCTCGCTCAGATTTGCTCTGCAAAACGTTGTACAGTATTAGTACAGAGTATTTCTCTGACATGGCCTCTTACAGACGAATGATAATGTTGAAATGAATTTGGCAAGGCGGGTTGCTTTGTTCATGAAATGTTTACGAGTTATATAATTATCTGTCAATAGCAGAATACTACTTCCTGCTACTTGGTATTTATTGTTTTTAGTTTTGTCTTTGTCATTTATGTTCTATAAAGTATGCATTGCTGTCAGCATCCAAGATAAATGACACATTTACTGTAAACTATTAGCGATAGTTTCATATACATCTTAACACATCTGTTAACTAACTTAATATGAGTAGTGACAACAGAAAAACTGATCTTAAACCACCCTCTGCTGAAGTTGGCAGGGACTGCAGTGTGAGTTTTAAGGAGAGTCTCCGTCTGGAATATTGTAGTGGTAAATGCACAGAGCAAAGGTCACGGAATAACTTTTAAACTAGAGCTCTCATACACGCGATGACAGGGAGTTATTCTCTTTTGGCTCATCTTTAACTTCAAGAATGTGTTTACTGAGGACTTAAAAACATCCAGATCCTTTTTGCGTGGATGCGCGTTCACATAAGCGGAGGAGCACGCGTTGAGTACACTCGTATATGAATACTGTAGTAGGTGTAAGGAGTTTGTGATCTGAAGGTCAAGCTACAAGGTTTATGGATGAATGAAACAAGAGAGAGAGAAAGACAATCGCTCATTTTAATGGCTATTGATGTCATGTATTATTCCTCCCCTTTACAAATCAAAATTCCAAACACATGATAAGCCATTGAGCTTTTAACAACATCGATTAATTTCTTCAGTTTAAGGAGCCTATTACAAAGGTAAATTGCAGAGAGTGCGCATATTTAGTCACACCTCTGTGCTGTGTTTACTTTTGTTACGCAGTGAATGGCAGAGAGGACGCAGAGGGTCAAGTTTATCCCAGATGAGGCTGAAATAATGATGGTGAACCTAAATGTATTGATGCCGATGTGGTGAAGACGCAAGCGTAAGCGAGGTTGGGATGAGCGCTGCCGCTGATGCCTCTGATATGAATGAACAACACACCAGTGGTGGTTCGCGGCTATTCTTGTACATTAGTGTATAAGTGAGGAATGTAGGTGTTTGGCTCGCCTGTGCCGTTACTGAGGAAAAGCAGGTGAGCACTGTGAGAGGTCTCTGAAATATCCTCCCTGGGAGAGAGAGACGGACCAGATGAGGTTTGGTGAAGCTCTAATCCAGGGCAGAGGTGGCACTTAAATACACACACGTGCTCTTTACAGCTTCAGAATTACAGAGAATACAACTAAGGAGCAAGTCGCTGTGTTTGCACAGGTGCATGTGCAAGCATGAGCTCTTTGAATGAGATCACAGGAACATAAATGAGGATAAGAAGGAGGCTGGGGAGCGTTAAAGAGTGACCACGGCCTCCGCAGGACGAGTCGGTGGGTGCCACACTGCAGCATTTGCATTAACTTCATTAGAAAATTGCTGTAGGAATGCTGTGATTTCGTAGTGTGTCCACTGATAGGAGTAAGCAGAGGGCTGAAGCCGAGCTGTGTCTGTTTTCAGGGAGTCCTTCCTATATGTTTGGTCGAATATAAACGTGTGTTTTCCCTTCGTCAGGCTCCAGAGGAGCTGCAGGTATACTCACTCTGTCAGCTCGGTGTCCTGAGCTCTCTGACGCATCACTGACACCCATACACACTGACACCCAAGCACATGCCACGCACCAAACACACAGATGAATTTTTTCTCTCAATGGAAACTACTCCTTGTCACGGTCGAACGTTGTGAGATAGTAGTGGAGATAGAGGAGAAAACAAAGAGAGCCATACAGTACGTGCTCATGGAGATGCCGCGCTAACCAAAAACCTTCAAAGAAAATGTAAGGCTTCATTAGAACGTAATCCAGAAATAGTGGATGTATTTGCTGGATAATTATAGCGATTTATAACATATCTCATTAAAATAGAAATTAACAATGATTACTCCTGTGGCCTAAACACTTTTATTCAAATCCTAAATCAGTACAAGCGAGCACTTGAAAGCCTGACTGCCAGGATTACGGTAAAGTAATTTATCATCAAATAACGTCCCCTGACATCAATATCAAAAAGACAACTTATTATCTATCGTTTGCAATACTGTTCTCCTCATTTTATCTCTCATTTAGCGCAGCATAGTGGTGGGGAACACACCCCTGACACAAAGCGTTGCCCGGAGGCTCGGGGAAGATGATTGAATTTCATAGCTACTTACAGGCTAATAGGGCCGTACAATGACTACTTACTGTCCTTAAGTGACTGGCTGCTTCTCCACGGCCGCGGCCCCTTTGAAGCTCTTCTGAGGAGATCTAGAGGATTTAGCCAGTAGCGTGACATGAGGCTGAGCGGTTGAGCAATGGTGCTCCCAACAGCTGACTATTAGAACCAGCTGATAAAAACACAGGGGCTACGACTATGGGAACCTCAGTGCTCCAATGGTTACTTAATACGAGGCTTTCTCACACTGCAGATTTGGAGCATTTACTTAGGTTTCTCTTGAGAAAATATGAAGGTTAAATCATAAAAATGTTTTTTTTTTCTTTTTTTAAAGCTGTAACAGCTGGTTATTGACAGAAAATTTACCTGCAACAATTTTGATTGATTGATTAATCGTTTCAGTTGTTAGATCAAACAAAAATCACAAATGTTCTTTGGATTCAGCTTCTCAAATATTAACATTTGCTGCTTGCATGTGTTTCATTTTGTAGTAAAGTAAATATCCTCCTCTTGTCTTGATCAGACAAATACAAAACATTTGAGGATTTAACCCGGGGGCATCATTGCTCATGTTTTACCATTTGTTGTTAAGTCAAGTAAATGATTATTTGACCTTGTGAAAAACAGCAGAAATCAATATTCAATTGTAAATTCAATGATGAAAATTATCTCTAGTCAAAGCCCAAATGCTTTTTTATCATTTCTTAATATGAAAAATCCAGAAAATATTTTTCATGAGACTATAATATTGCAAGATTATAATGCAGTGTCTCGCTGTGTCATATTATATTATATTATATTATATTATATTATATTATATTATATTATATTATATTATATTATATTATATTATATTATATTATATTATATTATATCCTTTATTTTCACATATATATATAGATAAATATATTTGATAACTTTTTTTCTGTCTCTAAATTACACTCATATTATATATACTGATATAACCATTGGGTAGTTATTGATTTTGGTGTGTGTGTATGTGCATGTGTGTGTGTTGTGTCTCAAATAGGGACTGGATCTGCGAGTGCTTTACTCACAGAAGCTGTTTCCACATACAAACCACCCTCTCCTCACCATGCTGTTCCACTTACACTCTTGGAACACTAAACCATACAGTATACGCATACAGATAAGCACATGTGCACACACAGACACACACTCACGCTCATATATACACACGCGCACATACACAGCTAACCACATGCACATGTTCACTCGCTCTTAACTAATTCATTCAGGAACACTTTGGTTTGGGTTTCAACACCAAAACCTCCGTACCTTTGATTGAGAAATGTGTCTGACTGCAATTATATGGGAGGGAGAGAGAGAGGAGGGAGGGAGAGACAGGAGGGAAGGAGGGAGAGAGGGAGGAGGGATGGATGGATGGAGAGAGGAAATGCACTACAGTGGTTTTATAGTTGCTGGTGTGACATTTTTCTCCACTTTTTTTTATTTTTTATTCTTTCCTTTTTCCAGCAGAGGGGCATAGTGTTGACAAGGCAGGAAAAGAAGGCAGACTGAGGTTGAAGTAACAGCAGGGAAAATGTGAGGAAAATGGATGGGCAATGGGACTGAAGTGGCCTAGATTGTCACTATTGTGGTTTTGATCAATACCTCTGAAAATAACTGCAATGCCAAAGAAATTTGTAGATACACTTGGTGAGAAAGTAATGGTAGTGATCACTGTGACCTCTCTCCCCGCTTTCAAAAATCACTGAAAATTGCAGGGAAATGTAAAAGAACGCGTATAGGGGTGCGTTTGTGTGCAAGCACGAGTCAAGTAAATGCGAATATTTGGCCTTGACATTTACACTAAACCCATTTGATGCTTTACATGTGTTCTGTCGCTGTAGCATGAATGTTGGTCACTGACCTGCAGTATGTAGCCCCTGACGTAGTCTCGGAGGGTCCAGCCCAGGCCGTGCAGGATGTGCAGCACCTCCTCCTGCTTGAGCACGGAGAAGAGGCGGTCCAGAAGGATTTTGAGCCTGACGGGTACGGCCTGGGTGCCGTACAGCATCAGGCTGCTGATGTCGAACACCACGTTGGACTGAACGATCTCCACCTGGGTCGGGTGGTAGAGGTGCTGGGTGCTGAGCTTGTCCAGAGCTGCGTGAAAGAGCGGGTGGCAAAAGGGGGCGGAAGGAAAGAAAAGCGCACCAACAGGCACAAAGACACACACACATGCACACAGAAAGGCACAGTTAATGACTATCAGGTTACTCCCTCATCTCCGATCTTCCTCAGGAGGCTACTGCACAGTCAGCACGAGCTGATAATAACATATCTATCAGATAAATGCAATGGCATTAATGTAATTATACGCCATTCTTTCTATTTAATCTAATCTCTTGCTCTTTCACATTACGCTGCTCTTGCATCTCGTCTTTATTTGCCTCCTCCGTATCTGTCTCGACCCTAACCTGCATTACATTCTCTTTTGTCTCCAACCTTAATTATTCACACCTGCTTTTCTCATTGCATTACTTTACGTCTTATTTATTCACACTTACTTAGGTATGCACTTAAATGGTTTATGCAGCAAGAAGGCGAGACATGTATGTTATTACTATTTCCTTTACTGTATTGATCCACATTTATAATCAGTGTAGAAAATAACATATGAAATTGGTTGCTAATTTTTTCATAGTGGTTTTAATGTGAAACAAAATAATTGCCGGATTTTCAGTGCGTGCTTTATCGATACTTGAATTAGATGTATGTTTAATTTTCTTCACAGACACCTAATATCTTATGATGAATACTTGCTCTCTCAATCCATCCACTAGAACAAGTACTGTGATGTAGTATCTTTTTTAGCCCTGAGTTATGTCTGCAGGTCTTTCTCTCAGGAGCCACAACAAACTCCAGCAATAAGATGAAGTAACCTGTGTGTTGCCTGAGGGGGTGAAGAAAAAAAAAGACCAAACAAACACTCGTTGCTGCTCATAAAGCTTAATTGTGAGCGCAAGGTGGGTTTTGTTATTGCCCCCTCTAACACGGCCTCAGTCACCTCTTCCTCCTCTCTGGCTGTCTGGGCGACACCTGGTCGACTCTTTCTCTCTTTCTCTCTCTCCCTGCCTCAATCCCTCTCTCCTCCCTTACCTCATACCCCTCTCCCCCTTCCTCCCTCCTTCCTTCCCTCCCTCCCCTCTCCCCCTGCCTGTCTGGGTGACACCTGGTTGGGTCTCTCTCTGATCCTGGGACGGCTTTTTCCTGCTGACGAGGGCTTTGCCTGACAACACAGCGCAGCCAGACACGAACATAATAAAAAATGAAGAACTACTTGTCAGAGTCCCTGCCAATGCCGACATGAAATGAAAAGTGGGGGAGAGGAGAGATGGGCGCCTGACAGTTCAGAGGGAGAGATTAAAAAATAGTCAATGGGGTCCTGTGCGATCCGCTGTAGGGCCCATGGCCCGCTCTTGTGCGGACGCAAGCCAAACAGGTGTTTTCTTTTATCTTTTTTCCCCTCCTCCTTCTCTTTGTACTTTCTTGCCTCCTCTCCCTTTTTCTTCTACCCGCGTGAAAAACTCATAAGGTGTGGTCTCTTGCTTCTGTATCTGTCTTGTGGTCATGTTCCTTTTTTCTTTTTTCTTTTTTTTTTTTTTTGATCTAAGGTGCAAAAACAAGACTTTGAAAGCAGTCGAAAAATACAGAAGCAAACAAAAATAGCAAAGTTTCTTCTACTGTTGAAAATGAGTTAAAACATTTGGGTTTCGGTGCAATTACAACCACAGGCAGTGAGAATCTGGATTCTGCAGTAAATAAAAAAACAGTGAACCCCCCCCCCCCCCTCACACATTTTTCCAGTGCGATATGTGAGATACACTCGTGCTGCTTCATTTTCTGTAGACAGTGGATAGTCCAGATATGTAGGTCAGGACCTCCATTCTCTTCACAGCAAGAACACACAGTTTTATGAGGGACAGACACTAAGTTCATATGTATTTATACAATATTTAGATGCACCCAGTACAGTAAAACTTCCTTACCGTGAGCCACCCAGCCATGTTTGCACTGGTCACATGTTCGTAAGTGAATCTTGCCTGGCTGGAAACACTCACATGTGCAGTTCACCAGTGTGCAGCGAATGGCCTGTAGAGACACAGAGCAGAAAAAGAGAGAGATCCACGTCAGTCACAGCTCCAGAACGGGGGAGAGATAATGAGTGTGTGAGAGGAGAGCGCAAAAGCTGAAAACCACAGAGCAGTTGTCAGTTTAGCAGTCATAAATACGAGGAAGAAGCAGTCAAACAAACTATTACACACTGTGACTGTTGCAAAACTGTCTCATCCATACTGCACTAACTAGTGTTTTGTGGTTAAAAAAAAAAAGTGACAACAGTGTTACACAGTTGCAGTCTGTGCCACAAAGAATAACTCTCAGCCCATGAATTTCACAACTGCTTTTTCATTCTGGTGTGTGAATCGGCCTCTCAATACTGTCATTTCCCAGAGTTCACGTGAACCGACAAAAAGACTTCCCTTCCTGAAAACATAGAAATGTAACTTGTTTTGACTGGGGCTCCATTACTCAACACTAGAGCTGCACTTAGTCTGACCCTGGAAAGCTTTTAGTAGTGAGAGGTTAAGTGTCCAGACATGACGAGGGGCAACTCAGTGCAGTACAATGCATGGCCTGCTGTGGCTCACGCCTCGATGTAGAAGGATCTTCAAAACGACAAAGAATAAAAAATTCAGGTACATTTTGCAAGCGGTTATTTTATCCCGTAAGATGTTTCACATTAGTCAAACAATAAAGAGTCTGTACAGCAACTGAGACAATGTGTGATGAACACAGAAATCCACACAAATGAATACAGCTCCATCACCCAAATGAGTGCAGCAGCTGCAAGCTGTAAATTTCACACGACATGGAGAAACAAGAAGTCGGAGCGAAAGGAGTAAAAAGAGGAAAAGAAATTAGAAACATGAATCTTAATAAGCACTGTCTACCCTTTGTTTATCAGACATTTTTTTTTACATTATCAAGATGAATTGATGAATAAAGATAGTAACAGTTTTGCAACCCAAACTGCCTACAGGGAATCTGCAGCTGTAGGAGGACCAGAGAAAAAAATAAAAGGAAACCTTTTGATTCGTAAAACACAGACTTATCTCTGTTTTTTCAATCAAATGCTGTATTTCCTTAACATTAACATGTAATTTAAGTATGTTGGCTGCTCGTGTTTGAATAGAAAAACTACGAGTTAATAACTTGGCATAATAAACAGCATTTCTACACTGTGAGGATAATGTATTTTACATTTGGCACATGTTGTTGAGTCAGGGTTGAATGACTGAGGGTTTTTCCTATGTGTTAATTCTTAAGGTTTCAAAAGAAAAAAAAAATTGTAATCATGAAAATTACAGAGCCAAAGTATTTCAGGAATGCCTGAGGGAGGAAATTGAGTATAGTGTACAAGGTGACTGCTGCGAGGGGCTGCACATTTATTTTGACAGGAAAATCCTAATGATCCAGTGCTGAGGGAACTTGTCAGATCAAAAAGCGAAGGCACTATCTGCAGAGATACGCAAGGGCGTACGTTAGAGAGGGATGACAAAGTTACTGCTTGTCCTCGCAGCAAAAAAAAAAAGCCCCAGTTATCAGAGCTGGAGACTTTATGTATTTACAATCTGCACTAAATATGCTATCTCTCATTGTCTCACTGTTATTCTGTAGTGACAACGATGTGACACAGACATGCTCCCAAAGGGTCGTAGGTTGGAGTCCATGTCTGCGCCAGCAACCTGTATTTCACAATGTCAGGAACAGTCAATCAGCACTTCCAGATAGAAAAGGATCAGTAGCGCAACATCAGCCTTTCCTGCTCTTTACTCATGTGCACGCACCAAACCCACCGCTATTGACCGCGCAGCAAACGACATTACCTCGTCTGTGGATTACACCTATATCCTGTAATTCAGGATATAAAAGTCAGCTCACTCATAATCTACTAAGGGACCATAAAATCTATCAAAACCCACCCACCCTCCTGCCGTTTTGCTCGCCCTAAGGTGTTGTAAACCAGATTAGTAACCGGAGGTGTCAAAGTGAACAGGGGCTAATCCAAGATTAAACACAAAATTACACCACTTCTAACCAAGTCACCTCGCTGTTTGACACCGAATGAGACAGGAGACTTTGAGATTATTTGACTTTACACACGTTTTTAAGCTCTCCAGGTGCGAGCTCCGCAATCCTCGCGGCGCATGAGGATTATATGCCATGTGTCAGTTGGAGTGTACAGACGTTACGCATTGAGCTGACGTTCTTATCCAGAGCAGTGTGCAATAAGTGAGTTCGGTGTTCCTCCCTTCAAGGACACTCGCTCAGCAGACATGTCTCTTCATGAACATTCATAGGCCACGGTTGGGGTCAAACCCCTGTGACCTTTCAGATACAGGGTAAACTTACAAGTGTGCCCGGTTGTCCTAAGCTAACTTTAACAGAAATAGGTCAAAGACAAACCTCTTCCTGTAATATCAGCTCTTTCAGATGCGGTGCGTTTCCCTGACAACAGAGTATCTTTGAAGCAAAATCTGTGTTCATGAGGTTTTATATAACGCTGTTCTTCGTGTGCAATTTTTGTAAAATCTTATGAGGAGGATCTAAATTATGTTAATATGGTTAAGGGTGTAGCATTATTGGTAACTGATTCATTGTTGAAGTCATTTTCGAAGTCAAACTGCCAAATATTTGACTGCAGAATATTTTCTAGTGATAGACTGGTTAGACAAAATATGCAATATTTTGCAATATGAGGACTTGATATGAAGGCTCTGGGAAATTTCATTAGTTGCTGCCCTAACCCTGTTACACAATTTTGTCCACTTGTTAGTCTGTCATTCCACCTTTAAGTGAATTCATGTCCTTTTCTCTTTTTTTCCCTTTCTTTTTTTTGCCACAGTTGACTTTCCTATTTCGAGTACCTCCTCTTGCATGAAGATTTGGGAAACAATAATTGAGAGTATCCAGATTTAGTACAGTCATGTCACACAACACAACCCTTTTCTAATTACCTCTGTGTGCAGCAGCGCTAACTGGAGCAGACGGAAATAAACAAATGGAAATATCAAATGCACCTCTGCTGTTTACGAGCTGGGGTCTGACAGCTGACAAAATAGTTAAGGGGCGTCTAATACGGCAATTAAAGTGTGCCACTGTCTGCAGGGCTGCTGCTGTGACAAGGCGCCCTCTAATCACTGACTTATTACGCTGGCTAGCAGCACCTCTCATATCTGGCCCATTAAGCAGACAGCAGCATTAAGAAGCATTAAAGCAGCAAGCCCCCTCCCTCCCTTCCTCCCTCCCCCCCCGTTCGACTGAGGAGGCACTGATGGGAGAAAAGGGGAAGGGAGGGGACGGACTGCGCCTGTTATTTCACGGGATTCGTTTTTGCATTGTTCAACATTCAGTCAGGAGTGTGTAAGAGGAGCGAAACAGAAGAGATGTTTGAGATATGACGGCATCAAAATTGATCATACGCATAGAAATGAAAGATTACAGGCCGATTGCAGAGCGTTTTAAAGAGTGGGAGCAGACGGATGTGTCAGAGATGGTCATCACAAACAGGATCATCAAGGATGGAAATTTGTCTGCGTGTGTGGCTTGACAAGAGGAAACAAGAGAGACAAAATCATACTGACTTCTCAAGATTCTCACGTACTCATAACTCTGTGCCTCTGGACAGAGTGGATCTGCGTTGCATTTGGCCGTGGTTTAACCTGTGTCTGGCCTGGGCTGGGTCAGGGACAAGCTCGGGCCTGGATCCCACTGCTACGCTCGTACATATTTGTCACAGCAGGCCGGGGGAGGAGGCTGTGTTATCTGCGCCCCGGCCAGATACACAGCATTAGTCACTGTGCTAACGTCTCGCCAGGGTTTCCTCTTTGGCACACAACTAAAGACGACGACTGTGAGGAAAAGGACAGAGGGGCGTGTTTGAGCAAGTGTGTGTGAGACTTAGTAAATCACTCTGAGAAAAAAAAAAAAAGAGAGCAGCAAGGAAGTAAAAAATGTTTGCAAGTGAGTAAAACCCCAAAATGCTGTAGCAATTAGACGGAGACAACAGTCGACACTCCTCTCCAGCTGCTGTGCTGCCTCTATGGTCAACAACTTAACCTAGCTGCATTCAGAAAAGCATCATTTTCATCCCTTATCTGGCTCAAGTGTGTGTGTCTCACTGCTGGGTTTTGTTTAGCTCGAGGCTTGATGTTTCATGGATGTTTTGCTTGGCTCGCCGTCCCTGTCCCAGCCCAATTGTATAAACACTGACAGTCAGCAATGGCCAGCATCAGACAGGGGAGGACTCTCAATTAAAAGACTGTTAGTGGGACAGATGGACTGAAGAACAGCAGGAAAGAAGAGCTGCAAAACAAGATGGCTTCATCCTGGACTCTTATAGCCGGTTCCAAGAGGATTTTAAACCGACTGACTGGGAGACAGAGTTCAATCCAAAACCAAAAGGCACATATAGAGGTTAACAAAGACACTGACTTGGCCTTTGAAACCATAGAATTGATGGTGATCCTAAACTAATATCCTGTACAACTGTATTGCTACCCTGTCATTTTTTTTACGGTTGACATTGTAACTATATGCCACAGAAAACACCACTAAAACACCACTTCCCTAGTCCCTTTCAGCCTCTGTGTATCCTCTCTAGACAGTGTACAAGTGAAAGCCAACCCAGACAGCTGCTGGATGCAGGGTGGGTATTGTTCCTCCTACTTTAATTGAAACCTTTACCATGTTCAACACACAGCCACAGACCACAATTCTTGTTTGGTGAGTTAAGCAAAGCCGAGATTTAAATGAAAACCCTGTGTGTACGTGCGCATCTGTGTGCATGTGTGCGCCTCCTCTTCGCAGCAGCAGCTTCAGATTTAAATTTGTCTCTGCTTAGGGTCACTGTAAAACACTGGGAGCATCTTGTCCTCTCTTCCACCCACAAGATATTATCTCATCCATGAGTTAGCTGCTGAAATGCTGTCAATTTCCTGCCAGAAATGTGCAGCCAACGTGTGTAGGAAAAGAGGCATAGCAGCTTTGCGTGTCATAAAGCAGGCCCTGGCTCCGTCAGATAGATCAGGACTTCACAATGTCCATATTGGAAACAGGTGACAAATAAAACACGCCGAATAAAGAAAGTCTTTGTAGTCAGACACAGCACGCCACAAAATACAAGGGAGCAAATACCTCATGCCAGGGCTAATTTTTGCTTGTTTGATTTTATACATTGGATTTGACTTGAAACAGAGCTTTCCTGCCGCACAAAGTGGTACAAAATAAACAATGATTAATCACTTGTGCGCTGACTTCAGCTTAAAAACACTACGGCACTTCACAGGGGGGAAACTGTAGTCGACAGAAAAGATGAGTGTCTTCCCTCTGAAATCCCCACAGTGCAGAGCCCGTCCTCCATGTCAGTTCTGGTTTTAAGCCCCGCGGCTGGCAGTCACAGAGCCAGAGGTCCCTGTCCTTTGTGCAGCTGTGCGTCTGGGCTTTGACACGGGGCAGAGCGACCAGAGCTATGCTAATGGGAACCAAATGGGGCGTGAGTCCCTGGTGGATTACAGAAGGAGAAGAGAAGCATGTGTTTTCATGTATTCATGTGGAGACCTGGGACCCCTCTCTTTTCTTCCTTTCTTTTTTCCCTCTTTCCTTTCTTTAAGTCAAACAAATGGAATCAGCCATGTCTGTTGTTTGCACGCACTCTCAATTAATGCCCCTTGCGACTTGACAGATTTTAAGAGTTATTCGATCTGTAAATGTATCTCAGATTTGATCAAATGTGTACAAAA